>NC_073305.1:194009705-194630816 GCF_027595985.1 Sorex araneus | reverse complement strand
TCTGGCTTGTCTACACAGACCCTTGGCCAAAGAGTTGCCTGCTTCCACTTCCCCTCCACATCATTGCTGCTCTCAGGATGTAGCCCGGACTTCAGTCCCTCTCTCTTTAGGGGTTCACCACCAGCCTTGGGGTGAGACTCCCCATGTGACCCACCCCCTCCTCGCTGTCATCCTGGTGTGGGCAGCTCTCCCACCCTCTGCAAAGGGGCTCCTGCTGCCTCAGGCTCAGGAAGGCCAAGCTGAGTGAGAAAAATCCTGCCCACACTGACCATTAGAGGTTTCAGTAAAACCCCACCAGGCAGCCTGATCCCAAGGGAGTACGGCATCATAAGATAAGAGAGTTGGGAGGGGGCTGGAGTGATAGCACAGCGGGTAGGGCGTTTGCCTTGCAAGCGGCCGCCCCGGGTTCGATTCCCAGTATCCCATATGGTCCCACAACCAGGGGTAATTCCTGAGTGCAGAGCCAGGAGTGACCCCTGAGCGCGTTGCTGGGTGTGATCCAAAAAGCAAAAAAAAAAAAAAAAAGATAAGAGAGTTGGGGCCAGAGAGATGGCTCAATGGGCTGATCGGGTGCTTTGCATGCAGAAGGCCTAGGATCTATCCCCAGCAACACATCCCGAGGGACTCCTAGGAACTGAATGGAAATAGCCCCTCAGCACCATCTGGTATGCCCCATTCCCCACAAAAATAAAAGAAAGAAAGGGGGGAAAGAGAATGACTTGAAACTGAGATATTTATTTATCTATCTAAAGAGCTGGAATAATTAGAATACCAGGAAAATAATTGGAAGTAGTAAGTTTTGTCCTTAATTGATTTTTCCATGCGTTCTTTTGTTGATCTGTGGAATCCAGTCAGTAACAGCTCTAGTCCAGAGGTCGTCTCTAAATCGCATTACATGTCCAGTCCATCTGATTTTCGACACCTTGGCAAAGGAGACAGCGTCCCTGATCCTTGATCATCGATGGAGGTAGGAACTCTGGATTCCTTCTCTCACTTGAGTGAAACGTGATATTCCAAGAATAGCTCTTTCAATTCCTCTTTGGGATATCCAAATAGTGTTCTCATCCTGTTTTCATAGGGCCCAGATCTCTGAGGCATATGTTAGTGCAGGAAGAATGGTGGAATCGAAAAGATGTGCTCAGAGCTGGAGATTCTTTGTCCTCTTAACCACTTCTTCAATGCTCTTGAAAGCATTTCACACCACTATCTTCCTCCTGCGCAGTTCAGGTGCCAGGTCATTTGCCATGTTGAGTTCTCAACCTAGGTACACATAACTGCTGCATTCAGAGATGTTCATTCTGTTAAGGGCAAATGGAACATCAGGAACTAGTCCATTTCTCGTGTACATTGTCTTCATGAGATTCAGCTGCAGTCCGACCTTTCCACACTCATGGTCGAAGTCGGCCAGCATTCATGCTGCTTGGCTGATATTTGGTGTTATTAGAATGATGTCATCAGCGAAACGGTGGTGGTGTAGTTGCCGACTGTCTATCTTCACTCCCATTCCTTCCTATTCCAGTCTTGCATGACATTCTTGAGGGTGGAACTGAAGAGTTTCGGTAAAATGGTGTCGCCCTGCCAAACCCCTCTCTTTACGTCAATGATCACCTCTTTGTAGAATAGTGAGATCCTGGTGGTGAATTCGTAATACAGCTCATGGAGGATCCTGAAGTACTGAGTTTGAACGCCCTGTTTGCCTAGGGCTTCAATGACTGCTTCAGTCTCAACAGAATCAAAGGCCTTCTTTAAATCAATGAATGTTAGACAGAGCATCATCTTGAACTCTTGCTAAACCTAAATGAGCTTGGTCACCGTGTGGATATGGTCAATTCTGCTGAATCCTTTTCAGAACCCGGCTTGCTCTCATGGTTGTCCTTCATCTAGTGTTCTGCCAATCCTATTCAGGATGGCTCAAGTAAATAACTTGTAGATGACTGACAACAGGCAGATTGGGCAATAGTTACTGATGTCATGGATGTCTCCCTTCTTGCACAATAGGACGATCCTGCTGGTTTTCCATTGGGACGGAACCTTGCATTCAGACAGGTAGCGTGTGAAAAGCCGAGCCAGTGTATTGATGAGTACTGGCGGCAGATTCTTCAGGTGTTCAGGTCTGACCTTGTCTGAATCAGGTTCTGTATGCTTCTTTACCAATGAAATGGCATGTTGAATTTCAAAAGGGAGAACGCTGGGAATGACATATCCATCCTGCAGAATTTGGTATGTGGGTAGGTGGACATGGCTATCGAAGAGATCCAAGTAGAAGTCGTGGATAACCTTTTCTATTACCCTTCTGGAAGATGTGATAGATCCATCAGGACATTGGAGGGCAGTCATCTTGGTCTTATAGTTGGCAAAGGACAGGCTGATGTTGCTAACACTTTTCCTGGCTTCTGCACATCAGTCGACACTGCTGCTCTTCTCTCATTGAGATCTTCCTTTATCACTTCTCTGCACAGCTTTGCGAGCTCAGACATTAGCTTGTGATTACCTGAGGTTCATGCCAGACCACATTGGCAAATGAGCTCGAGGGTTTCCAAAGACAGGTGTCTTTTTGTGGCTTTCTCTCTCTTAGTGTTCCTCGTACAATCATGGAGGTGCTGAACAAGTCAATCATATTCCTTGTCTACGTTGTCAATGATGGCATCTTCCCACGTTGCTACAATAGTGCCAAAGAGCTCCCAGTTGGTGGTCATCCTGGGAGTTCTCTTCTTAAATTTTGCAGTCCTTTTTCCCCACACCGTGAAGTAGAATTTCGCACAAAGGAGATGGTGGTCTGATCCCATTTGGAATTTTGGGACAACAGCGACATCGATGAGGCAAAACCATCAATTGAATATAATGTGGTCAATTTCGTTGTGAAACTGTCCACCAGGAGATTCCCATGTCCAACGTTTAGATTCAGCCTTCTGCGTGTTACCATGGATGGTCTTGGTCAAAATGATGAATTCAGACAGTCTCTCACCCTGTTCATTCCATTCTAGGCCATGGGTCCCAATGTGGAATTCTTCGGGCGACATTCTCATTTCTATCTTGGTGTTAAAATCACCGACAATAACCTTGTAGAAGGTGTGGTCTTCTTTGTATAACTTCTCCAGCTCCATGTGGAACTTCTCAATTTCTCCTTCATTGTAGTTGGATGTTGGTGCACAGACGACAAAGATAGCATTCGATTCGGGTTGTTAGGCATTCAAACAAATCAACGCTCATGGCCAAGTTTGTGTTGACGAGGACACCGATACCACTGACATCTCTACTGTAGCATGTTCCAAGGAACAGTTCTTCTCCAGTGTTGAAAACGGCATGATGTGATCGGTCTTCTCGCCTCGGTCAATCCAGTGAATGTCGTACTTGGTCTTCTGCGCTTCCACCATCAAGTCCTCGATGGATGCTTCCAATGCCAGCGTATATGCGTTAAAAGTGCAGATAGTCATTTTAGTCCTTTGTTTTGGCAGCCTACTTCGACCCTGGGATTTTAGAAGCCTCTGCTTGTTCGTCCTTTTCAACGCTGCCATATTAGGGGCTCTTCCAGGGTCAGAGGAATGAGGCCATTTTTGTTACTGTTTTTGGTATATTGAATATGCCATAGGTAGCTTGCCAGGCTCTGCCATGCAGGTGGCTTGTTGCAATAATCTGTGTTGGCTCGCTCTTTGCCAGTTGGCACCATTGCTGCCCTCTTGCCATGATGAGGAGGTGAACCATCAAGGTCAGTGAATCTTCCTACTCCTCACTTATCTACAGTAGCTGGCTCCCTCCCTACTCCTCCCTTGTCTACAGTCCACCTATGAGATGGTCAGACTTCTTCATCAAAACCCAAAGCATATGTTTTGAGTCTCTTCGTGTTCCTGGAGCGAGCAGATGCCATTGGGCTATACTAGCACATGACAGGGAGGAATGAAGATGTTACAGGGCCCGCTTGAGCAAATCGATGAACAATGGGATAACAAGTGATACATATGATACAATTGACTTTTCCAAGGGAGGTGATAAGGTTTTTGAATCAAAAATATCTATGTGATGACATATTAATTACATGTCCGTTACTATATTTTACCATCATCTCTGACTCAATTTCTATTCTTCTTTAATGTCCTTCTTCATTTCTCCTCAATGATCACTTGTATCACTTGTAGTCCCGTTGATCTTTGATTTGCTTGAGCGGGCGCCAGTAATATCTCCATTTGTCCCTGTCGCGAGCTAGTGCAGCCCAATGATATCTGCTCGCTCCAGGAACAGGACGAGCCTCAAATCGTTCATTCAAAGAACGTGCTCCTCAATGATAGCACTCCCTAAATACTCACAGTCTCTCCCTACTCAGAAATATTAAAGAGAAGTGCATAAGTCACTAAGCACAGTCTACAACTCAACAATTTAGCAAGAAAGTAAACAGTCTCATACAAACATCCACAGATATTACCTTCTCTTTATCTTTGAGACGATTTTCTTTCATCCTTTCTATGGAGGTTTTGAAAAAGCCAGTGACACTTCTTGGAAACAAAGAGATATCTGCTAGTTCAAATAGTGGTACGAGGAATGGGAATAATGCTGTAGAGAAAAGAGAAGAAGGAAAGCCAAATGAAGACATGAAATCACCCAGGAACAACAGCCATATGTTCTAGCAGTCAGGAGAGTGGCAAAATCACACAGAAATCTCAAGAGCAGTGAACTGATTCTTTGGAGTAATCAAAGAAACAGTAATAAATGACTTGATTTTGTAGCCATTTTTCAATTGACTAGGATGTTTTACACACCAGACCATAACCTGAGACTTTAATTAACCATGTTATCAAAAAAACAATCGTCAGAGAATTGGAGAGATGCTCAGTGGGTAGAGCTCATACTTTGCACGCACAGGCCTGGGTTTCATCCCCAGCAACCCACGGTTCCCTTCGAACCACAGAAAGAAACCCCTGAACCCTGAACAGCAAACAGCCCTTATGCACCACCAAGCATGGCACCAAAACAAAACAAAAGTAATAGTAGCCAGGATAAAAATAAGAATGTGTATGTCACTCAACCACAGTGAACTAAAATTAGCAATCAATAACAGAATGAAAATATGGTAAGTCACAATAAGTTAGAATTTGAAAACATACTCCCAGGTAAGAAATTGAAACGAGGTCTGGGCCCAAAGGGATAGTACAGTAGGGAGGGTGTTTGCCTTGTACACAGCCAACCTGGTTTGATCCCCAAAATCCCATATAGTTCCCTGAGCACCACCAGGAGTGATTCCTGAGTGAAGAGGCAGGAGAAACCCTGAGCATCGCTGTGTGTGACCAGAAAAAAGAAATTTTCTCAACATATTAAGAATGACTAAGATTTCTCCACCCTGGCAAAGGCCATCTGTGAGGGAAGGAATGGGCAGAGGGAGGGAGGGCGAGAGGGAAAGGAAAGGAGGAATAAGTTAAGGACAAAGGAGAGACTTTTTAAAATAGTAGCAGACATACTTATTAAGAGCAGGAATGGGTCGAGGAAATTAAATCTCAAGAGCTTCTTGGTATTTTCCACAAAGGGATCCTTAGGGTTGTTGAGGGAATCCACGCTTACTCCAAATGACGTACTGGTGATCACATCCATGCTATAGGCCCCAAATACCCTGAGTAGAGAAATTTAAAAAAAAAAAACAGAAGAAATGAAATGAATTCTCTGTGTCCATATCCAGTATGTGCAGCAAAAATTGCATGTGGGACTGGAGCAATAGCATAGTAGAGCATTTGCCTTGCACAAAGCCGATCCAGGTTTGATTCCCAGCACTCCATATGGTCCCCCGAGCACTGCCAGGTGTAATTCCTGAGTGCATGAGCCAGGACTAACCCCTGTGAATTGCTGCGTGTGACCCAGAAAGAAAAAAAAAGAATCACATGTGAATTCCCATGCCCAATAAGACAGATAAAGTGTCACAACTGTCAGAACCACCTGCTGCAGTGTCACCCATACTCAGATGCTTACCCGGTGGCTCAAAATCAAATCCAACCGATTTTCTGTTAAGGGATGAAGACCCCCATTCGCAGTTTGCCTGGACTGGTGCCAGCCCTGGATAGCAGAGCCCCAGAGTGGAATGGGGGCGGGGGGAAATCAGGCCCCTTTTCAGGGGTGTCCACTGGTCACCCCAGTCTATGCTCACAGCAGGTTCCTCTGAGTCCCCACAGCCACACCCCTACTTACTCTTTCAAGTTCACAAACATCCCCTGATCTGCATCCTTCCTCAGATTCTTCACCAACGAATCTCCATACTGGGCAATGATGGGGAACATCTGCACAAAACACAACCCCTGAATTAAAGGCAGAGACTCAAGGTGGTTCCTACAGCTAGAGTGTGTGTCCCCTGGAATGTCAATCTTACAGTGTTTTCTTGCAACACAAAGATAAAAGGACGTCAGATTCAGAAGAATGTACCCAGGAAAGGGACTATGACCTTATCTCCTACTGCTCTGACAGTCACGTCTGAATTTTTAATTTAAATTCCTCTTATTTTCTTTTATTTTTTATTTTTTTTATTTTTTTAATTTTTTAAATTTTATTGAATCACTGTGAGATAGTTACAAGCTTTCATGTTTGGGTTACAATCTCACAATGATCAAACACCCACCCCTCCACCAATGCATTCCCCACCACCAATATCCCAGGCATACACCCCTTTCCCACCCTCTTCCTGCCTCTAAGGCAGACAATATTCCCCATACTCTCTCTCTACTTTTGGGCATTATAGCTTGCAACACAGACACTGAGAGGTCATCATGTTTCATCCATTTATCTACTTTTGGCATGCATCTCCCATCCCAACTGGTTCCTCCAGCCAATCATTTTCTTAGTGATCCCTTCTCTATTCCATCTGCCTTCTCCCCTCCGCTCATGATGCAGTCTTCTAGCTATAGGGCAATCCCCCTGTCCCTTGTATCTACTGTCCTTGGGTGTCAGCCTTATGTTATGCTACCCTACACTCCACAAATGAGTGCAGTCCCTCTATGTCTGTCCCTCTCTTTCTTTTTTTTTTTGGGGGGGGTCACACCTGGCGATGCACAGGGGTTACTCCTGGCTCTGCACTCAGGAATTACCCCTGGCCGTGCTCAGGGGACCATATGGGATGCTGGGATTTGAACCCGGGTCGGCCGCGTGCAAGGCAAACGCCCTACCCGCTGTGCTATCTCTCCAGCCCCATGTCCCTCTCTTTCCGACTCATTTCACTTAGCATGATACTCTCCATGTTTAAAATTCCTCTTATTTTCCTCGGTACTTACATCCTTGAGTTTTCCACTGGTGAAGGTTGGAGACAGCAATGACCGTATTCTCTTCCACTGCTCGTCCTCAGCTACAGAGATGGCGGCCTTCATAAATCCCACAGGACCTATAGCCTAGAGTCCAAATAAAAGCCATTTTCCTTACATCAATATTGAAGGTCTCAATGGGCATTGAACATTTGTCAAATGGCCATCAGTCATTCAACAAATAATTAGTGATGCTCTACATATATTCAGGCCTTTTTCCCAAAGCTCAATAAATATTCTAAATATTTATTTCTTAAACTTAGGGTGAAAAATACACAAGACACATTTTCAGCATCCTTTAAAATGACAATTACTATGGTTGGGTTCAGAACCATAGTACAGTGGATAGGGCACCTGACCTAGTTTCAATTCCCAGTATCTCATATGGTCCCCTAAGCACCGCCAGGAGTGATCCCTGAGAGCAGAGCCCTGAGGACCACCACGTGTGACACAAAACCCAAAATGAGTTCACAAAATAAAATGATGGGGCCTGATAGTTTAAGCCTTAAAAGGCTTGCATGCTACTGACTCCAGAATCACATGCGGTCTCCAAGCACTGCCAAGAGTGACCCATGAGCACCATGAGGTGTGACCCCCAAAACCAAAATAATAACAATAATAGTAAAGGGGCTGATATTATGGTCCATATGACAAGGTGTTAGTTGGCAAAGATTGATATGCTCATCACAGGCAGTGCTTAATATGACAACCAAAATAGCTATATTTGTTGTTTTGTTTTGTTTTGGGGCCATAGCCAGCCATACTTAGGGGTTATTCCTGGCTCTGTGCTCAAGAATCACTCCCAGTAGTTCTCAGAGCATCACGTGGGACTCCAGGGATGGAACCTTGGTCAGCCACGTGCATGCAGAAGAAAAGATAAAATCATTCAACTTGCCTCAACATGCTCAGAATTGGAGGTCATTTAAGCAAATAAATCAGAGGAAGAGGGACAGATATCCAATGGCCTTACTCATCTATGGTATGTAGAGAAATAAATGGACAGCATCAAATAATAACAAACCCTTGGCCTTGGACACAAAGCATAAGACTCCTAATAGAAGACAGGGGAGGGTACAGGGAACCAGAAATAGGAACTGAGACGTGGGCTGAGGGCCTTGGGCACTTTGGTGTTGGTGAGGTGTGATAATTTTTAACTGTGAACATCAAAATCATAAACATTATGTGAGGTAGGGGCAATAGGACAGTGAGTAGGGTGCTCGCCTTTCACGTGGCCATCCCAGGTTTGATGCCTGACATCCCATATGATCCCCGAGCACTGCCAGGAGTAATTCCTGAGTGCAAAGCCAGGAGCATCCCAAGGTGTGGGACAAAACACCCCCAAAAATAATAATCATAAACTTTTATACTATTGTGAATGTGTTATTTAAGTTTACAATCACAAAAGCAATTAAATAAATTAAATAGTCTGTTGAATAAATTAAACTGTCCCATTATCAGTATCCTGTGTGGATAGTAAACTGCAGTTATTAGCAGGAGGTTATTAGCATTGGGTGAATGAAGAGTACGTGACCAGTAGCCATCTGTGGGGTAAGTTCCTGTGATTCTCTAAGCATGTCAAAAATATACATTGAGTCAATTAATTAATGGGGGTAAGAAGGATGCCTACCCGCCGGTTTGTGAAGACTGAATAACATTCTTTCACTAGGATTGTCTTGATCATATCTGGGTCGGTAACAGCCAACACAGGCTGTCGACCATCATAAAACCTGTGGTGGGAAAAAAAAACTGATTACACTTAACACAACCGTTTCTCTAGCCCAAGCCCAACTCTGATCCTGAGTTCACAGAATCCATATTGCTAATGATCTAGCTTAGAAAGAACATTGGGGCTTTGTCAGATCTAGGGTGTGTGTACATTAAAATGCCAGCAGTACCATTCTCCATAACTTTTGTATGTTTAAAAGAGTATATCACTGGGGCTGGAGCCATAGCACAGCGGGTAGGGTGTTTGCCTTGCACACGACCGACCCAGGTTCGATTCCCAGCATCCCATATGGTCCCCTGAGCACTGTCAGGGGTGATTCCTGAGTGCAGAGCCAGGAGTAACCCCTGTGCATCGCCAGGAGTGACGCAAAAAGCAAAAAAAAAAAAAGAGTATATCACCAAACGGGAACTTAGATTAGCCAACAATAGAAGGCAAAAAAATCATCTAAGCATAAAACTATTAAGTACTATATTACAGAAATGTCCACTGCTCTGGAATGACTGAGAATAATATTATCTATAGAAATTATAATATTGAAGACAAGTCAAACACATGAAAGATGCATATGAATTAATACTTGATGGAAATTATGACACATTGCTCACAAACATGTAAGCAGTGTCTGCAAACAGAGTCTATTGCCCAAGCAGTGACAGGATTATGAGCAACCTCCTTGTCCTACTTCCTTCGGTTAGCTAAGGGAAATTTATCTTAAATATTAAAGAGAAATCCTTGGGTACGGGAGCAATAGCACAGCAGGGAGGGTGTTTTGCCTTGCATACAGCCTACCCAGCTTCAATCCCCGGCATCCCATAAGGTCCCCTGAGCACTGCCAGGGATAATTCCTGAGTGCAGAGCCAGTAGTAACCCCTAGGCATTGCCAGGTGTGACCCAAAAAGCTAATATATGTGTATGCATGTGTGTATATATACATTCCGGGCTGGAGCGATAGTACAGCAGGTAGGGCATTTGCCTTGCACACAGCAGACCTGGGTTCAATTCCTCCATCCTTCTCAGAGAGCCTGGCAAACTACCAAGAGTATCCCGCCCACATGGCAGAGCCTGGCAAGCTACCCGTGGCATATCCAATATGCAAAAAACAGTAACAACAAGTCTCACAATGGAGACGTTACTGGTGCCCACTCGAGCAAATCGATAAACAATGGAACAACAGTGCTACAGTGCTACAATAAAGATTCCTATATGAATATATATATATATGTATGTATTCCTTTCCTTGGAGTTGTTTTGATATGTAGATCTCTAGTGGCCTCAGGCTCTATGCCACTCACCTGGAATTGAAGCCCCCTATAACTCACAAGCTAATACTTTATAGGAGACACCCCCATGCCCCATTTCCTGCATCAGAAAACCTGTTAAAACCTGCCACCAGTGTGCAGTGACAGTGATCTTAATGACACTGACTTGTATCTTACTTGCCTCTATAAGTCATTTGCATTAATTAGAACAAAATGAAAGGTTTTCACCTGCTCTTTCTGGCACATCCCAAGGGACTGTCTCTGTGGGTCTATGACAGTTGGGACTGAAAAGATTGACAATTGCTCCTGCCAATTTTGCATCACTTGTGCCCCTTTGGTAATTCTGACTGGTCTCTTTAGCTCCATAATCTCATACTCATCCCAGGATGTTTTCATGACTTTTACAGACATTCTAGGTTTAGGGCTGTAGGCCCATGAATCTGCCTTTGAAGCAAATTCTCCAGCACATGAGAACCATTATCCAAAGGGAGCACTGAGGTCCAGGATGAAAGAGTCACTCCATCCTTGCAGGTGCGGGTTGCACCAGCTCAGCAGAGAGCCCTGAGGCTTCTAAGGCCTTGAGGAGGAGGGATGAAGAGGGGTGGGGACATAGAAACTCCCTCTGCTCTGAAGGCTCTGTGGCCTACGCAGGGAGACCAGGCCTCGGCCCAGGGTCCCTTTGCTTTGCAGAGGACACAGCCCTCTGGGTCAGAGCGGTGCCAACCCAGCAACACTGCATGACCATTAACGAAAGTCTTGGCCTCAGCTGTTCTTAAACACCCAGATACACAGGAAAGGAAAATACACTCAAGAAAACTAATGCATGTCAACCTCAGCCCTTCCCCAAAGGATATGGCAAATCCAAAGTTGAAATAAATTGAGGATCTGGGGTTCTCACTCAGCCATGGGGAACAGGAGTTTCCGATCACGCATTAGAAGGATGTGAGTTAAGGAGACTGAGGAAGGACAGAGAGAAGAGGGGAACAGCAGGCACCGACCGAAAGTGACACTAGGGGCCCGGTGGCAGCCTGCCACTCTGCCTCATGACCGAGTGGGAGGCTAGAGGGACAGTCCCAGGTGATGTGGAGCTCCCCAACAGTTTCCATTCCTCTGCACAGGGGGTCTCAGCCCCAGACACGTTTCCAGAATACTCACCCCCATACCTTCCCATACTTCTTAAAACATTTCATGTCAAAGTCCCAAAAACCCTGCAACAAGAAACAAACTTGTATGAGTCATGGAAAGCTGTGCCTCGGCCTTTCCCAGCCAGGCTCCTTCCAACCTTGTCTCCACCCCTGCAGGCCCACTCGGCCCTACCTGATGCCCTCCAGCCTCAGGCTTTGCCCTCCGATACTTGATTTCCACTTGTGAACCTCTTGAACCAATGGCCCACAGGAGTTCATACAGCCCCAGGCCAGAAACACTTTTTTTTCTTTTTGGGTCACACCTGGCGATGCTCAGGGGTTACTCCTGGCTCTGCACTCAGGAATTACTCCTGGTGATGCTCAGGGGACTATATGGGATGCTGGGAATCGAACCTGGGTCGGCAGCGTGCAAGGCAAACGCCCTACCCGCTGTACCATTGCTCCAGCCCCTGGGCCAGAAACACTTCTTAAAAGAATTGAGCCGAGATACTGGGATCATCGGTGGTGGAGAATGGGCATTGGAGGAGGGATGAGTGCTCGATCATTGTATGACTGAAACGTAAGCACGAAAGTTTGTAAGTCTGTAATTGCACTTCACAGTGATTCATTTTTAAAAAAGAAAAAAAGAAAAAGAAAAGAATTGAGCAGGTCTGGAAAGAGAACAGGGATGGCCCAGGGTAAGCTGCTTCCCAGCCGCCCTGTGGCTCCAGGAGGCCCTTACTCAGAGGCATCTTGGGGGAAGCGGAGAACACAGAGGAGATGTTTGAGTAGGAGCACCAGTCCATCTGGAATGTTCTCTGAATCTGTAGGTATCTGGTGGCCTGCCTCCCCTCTACCTCTGTCTTCCTGGCAGACTTTGACTGCACTTGGCAGTCCTAGTTTGTGGGCAGGAGTGCCAGGACGACGGGTGAGGCATTGGCCTGGTGTGTGGCTGGCCCCAGTTCAATCTCAGCACCACACAGTCCCCGCCAGGAGTGAGCCCCTGAGTGCAGAGCCTGGGGTAAGCCCTGGGCACAGCCAGGTGTGGCCCAAACACAGCAACAACAAAAGACTTTCATCTGAAAAATTAGAATCCTCCTCTAGGATGGGAGAGACAGCTCAATGGGCTGGGCACATGCCTGGCATAGAGGGTGCCCTGGTTCCCCACATTGCCAGGAGTAACCCCTGAGCACCGAGCCTAGAGTAGCCTCTGAGCACTGCTGAGTGTGGCCCCAAAACATTAATTAATTAGCTAATTAATTAATTATTAAAATAATTGCCAAGTGGTGAAGAAGTCAAAGCCATTGCCTTGTCACAGTGACCCAAGCACAGCCAAGCACAGCCCAGAGGCACCTCCTTTGAAGGCAGAGGAATGAGACAGAAAGATCATCCCCCTCTCGAACCCCCAGAGGACCCACAGGGGTGAGGCCTGCAGGACCAGCAGTTCCAGGAGGTCCAGGACATGTTCGCAGCCCTGCAGGGGCACTTGGGCTGCTGATGACTGAAATGCAAAGCGCATGCTCCCCACAGAAGTCTGGGTGCAGTGGACAGTGGGGATCCAGACCCGGAACCCACGCTTCTCCCCAGCACTAAAGACAGGACCCAAACCCAACTAACCCAACTAATGGTGAGCGCAGGAGCTTGGAGGAAACTTAGCTAAGACACTGTTTCTGGAAAGTGTGACACCCCCCAACTTCCTGCAGAGAGAGGGCACCTCTGCCATGGGCTAAGATGGCCAACAGCCCTAAGAACAGAAGAGGGCACTCAAAGCACACCCACATGGCGGTAGGACAGAACTGTTCCAAAAAAGGGCAGAGGTGTCGGTCCTGGAATTCCCAGCTTCTTAAAACGTCCGTGTGAGTAGGTCCCATATCTACAAGGGAAAGAGAAAGGAGGTCACACGAATTGTGAAACTAGGCTGGTCAGTTGTGAACCTTAACCAGGAGGTCAAGAGAACAAGGTTAACATAGGCAAGGAATAATTCCCACAACTCCAAAAGCAATCGTCAGGACCACTGATCTGCTCCGTTTCCCCCTCCACCAAGACAGTTGATGAAAGCAGCTGGAGGCTAGAGAGAATTCCTGATCGATGGTTCTGAAGTTCAATTCCCAGGAATATTCAGGCAGAAATTCTTCCAGAGAATTCAGTCGTGTCTACTGGGGAATCTGTCTAATCCATTTCAGGTATGCAGCCCAGCTAACACGGTGTCCGATACTCAGAGGCTTGTAAGATGATCTCTCTGTTTTCAGTTTTCTGCATCAAAGCCCTTTCGAGCTGCAGCTTCCCACGCTTGCCTGTCACTTCACCTCCCGGACCGTCTGTGGAACGTGGAGTCTGGATGCTCATGCGCCTTCCCATGCCTGTTGTCTCTGAAGGTGGCAGCGTGGAGGGGAAAAGAGGGAGCCAGGCCTGACGTAAAGCATGATTGTCAGGCCTGCAAGGCTGAGCCCAGGGAGGCAAACTAGCAAAGTCTGCTGAGAGCTGTGGGGTCCAGGAGGAGTTCAACAGGCCCCACGAGTGAGGCAGTGAGTATGATAGGGTCAACAGGTCCCTCGAGTGCTTGCAGCAAAAAGACAGGAGGGTCCTGATCCCCAGGCACCTCCCGTGTTCGTGGCACTAGATATGTGTATACGAAATTATAGAAGGAACCACGGACACTCCTGAGAATTAAGTTAAGCCTCATTTTTCTTCCTTGGAGTTTAGTCTATAAGGTGTTTCCGGTCCCAGAAAGTCAGTACAAATCCCGCCTATCTTGCCACAGGTGACCAAATCATGCAGAAAGCTGCCCCTAAGAATGTGGGCTTAGAGACACAGTTGGGGCCACCTCGGACAGGCCCTTTCTCCAAAGCATCGGGGAGGCACGTGACCACTGCCCACCCGGGCCAGCCCTATGGCTCCCAGCCCCGCCCTCTCTTAGCAGTCAGTTCTCTGTCTGATGCCATCGCCGAGGTCAAGCTGTGATATTTGGACTGTGTCTCAGAAACTCCGGAGATGCTCATCATCAAGCACCTGTCCCCAGGGGCAGACCCAGATGCCCTTGAGCTCACGTGACCCCATGCGGAGGCAGAGGGATGCTCTGGTTTCTGTCCGTCCCCACTGGGGAGAGTAAGGCCGCCTTGTGGTCAGGGGTCCCCAATCCTCGCAGGGGGCCTGAGCAGGGGCCTATGTCATGCCCCCTCCTGGCTGAGCCTGTGCCTTCTGGGGCTCCAGGGGCTGTGTGTGACCTGACCCTCAAGGCCCAGCCCCACCTAGACCACACAGTGTCACCGAGCCTGTCCCTGTGTCCAGGGAGACCAGGACTGGTGGCATCTCTGGGTCCCGCTGTGCCGGACCCTCCCTGCCCCCAGCCCCAGGTGCCCAGTCCCTGCTCTTGCTCACTCACTCACGCCAGGAGATCAGAGGATGCTGCAGACAGCTATGATCAGAACCGTGTCCACCATCTACGTCTAAGGCAGAGTCGCACCAGACTCCTGTCCCGACTCTGTTCTAGAAGGTTCTGTCACCCACTCTCCTGTGTGCTCTCAAATACTGACCAGCAGTCCTCTTTACCCTCCAGTAGGAAAGTCAGTCTGAGGTCAATTAGAATGAATCTAAACCACATCGAACATCTGGAAACGTCATCCCTCAAAACCTCTGCTGCCACACTTCCCTCATCCCTGAATGGTTCTTTCAAACACTCAAATGAGCTTGATCATTTCTGTGTTCCTGTGCTCAGGATATCCCCCTCCTAATGACCGTGACATTAAAATCAAGTTCAAAGGTGACACCCAGGGACATTCTGCAGCCATAGGTCAGGTCCCCAAAGCAGGACCCACCTAGGGTCATTCTGCGTGATACTGCGGGAGAAAGGATTCTAACTAGCAATTGTTTCCCAGGGCCTGCGGCTTTCCAGCCGGCCACTCCCACAGAGGGCCATCAGTCTCTGCTGACCTCTGGGGCACTTGAAGGACGGGGAGAAAAAGGGGAACGGTCTCAACATTCCCCCATTTCCTTTACTCTGGAACTCTCATTCAGGCCGGGCAGGTGGTGTCTCCGTATGCCCCATACGAAGGCTGAGCCAAGTCTAAGGGAAGGCGGAGCAATGTCCTGCGCCCCTCCAGACTTGCCCCACCCCGTGCCCCGTGCTGGACGGTGCTGGGGAGGGAAGAGCACCAGAGTGACGAGAACAAACAATGAGAAGAAAATAGGCTCCACATCTCCAGGATTCTTCTGCCTGCGAGACTCTTGGGGGCAGTGGGGACCCCCCACAGCACAGGGCTGGGTGATTTGAGTCTGCCCCTGCCAGATTCTGGCTCATCCAACTGAGTCTGCGTCGGTTACCCATCAGACCAGCCCCCGAGCAGAGGAGCCTGTACAAAGAGCTGTAGACAGAGGGGCTGGGCGCGGCCTGGGCTTCCACCTGCACCGGCTGCTCAGGCACTTCCCCTCCAGGGCCCCTTGCCCTCTCAACCAGAGACAGGAAACGGGGGCTGACTAGCACCCCAGGTCCAGGGAGCAGGGGAGCAGCTGAGCCCACACTCACAAGTAGAGGAGCACCAGGCTGGTGGCCAGCAGAAGCCACGTTTCCATGGAGAAGTTTGGGATGAGGTCCATGGCGGTTCCGTCTGTGGGCGCTGTGCTGGTGCTTTTCCTTTCCAGCTGTGCCAAGGGCCTCAGCTGGCCTCGCCTCTCCTGAGAGCTTCCCTCCAGCCCAGAGTGACTCACCAGGCGAGATTTTATGCACTGGGAAAGGGGCGGGGCTGGGGCCCCTTGCCAAGTAAAGGCCACGGTGCCCAAGCCAGCCCAGAGAACTTCCAGCTGCTGTTGCAAATCAATAGTTAAACTATCCCAGGAGTATTATCAGAAAGCCCAAAGGTCAGAGAAGCCAAGTGGCACTGGACTTAAATCTCTTCTGATTTGCCCTATCTCCGGGGCTGCCTTCCCTCCACAGTGCTTGGAACACTTCAGCTAAGCCCTGTCTGCCAACTACCAGGGAGCTCCTATGCATCCTCCAACACCCAGCTTAGACAGAGTCCCTTGAAAAGAAACCCCTCCCTGTTCTGGGTGGCTACTACCCCAGCCCACCTCCCTCACTTTGTCCCTGTGCCTTTGTCCCTCGGGCCCCATGGTTGGTTTTCACACCCAGTGCCCTTATCAGATCATGACTTCTCAAGGGCAGACTGGGCACTAGTCACTGTTCAATGTCAAATACCTTGCAGAATGCTTCATGCCCAGGGACTTCCAGAAAGGTGAGTGGAGTGGGGAGGGTATTTGCCTGGCACACAGCTAACCCAGGTTCAATCTCCCAGATGGTCTCCAAGCCCAGCCAGGAGTGATCTCTGAATGCAGAGCAAGAAGTAAGCTCTGAACACCACCAGGTGAGGGAGGGTGGGAGGAAAGGAAGGAGGGGGGAGGGAGGGAGGGGAGGAGGGAGGGAGGGAAGGAAAGAAGGGAAGGAAGGAAGGAAGGAAGGAAGGAAGGAAGGAAGGAAGGAAGGAAGGAAGGAAGGAAGGAAGGAAGGAAGGAAGGAAGGAAGGAGGGAGGTAAGGAGGGAGGAAAGAAAGAAAGAAAGAAAGAAAGAAAGAAAGAAAGAAAGAAAGAAAGAAAGAAAGAAAGAAAGAAAGAAAGAAAGAAAGAAAGAAAGAAAGAAAGAAAGAAAGAAAGAAAGAAAGAAAGAAAGAAAGAAAGAAAGAAAGAAAGAGAGAGAAAGAGAGAGAGAGAGAAAGAGAGAGAGAGAGGAAGAAAGAAAGAAAGAAAGAAAGAAAGAAAGAAAGAAAGAAAGAAAGAAAGAAAGAAAGAAAGAAAGAAAGAAAGAAAGAAAGAAAGAGAGAGAGAGAGAGAGAGAGAGATAAAGAGAGAAAGGAAGCCAAGAGTACACCCTGATCCAGGAACAAAAAACAATAACAAGAAAGATGTGACCTTCCTCTCTCGGACAAAGGGCATCTGAGCAGAAGCCTCCTGCATTGGATACTGAGGTCTTCTGGGTTGGCAAGAAGCTGGTAAGCAGGAAGCCTGTGCCAGCATAAGCCAGCATGAACCCCCATGAGACCCTGATGGAAGAGACCCAGGACTCAGCCCCCGGAGAGCTACTACCTTGTCATCATCCACATGACCATGTTGTAAGCTGGTTTCATTATACCTGAGAAACCACAGATTAGGAGGAAAACAAAGCCTGAAATGCTCTTAAAACTCAACAGAAACTGAAGATGCTTGAGCCGTGTTTGTGCACTTGTGCCTCTCGTCTCTCTCACTCTCTGCCTTTCTGCAGGAAGTGATCCCAGGCCCTGCCAACGCTTTCCATCCCAGCCATGAAAGTCCCAGAGACAACCTGACACTGGCCCAAGTTGTCCAATGTCTCATTGGTAAACAGCCCTGACCATCTCCCCCATCTCCTTCCTTTCACCTGGACTCTTGTCCTCCATCTAGAAAGGTCTGCCTCATGTTTATCTTGTGGCTTAATGTTTTTCCACTAACACTCAGGGCTCTGTCGGACTGTGGGATCCTCAAGGGTCACTGATGTGCAGATTCAGGGTCACTCATGGGAATGTGATGTAAGACGGTGGGATGGGAACCATCAAGTTCTCTCCCTCCCTCGGGAGCAGTACCCCAAAAAGAGAGACTCATAAATGGGTGCTTCCCAGGCCTATTCTGGAACTGGGATCACAGAGTCCTCAGAGAAAGGGTCACAGATGGAAATAACAGCATGAATGCTCTTCAGGCAAGAGAAGCCACATCCAGAGCTCGAGAAAAAGTAGGTCCCCCAAATCCCAATATTCTCATTCATGTCTGCTCACCTTGGCTGCCTTCCAGGGTCAGGCCAACCCGCCCCCCACCAGGGGGTACACATAGGTTTGATGGCCCCATGCAGCTTCCTGAAGCCGCCATGACAAGGAGAAGGGAGGCCGGGCGAGTGGCCCTCCTCTTCCTGGAGAATTTGAAACTCACAGCAAATGGGGTGAAATTCCAGCTCCTTGCTCGTGGCAGTCCCCACCGTGACCACCCCACAGTCTCAGCCGGAAAAAAGACAGATACAAACTGTGGCCTCAGCGAGAATGGGGCGTGAGACTCAACTGCCAGAGAGGGACACGGAACCCTCCAAAGCAGGAAAGACCAGGCTGCCATCTGATCGCCACTGTCCACTCGATCCCCTCACCTAAACCCAAAGCCTTTCTTATGCTTCCGGAAACAAACCCCCGGCGGGAACTAGCAAGCTTTCATCTCTTCCAAAAAGCAATTCAACTTAGAAGATTTGGTAGCAGTCTTACACACCTGCCCTCTGGCTCCAACGCTAGGCCTGGACAGGTGTGTGGACAGTCTCCGAAGGTCTTATCGTAGGTTGAAGCCTAAATGCAACTAGCAAGGGGCTTTGTTCCCGAAGGGGCGATCATCGAAATCTGATCTCACTGCCCCTTCTTTCCTCAGAAGGGAACGCTATACCAAGTCGCTCACACACTGCACTGGCCAAAGGCATGAGGGAAAACGTCTACAACTTGCCAAGAGAATACGCCCAAGCACAGCCTCTCACCAACTTATCGTATAATGCCCATCTGTCATGCGTTTCCCCACAGTGCTCCCAATGCTCAGGGTACAACCATGGTTGTGTTGAAGACAGAGACAAACAGATCACAGGGCACAATCAATTGAAGTAATTAAACAACTACGAAAAACTCAGTATCTCATCACCAACAACTGGCTCACCTCTGGACTCTGTCTCCTTAATAACAGGGCAAAGTCAAGCCTGAAATTAATCACTCTCAGAAGAGCTCTAGGCTTCTGCATTATACAAGATTATAAGGCACCGGCTTATAACCAGCTTATCAGTCTTTCAGCTTAATTATGTACTGGACTTCGATGATGCTCAGGCATCATATTCAATCACAGACTAAGCCACAAGGCTCGGCCAATAGGTCAGGTGACTGCAATGCAGCTCCAACTTACAATGAAACAATGGACTAACTGTGCAATTCTTAGTGGAGGGACATCTGTAGAAGGGGACCAGTGATCAGGGACATAGGGATAGAGGGCCGCTGTCTGTCTAAGAGTCCCATCTTTGTTTATGTAAGGGAACCTCTCCTGGGACTGGGGGCAATCACCCTTGACTTCCACTGGTCTAGAGAATTGTTGCTGCTTGGGGGATACACTGTTGCCCTAGAATAATTTGTGCACCAGGCTCAAATCTCAATGGCCAAAATCTTGAATGTAAGAAGTCTAAAAGTGTGGAGGCTGGAGCAACAGTACAGCACACAGGGCATTTGCCTTGCCCGCATCAGACCCCAGCACCATCTATGGTCCTCCAAGTGCCAGGAGTGACCCTTGAGGGCAGAGTCATGTGTAAACTCTCAGCACCACCACCACCAAATTGTGGCCAAAATTAAGGAAGTGTTTTTTAAAAAGGAGGGTGGGGACTTATTCTTCAAGTCCATGTTACTAGTCTATATGCTTTTTCATTCTGGAGAAACCCAGAAATTGAACACACATTTCCTCTTTCTCTCTACTCATATCTTTCTAAGTAAATTTTATTTAATAAAAACTATTGTACAAGGAGCAGGAGGAGAAGGAGGAAGAGAAGGATGAAGAGGAAAAAGGAGGAGGAGGAGGAGAAGGATAAGAATGAGGAGAAGGAGGAAGAGAAGGAGGAGGACGAGGAAGAGGAGGAGGAGGAAGAGGCAGGTGTCAGTAGGAAAGGGTCCCCTGAGTTGAGCTCCCCAACACTTGACAGTTGAGTCTTCCTCACTTCTTATAACTCCCCTCTGAGAAGTATGAAGAGGACAGAATTGGAAGTGAGGGACCAGTGAGGGACTGAGGGAAATGGACCAGAATTGACCTAAGAGGAACTCATTTTGACTACAAGCCATCTTCTGGTCAGCCTCCCCCTCTCGCCACTTCGTCCTTCTAGGATTTTCCTTGAAATGTCTCCACCTCATTCTCCTACACTTCTGTATCAGATAGGACCCACCCCCAACCAGCCCAGTCAGAATTCAAAAGTTCTTGAGGGCAAGATGAAGAGCAGAGATAGAACAGGGTAGATCTAAGAGAGAACGACTGCTCCAAGGCCCTAAGCTATAAAATACAAAATGTTCTAGGGTAGCTTCTCAACTGGAACTGGAGAAAAAGGTTTCATTTGCACCCATAGAGACATACACGTGCGTGCACACACACACACACACACAGACATATGCACACAGACATATGTGCACACACACACAGAAGTATGCACACACAGAAATGCATGCGCATGCAGCTCTCCACCGAGATGTGACCTGAGTGGCCGTACATGTGCGGCCCCTCCGTTGCTGAATATCCATGATCCCGGAGGCCATCTATCTACTTTTGGCACCAGCAGCTTCTTGCAGAAATGCCTCTAGACTGTGAACTAAGCTACAGCCCCATGCCGTCCCAAGAGGGGAAAGGTTTTTTTTGTTTTTAATTTTTTTAATTTTATTGAGCCCATTCACCGCTGCCGCCGCTCCAGTATGACCAAGGAGACCAAAAGAGCTACTTTGGACGCCAGCAGCCCACTGAACAACTTGCAGTATGTGAACTGAGCATTTCCGCCAGGCCGCCCCTGCGGGGGCCCGGCGTTCCTCTTTTTTTTTAATCTCTCTCTCTCTCTCTCTCTCTCAACCTCTCCTGGGCACAGCACAGCCTCCACCCCACTTCTCTGAGCACAAAATGTAGACACAGACCCAAATGCGCGGCGCGGCTTGCAGCGCGGCTTGTGGGAGATCGAGGGGTGGGGAAGTACCGGTCTCCGCCCACCGTGGACACTTAAGGACAGTGCAGCCACGTGGGCTTCCATTCGCTGCTGCCGCCACTCCAGTATGACCAAGGAGGCCAAAAGAGCTAGGCTGCCCCTGCGGGGGCCCAGTATTTCTCTAGGTTTTCCCATCTTATGAGCACCATAAAAGGGTAAAAGATTGTAGCGATAGAATTTCAGGCAGAATTTTCCCTGGACTTTATACAGAAACCCAAAACCGCGTGGCCGCTGCTGCAGCCGCGAAACCTAATGTCATCTAATCATCAGCAATATGAAATGGTTCCTTAGTAACGGGTTGGACTTTGGGGGGACCAAAAAAGGGTAAAAGCTTGTAGTGACGTGTAATTTCTGGCTGTACTTTCCCTGGACTTTATACAGAAACCCAAAAACCGCGCAGCCGCTGCCGTGGCCGCGCGACCTAATATCATCCAATCATCAGCAATATGAAATGATTTCTTTTCAACGGGTCGGACTTTGGTGGGAAACCCTAACAAGAATAGTAAGTTTTTTGTTGAAATATTGAAGGCAATCAAAGTGGTAGCCATCTCTCTAGATTGAACTAAGCCATATCCCCACGCCAGCTGAGAAGAAATATCCTTCTTTCTCGGGAAGAATCGCGGCGTGGCATTAACCATAGTATGATGTCCATTAAGTTGACATGGAACTTGGAGCATGGGAATGGGATACAAGGGAATAAAGTATTATGTACAGGGAACAGCAGGACGCTGGTGGAATCTCGAGCCAGGGCCGATACCAGCACACTACTTTTTGGTTCCAGAAACTGCTTGCAGACTTTCTACCAGACTATCAACTAAGCCAGAGCCCCACGCCGGCCGATGACGGGAAATAACCATCTTTTTCGGGTTTTTTTCCCCATTGTCAGGCAGCGTGGTGACTACTAAACAGGCGTGAACTCGGTGGCGCGGGACGGGGGGGGGGGGAAATAGAAAAGTTATGTAACAAACAGCGGGACTTAATATCTCTACATTCTCAGCAATGGAGAACTATCAAATGCTTCCTTGACAGTAGGACTGTGTTTTTCTTTCTGGGGGGAAACCCAAGCAACAATAGCGAGTTATGTGTTGAAACATAGAATGTAACCAAGATAAAGGGTAAACGAAGTGAAACTTATCACTTACAAGGGCGGGGAAGGGGGGACGAGGGGGAGGGGCGGGAGGGGGCGGGAGGTATACTGGGGTGGTTGGTGATGGAATAGGGGCACCGGTGAAGGGAAGGGTGTTTGAATATTGTATAACTGACACAATCCTGAGAACTATGTAACCCTCCACATGGCGATTCAATAAAATTAAAAAAAAATTTTATTGAATCACTGTGAGATAGTTACAAGCTTTCATGTTTGGGTTACAATCTCACAATGATCAAACACCCATCCCTCCACCAGTGCACATTCCCCACCACCAATATCCCGGGTATACCCCCCTTTCCCACCCTCCCCCTGCTTCTAAGGCAGACAATATTCCCCATAATCTCTCTCTACTTTTGGGCATTATAGCTTGCAACACAGGCACTGAGAGGTCATCATGTTTCGTCCATTATCTACTTTCAAAATGCATCTCCCATCCAAACTGGTTCCTTCAGCCATCACTTTCTTAGTGATCCCTTCTCTATTCCATCTGCCTTCTCAAGAGGGGAAAGGATGTTTCTCTCTCGGCTTTTCCTTCCCCTGGTGGCGGCATGGCGACCGCCATCTTATAAGGCCAACTAAAGAGAGGTACGAACTTGCAGCAAAGGGATGCGTGAGAGATCTCGGGATGGGGGGTGTTACCGGCACTGTTCTCTGCTGAGATGTGACCTGAGCGGCCACACATGTGCGGCCCCAACGTTGCTGAACGCCCATGATCCCGGAGGCCACTAAACAGCCGTATAAGCTTGCATTGATGAAATTTCTAGCAGAAATTTCTCTGGACTTGGTTACTAAAGTACTAAAATACAGAAATCCAAAACCTCATTTGCTCTTCATTCCCAGCAATGGAAAACAAATTATCAAATGTTACCTTTTCTGCAGGTCTGATTTTGTGGGAAAAATTCCAAATAATAATAGTGAGTTTTCTGTTGAAATATTGAATGTAATCAAAGCAAAGAGAAAGTAAAGTGAAAATCATCAGGCACACAGGCGGGGGGTGAGTGTGGGATGGGAGGTATACTGGGGTTCTTGTTGGTGGAACACATGCACTGGTGAAGGGATGGTGTTTGATCAATGTATGACTGAGACTTAAGCCTGAAAGCATTGTAACTTTTCACATGGTGATTCAATAAAAAAATAAAAAAATAATTTTAAATAAAAGAAAAAGAAATGTATGTGCATGTATACACAAAGACATATGGACACACATACACAGACATATGCACACACGTACACACACACGCACACACACAAGCACAGAGTCTAGACTGTCCTCGCCCCACTTAGCTGGTATTTCCTGTCCTGAGTCTTTGCCTCCACTGACTGATTCTATCTAGCCAACAGTTGGATGACATGGCACTGTCAGGAATTCTTGTTTGCAGATGAGCAAACTGGAATCAAGAAAGTTTAAGTGATCATTCAAGGTCTCATAGCTAGTCACTGGCAGAGCCAGGGTGCAAATTGAGTTGATCTGGCTTTAGAGGCCAAGGTCTGAACTGGAACCCATGCTCACCCTCGCCCCAGGCACTCAGAATTAAGTGGGGGTGAGGGCTACAGCACTGAAGGCCCAGATTTCCTCACAGCTGACGAGCAGCATGAGCTGTGCCATTGGTGAGAGCAGGATCCCGCAGGGGACGTCAGGCCAGCACACACCATAGAAGCTCTTCTACAGTAGACTTGGTTAAAAACAAGACAACACACCCAAAATGACGTCACTTACACTAAGCCCCGTGTCACCAGAAGCTTAGTTACAGTTTCAGGCTCTCCCAGAAATGGAATCTTACACCCGTCGTTCACCAAAGATCAGCTGGCAGGAGTGAGGTCACCCTCACCTTCCCTTAACGGAAAGTACCCTGGTGACAACCCCATCCCTGTATTTCCTCCTTTTCACTCCTGCCTGTAAAGTGTCCTTCGATATGGTCGTTGTGCCAGATAGGATGCTGCCTGCTGCGGCAGCCACTCAGAGAGCCTGGAAACTCCTGAGCTCGTGCTTCACTGTGGGATGGGGCGGCAGTACAGAGGTGAGGCGCTGCCCTTGGATGCTGCCGAGCCCAGTTCCATCCCCAGGACCGAGTGTGGTCTCCCAAGCACCACCAGGGGTCCTGAGCACAGAGCCTGGAACAGCCCCTGAGCAGTGCTGGGTAGAGGGAGGAGTCCCAGATACACAAAAGTAAATCACTTTTTAAATGATTTTTGACCTACAATGTTATTAATAATGTTTTCTCATGAACATGATTCCAGCACCTCCGCCATCACCAGTGTGCCCATCTCCCTCCCCCAAGAGCCCCAATCCCTCCCTTTTAAGTAGTAATAATATGTAGTTGGTTGAGTTTTGCTTTTGCGTCACTTTATGGCTAAGAGACAAGAACGGTGATGTCCGTGTTGCTGCTGCTTTTTCACACCATCAGAGTGTCTCAGCGTGGATAAACACATTGCTAACATCCTGATCGCCCTGTACAGGGTACAGCCCTCTCTCTCTCTCTATCTCTCACTCTATCTCTATCTCTCTCTCTTTCTCTCTCTCTCAAATTTTGGGACACATCTGACAGTACTCGTAAGTTTTACCCAGCTCTGTGCTCGGGGTTCACTCCTGACAGTACTCAGGAGCCATGGAGAGCAGGGGATCAAGCCTCGAGCTCCAACTCTCTGAGTCATCTCCCCAGCCCCCCTCGGTTCTCTTACCTAACTCACAACAGCTGAATGAGTCGAGCTGAGTGGGTTTTGTTCTGTTTTGATTCTCACTTTACAGATATGGCACCAGAAGCTCATAGGTTCAGGTGTCACCGTGGGTGTGACCGTGAAATTCCAACAATGCAGGGCATGGAACCAGGGCTTATGCAGATTCCAGACGCAAGCACGGCAGATGTGTATAAGCCTGGCCTTCCTGAGCAACCGGCTGCTGACTTCACCTCGCGTGCGCTTGCTCCATCCTGGCTCCTGGAACACTTCCCCCACCACACCCACACGAAATATTGCCAAGCACTGGACCATGAAATCCAACCCTGTCATGTCAGGACATGCTGACAACCAGGAGTGCCCTGATGAGTTCTGAATAGGGAGAAATGGGATCCTTTGGATGTCCAGGAAAAGTGGCACATAAAAGAGTGATCAAAGTCAGCAAGTGAAAGAGAAGGCCAGAAGTGGCCACAAATGTGTCACATGGGGCACAAACCTTCTGGTTACCGTGAAAACCTTCAACGTGGATTGAGCAGCACTTCACTGGTCTCATGCAGGGGATCCTCCACCTGGCCACCCAACAGATTCTGATGAAACACAGATCTGGCAACGTTCCTCCTTAGCTCAAGCCCCTTCACCAGTCCCAACATCACGGGTGAAATTTAAATAAACCGGGGAGAAAATGAGCAGACACTTCCCTGAAGTGCTCTACAGATGACCAGTAGACATACGAAAAAGAGCTCATGGTTGCTTATTATCAGGGAAAGGCCAATCCAAGCAACAGTAGGATGCTACCTCATACTGGTGTGAGTAGCAAGTATCAATAAGGCTGGAAACAGCCAGTGTTAGATGGGATGCACAGAGAACCCTCATCCACTGTTGCTGGGAATGTCATCTGACTCAGGCTCTATGGAAAGCAGGAGGGAGAGTCCTCCATTAAGTAAGAAAGAGATCTCAGGTGACTCAGTGATTCCATTTCTTGGCATCTACCCTCTGAAACACAAAAACATTCGTCTGAAAAGATAAATGAGCACCTTTGCTCACTGTGGCACTTAGTACAATGGTTATGATACAGAAACAGTCCAAATGTCCGACAACACACAAGTGGATCAAGAAGTCATGGTCTGCCCCACCACCATAGTGGAATACTATACAGCAATAAGAAAAGATGAAGTCATTCGGGTCACTGCAATGTGGATAGAACTGGCGGGGGTCTCAAGTCAAATGAAATGAACCAGAGGGCAAAGAACAAACACTGGGTGAGATCACTCACCTGCAGAAAAGAGAGAAACGAAAGGAGGAAACAGAAAATATCAAACAATGACAAACACTTAGCCTTGGGTTACAAAACTGGTTAACTATTGGAGTAGGGGGGAGAAGATCTTATCAGAAATGTCATGGGAACAATGGTGGAATGTCATCGGGTTTTTCACGGTGGTGGCATACTGGGACCTTGTACATCAATGTCATGGACTTTGACAGTAGTGTAGCAATCACATAGAATACAATAAATAAAATGGAAAATTTTCTAAATATATGTTTTAGAGATTTTGTGTACTTTTTGTTGTTTTTGAATTACAAAGTATTAGGTATTTGTGATTGAGTTTCAGGCATATGTTGTTCCAACACTAATCCCTTTACCAGTGTCCACTTTGCTCCACCAATGTCCCCAGTTGCCCTCCTACCCCCAGCCTACCTCTAGAGCATGCACTTTTTTCTTTTTTTAAAATTTATTAATAAGTCTTGCAAGGTTGTTCATTATACAGTTGTTTCAAGCATTTAGTGTTCCCACACCATCAGTGTGACCTTCCCTTCACCAATATCCAGTTTCCCTCCCAATCCCCGTCTGCCCCATTAGGCACATAGCAAATTTACTTTATATTGCTTATTTCAACAAAACTTTAAGAACTGGCAAATGGAATGATCAAAAAATAAATCAGTAAGAGCCAGTTAATGATTACTATATGATTTTGACCTATGTAAATAAGAAAATTAAAACTATTTTCTTATTTCACTATAATCACTATATCACTGTCATCTGTCGCTTATCGACTTGCTTGAGTGGGCACCAGTAATGTCTCCATTCGTCTCTGTCACGTTCAGGATCAGGGGAATGAGGCTCATTATTGTTACTGTTTTTGGCATATCGAATATGCTACAGGTAAGGGGCTGGAGTGATAGCACAGCGGGTAGGGCGTTTGCCTTGCACGCGGTCAACCCGGGTTCGAATCCCAGCATCCCATATGGTCCCCTGAGCACTGCCAGGGGTAATTCCTGAGTGCAGAGCCAGGAGTAACCCCTGTGCATCGCCAGGTGTGACCCAAAAAGCAAAAAAAAAAAAAAAAAGAATATGCTACAGGTAGCTTGCCAGGCTCTGTCATGCGAGATTCTGCATTGCTCTCTTCCAGGAACTTTGTTTTATAGTCTCTGGATCTTGGCCATTGATGAGATTACAGTATGGCACCAGGGGCAGTTTGTAGGTGTCACTGCCAAGCTACTGGAAAACTGGGGATCTGAGTGGAGGAGGCCAAGTCCCGATCCGAGCAGGCTTGGAGATCTCAGCCACGGGTCCCACATACCTAGGTTCCTCTGCCAGTTTCTTCATGCGTGAGGCTCATCCGAGCATGTAGAGAGTGGCCTTGAGCATGGCTGTGGTTGGGTTCTGGAGGTTTTCTGCTGCTGGGGCTCTGGTTAGGGCAGGGAGGGAAATATAACCCGCCCCCCTCCAAGGAGGCCCTGGTAAAGACAGCCTGGCATGGGGGAAGGAGATTACACTATAATAAAATGCCTATTCTCATATATATATATATATTATATATATGTTTTCAACTCTGGAATCTAAAGTAGATTACATTCACTGTCACTGTCATCCCGTTGCTTATCGATTTGTTCGAGCGGGCACCAGTAACGTCTCTCATTGAGAGACTTATTGTTACTGTTTTTGGCATATCCAATATGCACAAGTAGCTTGCCAGGCTCTGCCGTGCGGGCTCCATACTCTCGGTAGCTTGCCAGGCTCTCCGAGAGGGACGGAGGAATCGAACACGGGTCGGCCACATGAAAGGTGAATGTCCAATCGCTGTTCTATCGCTCCAGCCCCATATGTTACATTAAATTTTATTATATTTTTGGATCTCATTATGGTAATAATCATGTCTCATTTGTCATTAATAAAACTTTTAAAGCAACTCTGTTGATATATTTTGGAATTTATATGGAATAGGTAAGGCCTACATATGTAAGTTTTCCCCTCAGAATGAGAGAGCTCATTCTGTACCTGTCCCTAATTCCGACTAACTCCATCCACAAGCATACATATCTATAAGGGGAAAAGCATGACTGTCTCTCAGTTGTTCTGTTAATATTCACTTGCAACCTGTACATTCACTTTGTGAAGTGTAAATCCCTCCTAGCAGTTAACTGGGAACACATACAAAAGATTTTTTTTTAATTCTGGCTGAAGGCTTTAAATCAAAGAACGCACAGACATTTACACAAAGACTGTGAACAACAGGGCTGGTGGGCACTTGCCTTGCATGTGGCCAACCCTAGTTTAAGGCCAGAACTGATACACCTTGATCCCCTGAGCACCATGAAGAACAACCGCTTACCCCAAAAACTGATGGGTGTTACCAAAAAACAGGAAGGCAGGAAGGCAAGAAGGAAGGAAGGAGGGAAGGAAGGAAGGAAGGAAGGAAGGAAGGAAGGAAGGAAGGAAGGAAGGAAGGAAGGAAGGAAGGAAGGAAGGAAGGAAGGAAGGAAGGGAGGGAGGGAGGGAGGGAGGGAGGGAGGGAGGGAGGGAGGAAGGGAGGGAGGGAGGGAGGGAGGGAGGAAGGGAGGGAGGGAGGGAGGAAGGAAGGACAAAGAAGTACAAAGAAATCTCAGTAGTAAAACATGAAATGAGAAGCCAATGGCAAATTTGGGGGGGAAATCATTTACCAAAACCACCCAAGAAGAAATAAAAAGTGAAACAGTAAAAAACCTCCTTGGAAGAACAAGAAGCCAATCTCCCCACAAGGAAAGTGAGGTGTAAGCAGTTTCACCACGTCCTTTGGGAAACACATAGCCTACTGATTTCCCAAGGAAGGAGAACATGAGAGACCGTGTGTTTGCAGGCAGCAATTTCATTGGGGCGGTGACCCCAGGGGAGCCAGAGGAGAATGTTGGGAGGAAGCATGGCAGGAAGGGGCCCTGCAGGAGACCCTCCCACCAGGGGCCCCTGGTGCTACTGATACAGGCAGATCATGGGGAAGGCCCCTCCCAAGGCCATGGCAGTAGGTTTCCTGGGAAGTGACAGACCTGAAAGCCAACCTTGAAGAAAATGGGGACTAAGGTCTGATAAGACCCACACCTGGCACCAGCAACAGACCCAGAGAAGACTGGCCCCCCTCTGACAGAAGCTTCAGCAGAAACAAAAGGCCAGGAAAGGAATTTTAAAGGAGACCATCACCACTCCCAACCCTACTCCCCTTAGCAACCTCCTTAGCAATGGACTATTACCAAGGTAGAAGACCCATGTGTGGGCAGGTTGGAAAATCCCTGTAAAAGCCACCTTGGACAAAGGAAGGGCACATGTGCTGCCTGAGCCCACGTGGCCAAGCATATGAGTTGCCTGTGCATATGTGGCGCCCACATCTCCCCTCTTGAGATGTGTACTTTCATGCTTTCAGGTCTAATGTTAGGATGTGTGTAGGGACTCTCTCTGCCCTTGGAGAAGCCCGGGTTCTCTCTTGAGCATGTTACTCTCCACTCTCTCCCATTTTCTCTCCCTCCTTCCCTTCAAAACCTCAAAAAAAATATGTTTTACTTCACTACTTATTTACTCTTGAAATTTTTTTCTGTGAGGTAAGAGAAGAACTCAGTAACCCTGGGTCCCAGGTGGCTGAGGCAGATGGGGAGAAAGTGACCGTCTTTCTCCTCCCCTCTTCACATAAGCCGCCCGTGGGGCCCACTGACATCAGTGTCAGAAGCAATGGGTCTGTAGAGTCACAGCAACGTGCTGGTGTCAGGAGTGAGTGCATCCATGGACCATGCATGGCCTGGGAAGGGTCAGGTGACCCTTCTCCTCCTCCTCCTCCTCCTCCTCCTCCTCCTCCTCCTCCTCCTCCTCCTCCTCCTCCTCCTCCTCCTCCTCAGTCCATGTCTTTGCAGGGCCTGCAGGTGACCCTTCTTCAAGGGAGATGACTGGAGGGGCACACCCAGGAGCATCCTCAAAGCTCTGTGGTTTGTCTTCCCCACACCTTTCTGTCATAACTGACCTGGCACCTGAAAACGCCTCTTAGGATCAAGAAGCAGGGTGATTCCCAAAGGGGAGAGAAGATAGAAGTGTGTGTGCGTGAGTAGCAACACAGAATCCCAGGTGTTCACTCTTACATTAATGGCAATTTCCTCAATCTCATCTTTTTTTTTTTAATTACCCACCCCAAAGGGCTGGAACGATAGCACAGCGAGTAGGGCGTTTGCTTTGCTCGAAACTGACCCGGGCTCAATTTCTCTGTCCCTCTCGGAGAGCCCGGCAAGCTCCTGAGAGTACCCCACCCGCATGGCAGAGCCTGGCAAGCTACCCGTGGCATATTCGATATGCCAAAAACAGTAACAACAAGTCTCAAAATAGAGAAGTTACTAGTGCCCACTCGAGCAAAGTGATGAGCAATGGGATGACAGTGGTACAGTGATTACCCACCCCCAAAATCCTAAAGAAACATCATTTTTCACCCTGTGAAAGGATCATTCTCATGCAGGTTTACTGCTTGTGCTCTAGACTTTACACTGCTTACAAAAATGTAACTTTAAAGAAATGTAGGGGTTTTTTTGGTTGTTGTTGTTCAAGAGCCACACCTTGGGGCTACTCCTGGCTTTGTGCTCAGAGGTTGCTCCAGGGGTCCCTGGGGGACCTGTTATGCCAGGAAGGGAAACTGAGTCTCTCACAGGCCACTCACACACTCGACCCATGGAGTTCTCTCTCAGACTCTTTATAAGAACTTCAGTTTTTTTTCTTTTTTAGGTCACACCTGGCAATGCACAGGGGTTACTCCTGGCTCTGCACTCAGGAATTACTCCTGGCAGTGCTCAGAGGACCATATTTGATGCTGGGAATCAAACCCAGGTCAGCCGATGCAAGGCAAAATCCCTACCCACTGTGCTATCGCTTCAGCCCCAGAACTTCAGTTCTTATAAAGACTATCCCAGCAATGAAATTTTTGCTATCAAAAAAAGGGGAGCATGGCATTCCTGTTTTTCATCAAAAAGCCAGCTTAGGAATCCCTGAATTAGCAGTTACAGTATCATTAGGGGCAAATCGGTATTTTTCTGCATGAACTTACCTGACAGCAGACAGTGGGAGAGGGGAAACGGGTTCCCTAACGAACTGCGCCCGAGTTCACTGACCATGGCCCTTGACCTCCGCTTACAACATGAGTGACTTTGACAATCAGAGGGGGGGAAATCATTGTAAAGTCTTGCCATAAGATAAATAAGGTGCTGGGTTTTGTTACTTTTGCTTGTGTGAAATCGTTGAGTGTTCTTCGACCCTTCCCTAACCTCATGACAGAAGAAGTTAGGGATTTACCCATTTCAGTGCAGGTAACCTAATGCGTTGATGGAACCACAGAACTGCACCTTAGAGACACGGGATAGTCTGAAGTGATTGTGCTAATAAGCCAGAAAAAAATACTGGATGGTTTCATTTATATCTGGACTAAAGCTAACAAACTGAGGAGAAGCCCCCAGAAGTATCTCCTAAACTCAGGGACACTTTGATGACAGCTAAAGGAAATAAGAGGTCATGAGAGCAATCATAGCAGGGTCCTTTGCGGGAGACACCTACAAGGGTGTCGAGCTCTCACCTTGAAACTCTGTAGAGCTGTTCACTCATGATAAAAATAACTCAAAGGAAAATGTTTCTGATTAGGGGCTGGAGCAGGTAGGGCGTTTGCCTTGCACGTAGTCAATCCGGGTTCAATCCCCGGCATCCCATAGGGTTCCCCCAAGCACCACCAGGAGTAATTTCTGAGTGCAGAGCTAAGAGTAACCCCTGAGCATCGATGGGAATGACCCAAAACAGAAAAAAAGTGAGCCCTGGACACTTCTGGGTGTGGCTCCAAAACAAAAAGATAATACAAATATATATATTATATATTTCATTAGAAAAAAATTTGTAAAGTTTTCTTCTTATGCTTTCCTGGACAGATTTTTTCATGGTTTCAGTCCTTACAAAGACGGCATTGCTAGTCATCAGGGAGATGCAAATCAAAACAACAATGAGATATCATCTCACACCACAGAGACTGGCACACATTCAAAAGAACAAAAGCAACCAGTGTTGGCGTGGATGTGGGGAAAAGGGACTCTCTTTCACTGTTGGTGGGAATGCCCAGCCTTTCTGAAAAACAATACGGACAGTCCTTCAAAAACTAGAAATTGAGCTTCCATATGACCACACAATACCACTTCTGGGAATATATCCCGAGGATGCAAAAAAAGCACAGTAGAAATTACATCTGTACCTATATATTCATTGCAGCATTGTTCACAATAGCCAAAATCTGGAAACAACCCGAGTGCCCTAAAAGAGATGACTGGTTAAAGAAACTTCGGTGCATCTACACAATGGAATACTATGCAAATGTTAGGAGAGATGAAGTCATGAAATTTGCTTACAAATGGATAGACATGGAGATTATCATGCTAAGTGAAATGAGTCAGGAAGAGAGGGATAGACATAGAAGGACTGCACTCATTTGTGGCATATAATAACATCACATGAGACTGACACCCAAGGACAGTAGATACAAGGGCCAGATGGATTGCCCCATAGCTGGAAGACTGCTTCATGAGTGGAGGGGAGAAGGCAGATGGAATAGAGAAGGGATCACTAAGAAAATGATGGCTGTCTGTGGAATATAGAATAATAGACTATAAGACTAACCCCCTAGAATAGTAGAAATAAGTACCAGGAGATTGTTTCCATGGCTTGGAGGCTGGTCTCTCATTCTGGGTAACTCAGAGAAGGGACCACCAAGTAAAATGTGGTTGGAGGTCATGTGGGGGAAGGGTGAGGCGGGCGGAATACAGACTAGAGACTGAACACAATGGCCACTCAACACCTTTATTGCAAACCACAACACCTAATCAGAGAGCGAGAACAAAAGGGAATTCCCTGCCATAGTGGCAGGGTGGGGTGGGGGGAGACGGGGCTGGGGAGGGGGGAGGGATGTTGGGTTTACAGGTGGTGGAGAATGGGCACTGGTGAAGGGATGGGTTATTGAACTTTGTATGGGGGAAGCATGAGCACAAAGATGTATGGATCTGTAACTGTACCCTCACGATGACTCTCTAATTAAAAATAAACTAATAAAAAAAATAAAAAAGAAAAAAGAAAAAGAAAATGATGGCTGGAGGAACCAGTTGGGATGGGAGATGCAAGCTGAAAGTAGATAATGAACCAAACATGATGACCTCTCAGTATCTGTGTTGCAAGTCATAATGCCCAAAAGTAGAGAGAGATTATTGGGAATATTGTCTGCCACAGAGGCAGGGGGAGGGTGGGAAAGAGGGGGTAAACCCGGGATATCAGTGGTGGGGAATGTGCACTGGTGGAGGGGTGAGTGTTTGATCATTGTGAGATTGTAACCCAAACAGGAAAGCTTGCAACTATCTCATGGTGATTCAATTAAATTAATAAATAAAAAGACTCACCGTGAGATACACTTAAAAAAATGGGTGTTCGATGACTCTATGATCGAAGCTCAAACATGAAACTTTTGTTTCTGTACCTCACAGAGAATAAAAATTAAAAAATAAAAAGAAAAGCGTTGATCCAGTTGGTGCTGATTTGGGTGTTTGGTGGGAGGTCAGAGCTCACTAGTGCCCATCTCTGTTTCAGCAGTAAATACAATCTTTTGTTTGTTTGTTTGTTTGTTTGTTTGGGGCCAACACCCAGCAATGTTCAGTGGCTACTCCTGGCGTTCTGCACTCAGGAATCAATGCTGGCAGTGCTCGGAGAACCAAGAGGGATGCCAGAAACCGAATGGGGATTGGCTGTTTTCAAGACAAGCATCTTGCACCTACTGTACTATCTTCCCAGCCCCAAATACAAGTCTTGCAAGCAGTTCCCAGGGTATTTCAACCAGGTAAGTTCAAGAGGTACGCACCAATTCCAGAACTTTCAGAGTGACCAAGTGGAGTTTAGCTCACTGCAGAACTCCTGTCAAGATGTCCTGTCCTGAGGTATCCCAGGACCACCTCGTGGTTGGAGGTCCTCTCTGTCCTGCTAATCCGGGTCTCCATTGGGCCCAGAAGCTGATATCCTATGAGGGCCAGGGATGAGGAGGACCACAGGACAGAGGACGCCTACATGGAAGACCACATGGGACACTTGCTACAAACTGACACCTGCCAAGAACTTGTGGGAGGTAGAGATAAGGGAGATCTGGAGTCATCCAGGGGTTGGGGGCTACCCTGAAGAGGTGGCTGTGCTGATATATCTGTGGACAGATGAGTGTCTGGTCAGGAGAGTTCAAGACAAACATTTCAGGTTGCCATAACGTCACTGATGTTTGTTGTTCTTTTCTTTCCTTTTTCCAAAGTGCACCAACTACCACGTGCCAACTTTTATTGCAATAATCAAGGAAATCATTGCTCACAGGCCCTGCTAGGGAGCCTCCCCTTCTAGGGCAAAGAGGATGTCAGTCAGAAGACTGCTAGAACAAGCCACAGGATTCAGTAGCCATTTGATGACTAGCTGCTAAGGGCACTAAAGTGAAATCCGCCTCACCTACAGTGACCCCAAGAGGGACTGACTCAGTGGCCTATCATGGGTGTACCCAGCACTTCTGGCTGGCTCCAGATGATTATTTCTGCTCCACCCAAATCAGTGCCCAGTCCAGGCAGCAGGATCCGCCCACAGGTGGAGCCCACCCATCCACATTCTGTCTTTATGGGTTTACCCATTTTAGTCGTTGCTGTTGTTTGAGTTTGGGGGTCACATCTGGCCAGGTGCAGGGGCTGTTCTTGGCTCTTCTCAGGAATGACCCCAGTGGTCAGAGCTCACTCCTGGTGGGGCTCAGGGTGTGAGGTGGGGACCCTATGAGTGCTGGAAATTGAACTCTGGCTGGTTGTGTGCGAGGCAAGCGCCTTACCCACTGCACTATCGCTCCAGGCCCTGACAGCTGTTCGGCTCTGGCCCGCTAGGATTGATGACTTGTTCTGGAATTGAAATTTGTTTTCATAACAAACTGTAAGCTGGAAGGTCATCTTTGGTGGTGGCGGAAGGCACACAGAGAGCCTGGCCCAAACCCTCAGGGGTGAGGAAGAGACAGCAAAATAGTCACTTCCAGTTGGTATCTGCTGAACCACAAGGACAGCCCAGGGAGAGAAACAACTGGCCCTGAGCGGGGGCCGGCTCACTGTGGAAGCGCTCTGAGAGAGGCCAGCACCATGGGGCAGCAGGAGGGATCCCGGAGCACAGCTGTGCACAGCCCAGAAGCCAAAATAAATAAGCAATCAAAAATAGCCCATTGTTATCTCCAGATTCCTCCATTAAAAAAAAAATAAATAAATGTGACGCCTGCCATAGCCATGCCACCAGACTCCGAGCCAGGCTCTTTCACTCGGGGCACTCCAGAGGGGGATGGGTGAGGGCCCTCCCCACCCCATGGGACCCAGCCCTCACAGCCGAAAACCTCCGGAACCCAACCACCACCACGCTCAAGGCTGCTCCCCACACGCTCAGGCTGAGTCTCACGTACAAGTGAACGTATTCCTAGACACATCATAAGACACTCCCGACCCATTCTCCATAAATACCACAGCACATTTCATGGGGTTCAAATAGTAGGCAACAAATCATAGAGGGAAATATGCATATATAGTATATATGTATATATGCATATATGGTTTTATATATCTATATGAAAACTCACATCACTCAACCTTTAACAACATGTTAGTGATATCCTAAAGAAGGCCCCTGCCAAAATAGAACAATCTTCACACTGTCTCCTCTATGGATACTTTTTGTAGCATTTTTAGCAGTTTTCCAGAACAGACAATACAAAATACGTTATGTTGGTTGTGCCTTGGGACAGGGATTGGGGCTTGGGATGGAAACATCCCAAATTTGGTGGTGAGAGGCTGTAATGGTGGTGGGATTGGTGTTTGAATATTAACTATAATCAAATATTGTGAACCACCTTATGAAATAAAAAAAATTAAATAACTAAATGTCTCGGGGCTGGAATAATAGCTTAGTAAGAAAAGTGCCTGCCACAGAGGCAAGCAGGTCGGGGCCGTGGGGAGACGAAAGGGAAACTGGGGCCAGGGTGGGGAAAGTATACTGGTGAAGGGACATTCTAGAAATGATACCCAATCGTGAACTTTGTAACCGTGTATCTATCTCACTGATTCAGTTTTTTTTTTAAGATTTTTAAAAGAAAAGATTAAAAAAGGAAAGATTCTTTGCCTTGCTCTGTTCTGGGCACTTAGGTGATACGACACAATCAGCCAGTCTCAGCTCTCAGAGAACTGATGCTCCAGGGGAAGGAGATGGCTGGAAAACAAGATCAGGTGTGGTGGGCAGAGCGCAGAGAGGAAAACATATGAGGCGAGGTGGCAGGAGGGAGGGTGAGGGGGCTCAGGACAGTTACATGGCGACAGACTCTGAGTGAGGCCCTGTTTGGGCGGAGACGTGGACGATCGGGGAACACTTTGGGGCAAGCAGCTCCGAGCTGGCCAAATGCCACATTTTCCAAGCACCTTCCCAACCAGCTCTGGGAAAAAACTAATAAAGCACCTTGAGCACCTTGGCTGGGACCTGGGCCATACTGGGCCTATAGGCCAGCGAGAAGAACCACAGCCAGGGTGACGAGAGCCATCCACAGGGCTTCACCGTGCCCATGAGGCCAACTGCTCGTCCACAAGCACCCTGGGGACCTGGCTTGGTAGTCTTCCCTGCTGGGTGGCACGCTGTGCCCAGTGCTGGCAGAGGAAGAACAGAACCCCCAGCTTAGGCCTGTTGGCCCCCACACAGCATTTTCTCCTGAAGCAATGGGGGGGAGGGAGGTGAAGGAAAGTGGCCCAGCATCATTACAGACACCAGGTGGGTCCTCAGAAACCACCCGGGGGCCCCAGAGTGATAGCACAGCAGATAGGGCATTTGCCTTGCATGCGGCCGACCCGGATTCCATCCCCAGCATCTCATATGGTCTCCCCAGCACCTCCAGGAGTAATTCCTGAGTGCAGATCCAGGAGTAACCCCTGAGCATCACTGGGTGTGACCCAAAAAGCAAAAAAGAAAAACAGAAGAAGCCACCCAGGGAAGTCTCTGGACCCTGCTGAGCTTTGCATCCTGTTCTCCAGAAAGGAGGTGACTATGCCACTCTCTCAGGTGTGGAAGAGCTGCGAGGAGGCCCAGGGTCATAGGACAGCAGGGAGGGCATTCGACTCAAACACCAGGGTTCTGTCCCAGCATCCCATAGAGTCCCCTCAGTCCACCAGGAGTGACCACTGACTATAGAGCAAAGAGTCAGCCCAAGGAATGAAGGAAGAAAGAAAAGGAAGGAAGGAAGAAAGGGAGAGAGGGGAGGAAGGCAGGGAGGGGGGAGGGAGGGAAGGAGAGGAGAGAGGGAGAGAGGGAGCAAGGGAGGGAGGAAGGGTGAGAGGGAGGGAAGGAAAGGAGAGAGGGAGGGAGGGAGGGAGGGAGGGAGAGAGAGAGAGGGAGGGAAGGAGGGAGGCAGAGAGAAAGGGAGGGAGGGAGGGAGGGAGGGAGGGAGGGAGGGAGGGAGGGAGGGAGGGAGGGAGGCAGGGAGAGAGGGAGGGAGGGAGGGGGAGGGAGGGTCCTATGTGGTATGTCTATGTGGTAACACATGCCAAGGTATGCAAAGGGGCTTGAATTGAAACTGTCCCAGGCAGTTGACTCTGAGGCAGAGTTGGGTGTTAGTCATGAACTGTGGGTGTGGGAGAGATGCAGAGAAGGGCCCAGGAAACATCCCAGAGCACAAGACCAGGCCTGGTTGAAAAGATGATGAGGGACCAGAGTGATAGTAAAGCAGGGAGGGCACTTGCCTTGCACGCGGCCAACCCGAATTTGATCCCCGGCACCTCATAGGGCCCCCTGAGCACCACCAGTAGAGATTCCTGAGCACAGAGCCAGCAGCAATCCCTGAGCACTGCTGGGGGTAGCCCAAAATAAAACAAAACAAAAAAGATGAGCCAGTAAGTGGATTGGGGCTTGAGCAACTGGGGCTGCCCCATTCATCCCTTTTCAGAAAAACATACTCAGCAACCCCTGGAAATCTTCCTTACTGAATGGACAAACAGAAAGTGCCCTCCCCACTACTTCATCTGAGGTAGCTGCCAGCCCTGGATCTTTGCAGTGTCCCCAGAGCACTCGGACCCTGTCGAGGTCTTCTCAGCCCCTATGGGGACAGATCACCCCTGAGGGCAGGAGTTGTCAAACTCAAGTTGGCATTGTTGAACATTAAACAGTGAACTCAACTTACCTTTGTCACTTTAGAAAGTTCAGGTTAGGGGCTGGAGCAATAGCATAGCGGGTAGGGCGTTTGCCTTGCACGTGGCCAACCCGGGTTCGAATCCCAACATCCCATATGGTCCCCTGAGCACCGCCAGGAAAAATTCCTGAGTGCAAAGCCAGGAGTAACCCCTGTATAGAGCCAGGTGTGACCCAAAAAGGAAAAAAAAAAGAAAGTTCAGGTTATATGACTACGTGATAATTCAGGCAGCGCAGACATACTCTGCCTGTGTGTGTCCAGTGCCTGCCCCCAGGAATCCTAGACAGTTCAGACACCATCTCTGGGCAGAGCCAGAGGGTGCTAAAAACCTGTGCTCTGGTCCACATGGGGACTATCGAGTCCCTCCTCTTCTCCCTTGCTTCCTGGACCCCCCGACTTTTCGAGAGAATGAAAGTCAGAGATCGGGGAGAGGGGAGCTCCATGGAAGTCAAATTGCCATTTCTCCACCCCAGGCACAGTGCCTGGCAGAGCTGAGGACTGCACTGGTTCATCCTGCCCCTCTGGGCCTGCCAGCTACAAATGCTGCCCTCTCCCCCTGTTCTGGAACCTTCTATAAGACACTCCCAAGGGCCTCGTGTGCTCCCCCTGGAAGGCAATATCTCGGCGGGGAACTGGCACAATATCGCTATCAGAAGACGCAAGAATGAGAGCTGGAGCACGGGGAGCAGGGCAGAGCCTTGCGTGAGTGCTCCCAGCTGAGCCAACAGGTGCAGTCCTCCTGCCAAGCTGCCCGTCCACTTCACCCAGAGCAGCTCTGAAAATAGAGGCTGAGCAGCCCTGGAAAAACGAGCCGACGGCCTCGGACAGAAGGAACCACTGGCGAAGGCAGAGGGTCGAAGGAAGAAAGGAGCTGGAGAAAACAAAGGGATGGGGCTGGAGCAATAATAGAACAGCAGGAGGGCGTTTGCCTTGCACGCGGCCAACCCGGGTTGGATCCCTGGCATTCCATATGATCCCCCAAGCACCACCAGGAGTAATTCCTGAGTGCATGAGCCAGGAGTAACCCCTGTGCATCACCGGGTGTGAACAAAAATAAATAAATAAAATAAGGGGACAATTGGAAAGTATTGTTGGGAGGAAGTCACTGCCGAAGTCTAGATGCCAGTGATACATCCAATGACACAACTCTGGACAAGACCTTTCCCCTCCCACCCCCTGACTTCACACAGGGGAGACGGACTCAGCGCCAGGGAACAGGGTGCTATGAACTAAGCTCGAAGTCCAAGGCTGTAGACTAAGAAGGCAGAGAAGTGTGGGTGTTGTCTGAGGTATTTTGTACCTCCAGAGACTTGCCCGTGATGAAATAGAGCTGATGTTTTCCTTGTTGGAGTAAACCTTATTGAATATTAAACATCAAACTCAAGTTGACATTGTTGAACATTAAACAGTGAACTCAACTTACCTTTGCCACCTTAGAAAGTTCAGGTTATATGACTATGTGATAATTCAGGCAGCACAGACATACTCTGCCTGTGTGTGTCCAGTGCCTGCTGGCAAATGCCAACATTTCTTTGAGACTCCCCATTTCTACAAGTACAGGTTTTGAAGTAAAATAGAGAAGGCATTAATTTGCATGCCCAGAAATTATGTTGACCAAGAAAAGCCCTACAGTGACTGATGGAAGTATAACACGTTCGTGCCCTTCAATAAGATCCTAAACTGCACTCAGGGAAGGTGGCTTAGGGGGACAGCACATGCTTCAGATGCATGAAGTCCTGGGTTCAAATTTGGCCCTACAAATATAAGAAACGCTGGTAGTTATTTTATCGATGACAAAGAGAAGTTTACCAATCCTGGGTCAGAGTAATAGTACAGCAGGAAGGGCACTTGCTTGCATGTGGCTGACCTGGTTTGATCCCCAGCACCCAATACAGTCCCCAGAGCCCTGCCAGGAGTGATCCCTGGGTACAGGAGCAGGAGTCAGCCCTGAGCACTATTGGGTGTGGCCCAAAAACCATAAAAAAGAAAAAGAAAAATTCACTGAAAATTGATCAAACACCTAAAACTACAAAATTCTTATAAGAAAAATAAGAACAAAGTGTCATGGTATTGAATGTGGCAATCATTTCTCAAGCATGAGATGAAAAACAAGAAACAAAAAGCATCAGAGAATCATAACATCAATTTAAAAATATTTGATCAACAAAGGACATCAACAGTGAGAAACAACCCTTGGAGTAGGAAAAAAATAGTTACAAATCAATACCTAGGTCAATACCTAGGATACAGAGAACTCCTACAAACTTAACAATTAAAGGGACTTTTTACAGACTAGAGAGATAATAAGTACAATGGGGTGGACAGTTGCGTGGCACATGGCAGACCTGGATTCAATCCCCGGCTCCACATATGCCCTCCAAGTCTAGTAGGAGTGATTCCTGAGCACAGAGCCAGGAGTAAGCCCGAGTGCAGTTGGGTGTGGTCCCCTAAAAATTATTTTTAAATTGACAAAGAGGGGCTAGAGCAATAGCACAGCGGGTAGGGTGTTTGCCTTGCACGTAGCTGACCCGGGTTCGATTCCCAGCATCCCATATGGTCCCCTGAGCACCACCAGGGGTGATTCCTGAGTGCAGAGCCAGGAGTACCCCTGTGCATCGCCAGGTGTGACCCAAAAAGCAGAAAAAAAATTGACAAAGAAGTCACCAGAGCAACCGTATACAGTGGTAGGGTATTTGCCTTGCATGCAGCTGACCCAAGTTCAATCCCTGGCATCCCATATGGTCTTCTGAACACCACCAGGAGTATTCTTGAGTGCAGAGCCAGGAGTGACCCCTGAGCATCACTGGTTGTGACCTCCCCGCAAAAAAGAAGTGGGCTGGAGAGAGAGTAGAGGAGTTAAAGTGTTTGCTTTGTATGCTGCCAATCCCAGCTCAATCCCCAGCACAAACACTGCCCCTAGCACTTCCAGGGATCACTCCTAAGCACAGAGCCAGAATAGTTTCTGAACACTGTTGGGTGTAACCCAAATTCTACCCCACCCCCCACTGCCAAAAATGACAAAGAACTTGAGCAGACATTTCTCCAACGCACAAATGGCCAATGAGTTCAAGACAATAGGTTCCATAGATTTAATAATTAGGTATATGCAAATCAAAACTATAAGAAGATACCACTTCTCATCCATTAGGATGACTACTTAAAATAAATAAATAAATAACAGGGACCAGAGCAATAGTACAGCAGGAAGGGCATTTGCCTTGCATGCAGTCAGCCCGGGTTCATCCCTGGCACCTCATATGGCCTCCCAGGCATTGCCAGGAGTGATCCCTGAGTGCAGTGCCAGGAGTAACCCCTGAGCATTGCCAGGTGTGACTCAGAAAAATAAAATAAACTTTAAATAAATAAATACATAACAGTCCCACATGGCCCCCTTTCCCAATCTAGAAAACAACCCAGGTTTTCAGTACAGTGACAAAGGCCCTTGGGTTCAGCTTCGCAATTCTGTCTTCACAGCCAACTCTCTCCCCTAATGAGAAGTTCAGACATTCGTGCTCTGTACCCCGGGGACACAGATTAATAAAGTCAAACTATTAGAGGAGTGAGCAGAATGAAAATCACCTTACAATTAGTGGGGAATCTTTCGTCACCTCTCCTGAGACCCGTTGATTAACTGCCGCTTTCAACTCTCCTCCACTTACTGAGTTTCATAAATTTATATATCAAACTTTGAAGGCAGAACACCTCAACCAGACTCATGGGTCTACTGTCAGCTGTGGCTATACATGCCTCATGCTTTACAGCTGTTTTATACTTACTGAGGTTCCCCCTATAAATTCATTATTTGTACCTAATAACGTTTAGGAAATGGGGGGAAAAAACAAACAGAAAATTCTAACCAGTGTGAAGGAATCAGAATCCCCATGTGGCATGAACGGGCAGGAACAATGGTGTGGCCACTGCATGAAACAGCATCCTGGGTTCAGGTCCTCAGAAAATCAAAACTAAAATTGTCATAAGATCCCACAATTACACTCTTGAGGAGGAGAGGATAGAAAAGAAGAAATAGATGGAGGAGGAGGAGGAGGAGGAGGAGGAGGAGGAGGAGGAGGAGGAGGAGGAGGAGGAGAGGATAGAGAAGAAGGAAGAGATGGAGAAGGAGGAGAAGAAGAAGAAGAGGAAGAAGAAGAAGAAGAGGAGGAGGAGGAGGAGGAGGAGGAGGAGGAAGAAGAAGAAGGAGGAGGAGGAGGAGGAGAAGAAGAAGAAGAAGAAGAAGAAGAAGAAGAAGAAGAAGAAGAAGAAGAAGAAGAAGAAGAAGAAGAAGAAGAAGAAGAAGAAGAAGAAGAAGGAAGAGGAGGAAGAGGAGGACGACGACAACGACGATGACGACGACGATGAGGATGAGGAAGAGGACGAGGACGAGGATGAGGATGAGGATGAGGAGGATGAGGAGGAGAAGGAAAGGAGAATGAGAAGGAAAAGGAGAAGGAGAAGGAGAACAAGATCAAGGAGAAGGAGAAGAAAGAGAAGAACAAGAACAAAACAAGAAGAACAAGAATTGACAGCCGGACCACGAAGAAATAATTTGTATGTCCACATTTATGGCTCACAGTTGTCAAAAGGCAGAAGCTGGGCAAGTGCCCAATAACAGATGAATAAGAAAATGAGCCCTAATCTCTGCCATGGAATATTATTCTGATGTGAAAAGAAATGGAATTCAGGACTCGTCGAGTGTGGCAGTGCTAGAGTTTGGGGTCATGATATTCAGTGAAGTCAGTGGTCAGAGGACAAAGCTGTGTTCTCCCGTTTATCTGCATTACTCAGAGGAGTGGAATCCGACAACAGAAGTAGACAGGTGGGGATGGAGAATGGCCAGTTGCCAAGTGGGTCCAGGACTCTAGTGTATGAAGATGAAGCGGGCTCTGGCGATAACTTGCCCCTATCATGAATGTCCTCAACACTACAAAACTGGATACCCAAAAATTAATACATTCTGGGGGCTGGATTGATAGCACAACGGGTAGGGCGTTTGCCTTGCATGCAGCCAACCCAGGTTCGATTCCCAGCATCCCATATGGTCCCCTGAGCACGACCAGGAGTAATTCCTGAGTGCAGAGCCAGGAGTAACCCCTGTGCATCACCGGGTCTGACCCAAAAAGCAAAAAAAAAAAAAAAACAGTCAGGCCAGAGATAGCTTAAGGGGTGGAGTAGTGAGAGGGGTTGGGCATGTGAGAGGCCTGGGGGTAATCCCCAGACCACCAGGAGTGATAACCAAGCACAGAGTCAGGAGTAGCCCCTGAGTATTGCCATACAAAAATAAGAAATTAATGGAGTCAGAGATATAGTACAAAGGTTCAGGTTCCTGCACGCAGCTCACTGGTCCCAGATACCGCGTGGTCCCACACACACCGTCAGGAATGAGAAAAACATAAATATTTTTTAAAATAAAGATGATTAAAGTAAGTTTCTGGGGTTCGATTCTTCTGTCCCTCTCGGAGAGCCCGGCAAGCTACCGAGAGTATCCCGCCTGCACAGCAGAGCCTGGCAAACTACCCATGGTGTATTCAATATGCAAAAAAAAAAAAAAAAGCAGTAACAACAAGCTTCACAATGGAGACATTACTGGTGCCTACAAATCGATGAGCAACAGGACGACAGTGCTACAGTGCTACAGAAGTTTTCTGTACTATGATTTGTTTTTGTTTGGGGACCACACCTGGCTGGGCTCAAGGTTTACTGTCAACGTGACTTCTGGTGCTCAGATTCGAAAGTGGAAACAAGATAAATTTCCTGGACTGAAGACAGAAAGCAAGAAAGGGTTTGGCTGATCCCTGTAGGCCAAAGTAGCAAATTAAAGTAATAACTTTCCCATGGAAAACACTTCGGAGAACAGGCGTCCGCGGGAAACCTGAGCCCTGGGCCCAGCAGGACGGTGGCAATTACGGCACATTAATTTGAACAGACCCCACCGGGCCCAGCTCCCTCAGGGCCCCAAGGAGCCTTGCAAATAATCCCAGTGTGAGGCCCCCGAAGTCTTCTTGGCGGAGATGGGAGTACAGATCCAGGCTACCCCAGCCCCCTTGCCCCTGCCTTCCACCCACAGGCTCGCCCACCCTCTGGCTTTCCATGGGCTACGGGACTGTGTTTCTGGCTATAGGCGCTGATGAGCTGCGTGTCCCTGCCCAGCTTCTTGGGAGGGTGGGCATCCCCTGGACAGGTCAGTATCAAGGTCCTCTCTCTGTCTCCCTGCCTGTCTACAGGCAGCTTCTCTGTTCTCAAGATCAGCAGCCCCCCCACACCCCATGACCTATCAGGGCCCCATGCCCTGGCACAGACCTCACACACACACACACACACACACACACACACACACACACGGTAGAGGCAGGAGGGCCCGGAGTCCTGAGTCTCACAGGTCCAGTTCCTGGGTGCCTCTCTCCTGAGCAGCCCCATCCCGCCAGGTCCTTGCAGGGCTGCTGCTCAGACAGGCCCCGCGGCAGAGCGGCAGAGCGGGTGCATGACCAACTCCAGTGACCTGGCAGCCTACTGACAGCATCTTAGCTAGGAAAAAGGGGAGCAGAAACCAAGCCGCTGAGAGCTCATACTCCCCTCCAGATTCGAAGCTCCTGCAGAGACAGAAGCCTGCTCTCTGAGGCTCTGCTTTCTAAGGATCTCGCCTGGCAAACCCCCAGAAACAGACTCAGCCAACTTTCAAGTCGGACAGAGACAGCATGGTTGTAGAGCCTGGCGGAGGGGGTGGGGGGTGCACACCAGGTGGTGCTCAGGGCTGGCTCTGCCTCAGGGATCACTCCTGGCAGGGTTCTGGGGACCAGAGAGGGTGCTAGGGATCGAACTCTGGTCGTTGCATGCGAAGCGAATGCCTTACCCAGTCCTATCTCTCAGGTCTTCCTACTGTGTTATTTTAAACATGTGGTTGTTGTTATATTTTTAATTTACAAAAAATGGCTTCAACAAATACTTTTGACCAAATGACCTTCCCTTTCTTATAATGTCTCTTTGCTGTATGTTCCCAAATGTCAAAGTTCTAAATTTATATACATTTACCTGAGATAATTGTAAATGTCTGCAAATTAGATAACTGTATTTACCCAGAAAATGGAGAATAGAATAAGAAGAGTTAGCGTTTAGTACAGTGAGTGCCATATGATAAACTTCGCTTATAATTTGGTTACAATATATCTGCATTCTTATTGTGAAAGCATGATTATTTGAGTGTATTTAAACTTCCCATTAGAATGTAATGTATTGAGAGGGGGCTACAGAGATAGTACAGAGTGGAAGGTGTTTGCTTTGCACATGGCAGACCCAGGTTCAATCCCATATGGATGCCTGAGCAATGCCAGGAGTCATTCCTGAGTACAGAGCCAGGAGCAGCCCCTGAGCACCGCCAGGTGTGACCCAAAAAGAAAAGGAAAAAAGAGTGTGTTGAGAGGTCAGAGATACAGCACAGCAGGTAGGACATTTGCCTTATAAACAGCCAACCTCCAGCCAATCCCTGGCACCCCATATGGTCCCCCAAACCTGCCCCCCAAAGGTATTAATACCCTCTACATTATCTGCTATATTTTTTAACAAATACTTATATCCTCTGGGCTGGTCTTCAAGCCCCTGCTGTCTCACTATTCTCAGTGTCTCGTTGCTTCTTCCACTCTGGAGAAGCCCATGTTCTCTCTTGAACACACATTTCCTCTTTTTTCTCTCCCTTCACATAACCCTAAGAAAGTTTCCATCAAAACTATCTTACTACGGGGCCGGAGCAATAGCACAGCGGATAGGGCGTTTGCCTTGCACGCGGCCAACCCGGGTTCGATCCCCGGCATCCCATATGGTCCCCCAAGCACCGCCAGGAGTAATTCCTCAGTGCAAAGCCAGGAGTAACTCCTGAGCATTGCTGGGTGTGACCCAAAAAGAAAAAAAAAAAATCTTACTACACAAAAAAAGAAAAAAGATTCATTTTCCAAGTTAAGTTAAAAACAAAATATTGAATTTCCTCTTTAGTGAAGTAAAAATCACCTTTTTGGGTTTTTCTCTTTTTCATTATTGCTAACATTTTTAGTAAGTGATTTACTGATTTTTATGTGATATTATGACCTGCAAGTTTCTTTAACTATTTTTAGCAATGAACTCTTTTAGTAACTGGGATATAAATGTTTTTCAAAAGGCATTTTTCTTTCTTTTTAGGTTTGGAGCCACATCCAGTGGTGCTTAGGGGTGATGAGAATCTGTCTGCAGTACCTGTATCACAGAGCTGTCCCTATGCAAGAAGTTTTGATTTCATCTTTCAGAGGCCTTTCACAGATTCAGTGAAATATTAAATAAGAAAGTAAGAAAGGATGATATAAAAGGCCCATATCTTTTTCTTTTTAGAAAAGTTTTGTGTGTGTGTTTTTGTTTTTTGTTTGTTTGTTTTTGTGACACCCAGAAATGCTCAGGGGTTACTCCTGGCTCTGCACTCAGGAATTACTCCTGGCGGTGCTCTGGGGACATTATGGGATGATGGGAGTCAAGCCCGTGTCCACCGTATGCAAGACAAACGTCCTCCCAGCAGGAGTCCCCTAATTTTACCTAAGTTTATATTTTTAATCAGAATTATTAAGTGATGTGACACTTGCTTTTAAACATACAATTTATCATGTGAGACTAAAGATGCTCCAAGACTGGGCTTTGCACAGGGCCAACCTTTAATTTTTGTTTGTTTGTTTTTTGTTTTCTGCTTTGGGTCACACCCGGCAATGCTCAGGGGTTACTCCTGGCTCTGCACTCAGGAATTACCCCTGGCAGTGCTCAAGGGACTATATGGGATGCTGGGAATCAAACCCGGGGCGGCTACATGCAAGGCACACGCCCTACCCTCTGTGCTATCACTTCAACCCCGCAAACCTTGATTTAATCACTGGCACCTCATATGGCTCCCCAAGCCATGCTAGGAGTAAGCATTGAGCAGAGTGCCTGGAGTAAATCCTGAGAAACATCTGGTGTGGCCCAACCTCCCTCCTCCATCCCCCACTCACTACACACACACACACACACACACACACACACACACACACACACACACACACACACACAAACTTCTTGTTTTATAAAGTGACTATTTTTCTTTCCTTTTTTCTTTCTCTTTTTGAGTTTTGGGCCACTCACCAGAATGCTCAGAGGTTACTCCTGGCTCTGCACTTAGGAATGACTCCTGCCCACACTCAGAGGACCATATGGGATTCGGGGGATCAAACCCAGGTTGGCTCCCTGCCAGGCAAGCGCCCTACATGCTATCTCTCCAGTCCCACATGATGGCATATTAATCTGAACGACTCATCCAAATCAATTGTTCTTGATTTGGGAGCCACAGTTTCAATTTCTGGCCTGGAGCAGTCTCTGATCTGTGAGCAGTACCAGACGTGCCCCCAAGCACAGCGCTGGGAGTAGCCCCCAGAGCACTGCTGGGTGTGGCCCCCAAAGCCAAAATTCTGTAGCACTGTTGTCCCGTTGTTCATCAATTTGCTCAAGCGGGCACCAGTAAGTCTCCATTGTGAGACTTGTTATTACTGTTTTTGGCATATCGAATACATCACGGGTAGCTTGCCAGGCTCTACTGTGCAGGCGAGATACTCTCGGTAGCTTGCCAGGCTCTCTGAGAGGAATGGAGAAATTGAACCCAGGTGGGCCGTGTGCAAGGCAACCGCCCTACCCGCTATGTTATCGCTCCAGTCCGTATTTATATGTACATTTATATGTACATTTTTTATTTGCTAAATGTATTTATCAGCCTACAATTGAAAGGAATAGTTTCACTTTAAATACAAATCTTGTGTAAGAGCCTAGCGTGTTTCCCATATCTTGACTTTATTTTCCTTCTCACCAGCTTATCAATATTGATACTGTTAATTGATTTCCTTTCAAAGATTGAACCATGAGAATTCTCCCTGAGCCAACTCTCTCCATGCTTTCATTCAGTTTTCAGTTTTCCTGCATTGTCACCGCCCTTTGCTCTGTGCTAAAGGGCTGGAGTGATAGCTCAGGTAGGGCATTTGCCTTGCACTCGGCCCACCTGGGTTTGATTCTTCCGCCCCTCTCAGAGAGCCTGGCAAGCTACCAAGAGTATCCCACCTGCACGGCAGAGCCTGGCAAGCTACCCGTGGTGTATCCACTCTGCCAAAAACAGTAACAAGTCTCACAATGGAGAAGTTATTGGTGCCCGCTCAAGCAAATCGATGAACAACAGGACAACAGTACTGCAGTGATACCCACTTACCTAAGCAGGGTCCATGAGGGCTCAGTCATTTGGGAAAATCGAGCACCAGTACTTGAAAGCCCGCACAAGCACATTTCTCCCCCCGTTGGACTCGCCCCAGATAGGTCCAGTGGCAATTGCCAGTGAAAGAAATAGAAGTTCTACAGAGAACAAGGTCCACCCCTGCAGTGCCCACCCCCCCGAGGACCAGGAAGAGGGGTCTGACCTAAAGGAACAGGTGTCTGAATGCAGGTAAGTGTACGACGGCACTGAGGGTGCTCTGACCGTCGAGGATGGCTGGTTTCCGGACTGGCTGACCAAGCACATCCTTGGCCTGGGGAGAAGCTGCATCTCAGGGAAGTGCTCAGGCTGCCACCCTTCGTCCAACGCCTCTCCACAGCTCTGGAGCCTCCGTTCCAGCAAGGAAAAGGAAACTCCAGACTCAGGAGTCCCTGCTCATATTCAGTCAGTGGGCCTCCTTTTTTATATGCACAGATTTTCTCTTTTTAATTTTTTTTGTTTGGGGACCACACCCAGAGATATTCAGGGTTCAGGGGACCCTGTGGGATGCTGGGGATTGAACCTGGGTCAGCTGTGTGCAAGGCAAGCGCACTCTCTGCTATACTACCGCTCTGACCCCAGATGTTCTCTTTTAATACCTAAATTTCTTTTCTTTTTTTTGCTTTTTGGGTCACACCGGCAATGCACAGGGGTCACTCCTGGCTCTGCACTCAGGAATTACCCCTGGCGGTGCTCAGGGGACCATATGAGATGCTGGGAATTGAACCCGGGTCGGCCGAGTACAAGGCAAACGCCCTACCTGCTGCGCTATCACTCCAGCCTCTAATACCTGAATTTCAATGCAAATATGCAAATTGAGAAACCACTACCAAGGAAATAGCATAGGTAATAAGTAAATATGATTGACATTTGAGGTATACCAGGTTGATATCAGGTTAAGAAAGACTATTACAAGTGTCTCATTCAATCTCAGGACAGAAAGGAGAATTTTAAGAACATCTGACACTAGCCATGTAAAAGAACTAATGTCTCCCATCTTCCAGGCATATATTCTGGGAATATGGAATATGGGGAGGAAGAGGTTCCTGCTCTTGTAAACTCTTTTTTTGGGGGGGTCACACCCAGCGATGCTCAGGGGTTAAGTCCTGGCTCTGCACTCAGGAATTATTCTTGGCGGTGCTCAGGGGACCCTACAGGATGCTGGGCATTGAACCCAGGTCGGCCACGTGCAAGGCAAATGCCCTACCTGCTGTAGTATCACTCTGGCCCCAAACTCATTTTCTAGAGAAACAGAATAATAAAATAGGGTCAGGCTAGGGAAGGAGAGGGGAGAGATGGTGCTAAGGACAAAACCAAAAGGAATTCTGGGGTCATAGCACAGTGGAGATGGCCTTGCAGGTGGCTGACCCAGGTTCCGTCCCCGGCATCCCATATAGTCCCCTGAGCATTGCCAAGAGTGATTCCTGAGTGTAGAGTCAGGAGTAAGCCCTGAGCATCATTTGGGTGTGGCAAAAAAAAAAAAAGAAGAAGAAGTAGGTCTGAAGAGAGCTGGCTTTGCCCTACAGCCCTCTGTAACCAGAGCACAGAGTCAGGAGGAAGCCCTGAGCACCACCAGGTGGGCTTGAAAACAAAAATAAAAGCCGGGTGAGGGGAGGTAGAGACATGGCGGTGCTTCAGGTAAGTGCAGGGGGCTCCTAGAGGTGGCTTTTGAGCTCAGGAGAGAGAGTTGCCAGTAGGGGACACAGGCAGGAGCAGCAGCCCCAGTGGTGGCCAGGCTGGGCACACATTGCCATGGGGGTTTTAGGGGGTTCCAAGAGAGCAGGGAGCCCCGCCTTGATTTCTTCATGGTCCCTATGCAGCAACAAACATGAAGGGGCAGGAGGGAGCAGCCTCAACCCCACTTAAGAGAGGGGGAGTCTGGTGATTGGACCACAGCGGTGGCCGCACATTCGCACGTGCAGATGAGGCCACTCCCAGCTGGGTGAGGGCAGAAGGGAGGTGCTGGTCTCAGCACGCTACGGGGGAGCAGGACTCAGAGGAGGCCACCAGCCCTTTCCCCCAGGCCACTCCGAGAAGGCTTTTACACACTCAGGGGCCTGGGGGAGCGGAGTTGGGCATGAATTTCCAAGGAAACCCCAAAGCGGAGAGAAAGAGTGTTCTCCGCACTCCGCCAAGAGCTTCGGAACTCTTGGGGTTCCAAAGGCAGGAGAGTAGAGGAGAGTGGGGTTCAGGGGTGAAGGAGTGGTCTGAGGAGGAGTGGTCTGAGCCCCCCAAAGCACAACCCCAGGAGACGCCTGGACTGGGTAAGAAGCAAACACAGACAGCACAGCGGGGACCACGGCCACGCACTGGAAGGAGCAGGGTGAGCGGACACTTCTGCAGAGAGGGGTGCAGAGCCCAACCTTGGTCCAGGGTGAATTTTGGAAACTGAGACCATCTATAGGCTGAAGGAATGATCCAGAACGGGAAGGGTGGGGGAGGGAGCATGGGGGGAAGGATTGGTCTGTTTCAGATTAGACTCTCTCGGCCTTGGTCTTCTTTGCGGGAGGGGTGTCACCGTTGGCCTGTGCTCAAGGCTTACTCCTGGCTCTGCACTCAGGGATCACTCCTGGCAGGGCCAGTGGGACCCCCATGGGCCGTGTGCAAGGTAAGCGCGTTAACCCAGTGCTGTCTCTCAGTGCTATCCCCTTAATAGTTTTCTGATCTGGCTCTCATCTGACCCGGGAAACAGTTCTTTACTCAGGATAGACCAGCGGAAAACCTCCACACATTAAATATGTCCACTGACAGCTAGGAGAGAGCACGGCCTTTTTAGGGATCATGCATCCAGAATGCATTAGAATGTTCTAGAAAGTTCCTCCAGGACTCCATCTCAGTGAGAGCAAGTGGTGCTGGACATGGGTTCAATTCCTGGCACACGTGACACTGAGCAGCTTTGGATGCAGGCCTGGAGCCCCCTCCCACCCCTACCCACCCTCACTAACCCTTCAGGCCCTTGCTTTAAACCCAGGGCCTGGTTTCAGTCACCAGCAGGGGGCCTAGGCTCCCTGAGGAGCCCTTGGGAGGCCCAATAAATAACAAGTGAGTGAATAAATCAATCAACATCCAGTTTACCAGAAGGCCCTCTGTCCTCTTCGGCTTGTCCCTTACCCAAAAAGTCCAGCCTTTGTTTTGTTTTCTCTTTGCTTTTTGGGTCACACCCAGCAATGCACAGGGGTTACTCCTGGCTCTGCACTGAGGAATTACTCCTGGCAGTGCTCAGGGGACCATATGGGATGCTGGGAATCGAACCCCGGGTCGGCCACGTGCAAGGCAAATTGAGCCTGTCCTCTGCGCTCCACACTAAGAGCATCAGTCAAAGGCCCTGGCGCCACGGCTGAAGTGTCCTCCCTGACCCCACTCCTGCCTCTGCCCAGCCCCCCAAAGACCCCGCCCCCCACGACCCCCAGTTCCTCAAGCTCCATCTCCAGTGTAGCCAGCTCACCCAGCTCTGTCCTCCTTTCCTCCCTGCTGACACCTCGCTAACCCTGAGTGACGGGTGGCTGACGAGGCTACTGAACTCAGGAACTTCAATTGGTGGGGGCAGCCCGAGAGAGTCTAACAGGAAAGGAACTTGCCTTGCACATGGACAATCTGGGTTCGATCCCTGGCACTGGGGAGGGTCCCTTGGGGACCACCAAGAATGGTCCCTAATGGAAAGCCAGGAGTGAGCCCTGAACACTAGTGGTGTGACACAAACACAAAAGACAAAAAAAAAAAAATGTCTTGAGGCACACAGGGCTCCATGCCTTCCGACAGGCTCGGACCTGTAGGGTCCCACCGGGAGGGCTCACCGCGGCTTTGTTTTAGAAGCTTCTCAAAGTCACGCAGGTTTATAATGTGGAAGTTTCAGGTCACAGCTCCACAGTCCAGCCCTGCAGTGACACACCTTGATCACAGCCCCTTGCTCGCCCCCTCAGAGTGTCTTCCTGGCTGAGCTGTGCCAGCCAGCGGGTGCCTCTGCCTCAGCATGCCCTGACCTGCCCCACCACACAGCGCCCCAGGTTGGTGCTGAGGGCCAGGCAGAGCACCCTGGGGCACCTGCAGATGGGGAGACAAGGGAGCCAGCACAGCAGGGGAAGGAGATGTGGAAAAAGCGGGGCTGTGCACAGAAAACCCTCTCGTCCTACACATGCTTCCAAGAATGTGTTAGGAAGTTCTAGGAAGTCCTTCCAGGAATCTGTGTCAGTAAGAGCAAGAGGCAGCATTTCCACTGCTCTTCATTTGTGAGTGAGCCAGGCCTTTCTTGTGTCAGAAGAATGAGTGTCCATTGGAAATTGGGGGGGCTATGCACCTCTTCATCATTGCACTGCTGAGCGCAGGCCTTGAGTAAGGAGTCATCCTGGCAAGGGGACAGGTAGGATCTGTGAGTCACACGGGGCTGCATGTGGGTCGGGAAGTAACACCCAGCGTTGACAGTTCACTCACCTCCCCAAGACTCTCTGGGTGATGTTTTTCCAAAGATGACCCCCAGAGCCATCTTTGGGGTCTTGCTCCCAGGTGAATACAGAGACGAGGCCGTGTGTGTGTGTGTGTGTGTGTGTGTGGTGTGTGAGAGTTGGGTAAAGTTCAGGACAGGAAGTTCATGCCCCCTCCCCTGCCACGCCGTGGGTGTGGATCTCGCACAGGACCCACGGACCATGGAGCTGGGGAACCACAGCAGCGTCTCAGAGTTCATCCTCCTGGGTCTGTCCAGCCAGCCCGAGAGGCAGGAGCTGATCTTTGGGATCTTCCTAGCCATGTATCTTGTGGGGGCGGCAGGGAACCTGCTCATCATCCTGGCCATCGGCTCTGACGCCCACCTGCACACGCTTATGTACCTCTTCCTCAGCCAGCTCTCGCTGGTGGACTTCTGCTTCCTCTCGGCCACCGTGCCCAAGATGCTGGTCAACATCCACACACACACGCAGTCCATCTCCCGCAGCGGCTGCCTGAACCAGATGTACTTCTGCGTGCTGCTGGCCATCATGGACAACTTCCTCCTGACAGCCATGGCCTATGACCGCTACGTGGCCATTTGCCACCCGCTGCACTATGGCACCATGATGCGTGGCCGGGTGTGTGCCTTGCTGCTGGGCAGCTGCTGGCTGCTGGCCAACGCGCATTCCCTGCTGCACACACTGCTCATGGCCCGCCTGGACTTCTGCGCCAGCAACGTCATCCCCTACTTCTACTGCGACCTTGTGGCCCTGCTCCAGATCTCCTGCTCCGACACGCGGCTCAACCAGCTCATGATCCTGCTGGTGGGCGGCCTCATCGTGCTCCTCCCCTTCCTGGGCATCCTGGTCTCCTACATCCACATCGTGGCCGCCGTGCTCAAGGTCCCGTCCGCCCAGGGCAAGCGCAAGGCCTTCTCCACCTGCAGCTCCCACCTCACCGTCGTTGTCCTATTCTACAGCACCATCACAGGCGTCTACCTGAGCCCCTCGTCCTCCCACTCCGTGGACACAGACTCGCTGACCTCGGTGATGTACATGGTGGTCACCCCCATGCTGAACCCCTTCATCTACTGCCTGAGGAATAAGGACATGAAGGGGGCGCTGAAGAAACTGTTCAGCCTGAAAATGTTCTCTGGGCTGTGAGGCTGCGGGTCGGGGAGGCCTCCCCACTCACCCCCGCCCCACCTCTGTGCTGACCCGGAAGTGCTTCCAAGACCAAGTTCTACCTCCAGGGCACTCCATTTATCCTGGATGGTTGCCATGGCCAGGGGACCCCCAATTGCTCCAAAGCGCAGCAGTCATTTGCAAGAATGAGTTTTTTGTGTGTGTTTGGTTTGGGGATCACACCCAGTGATGCTCAGGGATTATTCCTGGCACTGTGCTCAGGGATCACTCCTGGCAGGGTTCAGGGAACCATATGGGCAGCAGGGATGAAACCCACATCAGCCACATGCAAGGCAAGAGCCCTCCCCAATGTACTATGGCTCCAACCCCTTTAAAAATGAACTTCTTGTCCCCAATAGATTGTCCTACATGCTGCCGGACACACAGGCGCAGATTTTCCCAGTGGATTTTCCAGTGAGGGCACAAAAGGGGGACTCAGGGGAGTTCTGAGCCTGGGGCTGAGAGCTAGTACCAAATGGATTCTGACCAGAACCCCAAGTTCCAGAGTCTTATCCCTTGGGCATCCCATTCCCAGCCACTCCCACTTCCTCAGCTGTCATCCACATTCTGCACTGAGCCTAGTGGCAGCGTTTCCTGGAGCATCTGGAGGGCGCTGGGGACTGGGGAGCTCCATCACTCCAGGGTCTGTGTGGGGCAGGTTCAGCTGCTGTGTCTTTGGGATCTGGACAAGAAGGGGGCCTCAGGTAAGTGAGTTTACAGCAAGGGAAGTTGAATGAGGTTTCCTATCCAGTGGGATCATAGCTTAGGCTGCCTGGGCTAAGGCAGGGTTGAAAGAACATTCCAGAGAAACTCAGTGGCAGTCAGAGCTGGGCCCTGCTATCACTGCCCATGGAAATTTGCTAATTCCCTGTTGGTGGACCTTCTCTGCTGCTCAGAACCTGCCTGTTCCTGTCCAGATCCTGCTTATATCTCAACGCAAGACCAGGCCCTGCCTCCAGGCTCCTGAGCTAAAGAAAGTATTTTCTCTCCTCTGGATCGCCATGCAATTTTAATTTTGTGACAGTCCTTAGAATGCTCTGCTTATGTGATCTGTGTTCACGCTGATTCTTTGTAAATTGCATACAAGCTCCTTTCTGTCTCAATAAACGCATCCTGAGAAGGATCTCGGAGGCCTGATGTCAATCAGTAACTCGTAGCCAGAAAGGAGGAGGAGGAGGAGGAGGAGGAGGAGGAGGAGCAGGAGGAGGAAGGAGAGAACACGGCAATGATGGACTCACTGGAGGAAGGATGCAACACTTTCCCATTGCTTCACACACACACCCTCCCAGCAGCTGCTACAGCATTCCCCAGTCCTCCAAGGATGGCTGACAAGCTAGTGGTCTGCCTAGGAGTCACCCAGTCCTGACAGGGTGACATGGATGCGAAGCCCCCTCTTCCCAGCGTGGCCCTGATGGACCCTCTCCTTGGGTGGGGGCTGGGGCTCCCTGCAGGCTCCCTCTCTATCAAGCCAAGCCCTCAGGGAGCTCAGAGCAGGTCCAGGGCTGGCACTGCTCCAAACCAGGGAGCCCAACAATGGGGGCTCTTCTGGGGGACGAGAGGATTTGGAGGCCATGTCCAGCTCTTCAGGAGGCTATTCCCAGCTCTGGGCTCAGGGGTTTCTCCTGATGGTGCTTGGGGGACCATGCAGGACAGAGCATCAAACCAGGGCCAGCTGCATTCGAGGCAGTGCCACGCCCCCTGTGCTCTCTCCAGAATCAACTATGGGGTTAGGAGTTAATTCAGACCCTTCCAGAGCGGAGGTCTGGAACCTCCGTGCCTGGATCCCACATGCCTGGATCCCGCGTGCCCGGATAAAACATGCCTGAATTCCACATGCTTGAATCCCATGTGCCTGGATTCCCATGCCCAGATAAAACATGCCTGGATACCACATGCCTGAATTCCGTGTGCCTGGATCCTACATGTCTGGATCCGTGTGCCTGAATCTGTGTGCCTGGATCCCACAGGCCTGGATCCCATGGGCCTGGATCTCATGGGCCTGGATCCCACATACCTGGATCCCATATGCCTGGATCCCACATGCCTGAATCCCATGTGCCTGGATCCCACATGCCTGAATCCCATGTGCCTGGACTCTGCATGCCCAGATCCTGTGTGCCTGGATCCCACATGCATGAATCCCATGTGCCTGGATCCCAAATGCCTAGATACCATATGCCTGGATCCCACATGCCTGGATCCCACGTGCCTGGATCCCACATGTCTGGATCCCACGTGCCTGGATCCCACATGCTTGGATTCCTTGTGCCTGGATCCCACATGCCTGGATTCCTTGTGCCTGGATCCCACATGCCTGAATCCCATGTGCCTGGGATCCGTATGCCTAGATCCTGTGTGCCTAGATCCCATGTGCCTGACTTCCTGGGTACCCTGGGGTTTGGGTGGGTTGCAACTGTGCGCTGAGGGAACTCTTGCAAGCTGGGAGCCAAGTGAACTAAATCTCTTTGTGATTGTTTCTACTGAGCAAAGCGCTGCTTCTCCCCAGGCACAGCCTAAGACATCAGAAGTAGGAGACAGGTTAGGTCACTGCAGGGGTGTGGGGAGACACAGGAGCGGGGTTTGGGGGAGATGAGCCCAGGGGGAGAGACAAGTGGTGAGGAGACATACGGACAGGGCACTTGGGACAGCACTCCAGCCTGGAGGCTCCTGAGGGGCTGGGAGGGAAGGAACATCATGTGGGACTGGCAGAGCTAGATGGGGGTCACTGGGAGGGCCCCAGGCTTCTGGGCCTCAGACAGGTGTGGCTGGAGAAAGCAGGACCTGTTTGGTAAGGGTGGGGTCTCCCTCTGCTTGTCAGACAGTGAGCTCAGGAAAGAGGCTCGCCCTCCTGAGCCCCATCCCCTCAGGATGCGCCCGGCACCCGAAGTCCAGTGAGAAGCTGTAATGGTGACAGAACATCAGTGCCACAGCAGGACCCTCAGTGAAGCCCTCCAGGCCCTCCTCCGCCCCCCAAGGAACAGCTCCCTGGTTCCCCTCTTCTGGCTTCTTGCATGCTTGTGGCCCTGGGTTCACTTCCCGGTGCTGGTTCTAAGCTCTGGGAGTGTTGGGGGAACAACATGGTCTTGAAAGGAAACGCTCACTAGGAGTCAAGGAACGGTCCCCTCCCTCAGGAAGATGGCACCGTAGGGGGCCACTGAGCTCTGGTACTGGGTGCAGCAGCAGGCAGGCCTCCTGGACTACCGCTCCAGGCCTGGTTTGTTCTGAGTCCTCCTAGGGGGTCGGAGAGCACACGCACAGGTTGGAAGGCACTTGGCATGCACGAGACCGTCTGGCAGAGCCGGCACCTCGACCATATCCGAAACATGGGGCTGAGCACAGGTTCCACACGCAGGCGCCTGACATTCCCGCCCTGGCTCCCGCCCCGGCACCCCTCCCGGCACCCCCCTGCCCCACAGCTCCACGAGCAGCCCCTGGGCACCCTTCCAGGAAACAGATTCCCCAATCCAAGTTCTGCCAGGTGTGACCTCTACACAAAACCAAAAAAGCATCTCACAGATGTCTCAAAACATTCCTGTGGAGATTACAGGGAAGGGAATGATAGAGCTGAAACAAGATTGGTGGTGAGTTTGGAACAGTTTGAGTTAGACAACAAATACCAGCCACCTGAAATTTCCTATAGCAAAGAAAACCCTTGCCAGGCTTGGAGAGCATTCAACACAGGGCCTCACACAAGGCAAGGTTTGCAGCAGGAGGACCGGGTGTAATCCTCAGCACCACCCACTCCCCTGAGCACTGCCAGTATGGCCCCCAAACAAAGCAAACGCTAAAGAAAAAGATACAGGAAATAGAAGCTGAAGAGACAGTGCAGCTGCTAACACACTTGCCATGCACGTGGATGACCCGCATTCAGTCCGAGCCCCACCAGGAGCACCCCTGAGCTTAGGTGTAAGCCCAAGCACAGCCAGGTGTGGCCTTAAAAGACCTCAAAAAACAGGAACACAGGAAATAAAATACTTGGCATTTGGGGGCTGGAGCAATAGCACATCGGGTAGGGCGTTTGCCTTGCAACCGGCCAACCCGGTTCGATTCCCAGCATCCCATACAGTCCCCTGAGCACCGCCAAGAGTAATTCCTGAGCACAGAGCCAGGAGTAACCCCTGTGCATCGCCAGTGTGACCCAAAAACAAACAAAAAACAAAACTTGGCATTTGGAGATCAAAACGCAGTCACAGGGCTGGAGGGGCAGAGCTGGGGGGAAATCGGGGAAAAACGCTGGCTCGGCACATGGCCGACCCAGGTTCCAGCCTCCCATATCATCCCAGGAGCCCACCAGGAGTAATTCCTGAGCGCAGAGCCAGGAGTAACCCGAGCACTGCCGAGCAGCCCCCAAACCAAAAAAGCAGGAAACTATCGCTCCATGCAAACAACTCAGGCTTGAGTTCTTCTCACTGTCTGAATCATCTGGCTCTGGGGGTTCCCACTGCATCGGGCCAGGCCAGCGGGCGGGCGCTGTGCTCAGACCGCCCAGGGAGAAGCAGCAGGTGGCCGGGCTCCAGGCGGGGCTCAGATCCTGGTCTGAAAGCTCCTGCTTGGGGGGTCCTGAAGCCCAAACTCATCCCTTAAAGCACTCGAGGGATGGGGCGTCCTGTGCGTGTGGGGGGCGGTGGGCCCAGTGACTGACTACCGCACTGATGGACAGACGGCGGGAGGGCCCGTGGGATCAGCAATGTCCACAGACTGTGCGTTTGCCAAAATACTCTCGTGTTTATTCCGTGGTCAATAGCAAAATATTAATTTCCAAACAGATGTGAAGATGCTTGTCACTGTACAAACCAACCTGGGGCAGACCAGCTGGTGGAGGACGGGGGGTGAGAGCAAGTGAGGGGGTTTCCAGGGTCAGGAGCCCCACTGGGAAGTGAGGCCGGGGGCCACGCCCAAGCACCACCTCCCACGCAGCTCTGGGACCCCCAAAGACTCCTGACGCTCGGGGGTCCGCGTGTTCATGTGACCTCACATGCTTGGGAACATGAGGTCACACCCCCCAGCCCCCGAGGTCTCCTGCCAGGCGCACGGCCGGGGTCAATAAATACTAGCTAAGCTGGAAGGGGGACACGGGCTGTGGATCGGGAAGACCCCGCCCATCGGCCACCGCCGAAATGCGCAGCCGTTCTCCGGAAGCAGGTGGGTCCGGGGCACACTGCCAGGGGCGTGGCCACGCTCAGGAGCCCGCGGGGCCCGGGGCATCGGCGCGGTGCTGGGTCTTCTGGTGCCGGTTGAGGATGGAGCGCTGGTTGAAGCTGCGGCCGCAGGCGGGGCAGCGGTAGGGCTTCTCGCCCGTGTGGATGCGCTGGTGCCGCACCAGCCGCTCGCCCTTGCTGAAGCGCTTCCCGCACACCTGGCAGCCATAGGGCTTCTCGCCCGTGTGCGCGCGCCGGTGCACAGCCAGGTTGGCGTTGCGGCTGAAGCTCTTGCCGCACTCGCAGGCGTAGGGCTTCTCGCCAGTGTGCGTGCGCAGGTGCACCTGCAGGTGCTGGCGCCGGCTGAAGCTCTTCCAGCAGTCCCCGCACTGGTAGGGCTTCTCGCCCGTGTGGCTGCGCCGGTGCACCTCCAGGTGGTGCCGTTGGCTGAAGCTCTTCCAGCACTCGCCACACACGTAGGGCCGCTTGCCCAGGTGTGTGCGCTGGTGCTTCATCAGGTACTCCCGCAGCGTGAAGCCCTTCCCGCACTCCACGCAGCCGAACGACTTCTCCTCCTCGTGGGTGCGCTGGTGCCGGACCAGGTTGGAGCTGCGGCTGAAGCCCTTGCCGCACTCGGGGCACTGGAAGGGCTTCCAGAAGGGGCCGGGGGGCTCCAGGCCGCCAGGCAGGGGCAGGCCCTGCGGGGCTGGGGGTGGCGCCGGCACGAGTCCCACGGGGCCTCCGGGGCCCTGCTCGCAGCTACTCCCCAGCCCTGGGCCCGCGAGCATGGGTTCCCCGAAGCGCTCAGCCGCCAGGCGAGCCAGCGCCCCCTTGAGGTCGGCCTGCTCGGGCTTGGCCTCCTTCTCCTTGCTCCCGAGGCCTGTGGGCAGGGGAGAGACACTGGTGAGTGTCAGAAGACCCTGTCCGACCTGGGCCTCTGAGGGCCCTGCCGCCTTCAATGACCCCCCCTACTCCTTGTCCCCCCCAGCAGGCCCATGCGGGGTTTTGGGCTGGTCACGCGGATGCACCAGGACGCAGCTCTCCTGGCACCCGGAGGTCAGGAATATGCTCTCCGAAGGTCCTGCCCTCCGACCAGAGAGCCTGTCCTCCAGCACGGCCACCACCGGGCGGCCCCAGCAAGGACAGAGTGCCCGCCCCCACCTTGCGCTTGGCCCCCAGGGCCGGCTGTCACTCCAATCATCAGGCTGAGGGCTCTCACCTCGGCCACCGTGCCCCTTCTCAGGGCGGCCGCCCACTAGATGCACTCACCTCACTGTGCCAGTCTGGGCAAGATCCTTCCTCAAAGACACACACCCAGATGTCCCGCCCCGGGTCCCCTGGACATGGCATGCGACGCACCCAGCTGACCCTGCACCAGCTCGATGGACAGGTACAGACACTGAGGCGCCTGCCCTAAGCATCAGCCCAGCCCATTGATGGGGACACGCCTGCTGGTCACCCCAGCGCTCGCTGCTTGGGCGAACCCTTCCCTCAACTGGCTTCTCCGGGGAGCCCACACAGGGCCCCACATCTCCTGACTACTCGGCGCAGCTGCCGGGACCCCAACGCTCACGCACACCCCGGTGCCAGCCCTCTCTCCTCCCTAAATAATCAGAGCACTGTTCATGAGGACAGAGGGAGCAGGGAGCGAGGGGCGAGTGGAGGGCACACATGCTCCAGGTGTCCTTCCCTGAGGACACCTGCAGCAGGAAGGGGCAGGAGTCCACGTCCTTGGAAACGGCACCACCTGGGCCAGGTACCTTCCGCAGTGAACAAAACACACCGTGGAAGAGGGTCAGCCCCACTAGGCCTCAGGGCAGCACTTGCCAAGGTCCCTGCGGGCGCCCCCTGCTGGCCTCCCGCAGCACTTCCCTCCTCCACCCTCCCCCTGCCTTTCTCTGCCGGCTGCAGGCAACTCATCCCAGATCTCCCTCCATTTCCAGAATCTTCTGTGCACCCTTATACCCACTCTGCCCACAAACAGCCCACTCCCACGGCTCCCAGGGGGTAGTGCTGTCCCTCCCCAACCCACGTGGCGCTCTTGGGGGCACTCAATGAAGGTCCGCTGAGGAGGCAGAGCCGAGAGGGGAGGCAGTGGGCATTGCAGCCCTTGGTGCCACCAACCGCAGACGCCTGGTCAGGACCCTGAAGGATCGCCTCGCCTGTCCCAGCCAGAATGTGCCTGCCCCCCACCTCACCTGGAGAGGCCACCCCACAGTCCTGGGGCTCCACATACTCCCCGAAGCAGTCAATCTGCGCAGGGGTCATGTGCCTCCACTCCTCCTCGGGGAAGGCTAACGCCATGTCCTTAAATGGTGCCAGCACCTGCACGACAGGAGGGTGGCAGGTGAAGACAAGGCACCGGGCCGGAGGGCAAAGGTTGGAGGAGGCACCCACCCCGGCACCCAGTTCCCAGGGTTTGCTCCCCCACGCCCAACAGCACCTGGAGCTGCTGTCTACTCCTCACCCCAGAACCCAGAGGTCACCCTCGGGGCAAGCCTCAGAACAAGACAGGTTAGAGTTTCTGCTGGTGCCCAGAGAGGGGGCTCGGGCTAGCATGCAGCCCTGCAGCCATCCCCGAATCTCCCTCCCGAGCAGGGGGAGGGATGCAGGCATCCGGCCTGGGCCTAGCACCGGCCAGGCGAGATCTGCCAGGGGCATCACGGTGCACTCCCGGCACCTGGAAAGGCAGAGCCCCTGCCCGCGCAAGGGTGAGTGAAGATGGCTGACAAAGCACTAGGCTTCCCGTGCAGCCCCAACTCTGCTCTGGAGGGAGCACCCAGGTGGATCAGCCACAGCCAAACCTGCAGAAGGGGCCTTGGTGGCTAACCAGAGCATGGCTCTCCTGGCCAGCCAGCAAGGAGAGATAGCACCCCCCAGGGGTTCTAACCCGATACCCCGCTCCTGACAAAAGCAATGTCCAGTTCACAGAAAAACTACCCCACAGTAACACAGGGACTGGAGAGAGGGGACAGGGACTCAGGCACTTGCTATACACAGCAATGACCCCAGCACCAAATATGGCCCCCCAAGCCCTGCCAGGAGTGACCCCCAAGCATCACCAAGTGTGGTCCCAAAAGAAGAACAGAAAAGAAACTAAGCGAGGGATATGACATGCGCCCCAGCCCACAGACGAAGGAAGCGCCGGGAGGGATGAGCCCGGGGCCAGTCCAGCAAGTCTCCAAGGCTAGGGGGTAGCCCGAGAAAGGGCTGGGCGCAGCTCACCTGGGACCCCGTTGCCAGAAAGCCAGCTGCCATCTCCTGGTCCCTGGCGCTCACAGTCGGGAGAACAGGCACAGCTGGGCAGGAGGAAAGCATGAGAAGGGTCAGAGTTAGAGACTGGGAGGAGGTCTGGGGGTCCTTTCCCTACAGTCAGCCGGGGCAACGACCCCAACCCCCTATGTCCTGTCCCTACAAGGCACCATGTCTTCCTCACAGTCAAGGACACCCCCTGGAACAGTTATGTGAGTCATGTGACGACCATGCTCCTGACAAAAGCTCCCAGCCAGATGGTCTGTGGCCACTGGCGACATCCAGACACAGCCCCTACACACACAAGTGCTGGCAGGAGCGAGGATGTGACGTGACAAGAGAGTGACGGGCACCACAGGAGTCAGTCATCAGTGCCCAGCTCCCGGAATGCGCCCCCCCACTGGGCTTACCCTGCTCCTGGAAGGGCTGCGTCCCACTCCCAGGGTCTGGGGGCAGCTGCTCAGGGCCGCCCTGCTCCAGGGCTGGAACGCCTTCGCCCTGCGGCATCCCCCACTCAGGCTTCACCTCCACCGGGCCCAGGGGCACGGCGGGCTCCCAGGGGTCTCTGCACAGCGCCGCCGCCTCTGGCTGTCCCTGCACCTGTGGACAGGCTGATGCCTATGAGGGAAGGGAAGAAACCCTGCACCAAGCTGGGGGAGGGGAAGAGGCAGTCGCGCCCCCTTCTCTGCCTCTCCCAACACCCTCCGGCAGCATGACACGACCCGACCCAATGGCCTGACAGGGGCTGAGGAAGAGTCACCAGGCCCGGTCTCTCTGCAAGGCACCAGTGGGAGGAAAAATGCCATAAGGTCAAGATCTGAATAAAACCCACCACGGAGCTCCAGGCCGTTAGGGGGGTGCAGGGTGGGGGGAACCGCACCCAGGGTCTCAGCCTCGGACCCTGTCATCCCCCCAGCCAGAAAGTGGGTGCCACCAGCGTGTACCCCAGGCAGCTGAGGGGGGATTCTGTGGCATCACCTGAAAGTCCCTCGACAGCTGCACCGCACCCCTGGGCGATGTCCTGCACCATGGAGGTGGCAGTGCCACATGCCACTGTCCGTGAGGTGTGGTCCCCATGCGGGGTCACAAGCCCCTAGGGCCTCTGGTGGGCCTGAGGCTCTGCTACCATGGATGGTGATGCCAGGTCTCGCTGCCCACCACCCACCGCTGCCGGGATTCTTCTAATCTTGACTCATTTTTGCTCCAACTGGAAATGGTTTACGAGGCTACGGAAACTCTGAGGGCTCCACTTCTCACCACCTCGCAAAACCCCCCACTAGAGCCTCCGCCCACCCCAGGTCCTCAACTCCGGCCCATTTGTCACCCGCCTGGGAACTGCATCCCCCGGTCATCATAGTGCCTATGCTCGGGCCACACGCATGCCTGCACCCCCAAGGGCTGGCCCCGGATGGCCCCTTCTCACCCACCGCCTTGGCCTCCAGCGCCCGCTCCGTGAAGTCCTCCACCATGGCCACCAGCGCCCGGCCGCTCTCCAGGCCGTGCTCCCGCACCCAGGCATAGAACTCCCGCGGCAGGATGCTCAGGAACTGCTCCAGGACCAGCAGCTCCAGGATCTGCTCCTTGGTGTGGATCTCGGGCCGCAGCCACTGGCGACACAGCTCCTGCAGCTCCCGCAGCGCCTCCTGCGGCCCCGCCGCCTCCTGGTAGCGGAACTGGCGGAAGCGCAGCCGGAAGGTCTCAGGGTTCGGCTCCTCCCGCGCCCGGCCCCACGGCAGCTCCTTCTCCAGCTTGACCACAGGGATGCCCACATGCTGCTGAGGTCCTTCCGCCATCCCTGGCCGCTCTTTGAGCATCTTCACGCCCCCTGCAGAGATTGAGGGTCTTGGGGCCGACCCTGGGGACAGAGGAGATGCGGGCAGGGTCAGTGACTGCCAGTTCTGGCCACTAGAGAACAGAGTGCTGCTACGTGAGCCCCTTCCAGAGGGAGGAACACACAGCCACTCACCCACCTACTCTGATCTGTACCTTCTCCGACACCCAGGAAAGCACCAGAACATAAGCTAGGATGCACTTGCTGGCCGTGGAGGACAGCACACGGGAATTAGAAAGACGCCACCGACTTTGTTTCTCCTCCTCAAAGAGCAGAGGATTTCATGAAGGAGACAACTATGTGGTTGAAAAAGACAGACGAGGATTAGAATCAGACCAGTCACCAGGACTGACTTGCCATTCTAAAGCAAAAACACTGGCCACACCGTGGGCCAAGACCTGAGAAATGAGTCCCACAGCAGCAGACCAGGGGCCTCGGAGATGCCAGGTGCAGCCGAGAGAAAACAGTCCAGCGGAGAGGCTATTTGCCTTGCACGAAGGCGAGTCGGGTTCAACCCCCGGCATCCCAGATGGTCGCCTGAGCCCCACGAAGACTGATTCCTGAGTGCCAAGGCAGGTGGAACCCCTGAGCATCACCAGGTGTGATTTCAAACAAACAACAAACAAAAAAACACAACCCAGAGGGAAGAACAGACACATTGCAAATGGGAACAGATCCTCAAAAGCAGGGCCAAATCACTGGGAGGTTTTTCTGAAGCTCGCTCTGGAGGCCCACAGGAAGTTCTCACTCCAGTCACCTTCTGGGCAAAAGCTCTCAGGCCAGAAATGCTGCTGCAAACATTCCCAACTACTGGAGCGCAAAGGGGCTTCCGCAGAGGGAGGAAGGCAAGAAGCGGGCTCTCCAGGGCTGGGCCTCTGGAAGAAACAGACTTGACTCTCAATTATTTGAGGGGGACACGACAGATTTTACAGAGGAAATCTGGAGGTCAGAGATATAGAACAGTGTGTAAGGTGCTCAACTTGCAAGCGGGGAACCCAAGTTCAATCCCCATCTAGCTCTAAATTGCCAGAAATGGTCCCTGAGCGCAGAAGCGTGGGGTAAGCCCTGAGCACTGCCAGGTGCGGGTCCCCTTTCCCAAACAAAAAACGGGAGTAATCTGGAGAGCTGTAGAGATAGTACAGCAGGTAAAGCATGCAGCTTATATGCAGCCGACCCTGGTTCGATCCCGGGCACTGCATATGGTCCCCCAAGCACCACCAGGAGTAATCCCTGAGAGCAGAGCCAGAGTAAGCCCTGCACACCACAAGATGTGGCCCCCACACAAAAATAAATCTAACAGTACTAGGCCAGAGAGAGTACAGTGGGGAAGGTGCTTGCAAGCATACAGCCAATCCTGGCTCAATCCTTGGCACTGCATAGAGCCCTGAGCACCTCCGAGTGTGGCACCAATATCAGAACCCAAACCATAAATAAATCAAGCAACACTCCTGGGCCGCAGAGACAGGACAGCAGGGAAGGCGTCTGCTCGCTCTCAGCCGCCAGCCAAGGAGGCTCGGATAGCCAGGGGAAGCCAAACCGTCCCTCCCGCCAGAGAGTTTCACGCAGGTACCGGCACTCCCGAGAGAGGCATTGAGGGCCCGGGAGGCCCTGGGGGCTCGGGGCTCGGCTTCCGGGGTGCCGGGGCCTCCCTGAACGGAGCCGAGAACGCGGCACATCTCGCCCGGCCCCGCTCACGCCCAGCTAGCCTGCAGCCTCCTCACGGCGCTTCCCGCAACGGCCCGGCCCTGCGCCCCCGCCAGGCGTCTCCGCTGCGGCTCAGGGACGGTCCCCAGCGCGACCCCCGGGGGCGGCCCGGGACGCTGCGGGCAGACGCGCCGCTCACAGCGCCAGTCCCGCCGAGGCCCTCGGGGCCCTTCCGCCCCCCGCCGCCCCCCGCCGCCCCCCGTCGCCCAGATCCCGCGCTCACCCGCGATCGGCTCGGCAGCCTACGGCTCACTCGCGGCCTCCGGCCGACCGGAAGTGCGCTCGGCCCCTGTCAAGACAGGTGCGCCCCGTAAAGCGCCACTTCCGCCTTCTCTCTAGGACTCTCGGAGGTCGCTGCGTCTCTATGGTCGCTGCCAGGCGGGAGCGCGAGCGGGAGGGCAAGGGGCTTTTCCCACCGCCCCATTTCGGTTGCTCTCGCCGAGGGTCTCCTCCAAGTGGCCGGCCCCGCTGGCGCGCCGCGCCCGCTTTCCCAGGCACCCCACCGGAGACGACACCGCGTCCCCCTCTACTCCAATCGGTCACCCCGAGTTTATTCCACGCCCCTTCCCCAGCTTTGCGCGGGCGGAGGGGCTATCACCGACCCAACTGGACTGGGGTGCGGAGAGTCTCGAAGGCTTCCGGGAGGAACTAGCACCTGAGCTGAGACTGGGAGGTGCGACCCAGGGGACGAGTGTCCCCAGCAGAGGGAGCTCGGCAGGCAGCACCCTCGGCTCCTTGGGAATGGGAAGCCCGAAGAATTCGGCGCCTGAAAACTGCTGCGCCCTGTATCAGTCAGTAGGTTATCCCGGGACTCCCCGCCGGGTTTGATCCCCGCCGCAGTGTGGGCCCCCAGCACCGCGAGCAGCTACCTGGAATTAGCTCCCAGCACCACTGGATAGAGCACTGTCCCTCCCCCTCCCAGCCCCGAAAAATTAAAGTAGAAATCAGACAGTTGCTCCCCATTCTGCAAGTGTGATCAGGGCGGGCAAGGTGCATTTTGGAGGCACACGGGCTCTCCGAAAGGATTGGGTGCTGGTGTGCTGCTTTCCTGGGTGCACTCTCACTAGCTTAGGCGTCCAGACCTAATTGCTCAGTCTTGAGGAAGCTTCTCAACTACATCCAGCCCTTGTTTCACGCCCGACCCTCACCAGGACATACTTAAGGAAAACTTCCCCAGGTCGCAGAGTTAGTGCAGCAGTTACCACTTACCTTGCACGCTGACAACCCAGGTTCGATCCCTGGCACTACATGAGGTCCCCTGAGTACCGCCAGGAGTGATCCCTGAGTGCAGAGACCCAAGCACCGCTGGGTGTGGGCCAAAAATTAAAAAAAAAAAAAAAAAGGAAGAAAAGCTTCCTGTATTGACTCATACTTTCCTCCCGGTACCTCACTTTCACTCTTCAAATTTAAACACCTTCCCTCTGGCATGGTTTCCCAGACTGTTTCACAAAAATCCATTTTAAGTGATCGTTCTTTATAATATTCCTCCGTCCCCTCCCCTGCATGGGCTGGACTTTTGAGGTATGGATTAACAAGACAGTTGTCCTTGCACTCAGGGAGGGATCACTCCTGAATGGGGTGGGGAGACCATCTGGGGTGCCAGGGATTGAACCTGAGTTGCCCGCGTTCAGGCCAGCGCCTTTCCCGAACTCTTAATGTGTTTGGGGGCATTCTCCCAGCAGTGCTGGGAATCACGTGGTGCTTGAGAGGAAACCCGGGTCTCAGTACGCAAGTCCGTGCTCAGCCCTCTGGATTATCTTCCCGCCCCCTAGCTTCTAGGGTGTGGACCAGCCCCGGGTAGGCCTGACTCACCCCACCCCTCCCCCACCCGCCTCCCCTCGGCAGTTCACACCCTTCCTACAAGACACTTCCTTGCCTGGCCCCCCATTGCCAGATCAGAGCCGGACCCTATCCTGGCGTCCCCTTGAATCTCGCGTTCATTTAGCTTTCGTCTTCCTCAGATGAAGGTACACCGCCCAATGCTCTGCCGTCGCGATGCTTCCGGGACAGGGCCCCGAAGGAAGACAGGACGGGCTCCCCATCCTGGGGGTCAAGATGGTGGGTTTTATGGGGGTGGCGCCCCCAGCTACAGCAGAGGCGTTCCGTGCCCTGTCTTTCGTCTGCACCCCCTGGATGAACCACACCGGTGTTCCCCTGCTCTGTGAAGTCCTTTAGGGAGAAAAGTCCCGCCCCTCCCGCACCCGTGCACATTTCCCAGGAAGACCCCCTGAGATTGGCTGAGCTGGAGTCACATGCCTACTCCACACTGGTCCAGAAAGGTGAGTGGGCGGGGCCAGGCCGGCAGGGTGGGCCAAGAACATGGTCTGGACTCACTCAGGCTGAGAACTTTCTCTAAAGGAAGGGGGTGCTTTGTCTCCTAAGGGAGCGTCCTTACAGTCCTTACATTAACACTTCCGATGGTCACACAAGGAATCCAGGGACTAGTATTACACTCCCCATACTACAAATGAAGAAACTGAGTCACAGGTTCAGAACTTGCCCAAACACGGCGGGGAAGATGGCTCAAAGGGCTGGAGCTTAGCCTTTTCCTGTAGGGCATCACCTGCTTCCCACACCGACCTGACTCTGCCAGGAGCACATCCCCCCTAAAAAAAAAAAAAAAAAAACACAGGATGTTGTTGATCCTGCAAGCAAATGACTCATTGCAAGGATTCCCAGGCAGAGATCTGACTAGAGAACAAAGCTCTGTCCTAGTGGAAGAGCCTGCTGCCTAAATTCAGGGTGTCCTGCCAGAAGGGTCAGCAAGCCACCTCCGTGTGAGGGGAAGCCCAAGGGGCCTGGAAAGAAAGTCAACGTTGATGGTAGCGTGTTCCTCAAGTGGCCCCGTGGCCGCTAGGCACCACCAGGTACATCACCCATGATTAGCAACAACCAAAAATGCTAATACAAGGAAAAAAGGAGTGGGGGAGCTATTACTATATGCTATGGCATTCTAAAGCACTCAGGATCAACTGCAAGCTGAATCGCTGGGAATGAAGAGCTAGCAAAAGAAAATCACCCTGCTTCTGGGGCACAGTATGATGAGTTGGCGTCAGAGAACTGCGTTGGCACCTTCTTCCATGGCCCCAACAGGTTAAGTTCTCCACGTCGCCGTCCCTCACCAAGGCAGTTCCCTTCAATAGCTACTGTGGTCTGTGAAGATAAGCATGCTTCAATGGACAAGAGACCAGGGGATCCTCAGCTAGCAGATTCCTTCCCTTCCCTTCCCCACTCTTCAGGATTGAAGCCTAAGAGCAAAAGCGCACATTAGGGGCCAGAGCCATAGTACAGCTGGTAGGGCTGCTTGCTTTGCGTGCAGCTGACCCAGGTTCAATTCCCAACATCCCATACAGTTGCCTGAACAGTAGTGAGCCCTGAGTGCAGAGCCCGGAGTCAGCCCTGAGCACCACTGGGTGTCGCCACAAAACAAAAAAGAATGTTACACTAAATAGTGGCAAACTTACTTGCCCTCAATGATTATTTTGCTTTCATTTTTGCAAGTATGCTTACTAAAAAGAAAGCTTATTTTTCCTAGACCTATTGAAACTGCTTACTCTAATTTTATGAGCACACAGCTTCCCAGCCAAATATCTTTTAAGTGTAAAAATACCTTTTTCAGACTTCATTCCTGCAGGGAGTAGAAAAGCAAGTGATTATATATATATATATATATATATATATATCAGGCACATGACCCACTCCTGTGAAGCAGATTTCTGGAAGGAACTGAGTCCCAGCCATGATGGAGATTCCAAAATGCTTCTGGTTGAGGCCTTCAGACTCCATTTGAAACAAACTCTTAAAGTAATAAGCACACCTTTATTCAAGTGGAAGTACAAAAGCACATTCCAAAACAAAAATGCATACATGTAACTTTTACATACTCTGATACTTAGGGATGACTGAATCCTCAGTTTCATAATCACTCGAAGTGACTATTGGTTTCTCTATGCGAAGTACACACATTCGTAGGTGGAAAAAAACACATGCATTTTAAAATTTGTTCTATATTTAGATCAGTCCCTGCCCTGATAATATCCTATGCCTGCTGATGGCTAAGAGGTAAAATGTGGCAGAACTATCCTAGAGGTTAGCCAGAAGAGCAAAAATATGATACACACTTACTGAAGATCCTAGTGAATATTGTAACGCCTGACTATGAAGGCCTCAATAGTTGGAATGACAAGAATTTTAAGTGATACTTGTCTTACTCACAGAAGATTATAAAGCTTAAGATAGACACAAAAATGCTTTAACACCGACATCATCTAAAGAATCATAAACTTTTATTAGGCTTTAGGGTGGAAAAATAAAACACAAAACCACCTGCCAAAATTTTCATTTTTAAGTCATTCAGACTTTAGAAAAAAGAGAATTTTATATACTTTCTTTAAAAATCATACATTCGTGCTAGGAATTTCTGATAGAATCCCTGGACTCTGGTGCAAATATCTGTGATCATTTTGTTGCTGTTGTTTTGGGACCACAACCGGCAGTAATCCACGGTGATTCCTGGTGGTGCTTGGGGGCCTGTGATCACATTAATCAATAAACATATACACAAAGACCAAAACCAAAACCATTTTTTTATGACTTGAAGACTCTTGTCATATTTTTCTTTTAAAGTGTGATGGTATCTTAACAATTATACACAGAGTCCCCATTCTTCGAATACTGCCCTGAACTGAAGGGCGACTGGGTCAGAAATCTGAACAAAGAAACCAAGTTTTATCAGACACTGACCTGCTGTTCTCTCTGAATACCCTCCCTAGAGACACTACAGAACAGGAGTGTCCTGCTGGAAGGCCACCCTCCCTGATGAAGCTCTCATTTTCAGCCTATGTTCTTCATTTTGCTATAAACAGCAGACCTAAGCATTTTGTGGACCTCCAATGAAAACTACATAAAAACCAATTCTAATCTGAGCCATGCAGGAAAGGTGCTGAATGTAACTACATAATCAGGAGTCATGGGCCCCTGATGTCATCACTTCTTTCAGAGAACTATAGATACAGGACAAGGGCAGCTAAGTACTAGGCTTCATTTGAAAACGCTTTGGTGCCTGCCACAAACTCAGGACATAGAATACTCGTGGATGGATAAAATGCAAGGATCCAATTATTTTAATAGAAAATGTTCCACTTTAGGAAAGAAGACACCAAAACAACAACATCAACAGAGACAGCTTTCCTAGTGGTGTAAAGTTTAAAACTAGGAAAGCCTCATTTGAATGTGCTTAAGAGAATGGAAACATCAACAGGAATCCAAGAGCACTGGTTGGCAAGGAATAGAAAGTAGGGTCGCCAGAAAAACAGATCTACAAGTCTGGGAGAGAATTTGGACTAAGAACAGCAGAAAAAGCTAAAAGCATTAACTTTCTAGAACTTATGTTTTTAACATCAGTGTATTAACACTACCTCCAGAAGCTTAGAACAGTTAAGAACCAATTTTAGGATAAAATCAAAATGTATATAGTCAAATAAAAATAGCTTCAGTGAATTCCATAAATAAAGTTTACATACTTACAACACCTAATATATTAAATAAAAGAACATCATGACAAAACAATGCATTCACCAAGTCAGTGCTCAGACTTGATTCCTCTGCAAGGAAAACAATTGTGACTATATATATATAGATATAGATTGACTTCATATACAAATAATCAACAATTTTCTCTCCAGTATTCAAATGTCAAGTAAAGCCTGAAATATGAGTTAAGTTTTCCCATTTGCATTATACCAGATCCAGTCTGGTGGAAATTCTGGTGCTGAAAACAGATGAAATCCTACTGAAGGGCATGTCAGATGTACATTCAAATGACTTCTCTCAGACATGGGTTCTCTGATTATCAAATGACAAATGAGGACTGGAAAATAATGGCAGTTTCCCTCACAAATCCGCATTTATCACATTCACAGGCTTTTTGCATGGAATAATTTGAAGAACAAGCTTCTTAAACTGGTGGCATTTTCACAGTTATCGTGATGAGATTGTACTCCAGCATGAATTCTCCAATGGCGACTGAGGTATGAAAATAGCATTAAACATTTACCACACCGAATATATATATAAATATATATATATCATTGGTTAGGGTTTGCAGGTGTTAAGAGCGTAGCTTTCCTACATTCATCACATTCTGAGGGTTTTATTCTGGTGCAGATTTTCTGATGCTGAATAAAGGCCGACTTATGACTGAAAGCTTTACCACATTCAATTACAACACAAGATGTTCTCCCTGCTGTGCGCTCTCAGATGTTGAACGAGGCCTGAACTTGACTAAATGTGTTCTCACGTTCACTGCACTCGTACGGTTTCTCTTTGGTATGAATTCTTTGATGCTGAACAAGGTGTGCTTGCTGACTGAGGCTGCTTTCCCACATATCACAATCAAAGGCCTTTTCTCTGTTGAGGACTTCCTGTTGCAGGACAAGATCTGAGCTATGACTGAAACTTTCCTCATAATCTTTATACTCATAGGATTTCTCTTTCCTATGGGTTTTGTAATGCTGGATAAGGCATGAGGTTTGGCTGAAAGCTTTCCCACATTCATTACATTCATGTGGTTTCTCTCCTGTGTGAATTCTTTGATGCTGAATGAGATGGGAATTCAATCGGAAGTCTTTCCCACATTCATTGCATGTATAGGGCTTTTCTCGGAGACGAACCCCTTGATGCTTGACAAAGTTCAACCCACAATCATTGTAGTCAAAGGATTTCTCTTCACAGTGGACCTTCTGATGTTCGACTAAGTATGAGGTATGATAGAAGTCAATGCCACATATATTACACTTATAAGGCATCTCTCTGTGAATTCTCTGATGTTGAGCAAGGTGGACACTACGGCTGAAGACTCTGTCACAACTGTTACACTTATAGGACTTTGCTCTAGTGTGAATCTTCTTCTGCTGGATTATATCTGAATTCTGACTACAAGATTTCTCAGCTGCATCACAGGACTTCTCAGATACTTCACATTTATAGGGTTTTTCTCGAGAGTGTATTCTTTTATGTCGACTAAGACTTGAGCTCTGACTGAAAGATTTTTCACATTCCTTACATTTGTAAGGTTTCTCTCTAGTATGAATTCGCTGATGTCTAGAAAGGGCAGAGCTCTGCTGGAAGGTTTTCTCACATGCATCACATTTATAGGATTTCTCAGGGGTAGGAATGCTCTCACATTTACTTTGGGGAGAGAGATCCATTAAACTTTCCTTATAGTCATGACTCTGAAAATCCTGTGTTAGATTTATTTGTTCATGTTTATCAGCAGCTGAATTCTGGTTGAGGCTTATGTCATACTTATCACCATCATCAATATTTTGTATTCTAAGAACTCTTTGATCTGTATCAAAAGTGGAGTCCAGACTAAAGCTCTTCTCTGGTTCACTGTATTCACTGCTCTTCTCACTGGTGAAGGATTTCTTGCTGATTGTTATTTGCCTAAACTCCCTCTCTAGGAAGAGAAATTTCCTTAGGATTTCCTGAAGCCTCTCTAATCTATCCTCAGACTTAGCGACTTCTCTCGTCTCAGGAACTTTGGCAATATCCTTCTTGAGTCTTCCTACTCTCGCTTTGTATGAATATACTTCTTCCGAAATTCTCTGCTTAGGAATCAACAGTTTGTTCTCTTCTCTGGTATCTCCATCTGATTCAATATATAAGAGAAAAGGCAAATGTAATCTGTACCCTGTGCTGGTAAAAAGAAAATTTGGAGGCTAAAACTAACCTAGCATTTACTGAAATTCAGCACACAATCTCAATAGTGGACGCGAGGCATGAATAAGGCCATTGAGACACAGGGCTCAGGGTGTGCTCGGCAGAGTGAGAAGATAACCAACCAAAGTATGACAAAGGGTAGCAGGGACAAAGTTCAAGAGAGTTAGATAAGCGACTTAAGCAGAACTGAGTGCAACTTGATAATGGTAAGAGACAAACCAGAGTTCTTCAAAACTGAAGGGTGGGGCTGGAGAGATCCAGAGGCTGACCCCAGTTCACCCCAAGCACCCAGTGTGGCAAAACAACTTCACACACACACACACACACAACTGAATGGAAATGGAAGCAGATCTCCATTTCGTGTATTACTATTCATTCTGATGGTCAAGGTAGCTACAACTTGGCTAGACAATGGGACTTCACTCCCCTCCTATCTCCATCTGAGTGATTCTGCCTTACTCACCTGGGCAGCCATCTCTTAAGACGTCTCTGTTCTTAGTTTCCAGATCAGAGACCTGTAGATCTTGTTCTAGCTGGGAGATGCCATCAGGCTTGGAAAATGGAAATCCTGCTCACAGAGAAGGAAATGGATGTGACAGTTTATCTCCAAAACTACACAAGCCGCTTCCCCACCTCTACTAAGAAGAGATAGACAACAATTCTGAGAAGCCACCAGAAAGATCTGGAGAGAAAAGGGAGCAAATCCTCTACAAGGAGCTCATATTGTGCTGAGAAAGAGGTGCAAAAGGGGGCAGATTGATGACTTTCAGAATTAAATATTATTCAAATAAGACAATTTTCATAGATGTGTTCCAGTCTGGAAATAGGTGAAAGCTCAGGTTCCTGGTGAACGGTAAGCTAAACCGTAGCAACAGAATTAGTGAATGCTGACTCAACAGTCCAATCTCAAGAAGCAAATTTTTTTTTCAGTGTACATAAGAAAACAAGCAATGTGACATCTGCTTACCCATTCGGAGCCACCAATCGTTTCTTTGATATTTCTAGAGCGCTTCCCATATAGGAGCCCAGGCAGTTAAGGGCCACCCCTCAAAGACTTCACACTCTAACTGCAGAGTATAGGAACTATGATAAAATACAATAAAAGTCTATCTTCATAGAAATGATCTTTTATATAAGGTGTTTTTTTTTTTATGAAGAACTGCTAAGGACTTAATCCTTTTAATTTCGGGGGTGAGCATAGGGCTTGGGCCACACCCAGCATTACGGAGGCTACTTGTGACTGTGCTGGGAAGAAGGGTGAGAAAGCATATAGAGTGCCAAAGACTGAACAAGGGCCAGCCTCATGCAGGCCTTACATAATCCTATCCCATCACTCCGGCTCTACCCCTTTATTTTTAAAGATATATAGTGCATGCTGGAGGACCCAGAGTCACTCTCAGCCATGCTAAGGGGGCAAAGGGTTCAAGCACCTCATCAGGCAAAAAGCTCATAGCCAAAGCCTGCCTCTCTCTTCACTTACTGAAAATATACAAAATGCATTTTTAATTCCTCTAATTCTGACCAGTCACTACAGAGTGGAGTCATAGATTTTTAAGACTGGCTTCACGTACTTTTCTTGTGTGAGGGACCTCCCAAACAATGCCCAGGGGGCTGGGGGCAAGTATGCATGACAGTAAGCAAACCAAACAGTTCAATCTTCAGGCCTGGTGATGGGAAGCTGCTGCGGCCCAATAATGCTCAGGGGCCACTAGACCACACCTAATGGTGCTCAGATGCAACCAGGGCCACACTTGACAATATTCGGGGCATTCCAGAGCCCATTCGGTGTCAGGGATCAGACTCAGACTCAGAGTCTCCTGAACAAAAGCCCTGCCTGCCTCTTTGAGCTACCCTCCCCTCCCAGCCACTTCAGGGGTAACCATTGCTACTTAGAAACCCTTTGAGAGCAGGGGGCCCTGTATCTCACTGTGCTAATCTAGTGCTCAAGGGTCGCTAAGTAATAGATAACAGCTGCCCTCTCAACATGCCCTGTAAAAGCCTATGAGCAGGGAGGTTAAGAACAGATACAAAAAAGTGATTTGAGGGGGGGGGGGTCTCTGGGGTAGGAGAGATAACTCAATGGACTGAGTGCATACTTTGCATGAAGGAGGCTTAGCTTGGATCACCAGCACCACAGGCTCCCCTGAGGCCTGCCAAGCGCAATCCTCAAAACAGAGCTGAAATGGACAGGTAAGGCACTTGCCTTGCACACAGCTGACCCAGGTTTCATTCCTGGTATACCATATGGTCCCCCAGGCCCACCAGGAGTGATTCCTAAGTGCAGAGCCAGGAGTAACCCCTGAGCACCACCATGGTCCAAAAACAACAACAAAAAAACTCAGGGTCTCAAAAATACAAGCAAAATGCTCTACTGTTGCGCTACATCCCAGCCCCCCAAATTAGCTGGGGCTAGAGAAATAGTATAGCAGGTAAGGTGATTGCCTTGCACACACCCTAGGTTTGATCCTGGCATCTCATATGATCCCTTGGGCACCACCAGGAGTGAGTCCTGAGTGCAGAGACAGAAGATACCCCTGAGCATCACTTGTGTGCCCCCACACTCCAAAAGAAAACAGAGCTGGGAGTAGCTCCAAGCACTGCCAGGTCTGGCCCAGCTCCTCCCACCACCACCAGAGAAAAAAAGGTTACAATCTGGAGAGAGTGCAGAATGGGCAAGGTGCTTGCTGTGCATGCAGCTCTTCTGAGTTCAATCCCAGCACTGCATATGGTCTCCAAGCTCCGCCAGGAGTGATTCCTGAGCAGATAACCAGGAGTAAGTCCTGAGCACAGCCAGATATGGTCCCAACATACCTCCACAAAAAAAAAAAAAAAAAAAAGTTGGGAGTAAACATTTACTGTGTTCCCAAATTCCTTTTAGGCATTAATAGAGCCGATTCTCCTTTTAGACAATTAGATAAGTCCTTATGTCAAACAAAATCATTTTTCTAAGTTTAAAGATGTCAGTTCAGGATGGGAGAGACTGATAGTACAGGGGTTAAGGCACTTGCCTTGCCTGTGGCCAACCCTGGGTGGATCCTCAACACTGTACATGGTCCCCTGAGTGCTGCTAGGAGAGACCCCTGAGTAGAAAAATACAAGTAGTCTCTGAGTGCTGCCAGATACAGCCCCCCAAACCCCAAAAAAGTCAGTGTAAGGCTGGAGAACAGTTCAACGAGCTGGAGTATATTAATTGCATGCAGGAAACAGGGGTTCAATCCCCATTACCACATGGTTCCCCAAGCACCGATAGGGAGCAACCTCTGAGCATGAGCACTGAACTGGGAGTAGCCCCTGAGCACAGCTGGGAGTGACCCAAAATCCAAACACAAAGAAAAAGTCAGGGGCTTTTTTTGGAGTGATAGCACAGCAGGTAGAGCATTTGCCATGCACACAGCCGACCTGGGTTTAATTCCCAGCATCCCATATGGTCCCCCGAGCACCGCCAGGAGTGATTCCTGAGTGTAGAGCCAGGAGTAACCCCTGTACATCGCTGGGTGTGACCCAAAAAGCAAAAAAAAAAAAAAAAAAAAAAAGTAAAAGTCAGTGTACCATGAAGCTGAAAGTATTCCACTCAAAATTCGGATAATTCTTTCCCCACCGATAACATTTGTAATTTTTTTTTGGGGGGGGGGGTTCACGATGGTACTCCAGGAACCATGCAGTGCTGCAGATTGAGCATCAGCCTCCTGCATACAAAGTATGCAGTCCAGCCCACCAAATCATCTCTTGGGCCCATCTTGCAGCTTTATTTCTAATCATGGGGGTGAGATGGGTCCTCCCAAGTCCGGCTCAGGAGTCCCAGGGAACCTAGCTGTGGTTCCTGGGTTGGCGATTCAAAGCAAGGACCTGAAGCTGTAAAGCTGCTGGGGCCCTGCAATGCTGGCAGTGCTAGAGGCCTCCTGGGTTGGACCTGGCGATGCTCAAGGGGCTGCATAATGCCATGACTGAACCTGGTTAGATGCACATATGCTACCTCCCAGCCCCACTTTACACCTTACAATATCAAACATTTTGGTGATTTGACAACTGAAACAAATTTGGCTATTTACTGTATATGTGGGCTGGAGCGATAGCACAGTGGTAGAGCATTTGCCTTTCACGCAGCCGACCCGTGTTCAATTCCTCCTCCCCTCTCGGAGAGCCCAGCAAACTACTGAGAGTATCTCACCACACGGCAGAGCCTGGCAAGCTACCCGTCTCGTATTGGATATGCCAAAAACGGTAACAATAAGTCACAATGAGAAACGTTACTGGTGCCCGCTCGAACAAATTGATGAGCAACGGGATGACAGTGACAGTGACTGTATATCTATGCTTAAAAACAGAGGCACAACAAAGATCATTTTGGGAGCTAGGGATGTAGCTCAGAGATCTAGCACATGTATTAGAGGCCCCTGGAGTCAATGCCGGAAATAAATAGAAACTGAATAAAAAAAAAAAAAAAGGAAAATAGTATCTTCAAAGGGTGTAAGAAGGGGGTTCTGGCACCGCTCTCCACCCAGATGTGATCCGTGCGGCTGCACATGTGCAGCCCCTCCATTGCTGAATGGCCATGATCCCAGAGGCCATCTAACTACCTTCGGCACCAGCAGCTTCTTGCAGAAATGCCTCCAGACTGTGAACTAAGCCACAGCCCCACGCCACCCCAGGAGGGGAAAGGTTTTTCTCTCTCGGCTTTTCCTTTCTGGCAGGGTGGCGTGGCGACCGCCATCTTATAAGGCCCACTAAACAGAGGTACAAGCTTGCAATGATGCAATTTTTGGCAGAAATTTCCCTGGACTTAGCTACTAAAATACAGAAATCCAAAACCACGTGGCCACAATAGCAGCCTCATATCTCTTCATTCTCAGCAAGAGAAAACAAATTATCAAATGCTGCCTTTTCAGCGGATTCAATTTGGGGGGGAAAATTCCAAATAATAATAGTGAGTTTTATGTTGAAATATTGAATGTAATCAAAGTAAAGATAAAGTAAAGTGCAAATTATCAGCTACACAGGCGGGGGTGGGGGTGGGGTGGAAGGTATACTGGGGTTCTTGGTGGTGGAACATGGGCACTGGTGAAGGGATGGGTGTTTGAGCATTGTATGACTGAGACTTAAGCCTGAAATCTTTGTAACTTTTCACATGATGATTCAATAAAAAATTTAAAAAAAAAAGGTGTAAGAAAATCACCAACAATCAAAGAGGTTTATATAAGATTCCTAAGGTTTACTAGAGCAGAACTGGTAGGTGCAGAACTCTTACAAGTTTTCCCTCACTTAACACTAGGCATAATTTTGAAGCAGAAACTATTATTGTACCCATTTTACAAAAGGGAAAACTAAGATTCTGAGAGCATAAGTAACTTGTCCATTCAGAAACTATTTCTAAATAATGTATTACCTAAAATTTTATTTTATTTTTTTTTTGCTTTTTGAGTCACACCCGGCAATGCACAGGGGTCATTCCTGGCTCATGCACTCAGGAATCACCCCTGGTGGTGCTCAGGGGACCATATGGGATGCTGGGATTCGAACCCAGGTCGGCCGCGTGCAAGGCAAACACCCTACCCGCTGTGCTATCACTCCAGCCCCCCAAAATTTTTAAATTTTAATCCATACAGAAAGAGAACAGAAGACTAACAGGGTGTAAAAAAAAGAAAAAAAAATCGAAGTCACTGGGGACATTGATGGTGGAAAACATACACTGGTGGAGGGATAGGTGTTCAATCATCATATGACTGAAACTCAAACATGAAAGCTTTGTAACTGTATCTCATAGTGATTCAACTAAAAAAAAAATCAAAGAGAGCAGAGCCCAGGAGATGGCTCAAAGAGCCAGATTGGGAGCTCTGCTGGGAAGAGTCTGAGGCTCAATCCCTACACCCTATAGGTGAGCACTGCTAGAAAGAGCCTGAGACCCCACCTGGAGTAGCCCCTACACACGTCAGCTGTGGCCCCGCCCCCACCCCCCAAAAAATAGAACAATATATAGAGAACTAGAAATGAACAGATTTAGAGTGATGTTTTAATTCAAAGAGATCCAGGAGCAGGAGAGATAGTACAGCAGGTAGGGTGCTTGCCTTGCAGGAAGCCGACCAGGGTTCAATCCCTGGTATCCCATATGGTCCCCCAAGCACTGCCAAAAGTAATTCCTGGGTGCAGAGCTATGAGTTACTCATGAACATCACCAGGTGTGGCCCACACACATTTTAAGAATTTTTTAAAAAATAGCTGCTAAAAAAAAAATAGCTGGGACCCAATACATTACTGAGTGTCAAAGAAATAACATTTTCTTTGCAATAAAAACCTACATTACTTAGTGTCAAGGAAAGGACATTTTCCTGGTAATAAATACCTACACTCAGAAAGATGCTTCTATATGATGAGCTTTTGCATGCGTGAGGCCTGGGTTCCGTCCTCAGACCACCTATGATCCCCCAGTATGAATATGAGCAACTCCCAAATTATAGAGGCAGAAGTATCTCCTGGCATGGCTGAGTATGACCCCAAAACCAAAGTGTTTTTTTTTTTTTTTAATTAAATCTAAACAACCAAGGCAACAGTCTGAACAATATTCGTTTAGGAAATACCAATGTTTAAAAAAAAAAAAAAAAGGTTTTTTTGAGGGCCAGAGAGATAATACAGAAGTAAAGACATTTGTCTCACATGTGGCTGATCCTAGTTTGGTTTTGTGGGGGCCACCTGGCAGTGCTCAGGGATCCCTCCTGGCTCTGCGCTCAGGGACCTCTCCTGGAAGGCTTCAGGGAACCAACTGTGGTGCTGGATATCAAACCTGCTCAGCTGCATGCACGGCAGCTCTCTCTGGGCCCCCAATCCTAGTTTGATCCCTAGCACATGTTCCCCCAGCACCACCAGGATTGACCCCTAAGAGAGCTAGGAGTCATCCATGAGCATCACTGGTGTGGCCTCCAAAACGAAACAAAATTTGGACACTTGCCTGACATTTTTGTTCATATTACAAAATACAGTCTAGAGTTCCAATCACTTGCTGTCTTTCTCAAATATAATTTAAGTAACCACAGACAGGTATTTAGAAACAACCTTATTTAATCCTTGGCATAATTCAGAGAGATTATTTTCCAAGTTTTACATATGTAAGTGTATCACAGATACAAGATCACAGCTGTACACAGAACCTAAATATGATTCCACTTTATATTTCTTTTCAATTTATCATAGCAAGATCACAAAAAATGGTAAGGTTTTTCTTGCCGTTGGCCTGAAGACCTTTTTCTCAGGTTCAAAACTCTCTGCTGGGCCAGAGCAATAGACAGTGGGTAGGGCGCTAGCCTTGCATGCACTTGACCCAGGTTCAGTTTCCAGTGTCCTATATAATTCCCCAAGCATGACCAGGAGTAATTCCTGAATGCAGAGCCAGTAGTAACTGAGCATGTTGGGTATGGCCCCAAACAAACATGCTTTGTAAATATGCCTTTGTGGGTCATAGGGGTTTGTATAACACAGGGGTTACAAAGCCCTTGCCTTAAACATGGCTGATCGTGGTCAGATCCCAGGACCACAGTATGTTCCCCCGAGCATTGCCAGGAGTGACCCCTGATAAGTGCTAGGTGCAGCCTTGGACACCCCCCCAAAAGGAGTAAATAGTTGTGGCAATAAAAGATACTAAAAATGCAAGGGAGGGGCCAGGGTTAGAATCCAGCGGGGAGGGCATTTGCCTCTCACACAGCCGACCCAGGTTCAATCCCTGGCATCCCATATGGTCCCCCAAGCACTACCAGGAGTAATTCCTGGGTGAAGAGCCAGGAATAACTCTTGAGCATTGCCGGGTATGGTCCAAAACGCCAAAATTAAATTTTAAAAATGCAAGGGCATGCCAAACACTCCTGAGTTGTTAACTACAACTTTGATAAATGTTGTCATCTAATAAAACACTTGTTTATGAAATATGAAAGTCCAGACCCCTTTGCTGATCTCATCTCCAGCTCTGAATCACAGATAATGTCCATTTGGGCATGTCCCCCAAGGAAGGAATTCACTGCTAATAGACCAGGCTTTTTGAATTTGGTAATGAAACCGTGGCTTTTTACCCACTTTTTTTTTTTTTCCTTTGGATCACACCTGACAGTACTCAAAGGCTACTTGGTGTTTGGGGGGTCACTCCTACAGTGCTCAGGAGACCATTCAATGGCAGAAGTTGAACCTGGGCCTAAGCATGCAAAGCCCACACTCAACCTCATACTTATAAACAGTGGAGGATGCTATACCATATTTAGAGCTACTGCCTTGGGGAAAATATTAACTAGAATATGGGGCTATAGCTATGTCAAGGACTAATTCATAAGTTTTATAGCACAAATCATTAAACCAGATCAGTAAGTGAATAAATTTATATTTTGGGTAGAGTATGCTAAAATTACAAGTAAAAGAGTAATTTCCCAAGGACTGTAAAAATAATTACAAAGAATAGGGCCAGAGCGATAGTACAGCAGGCAGGGTGTTTGCCTTGCATACAATCGACCTGGGTTCAATCCCTGGCATCCCATATGGTTCCCCGGGAAGCACCAGGGGTCATTTCTGAATGCAGAGCAGGAGTAACCCCTGAGCATCACCGGGTATGACCCAAAAAGCCAAAAAAAATAAATAAATAAAAATAATTACAAAGATGATGTTGCTGACTCCATCATTGGTGACCGCAGGAGGGTTACTGTCCGCACTGTGCCTGTTGGGAGTGTGCGCATATGTCTTGTATACTGAAAGAACAGTGGAAATGGGATGACATTCAGCTCAATAGCACAAGTTTCTGTACTCCAAAAAGTAGACAGGTTTTGAATGGTTGGATATTATGTAATTAGGTAAAAATTAACAATAGTTTACAATTACATATCACTTTACAGACTATAAAGGTGTTAAATATACATTCAACTTGACACCCTGAAATAAAGAAATTGAACTCTTGCCATCCCATTTGCCCTCCATCAAGGACGGAGCTAAGCAACTGTTGATCAGGAAAGGCCATTTAAGTGCATTCGTCTGTATTTCAACCACAAAGATTAAGGGAGATGAAGGTAGGACCTTGGAGAGGGCCACTGGGATTTAAAGAAAGTCTAAAACACAAAATAACATAAGGAAAGCCCAAGGGTCAAGAGTGAGACAACAGAAGAGGCACCGGGTTCTTTCACAAAAGAAAAGGAGGGGCACACAGCACAGGGTCCACCTTCGAGAAAATCAGGAAAGGATCATAACTGATGAGCTGGAGTTGAACTTTGTGGTTTCTCAGAGCATGAGTAGACGACCGCCAACCATGGCTTCTCTATGAACTGGGTTCAAAAGGCATCTGGTTTCAACGGAGGCTTCCTTGGCCCCTTAGAAACGTGACACAGGTCATCTGAGCGTCTGCAATGTGACATACTGGTAGCATCCTGGGGGGGCCTCTATTCCATCAATCAAGTTTATTATCTTACAATCGTGGAAAGGTAGTTTCCGAGCAGGGGCGCGCAATATCGATGGGGAGCCGACACCTGGGCCATCTCTTGGAGATTCCTGCTGAAAGGACTGCAAGTGTTTCTCCAGAGAAAGCACTTGCCTGGGTATGACTCAGGGCCGGGCAGGAATTCACACTATGAATCCGGGAGGTGGGAAGGCGAAGAAGTATGCCTACAAAGATCAAAGAGCCACTGAAAAACCTTCTCAGGGGGCAGGCTGCCTCCCCACAAGGTAAGATCTCCCTAATCCTGAGAGGAAACAAAAAGCAAAGCAACACTTGGATGCCACCAGCATAAGCAAAGCAAAATTGGGGGGGTGGGGCGGTACTTGGGGGGAGGGAGAAAAAGAAAAAGCTGAATTACATACATAAATAAAGAGAAAAGAACGGGAAAGGTAAAAGAAACAAAAAAGAAGAGCAGTAGTGCTCACATGGGGTCCCATTACCCCAGCTGATGACTCTCCACAGCTGCTTAACCTCAGCTGCTGACAGCACCACTCCAACAACAAGAACTGACCCCACCTGAGTGTGAGGCAAATGCCTGAAGCGGCCGCTGTGCAGGGTGCAGTTCTCTAGGACTCAGGGCTAGGCAGACGGGCGGCTCACTGCACCCCCCACCCCCCCGCCGCGCACGCTTTTATATAAACTCTGCCTGCTTGGAGAGTAACTTCAGGATCTTAAGAGGTGAAGAATTATTCAACAAAAAGAACTGAGCCTCTTTTTAAAAGAAGCTTCTTCCTAGGGAAATGGGCCTTCTCAGATCTCGAGGCACTAAGCTAACAGGAAAGAAAGGGCTTGGCGGGGGCCTAGGAGGACTGAGTCTCTCCTGGCAAAAATAAAGCCAGGGAAGGCGAACACGTAGGCAAAGCACAAGCAAGCTTCCCTTTCCTGACAGGGAACAGACGCCTCCCCCAAAGCAGGACACATTAACTGACAACAGGAGCAGAATGTCTCTTCATGAACAGCCCCCGGCAAGGAAGCCCACTCCCAGAAATGACCTTAGAGACAAGGAGTCCGATGTCCTAAGACTGGAGCGTAAGCTGCACTCAGCCCTCCCAGAGAACTCACAGCCACTGAGAAACAAGAAGGCACTCCCCAGGGGCTAGAAGAAACAGTCCTTACCCAGTGAGACCACGAGCCCATAATTCTCTAACATCACTTCTCTGTAGAGATCCCTCTGCACAGGGTCCAGGCATCCCCATTCCTCTCGAGTAAGGTGCACAGTCACATCCTCGAATGTCACAAACTCCTGAAATAACACACCTGGCTGCTCTGGGGGATAAGGCCACTACCATAACACAGCCAGAGGATGAAGGAGCTGAACCCGAAAAGTTTCCTGTGCACAATTATGTAGGGCAGGAGGGAGAGCAGATGAAAACCAAGGGAGCCAGTCCCGGAGCCCTTCGGCATGGAGGAAGTGCCCAGCATAGCCCCATGGTTAAAGAAAGAAGTGTCTGCTGGGACTGGGGCGAAGGGAAGGTGATTTGTGTGAGGTGCGGATCGCTGAAGAGCATCAGCTTCCAGACTGGGATCTGCTATGGAAAAAGCTTCCAGGATGAGGGCAGGGCCACTCTCGATCAGCAGAAACAGTCCCTGAGGAAAAGCGGAAGGTTCCTCAGCTCACCTGGTACCTGGCTGTCAGAAGCGCAGCTGCCTGGTCTCCTGGGCTTCCCTCGTGGGGAAGAGCAGGCACCTGGGAAACAGGTGGAGCTGAGGGGGGAGAAAGGAGCCAAGAGTGAGCGCAACCCTTCCCAGGGCTCCCTTCCAGAAGAGGGGGTCAGGGGTAGCCTTTTCAACAGCAAATCTGTTCCAGGGAAACCACTGGACATTTATCAGACACCGACCGGGATTTCTGTCCACTCCCAGCACTTTGCATTCCCTCCGTCCACATCTAGCCCCCGCAATACGCAGTTTAATTGTGAAATCTCCAACTTTGCTTTATCTTCAGGATGGGAGTCTTCTCACTGCAGGTAAGCATTCTAACCTGTTCCGCAAACGGGCAAAGCAGCAAGACTTGTAGTGACTTGTCCAGGGCCCTGTGACTTGCTAAACTTGACCTTTTCCCAGACATTTGTTTTGAATCTAGGCACTGTCTCTGGAACGGTGTGTAAGGCCCCCAAGTGCAAAGCTGGTCATCTGCTTCCTCCCCTTCCCATGCTCCTACAGAGAGCATTGCTACACAAGTTACTGTGGGTTCAGCTGCTCAGAAGTAATCCATGATATGGTTTTTATAAATCAAAAAGAAATGCAAGACAGAGTAACCTATCTATGAGACACAGAAAAATGCCATCAGACAGTCAATATGTGAGATGGGTACTTTCACACGGGGATTTTGCTCAACCAGAGAACTGAATGGCTGCTTTTAAAAATCCTGGTTTGGGGGCCAGAGTGATAGTACAGTGGGGAGGGCACTTGCCTTGCATGTGCCTGACCTTGGTTCAATATCCAGTATCACGTACGGTCCCTGAGTCCCCTGTCCCTGAACCAGGAACATCCCTGAGCACAGGGCCAGGAAAGCACCCTGAACAGTGTCGGGTGTGGCCCAACAACCAAAATAAAATAAAAATAAAAATAAAATTCTGGTTTGGTTTTTGGGGTCGCATCTGGTGGCGGTCAGGGATTGTTTCTGGTGGTGCTTAGGGAACCCTGTGGTGCTGAGGACGGAGCCTCCTGCACACAAAGGCCACTCCAGCCCTCGAAGCTCTCTCTCCAGCATTTCCTGGCCAAAATGGGGATGAGTCACACAAACCCTGCAGTTGCAACAGAATGGCAGGTGGCAGAGCACGTGAGACCATCACGGAAAAATGAAACTAAGTGAAAGGAGCCGGGGGAGGGGCAGGTTCAAAATCTGTGAGGAAGTGAAAGTGAGGCAAGGGCTGTGTGTATGGCGAAAGCAGCATACCTCAGACCTTACCCCAGCCGTGGCTTCTGGAGCAGGATGAAGCAATGGTTGGGAAGGAAAGAGCCAGAACAGAGTGACCACCACCACTCCCGGGAGAGAAGCGGGTGCTCCTCAACAGAGGGTTCCAGAAGGGAGCTGAGTCACGGGGCGCCTCCATTCCACACCCCCCTCCCGGCGCAGGCCCAGCGCCCCCCCCCCCCCGCCCTCTCCCGCGGCCTGCGGCCCTCCGCCTTACCCCCGGTGGGTCCCAGCTCCATGTCGGCGTCCTGCATGCACGGAGGCTCGGGGGACGCCGCCTCGGAGGGGCTCTCCAAAGACCGAAACGGGGCGCCCGGCGATCCCGCCGCCTGCTGCGCCGACAGGTCCTCCATGCCTGCTCGGGAGGACAATGACCATCACTGCGGAGCAACAGCAGTGACCGCTCACGGGGAAGGCGGGCGCCGCGGGAGGCGCCGGCGCCGACCCCCTCGCCCCCGCGCTGGGACTGCGGCTCCGCCGGTGACTAACCGCGACCACCTCAATGGCCCCACTCGGGAGAGTCCAGACCGGCCGGCTCGAAAACGACGCCCGCGGAAGCGTCAGGTCCACGAATCAGGCTGACGCGCGGGGACGGTTTTGATTTCTTTTTAGGCGTCTCGTCTTGCTCCGGGGTCAACAGGGCCGGGCTCCCCCCGCCCCCACCGGGCCCGGTTACTGCGGCCTATCCCGGTCGGTCACCGCGCGGGGCGACCCTCGGTCTCCCCCGACCCTGACAGTCACCGAGGGCCGAGTTGCGACGCCGGCCCGGCCACGACCCGTGTCCTTCAAACCCAAGGACGCGAGGGGTTCGGGCCCCCGTTCCGGGCCTCGGCGAGCCCCGGGCCCACCGGGCCCAGCAGGCTCCGCGCCCGCTTCCCCGCGGGCGAAGACGCCGCCCCGAGACGCCCCGGGGCCATACGGGCCTCACAGAAATCGCGGCCCGGGTCCCCGGCACCGGCCGGCTGCGCTGCGGGCCGAACCGGGCCTGAGGAGAAAAAGGCCCTCGCGGCCGGGCTGCGGAGACCGGGAACCGCCACCCGCCGCGCCCGGGCCGCCGACTCCTGCCGAGCGGCCAAAACAGAAGCGTCCCCACCACGACCCCAGAACGGGTCCCAGGGACTCACCCGAGGGGACAGGTGGGCCAGACTGGCCCTCCGTGGCCGAAGCGCGATCCCTAGGCCGCCACTGCCGGTCCGGGTCGCTCTAGACCGCGGGGAGGTCGACGTTTCTCGGTAGCACTTCCGGGGCGGAGCCTCGAGTGGGCGGAGCTCCGGGGACGCAGGGGCGGGCCCGTGCGACACTCGCTGGTTGGCCTCTTCTGGGCCGTTGTCCCGCCTCCTGCCCTTCGGTCTGAACGCAGCTGGCCCCCGGCCTCCAGGTGACCCCGTAACGACCGCATCTACTCGCCCTGCCCTGACGCCCGGCTGATCCCCGCAGCTCCGTACAGAGCGGGTGGCTCGCCCTGGCAGGGGCATGTGGGAGCTGCCGGACCTAACGGGCGGTTTCGGGCACCAGTACCAGGACAAACACTGCGGAAAAAGTTGTGGAATCTGTCCCTCTGTATCCCTAAGCTATTCCTTCTGTCCCAGATAGCTACTTATTTAAGCACATTTTTCTCTCAACAGTTCTTCAGACGTCACAGGTGCAAGAGCCGGGATCATGGGTGGGAGGGCGAGGAGAGCAACTTGCCTTGCAAGTTTCAGTCTTTGCAAGACTCTAGGTTCAATTCCCAGCATCACCACAAGGGGGGGAAAAAGAATTTTTTACAGGTGAGGATAATGAAAACAATTACTCAGTTTACAAAATCCTCGATTTTTCTGCTTAAACTATATTACTTTTACATGTTAAAGCGGGTAGCATACCACCTATGACTTACAGTAGAATTAACATAAATTGCAGCATCTTTCTTTTTTCTTCTTTTTTGGGGGGTGGTTGGAGCCAGCACACCTCAAGACTTACTCTGGCTCTGTGCTTAAGGATCATTCCTGGCAGTGCTCAGGGAAGCATATGTGGTACTAGGGATTGAACCTAGATTTGCCACATGCAAGGCAAGTGCCTGACGCATTGTACTATCTATCCCCCTGGCCCCTGAATTTGAGATGCTGTTTGATCCCTGGTGATACCCAAACACTGTTGGATGTAGCCTGGTGACCTCTGATCACCACATCGTGGGATGTGGCCCTATTTTTTAAAATACAGAATGGGATGGAGAGAGAATACCACCTATGGAGAGAGAATAAGGCACGTGTCTTGCATGCAGTGGACCCAGGTTTGATCTCTGTCACCACATTTGGTGCTCAAACACCACTGGGGATCAATTCCGAGCAGAGTCAGGAATAGCCCCTGAGCACTGAAGGGTGTGGCCCAAACTCCCAATAAAATTACAATAAAAAGTGATAACTTGGCATGTTAGAAATATAAAACATGGAGAAAGTATAGGGATGTGATTTTTTTTATATGGGGTGCTGGGGATCAAACCGAGGTCAGCCGTGTTAGCACCCTACCTACTCTACCATCTCTCCAGCCCAGGAATATGATGTTTCTAAGAACTGTTGGTTAGCAAGCCAGCCACCAAATAAAGGAACAAAGTGGATTATTGAAAGGAGGCACAAGGATTAGAGAAGACAATTGGTTACTACACCATAGAATGGGAAAATATTCAAGGTTTGGAAGTTTGTTTAGAATACCACCTAGGGGCTGGAAAAAGAGAACTTCGGGCAGGGTAAGACACTTAAACTCAGTGGACTCAGGTTTGATCCCCATCACCCTATATGGCTTCCAGAGCCCCAGCAGGAGGAAGCCTGAACCCTGCCGGGTGTGGTCAAAAAGACAAAAAAAAAAAGGGGCTGGAGCGATAGCACAGCGGGTAGGGCATTTGCCTTGCACGCGGCTGACCCGGGTTCGATCCCTGGCATCCCATATGGTACCCCAAGCACTGCCAGGAGTAATTTTTGAGTGCAAAGCCAGGAGTAACCCCTGAGCATCGCTGGGTGTGACCCAAAAAGAAAAAAAAAGACAAAAACAAAAATTGCAAACCATGTCACCAGTTGTTTTTATTCTTCGTTTAAAATCATAATTATTGTGACAGCATTTTGGTTTTTGGAGAGCCTACCTTTGGGAGCTGGGCACTTCTCCTGCCTTGTGCTTGGGCATGTTAAGGACTCAATTGGGGTGAGCAGATTGAGGTAAGCCCCTTGACTCCTGTACTCTCTCTCCAGCCCTATTTTGATATTTTGACAACTTAATATTGTGTGTGTGTGTGTGTGTGTGTGTGTGTGTGTGTGTGTGTGTGTGTGTGAAAACTCCCTGAAAACATTAGCAAAGCACTTTTTAGGACAGTGAAGAGTGTTGCCCTTAAGTCATTTGAAAACACTGCCCATGAAGTGGCGCTCTGTACTCAGGGGAGCCAGAAAAGCCAGCACTTCCGCTCTGGGCAACTGTCCACCTGAGACAACTCTCCAGCGTCCTTCCACTGCTGGCTCCACTGCTGAGGACCCGCAATCACTGAGCAGGGGAGTACTGTTTGATAACTAGAATCCTTGGATTACTTATCACAAGAAAAGTAGGAGAAAAGCTTAAGCTATCTAAGCAGGACAATATCGAAAGGAGCTTAATCTCTTTTACTCCCTGACGCTTAGAGTTAGGGGAGTACACGAACCGGCCCCAAGATTGGAGGCCTAGGAGACGAAGTCCTCCAGCGCTCCTAGAGAGACCCCTGGAGCGCCGCCGAGAGCCGGAAGTAGGCTGTTGTCGCATTTCCGGCTTTTGTGACGCCGGGTCCTGGGTTGCCGAGGGCCTGGCTCCAAGCCCATCGATCCCCAGAGTCACCGTGCTTTTCTTTCCCAGTACCCCAGAGCTCTCGCGGGTTCACGGTGAGACGTGGGTCCGGCCGGGAGGAGGGGCGGGGACAGGCGGGGGTGTGTCCGGCAGTGTGCCGCGATCCCCCTCGCCGCAGTGACAGGGATGGAAAACTCTAATAAACAGCGAGTAAAAAAAAAAAAAAAAAACTCTGGCCCGTTTAAAATAAAATGTTCTTGATTTATCTTGGGTTACAGTACCCTTCTGTAGACTCAGGTTGCCTCTGTGAGGCACAACCTATGGGAATATTTTATTCCTCCTCTGCCACCTTCAAAACTTTGATCCAGGACTGAGGAGATAAGTTTGCAGGCTTTGTATACTGGGGTCCGAGTTCAGTCCCCAGCACTACATCGTTCCCAAAAAAACAAAGTCGGTGTAGCCACCAGCACCATTGGTGTGGCCAATAAAGCAAAACAATAATAATAAACTTTAGGGCCAGAGATAGTAGAGTGGGTAGGGCACTTGCCTTAAATACAGCCGACCCAGCCACCTTCCCCCCCCCCCCCCCAGCACCATAAGGGATAATTCCTGAGTGCAGAGCCAGGAGTAACTGAGTATTGCCAGGTGTGGCCCCAAAACCAAAAATTTTGTGACATTTAAGATAGTGTCACAATGCACTGGTGAAGGGATGGGTGTTCGAGCATTGTATAACTGAGACTTAAGCCTGAAAGCTTTGTAACTTTCCACATGGTGATTCAATATAAATAAATAAAAATTTAAAAATAATAAGATAGTGCCACAAAAATGAAAGGAAATGAGCAAAGAAAATATAGTTGGACAATGAGGAGCCAAGAGTGCCATAAATGAGGAAAACAGAAATGCTTGGGGGTCAGGGATTCCCAGCAGCCACCAGCTGAGAGAGCAGCTGCAGGTGTGGCTCTGGTGGTTCCAGGCTGGTTGGCTGAGATCACTGGGAGTGGCTCCCAGAACCCAAGGACCACTTACTTGGCAGGCCACATCCTCCTCCCAGAAAAAAACCCAAGAATATAAATGGCAACCCAAGAAAAATTGTTGATATCAGGAAGGGAGAAATACAGACAAGTCATCATCCCTGTGCCCCATGGGTCAGCTCGTACACCATGCTGTTATTGGTCACTTTTCAGCAGCGAGGTCACACAGAGTGAGAAGATGGCAATGACAACATAGATAGCACCCTGGACTTAAGACTCGGGTTTTCAATACTGGCTCTTCCACACACGCTCTGTTGTTACACACATTATTTAATACTTCCCAGCTCTGCTTCATCTGGAAAACAGCAATGACAGTCGTGGACCTCATTAGGTTTCCGGGGTGCCTCACATGCTAGATCTGGGTGGCACAGAGCTAAGCTGAATGGCAGTCTCTTGGCACACACCATGTCATACTACTGGATTCAGTAAATTGTCTTCAGCAATACTTGTTTGTGGTGCTAGCAGACTAACTTTAACACTGCTATTACCATTCCCTACCCTGCAGGAAAGTGAAGGCTGATTTCATGAACCACTTTCTAGGACAGAAAGGCGAGTGCTGAAAACAGCCCTCAGCTGGATCAAGTGACACCATTTCTTAAATCTGAACAATGACCACTGAATCCAGGGATCCCACAGGTCTCTCTCCCCAGGCCACCCAGGAAATGGAAGGCCTCATGATAGTGAAAGTAGAAGAGGAAGAGGACGATGAGGAAGACCATTTCCAAAGGAAAGGCAGTAACCCTGAGCTAATCCCACAATGTTTTGGCCGGTCCACAACTATGAATGAGAGAGCCTTACTGTCATCCTATTTAGTTGCTTACCGTGTGGCAAAAGAAAAAATGGCTCATACCGCAGCAGAAAAAGTTATCCTTCCGGCATGTATGGATATGGTCCGTACAATTTTTGATGATAAGTCAGCTGATAAATTAAGAACGATCCCGCTTAGTGATAATACAATATCACGTCGCATCTGTACTATTGCAAAACACTTAGAGTCCATGCTCATCACACGGCTGCAGTCCGGGCTCGATTTTGCCATCCAGCTGGATGAGAACACCGACATTGCCAGTTACCCGGTGCTCTTGGTTTATGTCAGATACGTGTGGCAAGATGATTTCATAGAGGATCTCTTGTGTTGTCTAAACTTAAACTCCCACCGAAGTGGACTTGACTTATTTGCTGAATTAGAAAAGTGCATTGTTGGGCAATATAAGCTAAACTGGAAAAACTGTAAAGGAATCACAAGTGACGGAGCAGCAAATATGACCGGAAAACACAGCAGAGTTATTGAAAAGTTGTTAGAAGCTACCCGTAACTGTGCTCTTTGGAATCACTGTTTTATTCATCGAGAAGCTCTGGTGTCCAAAGAAATCCCACCCAGCCTAATGGAGGTATTGAGAAATGCAGTGAAGATTGTTAATTTTATTAAAGGAAGCCCATTAAACAGCCGACTTCTTGAAATATTTTGTTCAGAGATCGGAGTCAACCATACCCATTTACTATTTCACACAGAAGTCCGCTGGTTGTCACAAGGCAAGATACTGAGCAGGGTCTATGAGCTCCGGAATGAGATTTACATTTTCCTCATGGAAAAACAATCTCATTTGGCCACTGTATTCGAAGATGACATTTGGATAACAAAATTGGCCTATTTATGTGATGTTTTTGGCATTCTTGAGGAATTAAGTTTGAAACTACAGGGGAGAAACAGTAATATATTTCAGTATCTTGAACATATTCTGGGGTTCCAGAAGACATTACTGTTGTGGCAAGCCAGACTGCAGGGTCCTCACCCAAGCTACTACATGTTCCCCACATTGTTGCAACATGTCGAGGAGAATGTTATTCATGAGGCTTGTTTACAGGAAATAAAGTCAGAGGTACTGCGGCACCTGGCTTCCCTGTCTCAAACCTTTGGTCACTATTTCCCAGAGGAGAAATTTGCACCATTAAAAGAAAATATTTGGATGAAAGATCCATTTGCTTTTCAAGCCCCAGAATCCATCATTGAGTTAAACTTGGTGCCTGGAGAAGAAAATGAATTATTGCAGCTTAGTTCATCATTCACACTGAAGAATTATTATAAGACATTAAGCCTGTCGGCATTTTGGATTAAGATCCAGGATGATTACCCATTGCTAAGTAGAAAGAGCGTGTTGCTCTTACTGCCATTCACAACTACCTCTTTGTGTGAGCTCGGATTTTCCATCTTGACTCGGTTAAAGACAAAGAAAAGAAACAGACTCAATAGTGCCCCTGACATGCGTGTAGCCTTGTCCTCATGTGTTCCCGACTGGAATGAACTTATGAACAAGCAAGCACACCCATCACACTAGAGACCTCTGTAGGGCCAGGAGGGGAGACAGCTCAGAGGCTGGAGCATAGCGTAGCAGGCAGAGGCCCCGAGTCCTAACCCAGCACCACTGGGCCCAAGCAACAGCATGTCAGCAGGCCTGCCTAAGCACTGAACTGGCTCGCTTTCGGGTCAGAGTGTCTCTGGGTGCGGTCCCCAGAACACCCCCCAAAAAATGACGATCTTACTGAATTGTGATTTTGTATTTAAGGCATTTTTTGGTAAGTATTACTATATTTAATGAAGTCGATTCCTTTTATACATAAATGTATATCAGAATAGTGATGCAGAATCTCCTCCAATGAGTCACTGGCACTTTGGGGAAAAACACTCTTACCAATTCTTCACTCGCATCTGTACCCTGGCTGCCTACCTACCTGCCTCTCAGAGTGACGCCCTCATGTTTAGTTTCTCACCATCCAGGGGCCTAGAGGTTTTTCCCTGTCTAATTCCAGGATGTAACTCTAGATGTGAACCATAGCTCGACCCCATCTGCCCTGGCAATGTGTTTATTTCAGCTCAGATTCATGCCACAGTTAATGGAAGTGTAGGGCAATCCTGATACTAATGTTTCACTGGCTCTCAAAAAAAGCACACTCAGGCCAGAGTGACAGCACAGATCCCAAGGTTGAGCTTGTCTTCATGTGTTCCTTACTGGAACGAACTTATGAACAGGCAAGTGCAACCATCACACTAGAGACCATCTTTGCACGTGGCCGACCCAAGTTTGATTCCTAGTATTCCATATTAATCCCCGAGCACTGCAGGATTGATTCCTGAGCAGAGCCAGGAGTAACCCCTCAGCATCACTGGGTACGGCACCAAAACAAGACAGACTAAAGTGTCTGGAGCAATAGTGCAATAGGTAGGGTGCTTGTCTTGCACGCCACTGACAATCCCTGATAATCCATGTGATCCCAAGCTAGCCAGGAATGACCCCTGAGTGCAAAGCCAGGAGTAAACCCTGAGCAACACTGGGTGTGGCCCAAAACCCCAGCCTGATAATCCATGTGATCCCAAGCTAGCCAGGAATGACCCGAGTGCAAAGCCAGGAGTAAACCCTGAGCAAGACTGGGTGTGGCCCCAAACCCCAGCCTCCCATCTCCAAAAGATAGCCAAAACACCCAAGGAATAAGACAATGGGGCGAGAGTTATAGTATAGTGAGCAGGGCACTTGCCTTGCACATGGCTGACCCGGTTCAACCCCCAGCCAGCATCCCATGTGGTCCACTGAGCATTACCAGGAGGCAGGAGTGATCCCTTAGTTCAGGGCCAGGAGAAGTAACTCTGAGCACAGCTGGGTATGACCCAAAACCAAAAAATAAAACCATAACAACTCCAGAAGGCAGGTCCATTTATCTGGGGGGCACACCTTGATCTCAAATGTCATGGGAGCAGCCAGTGGAGGGCAGGAAGGCCGGTACCTACTGTAACCCAGGTGGTCAGCAGGACCAGGTCTCACTACCCTGGGGCTCTTTCCCTCATACAAGCTCACCTGAGCCCAGCCTCATTATCTTCCCCCGGCTCTTTCCCACAAGACACGGTTAACAAGGCTGCTCCTGGGCCAGAGCAGTAGCACAGAGGGTAGGGCATTTGCCTTGCACGCAGCAGACCCGGGTTCAATTCCCGGCATCCCCGATGGTCCCCCCAAGCATTGCCAGGTGTGAGCACAGAGCCAGGAGTAACTCCTGAGCATTGCTGGACTTAACCCTAAAAGGAAAAAAAACCAAACAAGTCTGCTCCCTGTCCTGGCTTTCAAACCCACTGCATCGCAAGGGAAACATTCTACATCTTGCACCCTACAGGGAGAAGTGGCTCCACAGCCACCTGGGCACCTTGTGGCTTGGCCCGATTTCTTCTGTGGGTGAATGGCAGACACAGCCCCGTCTGCCTGTCTATTCTGCTCCCCTGCACTTTCCTTCAAGCTGTGAGATGAAGCGCGTTTCCCCAGGACTTTGTCACTTCCCACTCTGCTAGCTGACCGTGCTGCCGGGAGAATCTCACCACACTGCGGTGGAGTGTGTCTCCGGAGCAGGTGAAGACTGAGTAAGACAGCAGAAGCAGAGACTGACCCCCCCAAGCCCCAACCCCACCAAAATACAAAACCTTAAGTCAATTTCTTTTCAAAGGGTTTAATACTTAAGAGACCAGAGCATTCTAGAAGCTGGGTCAGTGGATTCTAGAAAGGACTCAGGACTGAGAGGCCAAACAGTGCTTGTACTGAAGAGCTTGCTCATCTATGATGCTCCTCCCTGAACAGATGCGCTGTTTCACAAGGCAGAAACTACAGAGCAAGCTTGTTCCTACCGCATTTGTAAAGTTTCCCCAATGTTCATGTTCCGAGGTGCTGAGAAGCCCTCGAACTCCCCGTCACACCCACAGGTTCACTCCATTGGGATGCTCGTGCACAGAGATACTGACGGACGCGTTTCTCCAGGGGCCAGCAGCCAGATCGCCGTGGACTCCCCGTTGCTCCTGAAAGCTGAGGTCCAAGCTCTGCAGAAGGGCACCGCTCTGGGAGACTGACACCCTCATGGCTTGAGGGGCTCCTGCTCGTGGCTCCGCAAGTGTCTGAGGAGGCTACAGCTCCAGCTGAAGCTCACGCCACACTCCTTACACTGAAAGGGCTTATCCCCTGTGTGCATTCGCTGATGCTGACTAAGGTGTGACTTCAAACTGAAGTCCTTGCCACATTCACTACATTCGTGGGATTTGGCGTTGGAATAAGTTTTGGGGGGTGATTTTATGTGCAAACACTGGCCCACACCCTCCGGACAGAGATGACACCCTGAAGCTGGCTCTGGGCTGTGAGTTCGGTAATGCTGGACGAGATCTGCAGGGTAAGTGAAGCCCTTGCCACACACATCACACTGGTGAGGCTGTCCCGGCAGCTCGGCCTTCGGGTCTCCTGTCATCAGGTCCCAACTGTAGGAGTCGTCCCGCAGGCTGCGCTGCTCAGCCCCGGGGCCCGTGTGCAGCATCTGGTGCTCCATCAGGCTGACGGACTGGAAGAAGATCTCCCCGCACTCGTGGCACTGGTGGGTCTTCTCTCTCGAGTGGAGCCTGAGGTGCCCGGCCAGGTGGGAGCGCCGCCCGAAGCCCTTCCCGCACTCGCTGCACTTAAAGGGCCGCTCGCCGCTGTGGACGCTCTGGTGCTGGACCAGGTGCGACCTCACCCGGAACGCCTTCCCACATAAGTTACACGTGTAGGGCTTCTCCCCCGTGTGCACCCGCTGATGCTGCGTCAGGTGCACCCGCTGGTTATAGCTCTTGCCGCACTCGTCACACCGGAACGGTTTCTCGCCCGTGTGGATGCGCTGGTGCTGGATGAGGTGTGCACTCTGAATAAAGCTTTTCCCACACTCGTCACACTTATGGGGTCTCTCTCCTGCCGAGGACTTTTTGGGGGTGTAGGTGACTTCGCTGAAACTGAGGGTCTTGGAAGGGGGTTGTCCCTGGATCTCTTTCATGGGTGTCCCCTGCTTGCGGTCCAGCTTGTCTTGGGGTTCAGGGCCTTCTCCAAAGTCATGCTCTGGGGAAACATTTCTCTGGATTCTTCCTGAAAGTTCCAGGGCTGCTTCTGAAAGTTCCGGCAGTTTCTTCTTCATATTCAGTTTTGGATTTTTACTTCTTTTGTCACTGCCTGAAAGAGAAAGAGGCAACACAAATGTCATCAGGTCTTTTTTTGTTTTGTTTTGTTTTGTTACTGGGCCACACCCAGTAAAGCTCAAGGATTACTCCTGGTGGTGCAGGGGGGACCACCTGGGATGCCTCTTCCTTGTATTGTCCATTTTGCTCTGAGACTCTGACTCCAGCAGTGTTTGTCAACTCACCCTACCCCACACTGTTTTCTTCTGTAGAAGAACTTGTAGCAGGTGCTAGAGAGTTAGTACAACAGGTAGGGTGCTTGCCTTGCATGCAGCTGACCTGGATTTGATCCCTGGCATCCTCTAGAGGTCCCCCGAGACCTCCTCCTCCTCCCCTTTCCTCCCACTTGCCACCTTTCCTGCCATCAAACACTGGTCTTAACCCACTACAGGAGTTAAGTTTTGCTGGGTTTTGCCAGTTTGTTTGCTTTTTCAGATTTGACCTGTTCATCTTAGTTGGAATATCCACCTCAAGTCGTGAGCAGGTTTTTAATTTCCCAACTTCTTCCAAACCTCCTGCTCTATCATCCTTTTAAAATGTAGTGAAATAGGGGCTGGAGACACAGAACAACGGGTAGAGAACTTGTCTTCGGGTCAATCCTGGCATCCGTATGGTCCCCCAAGCATTTCCAGGAGTGATTCCTGACTGCAGAGTCAGGAGTAAACTCTGAGCACCACTGGGTGTGTACCCCGTCCCCTCAAAATGTGAAAATCCTAGATTGGGAGAAGGGGAAGACGGCAAGAAGCCACATTCATTCACAACAGACAAAGAACCAATATCAAAGACTGACACGCGAGCCAGAGCTGCACCGTGCAGAAGTGTGCAGTGACCTGTATGAGAGCCAGGGGCCCAGGAAGTGGTATCGAAGGCAGTCCCCACTGTGGCGTCAGGAAGCACACAGCTATCATCCCCGCCCCTGGCCGCTGCCCCCCATCTGTACCCAGCGCACGTACATCTCTGGGATTTCTCTCGGAAGTGGCGCTTGAGGTGCTCAATGAGGTGGGAGTGGCGGCCAAAGCTCTTCCCGCACTCGCTGCAGCCATAGGGTCGCTCGCCGCTGTGGACGCTGTGGTGCTGCACCAGGTGGGAGCTCACGCGAAACGCCTTCCCGCACACCTGGCACGCATAGGGCTTCTCCCCCGTGTGCACCCGCTGGTGCTGCGTCAGGTGCACCCGCTGGTTGTAGCTCTTGCCGCACTCGGTGCACTGGAAGGGCTTCTCGCCCGTGTGGATGCGCCGATGCTGGATGAAGTTGGACGCTTGCAGGAAAAACTTGCCGCAGTCACTGCACCTGTGACCCCGCTCGCCGTTTGGGGGCTGCTTACGGGGGGTGTCTGGGACGGCCCCCAGATCTCTCTTCTGAGGCGGGGTCTGCCTTGACTTCCCTGCCGCTGGGTGGCCCTGCCACCTTTCCACCAGGCCACCTACTTCCCCCGACTCCTGACTCTGGGGCCTGTTTCTTTCCGGGCTCCTGGAACTCAGCCAGGCTGACTCCGAGTCACCCAAAACTGGCTTCCCAAGGAGATCCAGGCCATCGCTCGCAGACCTGCAGCCTGAAAGGGAAGAAGGAAAATGGAGAAAGCGCTCGTACTGGCATTCCAAGGTGGAAAACAACAGACGGACACATGCTGATTCCATGAGATGGGCAGAGGCCAGGAAAGCAAGATGGGCAGGAGGAGACCGTTGCAGCCAGAAAGGGAGAAAGGTTAGCCAAGGCCGAGCTCCAAGAAGGGCCAGAGGGATGAGAGCAGAGAGCAGGAGCTCATTCTGTGACCCCAGCCACATCTGTGCAGGAGACTCACAGAGCACACCTGTGCTGATGAAATATTCTTAGTAAAATATGACAATGGATTGTGCAACTAACCCAATTTTGCCTGGAGAAGAAAGAATACCATTCAAGCTTTGGTGATTCCCCCAAACAATCTGAGTTTGGTAGAGACTAAAGGAAAACAAGCATTCTTTGTAATCAGGGGCTAGCTTCACCACAGTCCTGGAGAAAATCAGTAGTCCTGGGGATTGCAAACTGCATTTAAAGCACACAAAATCGGAGCCAGAACCACAGTACAGTGCAAACGACCTGGGTTCGATCCCTGGCATCCCACAGGGTCCCCCAGCACAGCCAGGAATAATTCCTGAGCACAAAGTCAGGAGGAAGCCCTGAGCACCAAAACAACCCCCACAGAACCTAATACGGCTTGCTGAGACACATGGTCACAGTTAACAGAAAATGCAGGATATTCTTTGTTAAGCCCTAGAGAGAAATCATGGCCTTCGGTGAGCTTCCTGCGTTCACAAAGGAGGACTAGTCATCTGGTTAAAAAGAACTCCTGGGGGCAAGAGCCGAACCAGATGCCTGCCACGAGGCCGCAAGTTCAGTTCCTGCGCTACATGGTGCCCAAGCACTGCTGCACGTGGCCCTGGTGAGCGCCAGCGTCAATGGGATGAGCAGCAGTGCAGCCAGCAGAGCACTGCTGGGAGCAGCCCCCGGGTCCCCTCAGCACGGCCTGGAACCTCCCCACCCCCCGCAAAAAGGGCATGAAATCATGCTCTTTGGAACCACCTGGATGGAACTAGATACTGAGCTAGTGAAATGTCACACAGGTAAAGATGAATACCGAATGATTTCACAAATGATTTTACAAACCAAACCTTTGGACAGTATGGACTGTTAGTAAAATAAACGTTTAGACTGTCAGGGCTGGAGAGATACTATGGGGGTAAGGTGACTGCCTTGCCAGCAGCTGAACCTAATCCCTGGCACCACTTATGATCCCCAAGCACCTTCACAAGTGACTTTTGAGCACAGAGCCAGGAACAGTCCCTGAGCACCACTGGTCTGACCACCCTCCCCCCACCCCTGCCAGAAATTGTTTAGACTGTAAGATCAAGTAGTGGTCACTTAAAGGAAAGGGAAGAATGGAGAAGTTAGTAAAAGGATCTGTGAACTGACAAATTGATTTGGGGCATGAACTTAACGTAGTACATACACATGTTGACTTTGGGAGATTTGGGGAAGGTTGGCCCACACCAGGCAGTGCTCAAGGGCTACTCCTGGCTGCCCACGAGGGACCGAGTAAAAAATCAGGGATCAATCCTGGTCATGCTCGGGAGACCATTAGGTGGTGCTAGGGATCCAAACTTGGGGCAGCTGCATGCAAGGTAAGCATCTTTCCCACTATACTATCACTCCAAGTGCCAGATACATATTAAAGGCGTAAAATACACACACACACACACACACACACACACACACACACACACGATTGATTACCTAAAAAAATGGCTGTTTTTTTGTTTCTGGTTTCTTTGGTTTTTGTTTGGGGCCACACCTGGCAATGGTCAGAGGGTGTTCCTGGCTCTGCTCTCAGGAATCACTCCTAGTGATGCATGGGGGACCCATCTGGGGTACTGGGGATCAAACCCGGGGTGGCTGTGTGCAAGGCAAACACCCTTCCCGCTGTCCTATCTCTCCAGTCTCAGAACCAGACTGTTTTGACCTGAGTTTTCCTCATTTCTCGCCTAGGCCAGAAATCCCAGCTATCACAGTATTTTCCTTTTGTGATATCAACCGAGGCTAATATTTATTCTTATTAGAATTCTCTCCTATTCAAAAAGTGAAACAAGAGCTGGAGCAATAGCACAGCGGGTAGGGCGTTTGCCTTGCATTCAGCTGACTGGGTTCGATTCCCAGCATCCCATACTCCTGAGCACCACCAGGAGTAATTCCTGAGTGCAGAGCCAGGAACAATCCATGGGCATTGCCAGTAGTGACCCAAAAAGAAAAAAAATAGTGAAACAAACACATGATTTTTTTTTCTTACTGGAGGTTACCTGAAACAAGTCAGACTAGTCTGATGTTAACAAGGGCTTTTTCTGGGGAGGCCGTTCCCCAGGTTCTCACATCCGGTCAACCTCTTCTTGGGTGGCTGCGGCAGAATCTCTGGCATCTTTACTCTCTGACAGGGACCTGTGCTCCTCCCCACACCCGGCTGCCGAATCAGAAGCTGCAAACCAGGCTCTTCAGCCTCACTTGTTCCCTACTGGCACTGTTTCCAGCTGGGCTGGCTTCCCAACCCTGATCTCAGCAGCCACATCCGGCCATCTCCACCGCGTCTCCAAGCCCCATCAGTAAGTTTGAAGGCAGACGTGTGAGTGGCACGGAGCCACAATAGCCGCTGGATACCTCTCAGTGTGGCCCAAATATCCTCCCCATGTCCCCCACCCCCGCCAAGTAAGTCCACAAGCAGAGGGCATGTGCCAATCAACCACAGGAGGGGCAGCAAGGGGCTGCCTTGCACACAGCCGACCCAGGCTCCATCACCAGCACCAAATATGGTTCCCTGATTACACACAGGCGTGATCCCAGAGCACAGAGCCAGGAGTGACCCCTGAGCATCTTCCAGTATAGCCCAACCCCTCCCCCATAAAAACAAAACAAAACCCAACACAAAATAAGCCATAGAAAAGGAAATTCTATTAGCAAGCATGAGAAGAAATGGAAATGTTTTATAAAAGGATTCAGTCTTACACATTTTGGGGAGATGAGGGTGGGGGTTGAACCACGCCCAGAGGTACTCAGGGTTATTCCTGACTCTGCTTGGGGAACCATAAGCCCACATGTAGTGTCAAGGATGAAACTGGGGCCAGGGCACACTAGGCAAGCATTTACCCCTGTCCTATCTCTCTGGCCCCCAGTCTTTTTTATTTTTTTCTTGCAGTGCTGAGAACTGAAACCAGTTGCTCATATGTGTAAAATTCCTATCACTGATCTACATCCCTGGCCCAGAAACTTTCTAAACAGAAGCCTGTGAGTGAATCAAAAACCCCTCAGATAATGCCAAAAGACATTTGGAACTGTCTTCGTATTACATCTAAAATCAACCAGTGTGGCTAGGGAGGTGGTTCAGGGGTCAAATATGTGACCTGCATCTGCCTATGCATCTCTCTCTCTCTCTCTCTCTCTCTCTCTCTCTCTCTCTCTCTCTCTCTCTCTCTCTCTCTCTCTCTCTCTCTCAAATATGTGACCTGCATATGCCTATGTACACCCTTCCCCCCTCTCTCTCTCTCTCTCACACACACACACCATTGCAGTCTGTGGTATGCTGATACACAGTGATTCTCCCAAAGGAACACATTCAAGAGCAGCTCAAGATCCTAAATTCCGAAGTGCTTGCCCAGAACTGAGACTTTTATCATTGGTTCAGGCACATGATCTAGTTATTAGTTCCCAGATCATTCCTTAGAAATAGATTCAAAGCTTTATTGGGGACACAGAATCAAGAAGGGACAGGACACTATTGGCTTATTTAATTATAGCCATATTAAGAACCTACAAGTAATTTAAAATAAAGTTCTGCATGTAATAAATATCTATTACATAAAAAAAAAAAGAAGGGACAGGACAGGTCAAATACAATGCCGCCAGGATAAAGAGTACAACAGACACCTTAACCAAGGATGACAATGGAGGGCCAGCCAGTCACCTGTGTGCTCAGAAAAAAAGAACGACTATGCCAGGTTCTACAGCCACTTGGACACACTATCACAAAGGGAAACTACTTAGCTGGAAACGATCCAGTGTGTCCAGGGAACAGAGGAGTACGAGAGCTCCTGTGAATCTCCTCCAAGCTAACCTTGTTCTCAGAGCTTTTATTTTAAAGCAGTAAAGACGGCATTTGCTGGATTGCAAATATTTTTCCTTGCGCATCATCAGACTTTAATCACAGTCCTTTCAGGATGGAAACAATCAGTGTAAGAAACTGACTCAGGAGAAAAAAGAGAGAATGCTGCGGAGATGGCTCTGAGGGCTGGAGCGCATGTGCGGCATGTGGGGCCCTGGGTTCAATCCCCAGCACCACAGGTCCCCCTGCTGAACCTTGCGCTGCCATAAGCAGCCCCCAAGCACCACCAGAAATTACCCCCTAGCACTGCTGGGTGTGACCTCAAAATTTAAGCAGATAATACAACAAAAAAAGGGAGAGAAAGCTGATTTCTTTTTCAGAGGAAAAAAAAAAAGCAATTCAAATATTCATGCTTTTACAGGATGTGCTAAATATTCTTTACCAGGGAACAAAATTCAGATGTCCTGACCCATGCAGATGAAACCATTCTTACCCAGGGAAGGAATACTCCCACAATCCTCCTTCCTGGTGCCCCTAGAGCGGGACTTCGGGGGCTGGTCCAAACGTCCCCACTCCTCCAGGATGAAGGATACAGCCACATCAGCCACATCTTCGATCTTCACCAACTTCTGCAACACGACGAGACCCCTGCTCAAGCCCCGCTCACTCCTTCTGCCCCCTCTGCTCCAGGCAGAGTAAGGGAAGAACTGGGAGCAGACGAAAGAAGCAGGGGAGGGGCTGTGCCTGAGAGGAGGGGGTGCTGGGAAAGCCCAGCCTCAGGTCCAGGAGGTCACAACTTGTCCAAGAACAGACCAGGGTCCTGCGGGCCCAGGGAGCGTGCTCACCTGCCGCCCAGCTGAGAGGAGTGAGGTGGTCACCTCCGGGCTGGCCTCCGGGCTGGCCACCGGGGGAAGGGAAGGAGGCTCGAGAGCAGGAAAGGCTGAGGGAGAAAGGAAAAGTTTGTCAGTGACAGTGCCTGGGCCACCTCCCCTTGCCACCACATTCCACTTCCACTCACATCTCCACAGTGGTGCCCTGCTCTTCTGCTCAGCTCTCAAGACCCCCTCTGTCCTGGACCCCATGGGCCCTTCCCCTTCCCAGCCCAGCTGCGCTACAGTGCTCCACACTGGTCACCAGGAGGACCACCAAAGCCCCACACATCCCATGAAGCTGACAAGAGTCCAGGACATCTTAAGCCCTCCTGTGCAAGCAAATCACACAGGTTGGGCCAGGGGGAGGGGGAGAAAGGAGCAGATTTCTGGTCAGGTGCCTGAGGACCCCCAAGTCCCATTTCCGACAAGCTCCAGTGATGCCGCCATCCTGTCCTCGCCCTCCTTCAAGAAGCGACTCTGGGGGGTGGACAGCCTGCCGGCGAGGGCCCATCCCATCTACTCTGGATCACAGGCCAGGGGTATGCCCCCACTCGAGGGGCAGGGACTGAGGCAGCACCCCTGCAGCGAGAGGAGGGCCAGGCGGCGCACCCACACAGCCTGTCCAGGGGGACACACTCTGGGAGGTACAGGCAGGAAGCAATGACGGGGCTTTCAAGGCGGTGGTGACATCTGACTCTAAGCTGTCTGAGAGTCCCAATGTAGCCCGCACGTCTCAAATGTAACCAGGAATGAGAAGACCATGCGGGGGCCAGAGCCAACAGGAAGGATGAAACCCCGCGCCCATGAACGTCTTCAACTGCGCTCACAAATGCTCAGAGCTTAGGTGGGTTTCCTCAAAGTCATTCAAATGGCAAAAAGGAAAGCCAAACTTTCTCAACCACAAGCCAGCTGGGGAAAGGCCTCCCAGGCAGTGCTCTGCGTCACGTAAAGAGAAGGAAAAAAAGGGGGCGGGGGCAGTGGCCTTTCCTCTTCTTGTTGTATTAACAAAATGACTTACAAAGATGTTTGAGTCTTACAACTTTTTCATTTTTATGTGAATTGCTCATGACCTGAAAATATAAAATGAGGGGTCAGAGCAGTAGTACAGCGGGGAGGGCGTTTGCCTTGCATGTGGCTGAACCAGATTTGATCCCCCGCATCCCATGTGGTCCCCCAAGCACCACCAGGAGTAATTTCTGAGTGCAGAGCTGGGAGTAACTCCTGAGCATCGCCGGGTGTGACCCAAAAAGCCAAAAAATAATAATGAATAAATAAGTATGTATAAAATGAAATAATAAAAAAGGGTCCAATTGGAAACAGATGGAAACAGTTCGAACACAGCAGCGGCAGAGTCCAGGACACGAGCAGAGCCAGCAGCAGAGCCACCTAGAAAGTACAGGATGGCAAGCCATGGCCACCGCTGCCCCAAAGGTTTTTTTTCCAAAGTTACGCACTTAACTACTTTGCTGGTAAATCTGATCTCAACTCACGTGGAGCTATTTATAAGGTGTTTGTCCAATCCATTTTAATGCCTAAAGGTGTCATATGGGGCATCACTTTCCCTTCTACTGGGAGTTTAATTTGGGAGTTAACTGGGAGTCTTTGACTCATGATCACCTTGATTACCTTAATGAATCTGGGAAACTTTTGGAAGCTAAAATCCGTGTGAAAGTCGAGGTTTCTGATTAGGCCTCAGAGACCTGTGACCTAACACAGTAAGACACTCAGCTGTCCACTCTCTGTCCTAATGGTCCAAACAAAGGCTAATACATTAAAAGAAAGAGAGAGCACAGATGCCCTCAAGGTCACTGTGAAGGACAAGTTTCAAACAAGATTTCAAGGTAAACTGGTGACAAGCAGGGGGGCTGGAATGACAGCACAGCGGGTAGGGCATTTGTCTTGCACATGGCCAACCTGGGTTCGATTCCCAGAATCCCATATGGTCCCCTGAGCACTGCCAGAGGTAATTCCTGAGTGCAGAGCCAGGAGTAACCCCTGTGCATCGTCGGGTGTGACCCAAAAAGAAAAAAAAAATACAAGCGGGAACTGGAGAGTCTCGTTCACATCAGTGTTTAGACCATGAACCCACGAACTCTCCGGGCCAGAGTTGGGAAATGACTCCAAAACCTTGGATGCTCTAATGAGAGGCTCTGTAAGGGCCAGGGAGAGAGCTCATGTGGCAGAGCACATAACAAGCAAGTATGAAGCCCCGAGTTCGATCTCTCATGGCCCCCCAAGTGCCACCATATGCCTGGGTTCCAATCCTCACCACTGTCCTCCAGACATCTCAGATTGACCCTGACGTCCCAGAGCACTGCTGGGCATAACCCCTATTTAAAAAGGAGGTGGTGCTTAAGAGGTCTGGGGGTTCCACTGGCAATTCTTGGCCTGATGGGCTCAGCACACAGGCCCAGGGATACCTGCCCAAGCCCTGCAATGCTGGACATCACCCCGGGCACCAAGGTAGAGCTGGGAGCCCCTAGGGCCTCACCAAGAGGCATTCAGTGGCCTCTAGAGCTGCACCCTGAGATGCTGGAGGGTGGGGCACGTGGTGCCAGGAATCAAACCTGGGTTGGCTGCTTGCCTAGCCTGCACCCTAACCACTGTACTATCTTCTGGTGCCATTTTTTTAAAAAAGAACGAGAGATATTGATGCAAAGGGCTGGAGCCAGGAGCCAGGGCTTCAAACTGCCGTCTCCTGTAACCCAAGTGTGATCCAGAACATCAAAGTTTCTGCAGAGAGGAAGGTTTCTGGTTGTAAGGCCCTGGGTTCCACCCCCAGCATACACATAGACACCAGGGGCTGGAAGGACAGTGGCTGACCCTATTTGATCTCCAGCACCACAAAGGGTCCCCAAGCACTGCCAGGAATGATCCGGGAGCACAGAGCCCTGAGCACAGTGAGCTGTACTGTTCCAGAACAAAACAAAACACAAAGACTTGTGTGGGCTGGAGACGTAGCTTAACAAGCTGATCCCCAGCAACACCTGCAACTTGGTCCCTCAAGTCCTGCAATCCCTGAGCACTGAGACAGGAGGAGACCCCAGTACGGCTCGGTGTAGCCCAAAGCCAGAGTGACAAAATCAGAGCACGTGTACCACGCCCACCATTCCCTGGTTCCACTCCTAGCCGTCCTGCCTGTGGCCCTTGCCCTCGCACCCAGCACTCTAATCTAGGCCCTTCCCAGTCCTGCAGGCTGCAGGCGGCAGAGGCAACGCTCACCCCCCAGCCCCCACACAGTGCCCACATGCCCGGGCTCCGGTCCTCACCATTCTCCTCCAGACAATGAGGCTTCTGCGGCTCAGGTTCAGGCTGGGGGACGCCAGGCAGCAGGGGGTGACCCAAGGGCTCCTGCACAGCTCCGGGGGATACCAAGCTCTCAGGAAGGGCTTCAGGACATACCATGACCTACCAAGCACAAGCACAGCAGTGAGCATGGGAGAGGACATGCAGCCAGAGCCAACAACGCTCCTTCGCTCCTGGTGCCGGGCACCACCTCTCCACTGGCTGCAGAAACTCGACGTGTGTCAGCCGCTCCCCATTCAACGCACCACACCGGGTTGGTTGTTTGAAAGGAGAAAGCAAGGGACGAGTGATGAGGAGATGGCTCCGAGAGCGAAGTGCATGTGCCTTTAACTCGTGAGACTCCCAAGTTCAGTCCCAAGCACTGCCAGTGAAGACCCTGAGGCGCCCAGCGTCACTGGCCAGAGCATTAAACCCTCAGGTCCATATGGTGGGTCTCATATCACCAGGAGGAGCCCCCGGCCTCCCTGAGCACTATCGGGGAAGCCTCCAAACAATCCAGTACAGAGGAAACGAAAGAGAAGGCGGGACCACGGGACAAAATGGGTGACACCTACTTTAGATCGGGCAGCAGCAAAGGCTGTTCTGAAAAGGCCACGTGGCCCAGAGCAGGGACTGAGAGAGACCAGTGAGAACGGAGTTTGGAAAGGCAGGAAAAGCCACAGAAGTTCCCCTTGGGCAACCAGGGCAAGACAGGACAGACCCAACTTTACAGCTGACAGTAGCCTGAGTCCATCTTTCTGTCCCCGGCACCTCTACAACCCTCAAAGCACAATTCCTCTGCATCTGCTTATTCTGGGAGGTGTGAGTCGAATGGGTCCTTGCAGGTAACACGATCGAGACTGAGATAGGATTCCCCCTCCCTGGGGGCTCAAAGCACTTGAAATATGAGTGGTCTGAGCGCCAGCAAGTGTGACGGTGCACACGGCAGAGGGACTGGGCGGGGAAGTGGGTGTGCAGTGACGCCTGCTCAGAATCAGAGCGAAGATGACACCAAGTAGGTCAAAGGGCCCCCCAGACAAGTACAAAGGACCAAGGGAACAGGAGAAGGCTGAGAGGGCTCACAGACACACAGCTACTGTGAAATGAGGGTGACTAGCGAAGAGGAGCCTGCGGCCTGAGAAAAGCCCCTCTTTAGGCTCCCACCCGGATCACCCCAAGAAATAGCATTTTGCCTCCCTCACAGAAAGGAAGCTGCAGGGCCAGAGAGATACTACAGCAGGTAGGGAGGGCACTTGCCTTGTATGTGACCAACCCAGGTTCCACCACTTGCACCCTACATTGTCCCCCAAGTCCTGCCACAAGACTGAGTGCAAAGCCAGGAGTAAGCTGAGCACTGCGAGGTGTGGTCTCAAGTCCAAAACCAAAAATCAAAACCTGCAAAGCAAACATCTCCATAAACAAAGGCAAACAACAAAGTGGAAAAATGACGTTTGCAACTCAGATGACAGACACAATGTCTATTTCCCAGAGGAAAAATAAGTCAGGCAGATTATTCACCAAAAGAGGGCATGCACAGCTCTCTGAAAGAGTCAACTCAATCAAATCAAAGAAGTGCAAATGAGAATAGAAGAGAAATGGAATATGGCATCTTTCATGATAGCAATTATCAGAAGTTTGATAGCTTCATGTATCAGATTGTGGGCCAAAATTTCTTTTAGAGGGGCTAGAGAGATAGTACAGCAAGTAGGATGCTTGCCTAATATGTGCCCAACCCCAGTTTGATCCCCATCACCAGACAAGGTCCTTAAAATATCACCAGAAGTGATCCCTGAGCACTACCAGGTGTGACCCCAAAAAGCAACAACATAAGTAAATCACCGATTGCCTTCCCCAATTTAACACACTGATTCTCTATGCTGCTATGTAGGAAATCACCATAGTGAACGTTATCCCAGAAGGAAAGAAAGAAGAGGAGACAGAGGCAGCTCCCTCCCTCTCATCCTCTCCTTCCTCACTGCTCCTCCCCACTCACCTGCCCTCTGTGGTCCTCGAATTCCCTCTGGATACTCTCCACCACTGCCACAGCCTCTTCCCCACTTTCTGGGCGATGCTCCCGCACCCAGGCCTGGAACTCTTCGGGCAGGATGCTCAGGAACTGCTCCAGAACCAGCAGCTCCAGAATCTGCTCCTTGGTGTGGATCTCAGGCCGCAGCCACTCACAGCAGAGCACACGGAGCTGGCTCAGGGCCTCCCGAGGCCCCGACACCTGGTGGTACTGGAAGTGCTTGAAGCGCTGGTAAAATGTCTCAAACATGGGTGGGTTGTACTCCTGCATCCACGTGCAGTCTTCCTCCTCCACCTTCACTATGAGCAGGTCTTCTTGGTCGGGGGAAGTCTCGGCCGGCGGGCCTAGGTTTATAACCGCCCCGGATCCCGTCATGATCATCCCAGCTCAGAGGGGGTGGCTCCAGGTCAGCTGGGTCAGTCAGTGCTTCGCGAAAATCTGTTTCCACGAGCTCATGAGTGCACTGCCTATGGACAAGCAGAAACCGCGATCAGCAAAGGAATGACAAACAGATCTTCGAGACAGAAGATACGGACCACGGCGGCCATCGCTCCGCTCCTAAGGATTATAGAGATGATAACATAACATTTTCATAGCACGTCAGGGAGAACCTAGAAGGAAAGCATCGGGCCGAGCTAAATATCGGTTTAATTAAGAAGAAATTACGATTTTATAGAGAGAACAAGGCGACTAACCAACGTCTCCGGACGCAACCGTTCCTTCTCTCGACCGTCGGTCGAATTTAAGCCAGAACGGAGATCGACAACTAAATAGTCCCAACCGGTCCTGCCCGTCAGGCCACAAGAGCGCGGCTGACCAATGGGAGGCTTCATTGGTGCCGGACACGGCGGGGCTCCGAGGGCAGCGGGGGCCCGGGTCCGCGAAACCGCCCCTGACCCGGACACGCGGGGGCGGGCCACTCAAGGTGAGACTCGGGAGTCCCGGGCGGACACGGCCGCTTCCCCTCCCTCAAGGCCGCAGTCCCGGGGCCTCCCAAGCTTCTCCGGAGGCTCCCGCCCGCAGTCAGCTCGAGGAAGATGGATTTCCTCCCACAAACCGAGGGCAAAAGACCAAAGCGACACTTGGCAACACTGCCCCGCCGGAAGCAAGCCAGTCCGGGCTCTCCCGGTACCGTCTGGTCGAGCCTTAAATCCCACCTCCGAGAGCACTTCCGAGTCCTCTCTAGGAATCCCGGAGGTCCTCGCCTCGCAGCGGGCGGGAAGTCCACCCCAAAGCCCCGCCCTCGGAGCACTGAGGGCAAATCAGAAGGGAGAAGGCGATAAGACCTCCGCCCCCAAGGTGGCGGGAGCCAATCAAGGGGGACCTGACAGGTCGGGCCCGTGCTAGTCCCACCTTCCGTCACTCGGCTGCTGAAGCCACGGTGTCAACAGAACAGAGAGGAAAGCGGAGCTGCTCTCATCACTGTCCCACTTCGCCCCACCGCAGATCTGTTTCAATATTCCAAGCTCTTTCCTTGGAATATTGTCCTAGAAGAAGGGTCCTGGGGCGGGGGGAGGGGGTCACTTTAAAAGTCGATGCTAGGGCAACAGTTGCTCGCGTCCGATTGGCAGTGCAACTTGCGCTCCCAACGCCCCAGTCCGAAGTGGGTCGTTCCTGTTTGCACCCCTCACGTGTCGGTCATTTTGGACTTTTCAGAGTCTACATCTGAATCTCTGTCCCTCTCCGAACCCCGTTTCCAAAGACGCCCCCCGCTCACCAGCCCCCAACTCCAATCCCGCCCGTTCTCAGAGCCAGCGACTCCAGGAACTACAACTCCCAGAAATCACTGCGCGGGCCGTGCTCTCGGGCTCTCATTGAACCTATGTCAGTGAAGGAGGACAGAAGCGTTTCTAGCGCCTCCCGTTGGAACTGGGTGTGCAACCAACTCGGTTGCCCTCAAAACTGAATAGCAGCCCGCATCCGAGGAGAGGGGAGTCATCCCAGCAAGGCTTCACGAGCCACGAGGTCCCACCCTTAATAATCTCGCATTTTTGTATCTGTCTCCAAAACTGTTAGGCAGGACAAGAGTTGATATCACCATCCCTAACAGGTCGCTGAACAGAGGCTCACCCAGTCCAACCTGGATCAGAAGGCCGCAATCATGGATGAAGTTTGAGCATGTCCTACGGCCATACCACCCTGAACGCGCCCGACCTCATCTGATCTCGGAACTTTGAGGGCGTCTTATTAGCACTGAGGTCTACACTATGAGAAAGAAAAAATACAGAAAATCCCCTTTTGGGACTGGAGCAGTAGTACAGTAGGGAAGGCATTTACGCAGCCCACCCGGGTTCCATCCCCTGTACCCCGTATGGTCCCCCAAGACCTGCTAGGAGTGATCCCAGAGTGCAAAGAGAGGAATAAACCCTGAGCATTGCCAGCTGTGGTCCAAAACCCGAAAAGAAAAAACAACTTTTTGTCTTCAGAGACCTTTAACTGGAGAGACTAACATTGACAGCTCCTTTAGTGCCTTTCAGTATGGCTTCATCCGGGGCATCAAGGAATTAACCCTGAGCACAGCCAGGTGTTGCCCCAAAAGACCAAAAGTGATTAGGAAGTGATTTATAATCACTATAGTGATATATATTCACCATGAAGCAAGGAAACATATCTAAAAATGTAGATGTATACAAGAGAATGGATGTGAGGATCAATTTTCTGACCATCATACTTAAATTTGAAGAACAGGAAATAACAGAAAAGAGAAGTTGAACTTAAGACTAGAACAAAATCCTTGGCAACTTTGACATCTAAATGAGGTTTGCAAGGGAGCTAGCTAGACATAGGCAACCCCGTGTCAGGGGAAATGGTAAAATGTTATGAACTTATTGCTTGTAAATCTCAACTATGGGTTTTTTTTTTTTGGGTCACACCTGGCAATGCACAGGGGCCACTCCTGGCTCTGCACTCAGGAAGTACCCCAGCGGTGCTCAGGGGACCATATGGGATGCTGGGAATCGAACCCGGGTCGGCCACGTGCAAGGCAAACGCCCTACCCGCTGTGCTATCTCTCCAGCCCCAATCTCAACTATGTTTAAATTAAACTATGTCTTTAAGGTCACCCAGGAGGTAAAGTTAACCCTGGTTCTACCCAGCACCACATATGGTCCTCCAAGCACAGCTGGGTTCACTCCGAGGAGGAAGAGGAGGAGGAGGAGGAGGAAGAGGAGAAGGTAGAGAAGGAGGAAGAAGGGAGAAGGTGGAGGAGGAGGAGGAGGAGGAGATAAGAAGGAAGAAAGTAGTAGTAGTAGCTGTCGTCTGGGGCTTGAGAGATAGTACAGCGGGAAGCTTCCTGTGCCTTACAAGCGACTTACTGAATTCAATCTCCAGCGTCACATACAGTTCCCCGAGCAACGCAGAAGTGATTCCTGACCAGAGAGCCAGGGATAACCCCTGATAATGTCCGGGTACTGTAGTAGTAGCTCTGTACTGTGGCACTGTCCTCCCATTGTTCATCTATTTGCTGGAGCGGGCACCAGTAATGCCTCCATTGTGAGACATGTTGTTACTATTTTTGGCATATCGAATATGGCATGGGTAGCTTGCCAGGCTCTGCCATGCGGGCAGAATACTCTCAGTAGCTTGCCGGGCTCTCTGAGAGGGACAGAGAAGTCGAACCCGGGATGGCCGCGTGCAAGGCAAACGCCCTACCCGCTGTGCTATCGTTCCAGCCCCTGATAATGCCCAGGTATGACCCAAAAACAAAATAAAAAGGTCTTTGGCCCACAAGGACTCTGCGGTTAAAAACTCGCCACCAGGCTTGGTTACTTCCACTCTCGGTTATACAAATTTACACGTGCACATGTCCAAGGATTGCAGTCACATCATCTTCCGGCAAAGATTCGGTACTGGGTTCAGGAAATTGATGGCAAGCCACCGAGATGCATCGCAATCCTCCGGGGCGCCTAGAAAAGACCCGGAAGTGATGAGTGGGGTGGGTGCCCCCGGGGAGTCGGTGACGTACTTCCGGTCCGGGCGAGCATCGTCTCATCGCCGGGAGATGCAAGTTACTGCGGGGTGCTGATACCCGAGGGTCCGCGCGGGGACTAGTGCGTCCCGGCTTTGGGGAGGCCCCAGGAGCATTTCCGCGCATGCACGCACGCCGCACCCTAAGAAAGTCTTTCCCGCCGGAGAACAATGAGTTCCCCCTTGGCCGCGAGTCCGGGCAGCGACCCCGCGACGGGGGCCTGGATGCTGGCCGCGCCGCCCCTGCGGGATGGACTCTTGATAGTTAAAGTGGAGGAAGAGTCTCCTCCAGGCGGGGACTGTCAGGATCCCGAGGCTTGTCGCCAGCACTTCCGGAGGTTCCGTTATCAGGAGGGGGCCGGACCCGAAGAGGCACTGCGCCAGCTCCGGGACCTGTGTCGCCGCTGGCTGCGGCCCGAAAGACACTCCAAGGAGCAGATCCTGGAGCTGCTGGTGCTAGAGCAGTTCCTGAGCGTCCTGCCCCGGGAGCTGCAGGCCTGGGTGCGGGCGCACGGCCCCGAGAGCGGGGACGAGGCCGCGGCCGCCGTGCGCGCGGTGCCCGCGCCTGGCCGGCCCTGCCCGCAGGTGAGGCGGGGCGCGGGGCTGCGCCTTGGAGCGCCCTGGGCCGGCCGTCAGACGAGGCTGGGTGGGAAGCGGACCCCACCGCCCCAAATAGGAAGCCCCCTTTATGCGGGTGGATGGCTCGGCGATCCCCTCCTTCATTTGGTAGTGATTCTGCTTGTGAGGCCTGCTTGCAAAGCCTTTGCTCCAATCCGTTCTGCCATTTCCAGGCTCTTCTACAGCCTTCTAGAATAAGCCAGGAACTCTGCCATGACTTCCATGAGTTCTGAGAGTCGGGACAGTCTATTTAAGGGAGGTCGGGGCTTCCTTAGACCCTCGGATTTGTAGCCAGGAGCCTGGACCTCTTGATCTGATACCTGCGTGGGGGAGAGGGTCACCCTTTGCACTCAGCCCTCCACCTGAGATGTGACTCCAGGTGTAAACGTCAGAATTCAGTTAAGTTGGGGGCTACATGGTGTTAGTTTTTCCTGCTTGGGGCCTTTGCAGTCTTTACCTATAAACATCACCGGTGTTTCCTGGCGAGACTTTTTACACAAGCAGGCCCGCTCCGGTCATAGTTCACTCAGTCCCACTTTAGCTAAGCCCTTCTTGCTGAGCACAGCGCTACCCAACTGGGTACCATCCTTTGCTCTTTGCCATCTTGTGCCACTCAGCTGCTGCTGGACTCTAGGACAGAGCTAAGTAGCTCCTGTAAAACTGGGGTCTTGGGGCCATCGAGACAGTACAATGGACAGGGCACTTGCCTACACATGGCCGACCTGGGTTCTATCCCCAGCACCCATATGGTCCCCTGAGCCCACCAGGAGTGACCCCAGAGTACACAGCCAGGAGTAAGCCAGGTGTGGCCCAAAAAACAAATGGGTCTAGCCCATTCTTGGTTGCAGACTCTTGGTCACTGAGGGACCCACCGGGATTGGGGTGTAGACCTGTGGGGGGCCGTGGGTCCCGCCCTTTCTTTACCACTTGTGGAGTAGGTGGCTCCTCCTGGGAGTCTGGTCCTGGAGTTGAAGCAGCCCTGGGGGAGGGATGGTCATTCCAGCCTCTTCCAGCCACTCTCCCGGACTAGGGCTGCTCGCGGGTCAGCTGGATATCCCAGACGTGCCGGATGACAGCAGCCTCCGAGCTCACAGCAGCCAGGTGGTGCCTCTGCCCTTCCCCGCGCCAGGGGCTCCTCTCCATGGGCTGCAGCTTCCCGTGGCATCGGCTGCTTGCTTTGCCACACGTTCTCCATCCCAGCCTCGCCCCTGTCTCAGGTCGGGGCCCCTCCACCTGCCTCAGAATGTCTGAGCTTAGTGCAGCCTACAGCAGCGTCCTGGTGTCTCCGAGGAGACCCACCAGGATAGTTTTCCTTTGCCAGGAGCCAGAGAAGCAGCTCATGACCAAGATAGGTTTTGTGACGCTCGGGTGCTTTGGACAGGAGACACCGCCTGCCAGGGCCCGGGGACAGCACAGCAGCAGGGGAACTTCCGGTGCTGGCCTTTGGGAGGGAGAGACCAGATTAGGCAGCCTAGGCATGGACAGGTGAGTCGGCACTGGCCGCTCCATGGTGTCTAGAAGCACAGCATAGACCTGGGGCTTGTCACCTTCCCACGCCCCGTGACTGAAGCCCCGCTGCCCACTGCGGTTGGTACCTGGCACTGGGGTGATGGAAGCGGATCCAGGCCCGGGAGAGGAGCTGGGTGGCCAAGTCACCTGTGTCATGTGGTTTCAGGGGTTGGTGGCAGTGGAGGATGCGGCAGTGTCTCTGGCCTGGGCGGAGCTGGAGCAGCTGGACCTGACTCAGAGGGATTTCGATGGGGAGAGCGTGCGGAAAGCCTCCTGTTCCCCAGGAGACACGATGTTCCCGAGTAAGTGAACCTGCAGCTCTGTGAGAGCGTAACCTATGGAAGGACAGACAGGAAGAGGGACAGACTCTGCCTGACCAAGACCGGGAGTGACCTTTCCGATCTGTGCAGTCAGCGATATGTTCAGCCCTTTATGTCGGCTCGCTTTTCAGAAAACACATCTGAGGGCCAGAGAGGTAGTACAAGTCTTAAGACACTTGCCTTGCATGCCACTGACCCTGGTTTGATTCCTGGCACTGTCAGGTGTGGCCAAGTCCCTCCCCCTCAGACATTTCTTTTTTTTGTTTTGTTTTGCTTTTTGGATCACACCCGGCGATGCACAGGGGTCACTCCTGACTCTGCACTCAGGAATTACCCCTGGCGCTGCTCAGGGGACCATATGGGATGCTGGGAATCGAACCCGGGTCGGCCGCGTACAAGGCAAACGCCTTACCCACTGTGCTATCGCTCCAGCCCGTCCTTTTCTTTTTAAATTTTTTTTAAAAATTTTTTATTAGTGAATCTCCGTGAGGTACAGTTACAAACTGCCACGGCCTGCGCGGCCAACTTGAACCTCGGCCGGAGAGAGGGAATGAGAGTTGAGTGGGCTAGGGAGGACTGCATGCAATATGCGGCATACAGCAAGTTTATTGAAATCCAAGCAGGTTTATATAGTCTTAGCTTAGCAATGATCAGCAGGTTACATAAGTGGCATAAACATTATTAAGTGGTGAGAGCATCTTTATTTTTGCCAATCTTACTTGTTTTTCGGTTCCTTCTCTCAGCCTTGAGAAATATGGGAAAGCAGATGTGGCCTTGAGCATGGCCATGGCAGACACGAGCCAATCCTCCCTTCAGCCTCCTCTCGAGTCCAGCTGCCAGAGCATGGTGGCCTTTCAACTTTTCTCTCGAGGCAGGTCGCCAGAGCGTGGTGGCCCTTCGACCCCCTTTCCAGGCTGGCCGCCAGAGCATGGTGGCCCTTCGGCCGCCTGTCAAGGTTGGCTGTCAGGGGATGACTCGCCCTCATGCCACGTTTCTCCATACTCATTCCTGTTTACAGGAACTAAGGCAGGGGGTGCCCAGGCCCGTCCCCAACGACAAACTGACAAACTTTCATGTTTGCATTTCAGTCGTACAGTGATCGTTTACATCCCTCCACCAGTGCCCAGCCTCCTTGCTCCCTGGACACAGTGGTGTCTGCCAGACTGAGCGTTCATTATAGGTTATTAGAGTTCTCCCTTCATGGGCTGTGGAGTGTGGCGATAGGCACTGGAGCAGATAAGACCCAACCTTGCAAAGCGCCCCAGAAACAGCCTCGCAAGAGGGAGTATCTGGGCAAAGTTGGCAAGAACAGGCTGTCAGCACGGGGTGTTCTGCCTTGAGCCTCACTCGACCTCCTAGTCACATGCTCCAGAGACATAGGAACTGTCATGTACTTTTAGCAGGTCATCCTGACCACTACATCTAGCTTTGATGGGGATTGGCCTGGGGAAAGCAGGGTAGGAAAGGTGATAGGCCCATAAAGCTAAACTTTATGTGATTGGACCTTCCTGTAGGCAGAGACCCTGTATAAAATATGTGTGTATTTGGCAATAAATAGCTATCAGCTGCTCTCAGAGGGGGTTTCTCCATACACCCATCATTCTTCACCCCATATCTGCCCGGACCCGGTGCGCAATGTGTCCTGGCACGTTGGAGAAAAACTGTTCCCCAACAATGAACCACATGTCTCATCGATGTTTTCATATAGGCATTCCTGAAACGCTGACTTTCACTTTGTTTGCATGTCATGGTCAAACCTAAGAATTCAGGCCGGAGCGATAGTCCAGCAGGGAGGGAGTTTGCCTTGCACATGGCTGACTGGGCTCAATCCCCAGCATCCCATAGGATCCCCCAAACACCTCCAGGAGTAATTCCTGAGTACAGAACCAGGAGTAACCCCTGAGTATCACCGGGTGTGACCCAACAAGCAAAACACAAACCCCTGAGAATTCTGTGTATTAGGGTCGGTGTCCTCAGTAATGGGTCAGTCAGTAGCTTCTGTTTACCACGGGGATTCCCTGCCCAGCCTGGGCGGCCTGTGTGTGAGTGAGTAACACCAGCAGACACTTTCCTGAGGGACCTGGGGACCCGCTGAGGGATGCAGCCCCCTGAGCCCTGGAGGAGGAGGGTGTGGCGCCCCTGCCCATTTCTCCTGGCCCAGAAGCGACCCTCTTCCCACCACCATCCTGGGGCTGAGCCGAGAACACCCTAGATGAGGGGGTGGCTGGAGACCCTCCTCAGGCAGCACAGGACCCAGCTGTTCCTCAGAGGAGAAGCTGCGTCCCCTCTTATCCCCCTTGCCAGGCCTGCTTCTGCTTCTAGAGGACGCTGGATGGCAGGAGAGGTGGCTTGGCCGATGGAGCTACCATCAGGCCACTGCAGAGAATCAGCATGAAGATTATTCTTGGGGAACACTCCGGGGGGCGGGGGGGGGGTGTGTGGCCTGGGCCAGCCAGCACTTGGTTTCACTTTTGCCCAGGAAAGAAGTGGCAATTCTTAGTTTTATTTATTTATTTTTTTTATTTTAGGTTTGGAGACCAGAAGGGAGAACAAAGCGTTGATTCCAAAACAAGAAATTCTGGAAGAGGAGGACGGACTGCCCCCGTTTGATGGGGACGATGGGGAGGAGCGGGCAGGAGGGTCCCTCTCACCCAAACGGGAAACCCCTCAGGAGGAGCTGGGACCCCGCGGCGGCCCCGGGCTGCCGCCACCGGCCGAGAAGGGGCCCAGGCCTCACCCCTGCCCCGAGTGCGGGAAGGCCTTCAGGCAGCGCTCGGACCTGGCCAAGCACCAGCGGGTGCACACGGGCGAGAGGCCCTACGCCTGCCCCGCGTGCGGGAAGCGCTTCAGCCAGAGCGCGGCCCTGAGCAAGCACCAGCGCACGCACACGGGGGAGAAGCCCTACGCGTGTCCCCGCTGCGGGGACAGCTTCCGCCAGAGCTCGCACCTCCGCCGGCACCTGCGCGTCCACGTGGGCGAGCGGCTGTACCGCTGCGGCCAGTGCGGGCAGCTGTGCCCGGGCTCCAGCTGGCCGCGCCACCGGCGGCTGCACGGCGGGGACCGGCCCCACGCCTGCGAGCACTGCCCGAAGAGCTTCAAGCGCAGCTCGGACCTGGCCAAGCACCAGCGGGTGCACACGGGCGAGAGGCCCTACGCCTGCCCCGCGTGTGGGAAGCGCTTCAGCCAGAGCGCCACGCTGGCCACGCACGTACGCACACACACGGGGGAGAAGCCCTACCGCTGTGGCCAGTGTGGGGACAGCTTCCGCCAGAGCCCGCACCTGGTGCGGCACCAGCGGGTCCACAGGAATAAAGTCCCCGCCTCCTGACGCCTCCAGCCTGAGCCATTTGCTTTCCGATACCCAGGTGCCCGGCGTCAGGTTCTGGGTCTTCACCCTCAGGAGCGCCCTCTGACCTGGTCTCCATATACGTTTCATCTGTTAGTGACACACACAGGGAAAGCCAGAAAAGGAGCCCCCCCCCCCCCCCCCCCCAGGCATTGGCCTGCAACACCACAGGCTCTGGACCTCTTGCCAGGAGTCACTCAGAAATGCCTTTCTACTTATACCTCAGACACCTTAGGACTTAAAATAGTCGCAAATTTCAGCGTGTGCATGAGGCAATCTTTTTTTTTTTTCTTGGGTCACACCCAAATGCACAGGGGTCACTCCTGGCTCTGCACTCAGGAATTACCCCTGGTGGTGCTCAGGGGGCCATATGGGATGCTGGAATCAAACCCAGGTCAGCTGCATGTAAGGCAAACGCCCTACCCGCTATGCTATCGCTCCAGCCCAAGGCACTCTTAACATTTCTGCGTTGGTTTTTTGGTTTGGAGTCATACCCAGTAGTGCTCAGGGATCACTCCTGGCAGGGCTTGAGGGTCCATGCATGGTGCTGGGGTTTGAACTTAGTGGCCGTGTGCAGGCAAGCGCTCTGCCCACTGGGCTGACTCTCTGGCACCATTTTTCTTCCCTTTGGTTTTTGGGCCACACTAGGCGGTGTTCAAGGCTTATTCATGGCTCTGTACTTAGGGTTCACTCCTGGCGGTGCCCAGGGGGCTGAATGTGCCAGAGATTGAGCCAAGATCAGCTGTGTGCAAGGCAAGTGCCTTAACCGCTGTACTATCTCCCGGACCCTCATGTACACTTTCTAGAGGGGGCTGTACTCGCCAGTACTCAGGGCTTACTTGTGGCTCTGAGCTCAGGGATCTCTTCTGATGGGGTGCCGAGGATTGAAACCTGGTCGGCCGCATGTGAGGCAAGCACCTTACCTGCTGTATTATCACTTTGGCCCCTCAAATATACTTTTAACCAATGACTGGTAACATGTAAGGACACACACATAACAGCTCAAAACAACACACGTTTATTATCTCTGTTCTCCAGGGCAGCAGCCCAGGTAGATCTAGCCGTTTGGGGGCTCACAGGCTGAATCAGAATGTCCTGGGGCTGAGCTCTGAGCAGGAAGCTCTGGGGGAGGGGTCTGCAGCCCCTCGGGCCGCTCCACCGTCAAGCCAGGGTGAGCCACCAAATCCTGCTCATGCTCTGAACGTCTTTCAGTTCATCCCTTAAGCCTCCAGGCCAATTCTCTGCTTTTCCAGGTGCCAAGCAATTAGAGATGGTGCTCCTGGGTGATCTGGGTCACCTGTGTCTTTTAAGTCCCTAACCTTACCTGCATCTACAAACTTCCTCCAGCCAGGACACGAAACCTATCTGCAGGTTCCAAGGATGAGGGCACATGGGCATCTTCCAAAGAGGGGGGCGTGCAGCCTACCGTGATTTGTTTCACACTTCCAAGAACTTGATGTAACTTGCTCATCCACTGTGCCTTTGGGGATTGTGCTTCAGCTCCGGCCTGCCGTGGCTTTGATTGCCGTCAGCTCTTCAGCACGTGCTCATGCGGCAATGAAAAGTCTGTATTTTCTGAAGTTTCAGCCCCGTGGACCCATTTGATTGTCTGTAGACGCTATTTCGAGTCTGGACATAATTCTCTGTCAACTGTATGACCTGCAAATATTTTCTCCAGATTTGTGGGTTGCCTGTGCATTTTCTTCAAATTTTATCAGGGGGCAGACAAAAGGTTTAACTTGTCACTAGGTCTAATTTATCATTGTTCCCCTTTATCTGTTACTTATTTTGGAGGGAAGGGGCACACCTGCCTGTGCTCGGCTGATTCCTGGTTCGACACACAGAAATCACTCTCGGTGGGGTCAGGAGACCATATGAAGTGCCAGAGATCAAACCCAGGGTGACTGCATACAAGGCAAATGCCACTTTCTGTCCCATTGCTCTGGTCTTAACATCTGCTTAACATCTCAGTTGGTTTCAATATACATGCAGGGTTAAAACTGCTGGTTTAAATGCTTGCAAATGTATAAGCGGAAAAGCATAGTACAGGAACAGCAAAGGAGAATATTCTGGGGTATTTTTCCTAATTTACATTTCCTTAGAAAATTTTCTGGTGCTATCCTTCTGGGATTCTAATCTCACTAGCTTTAGTTTAAAATGACTATTCAGAGGGCTGGAGGGACAGTACAGTGGGGAAGGTACTGAAATGCCTTGCATGTAGACCACCTGGGTTTGATCTCCAACACCACATATGGTCCGCCAAGCAATAATAACAAGAATAATCACTGAGTGCAGCACCAGGAGTAAGCCCTGAGCAAGCGGGGTGTGACCCCAACACAACACCAAAAAAATTTCCTATTTAGAGAGCCAGCAGCGTCAAGTAACAACCGTCAGCTCTGTGACTAGTTTTCCTGCTGGCACTAGGCATGCAGCTCCTTACTATTCCTCTCATTAAACCAGATTTTCTCTGTGCTGCCCCGGAAACCCTCCTCTCCTCTTTCCCTTCAGCTATTTTGAGTTTGTAACTGATACATCCACATTGACTTCTTGTCTTCTCCCATACCTGAGGGAACGTCCAGAGAGAGCCATCCTGCGTGTGTCGCAGTTTCACGTCACGTTTTTGCCATCTAGCATGTAATATTTAGAACTGGTCTTATGCCATTAAGAGCTAAGAATCACAGCATGGTGGCCAGAATGACAGTCCAGCCGGGAGGGCACTTACCTTACACACAGCCGATCTGGGTTCGATCCCGCCATCCCATAGGGTCCCCCGAGCACCGCCAGGAGTGATTCCTGAGTACAGAGCCAGGAGTAACCCCTGAGCATCGCTGGTGCCCCCCCACCAAAAAAAAAAACCCAACCAACCAAAAACCAAGAGTCACTGCATGGGTTTGTTGGCTCCGTTCTAGCCACTGAGGATTTCTTTGTGCTGATAAAGCGCCGCTCGCACCCCGAGGCTTCTCTGGCGTTTGTCGCACTTGCAGGCCTTCCCTCCCGCGTGGGTCTTCTGGTGCTGGATGAGAGATGAGCTCTGGCTGAAGGCTTTGCCGCAGACCTTGCAGGCGTAGGGCTTCTCCCCGGTGTGCGTCCGCAGGTGCTTGGTGAGGGAGGAGCTCTGGCTGAAGGCCTTGTCGCACTCCCGGCACTGGTACGGCTTCTCTCCCGTGTGGACCCTCTGGTGCCTGACCAGGGCTGAGCGGTCCCCGAAGGCCTTTCCGCAGTCCCCGCACTGGTATGGTTTCTCCCCACCGCGTGTCCCGGGGGGCCGAGCCAGGGCCCCGGCTGGGTGGCACGCATCCCCGGCGTGGGTCTGGCGGTGCTGGGCCCCGACGGCGTCCCCACTGTCCCGGCAGCCACATCGTCTGTCCCGGGCGTGGACTCGCTGGTGCCTGCTGAGAGCCGGTGCGCCGCAGAACGCCTTCCCGCACTCCTGGCACAGGTGTGGCCTCTCCCGGGGGTGGCCCCGGCGGCGTGGGGGCGCCGTGCCCCCCGCATGGGTCCGCTGATGCTGCAGGAGAGCCGAGCTGCGGCCGAAGGCCTTCCCGCAGCCGGGACACGCGAAGGGTTTCTCCCCCGAGTGCAGCCGCAGGTGCGGGACCAGGGCCGAGTAGTAACGGAAGCAGCGGCCACACTCCCGGCACTGCCAAGGCTTCCGCACCGACTCGGCCTTCCGCCGCCCCCGGGGCGCTGAGCTCTCTCCGCTTTCCTGAGGACTGTCCATCGGGCCTCTGGTGTATTTGCTTCTGATGTGCCTTAAGTCTCTGGCCTGAGTTACCTGCTGCCGTTCCAACGTGCCCTCGCACGCCCACGTTTCAATCAGCCTGGAGTCCCAGAAATCATCGGTCTTCAGCCTTTCGATTATCAGATCCCTCTCGGGTGATATTTCATAACCCTCCAGCTTTGAAAGGGACTCATTCGCTTCAGGAGTAGATTCAGAATCTGAAATAAATTACGAAAAGAACAACTGTGTCAAAAAAAAAAAATAGTATGAAACTAATGTCCAAGGCCAGGAAAAACAGGGCCCAGGAGGACTGGTCAATGGCCACAGTGTGTGGCGGGTGAAGGGCAGAGAGGAGAGAAGGGACCAGTATGACAATAAGAGTATGACAGTAGGACAATAAGCAACAGTACAATAGGAAGGGCGTTTTGCCTTGCACGCTGCTGACCCAGGTTCAATTCCCGGCATCCCGTATGGTCCCCCCAAGCACAGCCAGGAGTAATTCCTGAGTGCAAAGCCCAGAGTAACCCCTGAGCATCACCAGGTGTGACCTAAAAAGCAAAAAATAAATAGAAATAAACACTCTGAACAAGAACTAAGTGTTGAAAGTAGGTAAAGGTATATACATGATAACCTTTCAGTATCTGTATTGCAAATCATATTGCCCAAAACTGGAGGGATGGGGGGAGAGAGACAGAGAGACAGAAAATAAAGGTGTCTGCCATCTGCACAAAGGTGTGTGTGTGTGGGGGGGGGGTTCCAGGAGAGAAACTGGGGACACTGGTGGTTGGAAATGTACACTGGTGAAGAGACAGGTATTAGAAAATTATATGACTGAAACCCAATCATAAACTGTGTCTCTGATTCAATCAGTATTTGAGGGTTGGAGAGGGAACAGGACGTAAGGCACTGCACATCCCTAGCATGAGACCGGGTCTGGCTAGAGTCGCATGAGCACTGTCAGGTGTCACTCTTGGACACAGGGCCAGAAATAGACCTTGTGTATGGTCCCAAACCTTATAAAACATTTATTTGAGCTGCTGGAGAGATGGCTTGGAGGGAGGGAGGAACATACGCTTTGCAAGCAAGCGTCCCAGGCTCGATTCCCACCACTGCATGGTCCCCTGGACACCGAGCCAGGAGCAGCCCATGTGTGCCCCCTAGGTGTGGTACCAAGAGAACAATAAAAATAAATATTTTTGGGGCCGGAGTGATAGTACAGCAGGTAGGGTGTTTGCCTGCATGTGGCCGACCTGGGTTTGATCTCCAGCATCCCATAGCACTGCCAGAAGTGCTTCCTGAGTGCAGAGCCAGGAGTAAGTCCTGAGCATCGCCGGGTGTGACCAAAAAAAAAATTAATTAAAGTAAGTATTTATTTGAAAGACTTCAGAAAGAGCTGGAGGAAAAGACAGATGACAAAAATTCAGAGACATACGAAAGCAGGGAGGGCTGGGGAAAAAGTACTCTGTGCAGGCACCTGACTGGCATGTGACCAACCCTGTCTGACCACTGGCACCCCATCTGGTCCCTTGAGCACCTGAGCACAGGGCCAGGAGTAAGCCCTGAGCACCACCAGCCCCCAAACCAACTGACTATAAACAGGGGAATGACTGATACACGGCAGGATAAAGGAGATCCCGCGATGATGACATTCTATCTAAGAGAGTGGCAGAGTGAGTAAGCAGGAAGGCAGATAAGCAGGAGGAAGAGGAGTAAGTATCAGCATAAGACAATGAAGGAGGGGCCGGAGTGACAGTACAGCAGGTAGGACGTTTGCCTTGCACGCGGCTAACTCGGGTTCGATTCCCAGCATCCTATATGGTTCCCCGAGCACCGCCAAGAGTAATTCCTGAGTGCAAAGCCAGGAGTAAACCCTGTGCATTTCTGGGTGTGACCCAAAAAGCCTGAAAAAAAAAAAAAAAAAAAAAACGAAGGAAAGGGAGGGAAATCATAGGTCAAGATTGGGTAGTTTTTTTGGGCTTGAGTGATAGCACAGCAGGTAGGATGTTTGCCTTGCACGCAGCCAACCCAGGTTCGAATCCCAGCAACCCATACGGTCTCCTGAGTGCATAAGCCAGGAGTAACCCCTGAGCATCGCTGGGTGTGACCCCAGAAGCAAAAAAAAAAAAATTGGGTAGTTTTAGAAAAGTGATGGAAAATAACAGACAAAATATTGCTCATATTAATACCACCCGGAGTCAGCCATTTTTGAATGTAAGAAGTTCCCTCGGGTGAGAGATACACCTCGAAGGGCTGAGCGCATGTTTGCATGCAGGAGGCCAGATGTGACATCACCTGTAGCAACCCCGAAGCACAAGGTAAGGGGGGGGCTCTGGGTAATGCCCTGTGGCCCCAACTTTCCCTCCCCCTGAAAAATAAGTTCCTCTTATCTTTCTGTTTTACAGCCCGTAGGACACTTGCCTTGCACACTGGCAACCCGGGTTCAATCCCAGCATCCCTGACGGTCCCTTGAGCACCGCTAGGAGCAATTCCTGGGTGCAGAGCCAGGAGTAACCCCTGTACATTGACAGATGTGGTGCGCCCCACCCTAATAAAAAAAATATAAACCATGGGCTGGAGTGATAGCACAGCGGGTAGGGCATTTGCCTTGCATGCGGCTGACGTGGGTTCGAATCCCAGCATCCCATATGGTCCCCTGAGCATTGCCAGGAGTAAGTCCTGAGTGCATGAGCCAGGAATGAACCCTGTGCATGACCGGGTATGACCCAAAAAGCACAAACACCCCCCCCAAAAAAAAAACCATAAACCAAAGGACTCATCAAAAAAGACACATTACACACAAAATAAAGATAATAGCAAAATGGGGGGAGGGTGGCATTGACGAGATCATACAGGAGTAAGTAACCTGTTTTACATCTGACTGACCCCAGTTTGAACCCCTACCTCCACACCTCCACACATGGTCCTCCAGCACCACGGTGGGGGGGGGTCCTTCTAAATACTGAGTTAGGAACAGAACCAGCTGGGTGTGGAACCCCCACTTAAAAAATCATAAAATGACTAAAAAATAAGCAGACTTGAGTATCTTTGGTATCATAGCTCATTAAGCTTTCCTTTACAAAATGTGACAAAGACATGTTCCTTCTAGAAATCTGATGTTTTCGAGGCTCACTCCTCGCTGTAATCTAGTCTAAGTCACTCTCTAAGATGCAGGAAGGGAGGATGGACACAGGGACGGATTCTTTGTGCAGAGTCCTCCAAGAGTGCAGCAACATTCCCCCGGGGAAGGATCATGGTTTCAGCCTGATGTGCATCTTTGCTGAAATGAATGATGGCCCGTGGACCGTTGCTCTACTGACCTGCGTTCCCTTCCCTAGGACCACACGGTTTTACTGACGGGCACTTTTTAAGTCTTCAAGTCCGTATAATGAAGCTGGCCTTCTCCAGTGCCACACTGGTATGCTCCACTCACTAGAGAAAGGAGCCCAATTCTAAGTGCCAAGTGATCAGGGATTCCCAGAACCTAAGAAAAACTATGACATTTGATTCTCTGTTGTTTTGGGGCCACACCTAGAGGTGCTTAGGGCTTACTCCTGAAGATGCACTCCGGAATCATTCCTGGTGAGGTTCAGGGGACCATAAGGAGTGCCAGGCAAGTGTCTGCAAGGCAAGTGCCCAACCCGCTATACTATCACTCAACCCCTCCTCCTCCTTCTTTGTATTTTTTTTTTTTGCAAATCAGTTTTCTTACCCCAGAACACCAGGCTCCCACAACTGTCCACCACCATCTTCATACCCATGTGCCTCTGGGCTGAGTTCAGCTCGTCCACCTCCTCATGGGCCAAGTCTAGTTCCTCACCCTTGACAGTCACCAACTCCTGGAAAACAAGCATACTTCCCTTTAGTCTGGGAGTCCCTGAGATAAACTGGCAAGTGAGAAGAGGGAGAGTTTCCTATACTGGGGGCGGGCTGGGCCACACCCGGCCAACCTACATTCAATTCCCAGCACCACAGGAGCGATACCTAAATGCACTCAGCCCTGAGCACTGCTGGGTGTGGCCCCCCCAAATGAGACTTTAGTGGGAACCCCAAAATAAGATGGAAGGAGAGAGAAATCACTCAGACTTGCCTGAAACTCAGCAGGAAATGGCTCTGTAGTCGGCTCCACCTCTTCGGTGCTTTGGTTTGGGGACAGGACGGCATCCTCTGTCCTCAGGGCTGAAAAGGGCAGAAAACCAGCTCTGAGCAGACAGTGCTCCTCTGATTGCCAGCGTCCTTGGAACAGGCCCTGGCACAAGCCAGCTGCCATCCATGCGTCAGATCTGTCTTGTGCACTCAAGTTTAGCAGAGGACAGAGGTTGAACATGCTCACATACACACAGCCCAGCAACCTTCACGAACAGCCTCACAAAAGCAAGCACTACGGCACATTCTCCCTTCCCGGGCTCGCAGGACCTATGGATGAGCCAAAGTGCAGGATAAGGAAGCCTGGAGGGAGTGGAGGGCGACACAACGGCAGCCGTTGGGGCCCTCTCCAAATGTGTGAGCTCCCCTCTCCCCTCCTGACATGGGGGAGCACCAAGCTTCTGCCTTCTTTTTTTTTTTTTTTCATTTTTTTAAAAATTTTTTATTGTGGAAAGTTACAAAGTTACAAAGTTTTCAGGTTTGCTTCTGCCTTCTTATCACGGATCTTACCTCTACATGTTCCCCCCCCCCCGTTTATTTTCTTTAAGTTTTGGGTCACACCCGGTGATGTTCAGGGGTTACTCCTGACTCTGCACTCAGGAATCACTCCTGGTGGTACTCAGGGACCCTCTGGGATGCTGGGGATCAAATCCACTCGACCACGTGCAAGGCAAACACCCTCCCTGCTGTACTATCGCTCTGGCTCCACAGGTCCTCATGTTTCAACTCCAGGTTCATTTCTGGAAGCCTTACCTTCCTCCTCAACCTCAATGCTCAGGTAATCCATGATCAGCTTCTGGTTTATCCTGTTACCATCAAATTTCAGTTTCTTCAAAGGCAGGGATTTTCCAGCAATTCAGAACCTTCTTTGCAGAAACCGTTCAGCTCAGCTCTGAAGCTCTGCAGAGAGATTCTGAGGTTAGGCTTGGTCTCATCTGGGACAAGTTCCCAGGCTGGCTCCCTCCTGCTCCACTCTTAGGCCTCCCCGACGCATTTCAGGTCTAGGAGCTCAGACCCTTCTTTAGATTAAACTGCTGCCACAGCTGCAAGAACCTCTCCTACCATTCCAAGGCCTGTCATGAGCCACAGGCGGTCTGAATCCGAGCAATGAGCTGCAGAGCTCTGCCTGGGGTGCTAATGCAGGCAAGTGCCCCAAACGTGGCCTGTGGCTCAAGGAGCACAACTGCCACAAGCAGGGTTCTTAGAGTTGATTCACCCTTAATGTTGCGGAGTTGTTCTTTCGGGAGGCAAACCTGACTCTGGGTGTTTTGGGTCTTTGTTTTTGGAGTCACACGGTATTCAGGGGACCATATGGGATGCCCAGGATCGAACCTAACTTGGGTCGGCATGTGCAAGACAAGTGCCCTCCCGGCTGTACTCTCTCCAGTCCCAGGGGTGATTCCTCAGTGCAAATCCTGGAGTGACTCCAGAGTATCGCCGGGTGTGGCCCCAAATTACTGACAAAACAAAACAGAGCCTGAAGGCTCTTGCCTGGGTGACAGGCGGAAAGCCCATTAAAAGCGCGCGCCGGCAGGGGGCGCGCGCGCTCCGTACCGGGGCCGCCTCGGAACTCCCGCTCCCAGAATCCCTCGCGGGGCGCGCTCCGGACTCCACTTCCCAGACGGCCCAGCGCCGCCCCACTTCCGGAGTGCCCCGCCACCACCCCGCGCATCCGAGCCCGCTAAGGCGCCGCGGGGCTCCCCCCGGGGGACGCGCGCCCCGCGCCCCGCGCCCCGCGCCGAGTCGGGCTCGCGGGCCGGACCCGGCCTTCCCGCTCCGAGGCCGCGGTGGGCGCCCGGCCGGGCGGCGGCGGGGGGCGCGGGTGCGGCCCGGGCGGCGCTGGCGGCCGCGGGCGCCTCAGACCCACCTTCTGTCGCCCGGGCCCGGGCCGGCCGGGCGGGGGGCGGGAAGGAGGCGCCGACGCGCACCCCGAGCCGCGGGAGACAAAAGGCTCCAGCCCGCGGCTCCGGGCGGACTCGCATCTGCGCACTCGGAGGCGCCCGCGTCGGGTCGGGGGTCCAGGCGCGAGGACTCCACTTCCCAGAGGGCTTGGGGGCGCCTGTCGGCGACCGTGAGCCTTCGAGTGGAGCCAGTCCCCCCTCGCTGGGGTCTCCTCCGCGGGTAAAGGAGAAGCTGCCGTTTAAGATCTCCGGAGGGGAGGCTGGAGAGATGGTACAGCGGGGAGAGGGTTTTCCTGGCACGCGGCCGACCTGCGGCTCCATCCTCGGCATCCCGAGCACCGCCAGGGGTGATCCCTGGGTGCAGAACTCGAGTAACCGCTGAGCGTCACCGGGTGTGGCCCCCAAACACCACACCCTAGATAAAAAAAAACAAACCTCCAGACGGAGTCTGGAGAGACAGGCTCTTACCACGCTTGCTTGCGTGGTCCCTCGAGCGGAGCGACCCCCGGTTTGGCTGTGACCTTAAAAAAAAAAAAGAAAAAACACGCCAAATAATAGAAATAAAAGCTCAAGGGTCACGGTCCAGATGTTTTGCATGCCAGAGCCCAAAGTTTGATGGCCTGGATGAAACCCTAACTACCGGGTCTGGCGGGAAAGTGAAAACCGAAATTAGGTTAATTTTGCTCATGCCAGGCTTCTGGTCATCCTTTTCTCCTTTGGGGCCGAGGAGCGAGCTCAATGAATGAGCACATACGTTGCCTGCTGGAGAGTTGGGACAGTACCACACGGTCCCTGAGCAACCTCCAAGAATCAAGAGGGATTAGTGCCCTGTGTCGCCCATAATCAAGACACCTGAGAATTAGAAAAGAAATTAAGCCCAATAAAGTGCAGTCAAGCATTCTTCACCTGGTTCTACAGAAGAGGAAAGAGGGCCCCTGGAGTGATAAGTACAGTGGGCAGGGCAGCCCATATGGTCCCCTAAGCCCCCAGAAGTAAACCCTGAGCACTCCTGATACAGGCCAAAACCCAAAAGCAAAACAAAACGACCCAAGGCCCCTTCAAAAAAACAAAAGGGGCGGGGCTGGAATAATAGCAAAAGGGGTTGGAGAGACTGTTCAATAGGTAAGGTGCCTTGCCGGGGCCTCCTATTTGGCCTCCCAAGCACCACCTGAGTGATTCCTGAGTGCAAAGCCTGGAGTAACCCCTGAGTATTGCCGGGTGTGGCCCAAAAGTCACAAACAAGATGGAAGGAGCCAGATGAGTTTTGAGTCCCTACAGACCCTGGCCACCTGGTGTGACCACTCAGATTAAAGAAAGGGGTGACATAAGCTACCTCTGACTGGTGCCAAGTAATCTCATCATTGGCCACCATCCAGATCTCATGTCCTCTCCCGGAAGGAAACATAACATGATGCTCGCCATAGCCATGCCACCGGACCTGCTCCAGGCTGTTTCACTAGGAGTGCCCCAGAGGGAGGCAGGTGAGACCCCCTTCCTGGCACAAGGGACCCAGCCCCGGCAGCCAACAATCTCCAGAACCCAGCCGCTGCCACACTCACGGCTGCTCTCCACACGCCCAGGCAGCATCATCCACGAGTGAACCTACTCCTGGACACTTCGTACTACACACCCTACCCATACTCCAAGAGAACCACACCACATTTGATGGGGTTCAAATAGTAGGCAACCAATCATAGAGGGAAATATATATATATATATATATTTACATATATATAAGAACTGTATTCATATGCCTAATACAGTAACAATGATGTGTCTCATTCCCCTGACCCCAAAGTGCCTCTAATGCGGCACCATTGGGAAGGACGAGTAAAGAGAGGCTGCTAAAGTCTCAGGGCTAGGATGAATGGAGATGTTACTGGGCCCGCTCAAGCAATTCGATGATCAATGGGATGACAGTGATATATAAGAAAGTCCTTGGGGCTGGAGCGGTAGATAGCACAGCGGGTAGGGCATTTGCCTTGCACGTGGCCAACCTGGGTTCGATTCCCAGCATCCCATATGGTCCCCTGAGCACCCCAGGAGTAATTCCTGAGTGCAGAGCCAGGAATAATCCCTGTGCATCGCCAGGTGTGACCCAAAAAAGCAAAAAAAAAAAAAGTCCACAAGGCTCAACCTTTAACAACATGTTAGTGATATCTTATAGAAGATCTTAATGATCCCTGCCAAAATAGAGCAGTTTTCACACTCTTTGCTCTATGAATGCCTTTTTGCAGCATTTTCAGCGGTTTTCCATAACAAACAATACAAAATATATTATTTTGGTTCTGCTTTGGAACAGGGATTGGAGTTTGGGATGGAAACATCCCAAATATGATGGTGGGAAGGTGTCATAGTGGTGGGACTGGTGTTTGAATATTAAATGTAATCAAATATTGTTAACAACCTTATAAAATAAAAATTATTTTAAAAATAAAGGGGGTGAGGAGCTTTCTTTCACGACCCTCAAGTTCTGAATGAAGGTGCTGGTTGCATTTCTGTCATTGGAGAAAAGATAAAGGGTCATATGACTGACAAGTGCCATGCCAGGATGTCCCAGAAGCCTGCTGGAGCGATGCCACGGCCAATGGCTCCTGACAGTGCCACGGGGTCAGTTCTGTGCTGGGGCCTCCTTGTTCTCCAGGTCTCCAGGAGCGGGCCCAGAGCACAGGGCCAAGAGTAAGCCCGGCACACACAGGTGTGGCCCAAAAATAAAATCCAAGCTCAAGTGTTGTGAAGGCAGGTGTGACAAGAAAACTTCTTGTTGTTGAGAAGGGCCATTGTTCAGGGGTCACTGGAGGTGCATGTTCCCTAGGACCACGTGTTTCTGGGGATCAAGCCCAACACTCCTGCATGCCCTTTGAGCCATCTTCCCAGCCCCAGGTGTCTTTTCTGTTTAGTGATATATTTTGTTCCTCAAATGCAGTATCTGATACTGACTTCTTTTTTATTTTGAGTTATAAAGCTATGGAATGTAAAAGAAGGATAGCTAACTCTTCTCATAGAATGTATATACATGTACACATGTATGTAAATAGCATATACAAGTATGTATACAAACACTTCCCCCTACCTTTTTTTGTTTGTTTGTTTGAGCCCCCACTCTTCAGTACTTGGGGTTACTCCTAGCTCTATGGGCAGGAATTACTCGGGATTGAACAGGGGTCAAGAGACTGCAAGGCAAGCACCTTACCCTCTGTACTGTCTCTGGCCTTCCAACAGTCACATTTTTGGGTCTCAACTGCCAAATATCACTATTGGTTCTGGAATTGCACAGCACAGAATGATCTATGTCTATCAGCACAGAACCTTCTATGGGGCAGCCAAGGGCTAGTTGCTGGTTCCATCACCCACATCACCCAGTGATGCACAGGGGTCACATCTGGCTCTGCACTCAGGAATTACCCCTGGCGGTGCTCAGGGGACCATATGAGATGGTGGGAATAGAACCTGGGTCTGCTGCATGCAAGGCAAATGTCCTACCCACTGTGCTATCACTCCAGTCCCGCCCACTTCTGATTTTTTTCTAATTCCTGCAAGAATTTCTCCAGACAAGATGAATATACTGGGAGACCAGAGAGATAGTCTAGCATTGCCTGTGGTTGATGGAGGTTTGATTTCCAGCACCAGATGGGGTTCCAGGAGCCCAGTCAGTCGTGATCCCTGAGTGGCAAAAACAAAACTGGGTTTTTCACTGGGTAAAATAGTGAAACCTCTGCCAGTCATGCCTGATGTCCTTAGGTGGACTACAAGAACATAGTTTCTGTGTCAATTAAAGAACACCAATGCATGGATTTTTACACGAATGTTTCTGTTTTTTTTTTTCTTTTTGGGTCACACCCAGCGATGCTCAGGGGTTACTCCTGGCTTTGCACTCAGGAACTACTCCTGGCGGTGCTTGGGGGACCATATGGGATGCCGGAGATCGAACCCCGGTCGGCCGCGTGCAAGGCAAACGCCCTACCCGCTGTGCTATCGCTCCGGCCCCTTGTTTTTTTTTTTTACACGGATGTTTCTGAAAAGTCGCCCGAATGGGGCTGCAGAGATAGTACAGCGAGTAAGGCATTTGCCTTGCGTGCCACCGACCCGGGTTCGATCCCCGCATCCTATACAGTCCCCGAGCACCACCAGAAGGATTTCTGAGTGCATAATCAGGAGCTAACCCTTGGGAATCGCCGGGTGTGGCAAAAAAAAAAAAAAACCCAAAAAAGTCAGCTGGAAAGAAGGCCAATCCGGCGATTAAAGCTGGTTTATCCCCAGTCCCAGATGACCAGCAGGAATTGTGACCCTGGACATCGGGTGTCGGAGCTCTGTCCCGCATGGCACCAATACGAAAGTGATGAAGTAAGACGCTCTGGACGCTCTTTTCCTTTCTCACTTAAGCTCTCTCCCTGCCCGCCTTTTCTACTGGGCAGAAGTCCCAGCTGAGCCTCCGGTCGGCCCGTCCCTGGGCTCTGCCCTTCACTCCATGGCGTCCTCGAGGCCCACGGTCCCTGGTGTGCCGACCTTCTTCCCGTGAGCCTCTGCTTCCGGCCGGCCGGAGTGCGCCTCCTTTCCCAGCAGCCCTCGCGCGCCCGGCACAGCGGACACCTAGGACTCCAACATGGCGTCGGGCGGTGAGTGTCTGAGCCGGGCAGGGCCGTCAGTCGGGAGCTGGAGCGAGATCGATTGTGGCCTCGAGACGCAGGGCCGCTGTGCGAGGGAAGGGAGCCTCGGAGCCCGCCGCTCTGCGCTCAGGCCGCGGGAGGCGCTCCCGCCCCCTTTGCCCGGGGTCTTGCGCCGTCCATCCCCGGGTGGCTGTAGGGGCCGTGGCGTTGGCGGCAACATGGGTAAAGGCCGCGGGGCCACGCACCCTCCGTGCTGGGCGGAGGGGCGGCGCCGGGGCCCCTCGCGCCGAGGTCGCGCGACCCCGAGAGCTGTGCGCGTCTCTCCCTCCCCCAGGCCAGTGCGCAGACGGAGCTCCCGGAGAGGGGCCAATGCCCGGGACGGTGGCCCGCAGCCCACACGGCCGGCGGCGCCTGCGGGCTGAGTGTGTGCAGAGTAGGCTTAGGGACGCGAGGCGACCTGCTCAAGGTCACGTCGCCGCGACTCGCAGCCCCGCGCCCGAGCCGCGTCGTCAGCCGAACTCGTGTCCCCAGGAGGACCCGAGACCGCAGTTCTCGGGGACCCGCGTGTATAAGGCTTGGCACTCATCGGGACATGCACCGACTTTTGTATTTTGTTTTTTAAATAAGTGAATCGTGTCTGCGTTAAATGCCCCCATCACAGAGATCAGAGTGACAAAGGTCAGAAGCCGGGTGCGGGCACTCGAGGTCACACGGCATGTTGGTGGTAGAGTTTTGGTGCGCCCAGAGGTATTTTGCCCCAGTTCTTGTCCTAACCTCAGTCTGAAGCAGTGAGCCAATCAGGAGATGAGTTAAGGCTGTGTTACCCGTCCCGCCAACAGGACTAGGAGGGGGGTGGATTCTTTCAAGGAGACATCAGGTGTGGAAAAGAAGTACTGAACCCGGGCCTCTGCAGAGGGTACCGGGAAGACCACTGATGAAAAATTAGATAGCTTGGACCTGTGAGGAGTTTGGAGCTCTGCCTGGTGCTCCCTCCCACCCCCCCCCATCCAGTGCTAGTCACCCAGATTTCACTCTGATTCTGGCCATCTATTGGCTCTTTCGGCATAACGGGGTGTGGGAATTGGATTTCAGTTCACTTCAATTTTGGTTTGTGTGTGCAAGCACAGTATGGGTGGAACCCAGGGGCTTTGCACCTGTGCTGTGCCAAGTCCTGGAACCCAGGCCTTTGATGAAATGATTGTTTTTGGTTCTAGGGGTGCCCCACCGGCACTGCTCAGATGTCATGGTGCCGGGGTTTGAGCCTCTGCATCTCTCTCCGGCTACCCTGAGGGTCTGGTCTCTTGCCATAGGGTTCATTCGTGAATGATTTTTGGTTTGGTTTGGGCTTTCTGGATCACACCCAGCGATCCTCAGTGGTTCATCCTGGCTTTGCACTCAGGATTTACTCCTGGCGATCCTCAGGGGCCTTATGGGATACGGGGGATCGAGCCTAGGTCGGCGTGCAAGGCAAATGCCCTCCCTGCCATACTATCACTTGGGCCCCGTAATTCATGAATGAGGTGATGGAGCCCCACCGTGGAAATTTTGTGACTGGTCTCCGTGGTTCTCTTCAGTTATCTTTGTCCCCCGTGTGATGTGCTTGTTGATTTCTTGGAAACACTTGTCCTTAAGCAAAAGGTACAGATTGTAGGGGAGAATTTTAAACTATTGGCTGTTAGTCCTCATGGTGTTCCAGAATAAGAGTGCTGGTCTCCAACATGGCCGGAAGCAGAGGATGTTTCTCTGGTGTGTAATTGTGGGAAAAGCCTCACTGGGCCCAGATGGAGCCATGTTGGGGGCTTTATATTTTTGTGCCACACCTGGCAGTGTTCAGGGCCAGCTGCGTGCAAGGCTCGTGCCCTCTCACTGTGCATGCTCCAGGGGCCACGTTTTTTCATCCAAGCTGCCGGGGCTCGGGGGGCTGGAGGCTGCGGGAACCAGGTGCTCTCAGGGCACATCTGCCAGGCTCCTTCCACATTTCCCAGCAGATGCCCAGGACATCTGGAGGTAGTGCTGCCTCCTGGCTCCCACTCGGCCCCGTTCCTCAGTCTCTGCTATCTTGTAAAATAGAGGCTCCGGGAGCTAACACAGCTGAATGGTTTTATATGAGCCTCCCGCTCTCTCCCCCATAGCTTTCCCCCTCCCTGCAGCCTCTTTCCCCCATTCAGTTCTCAGAGCTTCAGTGTCTGCCTCCTTTTACAGCATCTCTGAAGGACAAGCGACTCCTGGATGTCAAACTCGGGGAGCTGACAAGCTGGATCATGATGCGGGACTTCACCCCGAGAGGCATCGGTGGAGCCTTTCAGAGAGGTCAGAGGCTGAGGAGGGTGTGAGTGGAGCGAGCTGGGCCCCGGGCTCTCTCCAGAGGGGTGTGCACACGGGCCTTGCCCTGCCTTCACCCAGGAAGCATGGCCCACTCTTGAATCTCAGACTTGGCTGCTTCCATCCAAGGCTGGTTCGGAGGGGCTTCAGCTGAGGAAACGGCTTGGAATTGGCCGTTCCCTGGGGCTTGTTTATGAGGAAAGTGAGTCAGAAGCATCATGGCACAGGCCTCCGTGCCAGGGGACACTTTGAGACAAATGTCTGTTCATTTCTCTTGTCGGTGGCGGGGATGGGGCACACACCCACAAGTGCTCAGGGGCTGCTGAGATTTGTTGCTAGGGTTGCTCTGGAAGCCATATCCTAGAATATTCCTTGTAATTATCGACCACACCGCGCATAGCTCAGTGCTAACCCTTGGCTCTGTGCTCAGGCCCTATGGGGTGCTGGGGATCGAACCTGGGTTGGCTGCATGCAAGGCAAATGCCCTGTCTGCTGTACTGTCACTCTGGATCCCTGGAATATTCCACGGGTGTCACAGGATGAGATTCATAGGCCACAGTGCAGGACTAGGGGGCCAGCAGATAGGATGGGGAGGAAGTGAGGTGGGCAGCATGCTCTGGACAGCACCTTCTGCGACAGTAGCCCTGCAGTGGGCTCTCCTTCTGCCATCTGATGTCCCATCAGCCTCACTAGAGGCCAATGGGGCTCTTATGGGGGGTTGAACTCAGAATTTTTGGGGAGGGGTATAAGTGGAGTCTAGTCTCTAAGATCAAGGCCACAGGCATCAGTGCTCTCCCCTGCCCCGGGTTGGGGTGCTCTTGCGCAGCCCCATCCAGCGCCTCCACTTTGCAGGTTATCAGAGGTACTACGACAAGTACATCAACGTGAAGAAGGGCAGTGTGGCTGGTGTGTCCATGGTGCTGGCTGCCTACGTGCTTTTCAACTATTGCCGCTCCTACCATGAACTCAGTGAGTGTGGGCTGGGTGGGGCCTGTGCCCAGGGGTGCTGATGCCTGAAAGGAATTCCCAGGCTCCCAGGCTGCCCGCCCGCCCCCCCGCCCCCCACTTAATATCCTGCTGTTTTTTCTCACAGAACACGAACGGCATCGCAAGTACCACTGAAGGCTGAGGAGGATGCCCTGCATTTCCGACTCTGCTCTACACCCCAATTCCTCATACCCAATACCAATAAATGACCAGTTCCAGATGGCTTCTCTGGCTGTGCGCCACTGTGCCAGGTGGGCACTCACCCTCACTCACCCTGACAGTGTAAAGGTGACTGTGCTCAGAATGCCTTCCCGTGTGCCCCACAACCCCCCGGTCAGGATGGCCCAACGCCTATAGGTCTGGATGCTCAGGGCTGCATGTAGTCTCACTTCCGCTCGCCCAGGTTCCTGTGAGTTCCAGGTGAGCGGGAGTACATGTGTGGCTGAAAAACCAGGCTCTGAGCAACTTTATGAACATTGTTCTTATAATTGAACTTGGACAGACCCACTGGCCCAGCAGTGTGGGTGATGGTTTCACATTTCCAGGCTGGGGTGGGTGGTCTCCACAGGCCCAAGGGGTCTGCTGACAGCACAGACACTTGCTGGCCAGGAGGTAGGTGCACAGGGTTTCAGCTTAAGGCACACCTTACCCACCGCCAAGCAGCGGGCAGGGGCTCCCCGGGGCGCGCCTTGCCCCCTCTTGCCTGCCACTGGACCGGGTCCGGGCTGAGGGACAAGCGCACTTGAGTTTGCCCTGAAGGTGACTGCGGTCAACTCACATGATAGGCACAGCTTCAGAATTCAGCAGGACGAGGAGGAAGCAGCAGGGGCAGAGGGCATGGCCGACCTGTCCCATGGGGTCCAGTAGGAGATGGCCATCTTCCCCCAAGCTGCTTAGCACAACTCCTCCCGGCCACTAGAGGGCAGGCGTGTGGGAACGCCACGGGGGACACCAATGTCCAGACATGATGCCGACTCAAGGGACAAGGTGAAGCAGGTGTCCCTTAAAATTCCAGCAAATGATGGGGAAGTGACAGGCGCAGCCAAGAATGAGGCAGCACAGTGCGCTGCGTGCCGGGGGAGAGCCGCCCGGGCACAGGGACCCAAGTTCAGCACATACTCCAAGGAGGGCCCCTGGGGCTCTGCGCAGGTTCCAGCTGAGGTCACTGTCCACTGAGGAAGGCCAGGTGCCCCTTAGTACATCTGTTGGCGTAGTGTCCTTTCTCACCACACTGGGAACAGGGATCCGGGGAGGGAGACAAAAGGAAACATGCTTTCAAAGGTGTTTCTGACCCTGCAGCCTGCCACATAACAGGCTGGGGACAGGCCAGTATCTGGGAGGCTCCAGCTGAGGGAAAGCAGGCAGGGGCGACATGAGGACACACCCCAGCCCTCTGTGCGCTGGCCGGTCACTTACCTCTGAGGCACCGTCCTGGAATCCCTGGAGGCGGGGAGGGGGCAGGAGAGGCCCCTGCGCGGGGACTCATTGCTGTGGACATGGGGTGGCTGTACCCCGAGGGTCCCCTCATGGCTCTTGCTCACCTGCCTAAGCTACCCACAAGGCCAGAGACTGGACAGCGTTAGACTCGGACCTGAAACCCAGGCCTGACTTGTCCTGGTGGAGTGTACACACCCTTCGGCCTCCCCTTTCACTGTCAGGCCTCAACCAAGGGGGAAGTAAACGGAGGTTCCCGCCCTGAGCAATGGCTGGACCCAGGGATGGGACAGGCAGGGACAGCCTGGCCAAGTGCTCTCTGCCCAGTCCCTACTGTTCTAGAGCTGGGAGGGACAATGTGGCCCTGTCCCTTAGAGGGCGGGCAGCACTATAGTGGCAAGCAGCAGCAGCCAAATCCCCGCCCCTTCTTCCCGCCCAGCAGCTTCTCGTCGCCAGGGCCATGGGCACATGGGCACAGACCCTGTGCAGCTCGTCTCCTTGGAGGCAGGGGTGCTGCCAACCCCACAGAGGCCACACACCCATGGGTCCACATGGGCAGTTTTCTTGCGGTAAGAGTCCCGAGCACTGGGGGTGGCCTGTTACAACTACACTATGGGGGCCGGAGTGATAGTAGAGTGGGTAGGGCTCTTGAATTGCATGCAGCTGACCGGGTTCAATTTCTCGAACGCAATGCGGTTCCTCCTCTCCCCACAGCCCTCCAGGATGAAGCCCTCAACACTGGTGGGTGGGGTCCAAAACCCAAAATAAACAAAAATAGTGGTTCTATTAAGAGCCACTTAAACACTAAGATTACCTGCATGACGGTATAGATACCAAGGCCACGTAAAGGTTACAGGATGGTAGAGGTACCAAGGCCTTGCTTCTATTAAAACATGCCTTGGCTTTGTATGAACAGCAGTTTCCAAAAGCTGTTCTCAAGGGGGTGGGGAGCTCCAGGCGACACTCTGCTGTGCCCTGCTGGGACTGAAGCCAGCTCCTGCAGGGAAACTGTGTGCTCAGCCTGAATTCTCCCCAGCCCCGTGGTCTGGAACTGAAATAAGCTAAGAAGGCCAACATGTGGGCAGAGAAGCAGCGACTACAGCAGCTGTCTTTGGACAGGTGGAAGTGGCATCTGCCAGTGGGGCCTGACAGCGCTAGAGGGAGCGAGCACTGCACCCTCAGAGACGTGACTCTAGTCCATGGACTCGGCTTTAAGCGTTTTTTGCAGGAATAGGAGGGCATTAGGTTTTTGGGTCACACCCAGGGATGCTCAAGAGTCTACGATGCTGATAACTGAGCTGGGGTCAGCCTCACGCCAGGTAAGGAAGCACCTTAGCTCCCTTCTCTGATTTGCTTTCATTTGGCCTTTGGACCACACCTGGAGGTGTTCAGGGATCATTCCTGGCAGAGCCTGGGAGACCAGGTGGGGTTTTGCAACTTAAATCCAGGTCAGCCACATGCAAGGCAGAGGCCCTACTCACTGCACTAGTGCTCTGGCCCATGTTCTCTGATTTTTAATGACTAACTGTAGGAGTCTAGCCAGGGATTGTGTGTGACCGAGACTAAGAATAGGTTTCTCAGGGCTGACTGGAAGAGATGCAGCTAGGGCCGCCTGGACCTCCCTAAGCCTGTGACCACAGGCCTGGTTGCCTGCCCCGGGCCTGCCCCAGAGTGGCAGCTTTTCCTCCCCACTCTGGGCCCGGGAGGAGACAGACTAGTTTTTCAGTAGTTTTTGTAAGAATTCATCCTGTTCTTGGTGGTGGTGGGGTCTGCAGCTCTGCCTCAGTTTGTCCATTTGGGATCTAGGTGCTTCCAGAAGCTTCTGGGACCATGTTCCCTCCTGGATTTGTGTCTCCTCTGATCCTGGCATCTTGAGGAATCCCCCCTTTTTTATTTCTTGATCACCCCCGGTGGTGCTCAGGGCTTGCTCCTGTATTCAACTGTTGAATCTGGGTTGGCCCCTGTGCAAGGCAAGTGCCTTCACCCCGTCCCAGCAGCGGACAGAGCTGGTGGGCGATCTCTACCCCGCAGGGCCCACTCTCCTGCCATCAGCAGATACAAAGAGTTTCCTGCCTCAAAAGCAAATGCCAGGTAAAGGATGGCCCGCACCCGCCCGGCCCAGGACTCACCTTGTAACAGGTGACCTGCTCCAGCGGCCGAGGTCCCCGGTTGCCCGCGCTGCTGTTCTGACTCTGCATGACCCCGATGACCTGCGGGGCTCTCTGCTGGTTGGGAGAAGAGTTCTGACTCGTTAACTGGATCAAGGAGGACGACCTTTGTAATGGCGGATTGTTACTTTGCTGGAAAGAGTCACACAACACGGTTTTACTGCGGAAAACACGTGCACGCAGACCACCAACGGGGACGGAGCACGGGGCTCCCACGCCTGCAGCAGGAGGAGCTGCGGCGCCCAGCTTGGAACAGGCGGCAGAGAACGGTCGGCGGTGTGCCCGAAAACCACCATGCACACACACAGAAACGGAAACCAAAAGGAGAAAAGAAAACGCCGAGAGACGAGGTCTCTGGGGCAGCGGGTCACGGGCATGAGCAGGCCTTACGTTCCGTCCTGAGGTTCGAGCTTCTGCTCGGGGTGATGCTCGGCTCAGCCAGGGTGTCTGGCAGCCTACGCGGTGAGCAGGGCACAGAGAAGCGTCGGAGGGGCCTCCTCTAGGGAGTCTCTGGGCACGGGGGCCTGGTGGGCTCAGGTGGGAACTGGACCTCAAGGCCACTTCCCGGCCTGACCCCCCAGAATCACAGGGGCCCCGCGCTAGAAATCCCAAGTGGTCCCAGCTTGCCCCCTTCAGGAACTTGAGTCTCCCGAGGGTTGGTCCATGTGGCTGCCAGCTCTCCTGGCTGAGCCTGGGCAGGTCAGGCAGGGGTGCCTTCAGCTCAGGTGGGGGGTGACATCTCACAGCTGGAGCGCGTAAGCCCACTGCTACCTTGGGCCCCGTGGGCCGGTCAGGCCTGTCCTACCTTCCTGTACCCTCGAGCTGGTGGCCTGGGCTCTGCTCCAGACCTGCCTCCACCACCCCCCCTCCTGGAGCCTCAGTTTCCCTGCTTTCATGAGTGGTTGTCGGGGGAGAGCCAGAAGAGTGAGCAGCACTGGAGAGGGGCTGTGTATCCCAAGCAGAGCTCAGCAGAGAGCCCTTCAGGGGCCATGACGCCCACCACTACTGAGCTCCCCAGCGCTTCCCCTTCCCCGACCTCCCCTAGGGCCCCCTCACGCATCTCCAGGGGGTGAGGGCGGCCTGGAGCCGCACGAGGGATCAGGGGTGGACAGTACCTTGGCAGGCGGCTGCGTCTGCTGCGGCAGAGGCGGCTGCTCCGTGGTCCCCATGGGCAGTTCAAAGCGGGGGCTGGTCAGGGGAGAGAAGGACAGAAGGGATGAGAGGAGAAGAGGCAGTGTCAGCAGTGTAAGGGTGGGGTCAAGCTTCGGGCAAAGACAGCACCAAGCAGTCACAACAAGGTCCCGCCTGTGGGCCCCAAAGGCCTCTGACTAGCACCCCCACGTCCCTCCCCACCATGAAGATCGGGGTTCGCTCTCTTGGCAGCTGAGGAGAGCCAAGGCCCTGCACAGCCTCTCCTTGGGGGCCCAGGTGTGCACGTGGGTGGCAGAGGGCTGAGGGCAGTGGGACAGGACAGTGGCGTGGGGGACTCACTGCATGAACTTGCACGAGGGCCCTTCGGGGCAGAATCCCACGAGGTAATTGACACAGATCACCCTGCGCGTGTGCCGGTGCCTGCACAAGGGACCTGGGGACGACACGCATGGTGCTCAGCCATGGTCTGGGGGACCTGCCAGCCAGCAGACGGGTCAGGGAGCTGCGGGGCACTCACCATGCTTGCAGAAGCCACGGTCGTACCACGGGCAGTCCTTGATCTTGGACTCAGGGTCGATGTGCAGGAAGGGGCACTCCTTGTTGCTACACTCGCCTGCAGGCGGCCAGCTGGGGTCACCACGTGGGCACCTACCCTGCCACCCAGGCAGGAGGGGGCACCCACCAGCCCCAGGGCCCAAGTCTCCCTCCCCACACACATGACAGCCATCTGGAGGCCCAGAGGCCTGCTGGCCGGGCAGTGTCCGGGGGAGATCTCTGGTTGGGACGGGAAAGGGTGCAGGGCAGTGCTCGAGGCCAGGTCCCAGAGGAAGCGATGCAAGAGTCCCAATGTCTGCTCGAGGGGTGATGGCACAGACACCGGAAGTGCCTCCCTTGGCAGCCCCTGGGCCCCCACCAGTCGTGTCACACACACGAGCTGGCAAACTCCTTGCCGACACAAAAGTCCCGGCCTGCGACTTTCTGCTCTGGCTCCCATCCCTGGCCCCTGGGCACCAGCATGGGGATGCCCAAAACATCTCACAGTAGTGTCCCAGGGGCTGCAAAGAGCGTGTCGTAGGCATCACAAGCCCCAGAAAATGGGGAGTGCCCAGGCTGGACAACACTGGACCAGACAGCTGGACTCACGGCCCCTTTTGCTGCGGGTGCCAGTGCTCTGGTGGTGGTGGTGGGGAGACTGGGATACCCCTTAATCTGGGTGGTCCTGTAAACCGTGGCCTGACCCGATGGGTTCCAGGGACCATCGCTGTCCCCTAGAGCCTGCAGAGGCCAGCCTGGAGCCTGACCTCAGTCCCTGGAGTCACTCTTAGCCGAGTCCCCTCAGAGAGTGGCACCGTGCGCCCTTGTGTCCTCCCGTGCCAGGCAGTGCCATGCAGGCCCACGAGGAGAGGCCCTGCTCACCGAACTTGGAGTAGAAGTAGCACTCGGGCATCTTGGTCATGTCGTACTCGTGCAGAAACTCACACTGGTCGCCCTTCTTGCACAGCCCCCGCAGCCAGTGCTTGCACACCACTGTCTTCTCGCCGCTGATGTGGCGGAACGGGCACATGCCCCCTGCCGTGGAAGGTGGGGGTGAGCCGAGGGGCACCTTCGGACCCTGGGCCGAAGGCAATGGGATTTCCAGGACAAAGTTAAATACTAACATATGTTTAAACACGTTCTGAGAACGTCAAAGCACCAAATCATGATTCCATTTACAACAGGCTCAAGAAAGGAGAGAGAAGTGTGTTTCATTTACTTCGAAAGTGTTTATTTCTAGGGCTATACAGGTACATGAAAATCATAGCAGCATGGCAAGGTAGAAAAGAGAGCTAGAGAGAAAGTACCCCAAAGGGTAAGGGGTTGCCCTGCAACCCACAGACCTCGGTTTTATCCCTGGCACTACACATGGACCCGAGCAGTGACAAGGGCCACTCCTGAGTACAGAAGTGGGGGGAGGGGCTGGAGTGATAGCACAGTGGGTAGGGCATTTGCCTTGCACGCGGCCGACCCGGGTTCGAATTCCAGCATCCCATATGGTCACCTGAGCACTGCCAGGTGTGATTCCTGAGTGCATGACCCAGGAGTGACCCCTGTGCATTGCTGGGTGTGACTCAAAAAGCAAAAAAACAAAAACAAAAAACAACAACAAAAAGAAGTGGGGGGAAGTCCTAAGCACTGCTGGGTGTGGCCCCATTTAAAAAAAAAAAAAAAGGAGGATGGTTGTGTAGAAGACCAGTCACTAGGACACTCCAACGTTGTCTCTGGTGGAAAGACACCAAACTAGGCAGAAATGCGGGAGGACTGTCTCCTGGAGGCCCCCAGCCACTGTCGCCAGCGCCTGAGGTGGCCTGAACGGGAAGCTGGGAGGGGCAGGGGAGAGACACAGCCCAGCACCAGGAGACCCTCCATCTATACAGGAGCAGGTGTCTGTGGGGCAGCAGCGCCACAAGGGACCAGGGTAGCTGAGGAACTGCATTTCCTATTTTTCATCATTTTCACTAAATCTGAATAACCACACATGGCTGGTGATGCCCATCCACCCAGGGAAGGGGACCCATGACAAGGACAGCTGCTCCAACATGGGAAGGAGGCACAGCCACAGAGCACAGCGGGGTGGACCTGGGCGATCTACCTGCTGGGTCCCATGTTACAGAACCCAAATACCCGCAAATCTCCCGGGAAAGCCACTTCCTTGCTGCAATCCTGGGCACTTATTTCATGCTCTAAAATTTAGCTCCCAAATAAGCTTGCCTGTAAGAAGGAAAACGCTAGATTTATGCCAGCAGAAAGAATTCTGCTGGGGGGGGCTGGAGAGATAGCACAGCGGGTAGGGCGTTTGCCTTGCACGCGGCCGACCCGGGTTCAAATCCCAGCATCCCATATGGTCCCCTGAGCACGGCCAGGGGTAATTCCTGAGTGCAGAGCCAGGAGTAACCCCTGTGCATCGCCAGGTGTGACCCAAAAAGCAAAAAAAAAAAAAAAAAAAAAAAAAAAAGAATTCTGCTGGGGGCTGGATGATAGCATAGCGGGTAGGGCGTTTGCCTTGCACTCGGCCGACCCGGGTTCAAATCCCAGCATCCCATATGGTCCCCTGAGCACCGCCAGGAGTAATTCCTGAGTGCAGAGCCAGGAGTAACCCCTGTGCATCGCCAGGTGTGACCCAAAAAACCAAAAAAAAAAAAAAAAAAAATTCTGCTGTAGAGCTATCTCCCCTTGGTGGAGTTTGGGGGGTTCTAGAAGTGAGGCAGCTGAGCCACACCCCACTTCTCTTTATGAAGCAGTGGCCGGTCATGGAGGGAGAAATGACACCCCACAGACAAACTGTTGTAGGACTTCTGAAGAGAATGCAGTTGCCCGTCCCCCCCCCCCCCCCGCCAGACTACGGAGTCAAAAAGACCTGGGTTCACACCTGCACTGGACCCTGAGGCAGACACCCCCAGGGGCTGTGTGCTGAGCCCACTGCCACATCTCCCCGCACAGTCCCGGGGAAAGGTCAGAGGTCTAAGCACGGGCCCCATCGGGCTGTGCTCTGATTTTTGGGAGAAACTCTTCTAACTGGTCCTGCTCCTCACTCTCTCACACGGTTTCTATGTACACTGTCTGCAGAAAGCATTGCAAGTCCCCCAAGTCTGAGGGCTCAGGGCAAGGCCAGCCCCCAGGAGCAATGTTGGGGGGCTGGGGACGCTCACCTTTGCCACAGGCAGCCTTCAAGAAGAACTCGCAGACAGCAGCCCCCGACTCTGCAAAGAGAAGATGAACAGAGCTTTGGGGACCAGAGACCGTGGGATGACCCCTGCTGGCCTTGAACGAAGGTACGACCGGAGCAAAGGCAAGATGGAGCGGAGGAAAGGAAACCAGTACAAACGCGGCACCACCCAGGCCAGCGCACACACCAGCCCCAGGGCTGACTCCTGGGCACAGGGACGCGCACGGAGTCCCCTGGAGATGCTGTTCCAGAGGGAGGGACAACTGGGAAGCGGGAAGCAAGATCGTCTGAGCCTGCAACTGCAACCCCCTCATTAAAGGGGTACAGGCTTTCCGCGGGCAGACACGGTCATCAGTGCACCAGAATTCACCACAGGGCTACAGCACAAACTCCCTCACGGTTTTTCTCACTCAGAGGTACTTTAGCAGGCGACACCAAGCCCCGGAAGACTTGATTCCTTGGCTTGGCGGGAGCAGGTAGATCTCACCGGGCCTGACTGAAGGTTGAGGAGTGAGTCGGTGTCTCTGCACCTTTCAAACAGTCTGAAGTCTCGTATCCAACAGCGTTTCACTAGGGAGGACGTCAGAGTTTCCTCTGATCTACTGTGCCCCATTGGCGTGGGCTCAGGGCTGCACCGTAGATGTTCAGGGGACCACGGGGTGTGGGCACTTGAACCCAGGCTGGCTGCATATAGGCTCGTCCCCCCAGAGTGAAGCTGGTTTCATTCCGGAGGTCCCAGGCGGGGCAGAATGTGCCAGCGGAGCAGAGCTGACGGTTTCCGCCGAGAAGATAGGAACGTTGTGTTGTGCAGTTCCCTGCGCTTTAGCTGGCGGCACCCAATCCCGGGCCAGCTCCCTGGAGCCTCCCCAGGAAAACATTTGAAGGCACGGGCCGCAGCACCCCATCCTGGGTTGTAGGACCCGGGCTGGAGCCACCGCGTCCCGCAGGTGCCACCACATAGGAAAAGGCGTGCGTGCACGGGGCGAGGGCCAGGAGCATCTTAGGCCAGGACAGAGGAGCATTCGAGGGGCGCCCTGCGCCGGGCCGGGCCCCATCTGGAAGCGGTGCCTCGCGGCCAGCAGAGTGCGCGGGCGGGTCGCGGGGGAGGGGGCTGGGGCATCCTCGTACGCGCGCATCTGGGAGCAACAGGCGGAAAGAAACCCCAGGCGAGAGGGCAGAGGCCTTTCCCCCACCCGGGCTGTGCTGGACCATTCGCGGCCCGGCCCGGGAGGGAAGAAAGCATTTGCCGGCCCTGGCGGGTCGAGGCCGCAAGGCAAGGGGGCGCGGAAGGGGGAAATCAGGCAGCTGATGAGTGAGCCGGTCGGGGGCCTAGAGCAGCTGGGGGGAGGGGCGGGAGGTGGGAGAGCTCAGAGGAACACGGGTTCACGCGCCCCGCCTGAAAGTCCAGGACACCCCCGAACGGGGCGGGGGTCCAGGGCCCGCGAGCGGGGATGAGAAGAGGAGGGAGAAGGCCCGAGGCCGGAGGAGGGGATCCCCGGGCCGAGCTGCCCGCGCCCCCCGCCCGCACCCGCGCTCACTGTCCATGCCGGGGAAGGGCAGCGGCTGCGCCCCGAGCTGCTGCTCCACGGCGATCTCCAGGTCGAACTTGATGTGGTCCACGCTCGCGATGATTTCCTGCATGGCGGCGGCGGCGGCCCCCCGGCCCGGTCCCCACGCTGTTCCTCGCCGCCCTCACACCGCGACCCGCCGCCGCGCACAGTCCGCGTCCGCGTCTGCCGCCGCCGCCGCCGCCCGAGGGATGCCGGGAGCGCTCCGCCAGCCCGCGCCAGTCAAGCGCCGAGGGCGGCTCGCCGCGCCAGGCCCGGGTAGCCGCTCGCCGAGCGCCCGCGAGGCCTCGCGGAAGCGGAAGCCCCGCGCGTGAGGCGACCGCGACGCGCTGCGCCTGCGCGGCGCTCACGTTTGAGCCTGCGCTGTGCCTCGGGGTGCGCGCGTGCCTCAGAACGGGCTGTCGGGCGCGAGCTCTAGGTGCGCGGAGGGCGGCCGGGGTCTGGGGGCCGGCCAGAGCGGCCCGAGTGTCGGGGAGCGTGTCCGGGAGCGTGGCTCTGAGGGCCACGGGCGGCCCGAGGGTGCCCGTGACGTCTCGGGTTGATTATCCGGGCGGGCGAAGGGGTCAGGGACAGAAGTTCCGTTTCTTCTTTCCTTGCTTGTGAAACAGCCTTTGTGGCCCCCAAGGAGCCCTAGCAACTAAATGGAAACTCCATTACTCGCAGCGTGGATAAGTGAGAGCTAATGAGAGTCTTGCCGCTGAGCGCCTCGGGTGCTGGCAGCGCAGAGACGGCCCTCCAGAACGTTCGTTAATGCATGCCTGTCACCAGATGGTTTTATTATCTGGCGCGTTCGTTAGTGCATATTTGACAGCGGGATGGGTTTTGTTTCCTAGCGCGGTTATTAGCGCATATGAACTGGTGATAGATTTTTCCCCGGTGGTGCTCACGAGGTGCCTGGAAATCGAATCCCTCTCTCCCAGCTCTCTGGCCCATCAGGGTTGTTTTCTATTGGAGTTGAACCAGAGTTCCACCAGATGTGGAACGATGAGGGTCCCCTGCCCAGAATCTCGAGAAACTGACGCATGGCATACCATATCAGAGCTGGCGTTACGTTCCTGGGCCACAGTTACTAATCTTTTTTGGTTGTCTTTTTTTTTTTTCTTTTTGGGTCACACCTGGCAATGTACAGGTGCAACTTCTGTGCAACGCCTGGTGTGACCAAAAAAAAAAAAAAAAAAACCTAAACTAAGAGTGTATGTTTGTTGATTATCATTGTCGTGGCTTGTGCCACCCGCCATATACCCAGGGCCTCCTGTCCTCGCTCTGTTTTTCTGCCTGGGGCTTACAGGCAAGAGCCCTAAGCACTGGGAGTACGCGGACATGTGTGCAGCTGTTTGATAGAGCTGAAATCATGTCCCAGGCTGTTTTGCCTTGTGCCTTCTGTCTGACCCTTCTGTTTTCTTTCAGCTGTTTGTTTCCATCCTGAGATGACCACACTATTTTCCCAACCTCTGCCAGGCCCCTAGAGGTGGACGCCAGAAATGGACCTTGTGAGACTTGCCCGCCTCTTCTCTGCCCCCTGCACCAGGGCACTGCTGGCTGTGTGGCAGCTTCACCCCATCAGAGCACGATGGAGGAGAGGGGAGGGGCCTGCAGGGCTGTGCCAGCCAGTGCCCACAGCCCACAGCAGCACCATCTCTCAGCTGCCTGTGGCCCCAGAGAGCAAGAGGAACACAGACCCGGGGCAACCCAGCACCACGGCCACAGAGGAGGAGGAGGAAGAGGAGGAGAGCTTCGGGACCCTCTCTGACAGATACTCCTCCCGAAGATTGTTCCGCAAATCCTCAGCCCACTTCTATAACTTGCGGCTCCAAGAACAGGGTGCTGAAGATGAAGAGGAAAGCGAGCCAGAGTCTCAAGCGTGGCGGGGCCGGCGGAACACCCCTCATTGGTACTTCTTCCGGTGTAAGCAGCTGATCAAGGAGGGGAAGGTGAGGCACTCGGGGCTCCCTGCTTCGCTTCCCTGGTCCTGCAGTCCACCCATTCCAGGTTCTGTCCTGTCACTCTCCGGATGAGTGACACCTCCTGGCTTCACGGCCTCCTCATGGCCACTCTAGTCTGCCTTTGAGCTGACTCCCCAGCTCCAGCCTCACCATCTCCTTATGTGCTTCTATACTAGCCTGTCATGAGTTTTGTTCCCCAGCCTTCTTTTGCCTCCTCTCCCTTCACTTCACTAAATGACAAGCCATGACTCCCTCCTGCCAGGTCCAATCCTCCATGTCACCTTGGCTGCTTCTCTCTCACCAACTTCAGCGTCAGAATGATGTTCAGGCTTACTCCTGGCTCTGCACGCAGGAATCACTCCTGATGATGCTCAGGGGACCCTGTGGGATGCCAGGGATTGAACCCGGGTTGACTATGTGAAAGGCAAGCGCCCTATTCTCTCTGCTATCAGTCCTGCTCCAAATATCATCAGTCTCGATGCTTGCTTCTCATATCCTCATCCGTATGGCCCTGGGCCAGCATCTTGCTCCTTCAGCTCTCCCTGCGTTTGTTCCTTCCTCTTGACATCTCTCTTTCTCGCTCTTATTCCCTCCGAAGCATCAGAGTGACGCAGGGCTTCACAGGAGTTAGGCACTTGCTCTGCCACCAGACCACACCCGGGTCCCTCTTGCTACCTCTTGCTCTAGCCTCTACTCATGCTAAGGTGAAAAGCAGTTGTGTTCCCCATGAGCCAGGATTCCTAGTGCTTTCAGTGACATGGCCCGGGTTGGCTCACCAGTGAAGACTTAGGATAGATTCATGGACTTTATTTTTTTTTAATTGAATATCAATGAGATAGACCATTACAAAGCTGTTCATTTCTGGGTTTCAGTCATACAATGATCCAGCACCCATCCCTCCACCAGTGTACATTTCCCACCACCAATGTCTTCCATTTTCTTCCCATCATCCCCCAGCACCCCTCTCCACCCAGCCTGCCTCTACGGCAGGCACTTTTCTTTCTCTCTCGCCTTTTGCGCATTATGGTTTGCAACACAGGTACTAAGAGGCTATTGTATTTGTTCAGGGCATTCAGTATTTTTATTAGGAAGGTAATTTTGGAGTAGCTTTTTTAACTGGTGGCAGTTTTGGGGTGTGGACATGACTGCCAGAGCTTCCAGCAGTATAGGGAAGAAGGGGGAGGTAGCCCATCCCATCTCCAAAAATGCCTAAAGATTTCAGTCACAAAACCCACATACCCAAATTTTCAGCAGATTATATCTTGGTGATGTCTGTCCTGAGATGGTAGAGTCGGGCCAGGGGGCATGGCGGCGATTTTGGATTGTGGGAGCAAGCAGCACAATCTGCCGGGGGTTCTGCTTGGGTGGACACCAGGCTGACCTGCCCCGCTCCAATTTACCCGTCTGTTCAGCCTTGCATGGGTCCAAGATTAACTCTGACTTTTGATCTCTTTTGAGATTTATTTATGGGTCTCTGAAGCAAAGCCAGTAAATAAGCTTGTATAGCTGAGCCGGAGGTGGTTTGTGGGTGTGGCTAACTTTTAGCTCTTTAATTTTTCAGGAAAACTTAGTCCCAAGTTGTGCCCAGAGGCACAGCAGACAGTTTTGGGGTATCAGGAAACCTGAGGCACTGTCAGTCTGCTGATGCAGTCACCCCAGGGGTATAGGTTGCCCTGCTGGTGGCACTGCATCCCCTGGGATTCATGGACTTTATGTAGGGACATGCTAGTCTAAGCCTTGCTTTCACCTCAGCATTGGCAGTTACTCCTGCCTCTGCCTCGGGGACCATATGGGATGCCGGGGATCAAACCCGGGCTGCTGCGTGCAAGGCAAGAGCCATCTCCGCTGTACTCTCTCCGACCCAACACCACTTCATTTGGAAGGGGAGTGCCAAGAAAAGCTTTAGTGGGATTGGTCAAACAGTCTTTGTTGTTGTTCTCTATACTTTGTGATGTCTGAAAATACACAGTATGAAAAGTTGAGAAAAGGAAAGTCAAAGCCCACACAGTGGCTTCTAAAGCCCCGGAGAGCCGCACTAGCCCTGCCTCACTCCTGTTTGCCTCCTGACTTCTGCCCCCTCTCCTCGCTGACCCTGCCATGGCTACCCTTGCCGCTGCCCCTGCAGTGCGCAGGCCCCCTCATACCCGAGGGCCTTTGCACTGTCTGCTCCCAGGATATGCAGGTCCCATCACCTTCCTCCACTCCCTTTCCTAGCATGGGCCACCCTTGAGCACACTTGCTATGTACACTACTGGGTGGTCTGCTTTGGCTTCTGACCTTCCCCCTGGCAGATGCCCTTGGAGAGCGAGTGGCTTTGGTTTCAGCAGTGACACCACCAGTCAACCCTACCCAGGGAGTTAACAGTGTGTGGGGTGAGGGCAGGGATGAGATGATGATGGCCCTGGTGTCTAGAGCCGCCATCTTGACATGTGCTGGGATGGGGGTGGGGTGAGAGGTCAGGGTGGGGTGTCTCTGAGGCGGGCAGGCAGGGCCTGGGATCTTCTGGAGTAACTCTGGCCCTGGGCCTCCTTGATCTGACTGCTGACTCTGGGCCCTGCCCCTGGTGGGCCAAGCACATCTGCAAGGGTGGGAGTGGGCAGAACTTCCAGAAGTTTCTTTGCTGCAGAGCACAGGGACTGAGAAGTTGATGACAGGCCCAGGTGGGTGTTTGGCTGCCGGATAGGCCTGTGCTTGGGCTTGGGGAGGGTCCTACAGCCTCAGTCTTCCTCCCTGGGCCTCAGTCCTTCTCCCCCTCTCCTTCCCAGCTGGCCGAGGCCCTGGACCTGTTTGAGGGGCAGATGCTGAAGGAAGAGCGACTCCAGCCCCTCGAGTGTAACTACACGGTGCTGATCGGTGGCTGCGGACGGGCTGGCTACCTAAGGAAGGCCTTCCGGCTGTACAACGATGTGAGTGCAGGGTCCAGGTGGCGAGTCCTGGCCACCACATAGGGCCCCCTGAGCACTGCTGGAAGCAGCCTAGCTCTGCCATGTGCCCTCCAGCGCCCCAAAAGAGCCAAGTGGGTTCTGAACACATTTCTTGGTTAGTGTGTCACTCTGGCAGGTGGCAGGACTCTGTGCCCTCAGGGTCATCATCTGGAACAGGAGGTGACCAGGGTTGGGAGGTGAGGCCCTGGCCAACACCTAGCTTGGTACTTGAGGAGACCGTGTGGTACCAGGCATGGAGCCTAGGGCCTCACATGTGCCCAGCTAGTGTGTCACCCCCGAGCCATATCCCTGGCCTTCAGATTTCTTTTTTTTTTTTCTTTTTTTTCTTTTTTTTGGGTTGCACCTGGCGATGCACAGGGGTTACTCCTGGCTCTGCACTCAGGAACCACCCCTGTCGGTGCTCAGGGGATCATATGAGATGCTGGGATTCAAACCCGGGTTGGCCGCGTGCAAGGCAAACACCCTACCCACTGTGCTATCACTCCAGACCCTCAGATTTCTTGAGTACCTAGTTTTTCCCCCTCTATCACTTTGCTGCTTTAATATTTTTTCCGAGTAAGCTTATTGTTACTATTTTGTTTATCTTTGGCTGTGGGCCATACCCAGAGGTGCTCAGGGCTTACTCTAGACTGTATACTCAGGGATCTCTCCTGGTGGGGTGCTGGAGATCGAACCTGGGTTGGCTATGTGCCCTCCCCACTGTAGTATCTTTGGCCCACCTCCCAACAAGTGTTTTAAAGGAGCTGTAGAGCTGGAGCGATAGTACAGCAGCAGGGCGTTTACCTTGCACACGGCTAACCAGATTTGATCCATGGGCTCCCATGGATTCAGCACCGCCAGGAATAATTTCTGAGTACAGGGCCAGGAGTGACTCCTGAGCATTGCTAGATGTGGCCCCAGACGCCCTCGCTAAAAGGAGCCATATTCCAGCCGGAGTGAGGGCTCCTTTTGTGTCTCTGCTCCTTGGCCATGGCCCCTGTGGCCTGTAGAGCTGCTCATCACTTGATCTGGGGATGGGGTGGCCCTTTTCTGGGACCGGGGAAGCGCCCACTCACCTGGCACTGACCTGCGAAAGGCTGTCGATTGTTGTGAAAAACTAAGGCACGCCGAAGGGCTTGTGTACTCGCAGGCTCTGGAACCATTGTGTGTGGCTGTTGGTTAAGGGCAGGCAACAGAAGGAAGAAGGCCAAACTGGTTGTTCGATCAGTTTATTCCATTCTCTCTCTCTGCTTCTCTCCTGGTTCTGGATCTCTCTCTGGATCTGTCTTCTATCTCCTATGTCCTCTTGTGTGTCTCTTTCTCTGTTTCTTCTGTCTCCCCTGTCTTCTTTTCTCTCTCCTGTCTTCTTCTATCTCTCTTCTCTCTGCCCCACAGTCTTAGTTTATATAGCAAATTACATAGGGCAGTAGCACAAAGGGGGGTATAACATTAACAAATCAACAAAGAAGGGTAAGACCATTTCTTGAGGAGATTAACAAAATCTCATCTAAGGAAATCTCATCTAAGGAGAACCGCTCAAGGGTGTGATTCCAAACAAGGGTGTGTCAGGGTGTGAGCTAGTAATCTGCTTAGTTATAGTAAATCTAATATTTCTAGCAATGTCTTTCTGTATGAGCACAGTAAGAGATATAAAGTTTGGTTTTTCCTGAGGACATCTCACTATAATTCCAGACCACAGTCCTCAGGCCAGGTTAATCTTCCTAACCCCAGCAGGGTCCTAGTCTCATCATTACCTTTGGATCATGACAGCATTGTCCATGATCATGCCCTCAACTTATAGTTGAGTATTGTGGAGCTTTGGCCTGGCCCATTTCGATGCCAGGGTAGCTCACAGCTTGCCCTGGGTCTATTCCGTCCCTCGTCGGGACCCTGCTTTTGGGGTGCTAGGAAAGCAGATGCCTGGGAGTAAATATTATTGGAGTCAATCAGCTCCCAAGTTACAAAGCATATTATTAACTGTCTTCCTGTGTCCATACAGAAAGGCCATTGCTCTCAGGCAAACTGTTTCCTGCGGCAAGGCTAAAAGGACAAACCCCATGTTATGCTACAGATTGTCCTAATTTTCAGAGGTACTCATCACTTGCATTGGAGCTGGGGTCACTGGCCCCGCGTACCTTTTCCCAGCGCAGCCCTACCCCAGAATTCTTTGGTTGTCTGCGTCCACCCAGGGCTCAGCCTCGGGCTGCTGATGCCTCTCTGGTAGTTTGGGGATCTGGGTAGAGTTTGGGGATCTGTGTCTGCCCTGCCAGAGACCCCGCCTCCTCCACGCCCATTCCCAGACCTGCCTGGCGACTCAGCCACCAGCCCCTGCATGTCCAACCGAGCTGTTCCCATCCCCACAGATGAAGAAGCGAGACCTGGAGCCATCAGACGCCACGTACACGGCCCTGTTCAATGTCTGTGCTGAGTCGCCCTGGAAGGACTCGGCTCTCCAGAGTGCCCTGAAGCTCCGGCAGCAGCTCCGCGCCCGCAACTTCCAGCTCAACCTGAAGACCTACCACGCGCTGCTGAAGGCGGCTGCCCTGTGTGCGGACCTGCGGCTGTGTCTTGAGGTGTTCAAGGTGGGGGCACCCGTCCCGCCTGCCCCAATACCCCAGGCCAGGTCCTCAGGTCACCCGAGGGCTGCCCAGGTGACCTTGTTGGGGCTTGGGACGGGGTCCAGGACGCAAATGTAGAGCTGATGTGTTTCAAGTGCTCTCACTCAGACGGCCACTTCTACAAAGCCCCAGAGTGGGGGACCCAGCTAGCCAGTTCCAGGGAAATAGTGGGGAACAGGGAACAGCTGGACAGGCCCTTGGGCTAACTTGGGTGCTTCACCCCAGCCGCCTGCAGAAACAGTCTATCTGTGTCCACAGAGGCAGGGGCCTTTTGTGAGCAGGCCCCCAGACTGGGCACTGTTCTACCTTCTCTGGTTTTAGGGCAGCGAGACAGACTCCGGGGAAAACCGGGACCAGGGCTTATGGGAAGCGGCAGCCTCTGGCCAGTCCTGTCTGGGAGTGACCAGGCCTGCTGAGGAGGCAGGATCACAGCTCTCGGCCTTGGAGGCCTCCTTACCAACACGGTCCCTTCAGGGGTGGCATCCGAAGCTTCTCGAAAAGGACATAGGGCTGAAGACCCCTGGCCTGGCCTGCCTAGAGATGTCCGAGTAGTACTGTAGGTAGGTGGCCGTGGAGCAGTCCTGAGACAGCAGTGACTGTCCTCGGGGAGAGAGCACAGCATGACCAAGAGGATATGGGGACTGTGTGACAATGCAGTGCCGAAGGGAGAGGGGGGCGTTTAGGGACAGTCACGCCATCCGACACACACACCTCAGGGAAGCCAGTGATGAGTGCCGTGAGCACTCGTCTCATGGGATTGTTCCAGAACCTAGTTTGGCAAGTCCCACACAAAGGAGGAAACACCTCCGGCTGTACCTGTGGAGCAGCGGGGACCTGGGGGCTGCGCTGCGGTGCCGTGCCTCTCGCCAGCTGGGAATCTCTGCAGAGGGGCTGCCAAGTGGGGAGGAGGGCCCTAGACAGAAGCGGGGGCGGGGGTTGTGGCTGTCAGCGTGTGTGCCTGTTCAGCTTACCCTGGGGACCTCTGTTCCTGTCCCAGGAGATCGTCCACAAGGGACATGCAGTCACAGAGGAGACGTTCTGCTTCCTGCTCATGGGCTGCATCCAGGACAAGGAGACGGGCTTCCGCAGAGCCCTGCAGGTTGGTCCGTCCCAGGGCATTCTGAGCACCTGTTCCTGCCCTGTGCCAGTTGCTTCTGTATTTCCTCATCTGCGGCCATGGAGCAGTGTCGCAGCCTCCCCCCCGCCTCCCACCTGACTCATTCCCATCCACGTCTTTCTGAGCAGCCTCCCGGGTCTACCGGGCACCTGTCCCTGCCGTGGCTCATGCAGCATCTGGCGGGCCCAGAAAGTGTGGCTAGTACCCAGTCACCATCAGAGCTGCTGGCTGCGGAGCACACCCCACATGTGGCCATGATTACGTGTGAGGCCTAAGCACTGAGGCGCTGCACCCTGTCTCTTGCTCTGAGGGACGAGGAAGCTTCCTGGGCCGGGGTGCATAGCAGGTGCTCGGGACGCACAGCTGCACCTTTCCTTGAGTTGGCCTAGATTCTGGAAGAATCTAGACTTCTCAGGCTGTCCCTCCCTGGGTAGTGAGTAGCAGGCATGCCCTGAGTTCTGGGTTAACAGGAGCCCTGGGAGAGGGCAGAAGGGAACCAGGGGCTTGGGCTGAGTTAGAGCAGCGTTTCCGGGATAGTCCAAGGGGCCGTCCACAGTGTGTGGGAAGGAAGCCAAGTCAGGCGGCTGCTGTAGAGGACGGTGAGGAACGCTGAGCTCGAGGGAAGGCGAGACCCGGCTCTGTGGAACCTGACTTCCGGTCCTCTACCTCCCCACTCCCAGTGTCTGCTCCCAACGGGATTCTCAAAATGGGGTGCAGGACGGACATTCATCTCTCCCTGCAGGTGTGGAGGCAGATGCTGAGTTTGGGGTTCAAGCCAAGTCGGCACAGCTACAACCTGCTGCTTGGGGCCGCTCGGGACTGTGGCCTAGGGGACTGCACGGTGGCGGCAGCGCTGCTGCTGAGGCCCCAGCAGGAGATGAGTTTACCGCAGCTCCCAGCAGGGCCTCGGGGGGCGAGGAGAGCCCCAGCCAGGGCTGCCGAAGGCCTGGTCACCAGAGTGCATGTGGAGGCCCTGGAGAAGCAGCTGTTTCTGGAACCATCTCAGGTTCTTGGGGCAGCTCCTGAGGTCCCTGCAAGTAGAGCCCCCAGCGAGTCCAGGCCCACTGTGGGAGCCCAGACAGTGCCCCAGTGTTCTGGGGCCCTGGAGCCAGCACCCCCGGGTCTGGACACCAACCTCCTGCGCCTCCAGGCCATGCCCCCCGCTGTGGTCTCCTTTGGCACAGTGGCCACCCGGGAGGACAGACTGGCCTTGATGGGGGGCCTGGAGGGGTTCCTGGGCCACATGGAGGAGCATGGGCTGCAGCCCGACATCAAGACTCTCACACTGCTGGCTGAGGTGGTGGCACCCGGGAGCCCCGCAGAGGCCTCGCTGCTGACCATGCTGGACACGTGTGCGCTGGAGGCTGATCTCACCTTCTTCAACACACTGATAAGGAGGAGGAGCAGGTCGGGCGACCTGGAAGGGGCAAAGGTGAGGCGGCCCCTGGGCTCCCTGTGTCTGTACCCTCAAGGGCAGCTCCTGAAGAAGTGACAGCAGGTCGGGCCCGGGTGGAGTGTGCTTGTAGAGCTGCTGAATTATGTGGGGCAGCATCCTGAGATGTCAGCTGGATTCCAGCGTGTGGTGCCAGGCTGGACACTCATCTACCAGGTTGATTGGGGAAGGTTCTTGCCAGCTGTTGTCACAGTGCACGTGATGCCATGTCTACCTCCACAGGCGCTGCTGCCAGCCTTGGCCAAGAGAGGCCTCGTCCCCGACCTGCGAACATTCTGCAGCCTGGCCATTGGGTGCCACCGGCCAGCAGATGGGCTGCAGCTGCTTTCGGACATGAAGGCAAGTGGGCTGGGCCTGGGTGGTACCCAACCCCATCTCTGCAGATGGGGCAGCTGGTGTGGGTGAAGGGCTAAGATCACGGGGCTACGCTGGCAGCAGGGGTGGGGCCAGGGCATGGGCCACCAGAGGGATTCTTAGGACTCCAGGCAGGGATGCTGGATCCCCACAGCCCACTATAAATAGTTCCCATTCATTGCCCAGTCCTTTTACTTTCTAAAGGCTCAGCCACTTGGAAAAAAACTCAGGTTGGGGTGCAGGTGCTTTCCTTGGGGCGCAGGGCACAGGGTTGCTGCTGCGGCCTAACCATCACTCTCATCTTGTCCATGGCACAGAAGTCCCAGCTGAGCCCCAACACCCATGTCTACAGCGCCCTCATCAATGTGGCCGTCAAGAAGCTGGACTATGCCTACCTCATCGACATCCTCAGGGACATGAGGCACAGCCAGGTCCCAGTGAACGAGGTGGTCATCCGCCAGCTCGAGTTTGCCGCCCAGTACCCGCCGACCTTCGACCGGGTACGGGTACCTGGGGGCTCACCCGCTCAGTCTCCTGGCCTGGGGGCGGGGGTAGCATCCAGTGATAGGACAAGCTTGGGAGCCCCCCAGCTGCTTCACTTCCTCAGGCCACTCTGCCGGTGGCTGCCTGGCCCACTGCCGACCACCGAGGCTGCCCACCAGCCTTCTGCCCACCCTGGTCTTTGTAGTGTTTGCCCAGAGCCAGAGTATGTGCTGGTCCCAGAAGTAGCACCTAGTTCTTCTACTGGCTTGGCAAAGAGCTCCCACCTTTCATGGCTCTTTCACTGTGGCTCAGAGCCTCCCAAGAGGAGCTGGAGCCGGCACTGGCAGAGGATCACAGCCAGAAATCATGCAGGTGCCAGCTCTTCTCCCTGTCACCACCTCAGAGAGAAAACTGGCTCCCGTGGCTTGCGGCAGCTGCTGTGGTGGGCACTTGAAGCCCTGACCTTGATTTCCTGATTGCAGTACAAGGGGAAAAACACCTACCTGGAGAAGATCGATGGCTTCCGAGCTTACTATAAGCGGTGGTTGAAAGTGATGCCAGCCGAGGAGACCCCCCACCCCTGGCAGAAGTTCCGGAGCAAGAGCAGAGAGGCCCAAGACACCCTCACCTCGGCTGATGTGAACACAGGGTACGGGGGCAGGTAAGGGGCCGTGGGGCCCCTTTAACACTGAAGAAACTGGGCTGGGCCCAGTCTGGGGTGTGGTGCTTACTTGGACACATGTGGAAACCGCCAGCCATTCTGGCACGTCATCCCAGGCCATCCTTGCCCAAAGTTGGCCCCTTTGTGCTAAGCAGAGTTGCCAGGTTCAGGGCCTTCAACTGTCCTGCCCTGCTGGCCCAAGAAAGAATGGACATGCCCAAAAGGTCTCAGGGTTTATTTCTACAGATGACACAGAACTGCCAATGCCTCCACCAGTTTGGCCAGGCCCTGCAGTAAGCGCTGGGGGTGGCGGGGAATAGCCAGCCATATCCGAAGTTCGGGGAGGTGGGGGCTCAGCCCGAGCAGCCCCGGCAGCCGCAGTGTGTACACTCGATGATCCGGCCCTGCGGGGACAACACAGTGGGCTGAGCCACCCTGCCCCAGGCCCAGCCATACCCTCAGACCCAGCAGTCTTGTCACTCCACTCTGGGAGCCTGTTGGGGGCTCCGCTGGGAAGAGGGGTGAGCGCCTGACTCGCTACAGCAGCACCTGTTCCTGTGGATGCAGCCCCCATGTAGAGACCGACCCAGAGCAGAGTATGCCAGACTCCCAGGGGCCTTTTTGGGGAGTGGCAGCCCCGGCTCCATCTCTGCTGCTCTGTGTCCTAGAGCTCCCAAGATTCAGCGCCAGCCCTTGCCCATGACCCCACAGAGGAACGGGTGCCAGAGGGTGAAGCCCCATGTGAAGGTGGGGGAGAGGTGGGCACATACGGCCACTCTGGGAACTTCTGCAACTTCACTTGAGGGCTGTTGCCCTGAGCTACCCCAAGCTGCTCCACCTAGTTTGGGACCAGAAAGTTCCGAGGAAAAGGGCGGCTGGAGAGACAGCACTCTACCAACCAGATGACTCCCCCTTTTTCTTTTTCTTTCTTTCTTTCTTTCTTTTTTTTTTTTTTGCTTTTGGGTAACACCCGGGGATGCACAAGGTTACTCCTGGCTCTGCACTCAGGAATTACTCCTGCCGGTGCTCAGGGGACCATATGGGATGCTGTAATCAAACCTGGGCCGGCTGCGTGCAAGGCAAATGCCCTACCCTCTGTGCTATTCCTCCAGCCCCTGACTCCCCTTTTTCTGACTTCATCCTTCTGACTGTGGGCATAGCACCCCACCGAACTCAGTAGACTGGCCCCAATTGGACACCCCTGCCAGGTGGGTTGGCAACAGGGCACTCACCCAAGGCCCTGGCACTGACCATGACAGCAGTGCCACCAAACCTCGTGGGACAGGAGCAGAGGACTCACCACTTCCAGCTTGCTTTTTGGGACTCGGCAGATACAGTTGGTCCCGAAGTTGGTGTCTCGGGTCTGGATGCAGCGCAGGCAGCACAAGCTCTCGTAGCCCTGCTTCTTCCACTTGGCGATGAGGTTCTTGTCCGCATAGCCTTCCGCAATGCAGTATTCGTACAGCTCTGCCCGGGTGGCAAGAGGGCATCAGGCCGCAATGCTGAGTTTCCCCAGCCCAGTCCCTGGCAACCGGCAATTAAAAGGTCCTTTTGGCAGCTCACGGCCCCTTGTTTTTTTCCAGAGGTAACCCCTAAGCCCCCATGGGGCATACAAAGGTTCCAAGACTGACAACTGCTTAAACACACCTGCAGGCCGGAATGGCCAGGAGGGTCTTTAGGATCCTTACCTCTACTTATGGCTTTCCGCTTGTAGAAGAGATCAAAAATATAGCGGGTTTTCTGGTGGTGGATCCTGAAGATAGGCCAGAGGGATTCCACCTTCCTCTTTCCCTCATGAGGTTCTGTTTCAGCTGAGAGGAAGAATGCTATTTTGAGGCCACACCTGGCTGCGGCTCAGAGTCCTCCCATATACAAGCCCTGAGCATCTGCACCTGAGCCAGTTCCCCAGCCCCGGAAGTGTTTGGACAGGTTTAGTCTGCACAAGACAAAGGGTCATTAAAAACTAAAGAATTCGTTCTCCTTGGGCCAGAGAGTTAGTTAGGGGTTAAGGGGCTTGCCTTGCCTGCAGCTGACCTGGGTTCCACCACTGTATATGGTCCTCGGAACCTGCCTGGAGTAAGCCCTGAGCATAGCCAGGTATGGCCCCAAAGACAAAAATAAAAAACAAACCCCCCAAATACCCTTAATGCTGGTTGTCAATTAAGACAATGACACCAAATAGCTAGGTTTTGCTTTCCCCTGGAAAAAGAAAATAAAACACAAAGTACCCAGACAGATAAATCCTACATGCCACACAGTGACAGTGACAACTGCTATCTGCTCCAGTGCATCCCGTATCACAGGGCTCAGCTGTTCCCAACACTAAAGCCAAGTGTAGAGCCATCTGCCATCAGGAGCAACGCGACACAGGTTCTTCCAGCAGCGCTTCTCAAAGGGAACACACAGGGCTGGGGAACTAGCTTGGCAGGGCCGCTGGTCTTGCACATGGACTACTCGGGTTTGATCCTGGCATCCTGTATGGTCCCGTCCCCAGAGCCAAGCTCCACTAGGAGTGATTCCTGAGCACAGAGCCAGGATCAGACTTTAAGCACTGCTGGGTGTGGTTAAAAAAAAAATAGAAAAAGGAAAGCAAAGACATGCAGAATGCTTCATGGTTACACAGAAAACAGGCAAAGGGGCCTGGGATGAGAAGTAGCTCAGCCGTTCAGCACTTAGGCCTGACACCCAAACTTGATCCTTGGCACCACATTAAAAAAAAGGCAGGGGAGGGGCTGGAGGAATAGCACAGCAGGTAGGGCCTTTGCCTTGCAGGAGGCTGACCCAGATTCAAATCCCAGCATCCCATATGGTCCCCTGAGCACCGCCAGGGGTGATTCCTGAGTGCAGAGCCAGGAGTAACCCCTGTGCATCGCTGGATGTGACCCCCCCCCAAAAAAAAAGGCAGGGGAGAAAAGAACTTTTCTAGAGGGTTCCCCCCTTCTAGAACATACCTGGCAGTGTTCTGCAGCAAACGCTGCAAAGGAGTGAGCCCCAAGCACTAGGCTTGGAGTAGCCCCTGAGCACCTCCAGGTGTGAAAACTAAACAAGCCACACCCCCAAATTTCAGAAAATGTCAAAATAAAAAGAACAGCATCTTCCAAATATTTTTATGATTTCAAATATGCACATAACCAAACATAACTAATCAGTAAGCTGTTCTCTACTCCATAAATCTTTCCTATAAAAACCTGTCTCAAAAGCGTCTGGAGAACCTCTTGAGTCACAGCACCCCCCAGGAGCTAATAATCAAAGTGTCAGTGTGAGGAGACCCACTTGCTTTGGCCTGGCCTCAGGGGGTCTAAGAGCCAGAAATCTGGTCACAACACACCGAGCATATCCTCTCCACCCCAGCAGCCCCCCCCCCAACACATACACACCTTACCTTCTCTCATCTTTTGATCTAATTCATCCAAAGTTGGTTCAATCAGCTCCCAGCCATCTGGGGGAGCTTTTCGGCTTCTTTTGACTTTAGGCATTTTCCCTCTACAGAAGAACTTGCAAGACCTAGGAGAAAAGTGAAAGGCTTTAGCATGTGAGCCTCAGAATCTCAAAGACTTCACTGGGGGCACATTCACCTCCCTCAACCTCTTTTTTTGTTAATCGATGGCAGAATTTACTGGAGTACTGAGGATTTAATCCAAATGTAGCCTTTTATTTTTATTTTTCGTTTGGGGACACACCTGGCAATGCTCAGGGATTACTCCTGGTGGTGCTCAGAGGTCCACATGGGATGCCGAGGATGAAAGTCAGGTCAATCCAGCAGAGTAAAGCAAGTGCCCTCCCTCCCTGCTGTAGTATCAGGTCTGCCTTCAAATGTAGCATTTAGGCTCAATGGATACTTTGCTGAGTCTTCAACAAGAACTATTAGTCTGGTCACAGCAAAGTAAGACATACCCTCCCTCCAGGGAAGGGGATGCAAAGGTAACTAAGGGCAGGAACACTGGAGAAAGACTCAGGCCTGGTGGGTGTTGGAAAGGGAAACAGACAGACGGCAGGACACCCTGAGTACCTTAGATCTGGGTCTAGGAGCCCAGCAGGAAGCTCCCTGGTATCCTCAGCAACAGGGTTCCGTTCTTCTCTTGCTTTACCGATTTCCTTTCTAGTCCTCCGCCCCTCTGTAAAATGAGTAGCAGCTGAGCCCCATGGCCACGGTCAGCGGGGTGGGGGCAAGGTTTTAAACCCCTGTGGGTAACCGGGGGTGGGCAAAGCCGGAGAACAGAGCTCACGGGAACAGACAAGTGTTTCTCAAGTCATCAAATCTCCTAATTCAGACTTGCGGCGCGAACTCGGGTGGGTAGCCGCTTCCAAGCTGAGCCGACTCCCTTTCCTAAATTCAGTCTCCGGTCCCGGACAGCGCCCGTTTCCAAATCCGAGGATTCTCGCGACACCCTCCCGGGAGGAGTCGGGTCGCTGACCGGGGCGTCAGACTCCCAAACCTTTCCTTTTTCCAGGGAAATCAGACCCAGCTCAGGGATTACTGCAGGCGGTGCTCGGGATGCCGAGAACCGAGCCCGGGTCGGTCGCGCGCAGGGCAAGCGCCCTCCCCTCGGTCCCATCATCCGTCTCCCCGGAGCTGCGTGAGGACGGTACCGGGCGGGGTCAGCGTAAGACTGACCACTTCGCCGGGACCCCGGGGAGATCGCAAACCCAGGCCCCGCCAGAGGGACAGAGGAGGCCGCCTAGGTTAGGCCGCCGGGCGGGCCCTAATCAGGCCGGGAAGAGGCAGGAACGGGCGCACTCGGCAGAGGGGCGAGCGGGAAGGGCCGCGGCAGGGCGGTACCGGGCCCAAGTGACAGTGTCCACGCAAAAAATGTCGTCGGCGGGGAAATCGCGGGGGGCGTGGGGAGAGCGACCTGGGAAAGGCGAGGCCGAGGAGCGCGTCCCCTCGGCGGGAGAAACCAGGGCCCCGACGTGGTCCCGACCCCCGCCGTCTCGCCGCGAGCCGTGACTGAGGTAAAGAAGCAGCAAAACACTCACCGAGAGCTCCGTCAGCGTCGGCGTCCTTCACCGATGGCGGCCGCCGCCTCTTTCCCGCCCACTTCCGCTTCGCAGGCCGACGCCTGACCCTCAGGACCCCGCTCCGCCCCGCCCGCGCGGGGATTGCGTCATCTTAGGTGTCCACGGCTCTGCCTGCGCGGAATGGCGGAGCCAGGCCGGCCTTTCCTCCCTCGCTTCCCGGGGCCGGGCGGGGGTGGCGGGGGAGCTCACACGTCCTCCGCGGCGGGGAGGCCGGGGCCGCTGTCGCCCGGCCGCGCGGGGTTCGGCCTGGGCACAGGCGGCTCGCGGGGCAGCCGGCTTGGCGCGCCGGCCTTCCGGAGGCCCCCGATCCTCGCGGCAACGGCGGCGGCGGCGGCGGCGGCAGCAGCGGCGGCGGCGGCGGCGCGCGGCGGGGCCTGGCCGGGCGGAAGAAGTCGAGCCCGAGACATTTCCGCTTCCTGTGTCAGTTCGAGGCGCCGCCGCCGCAGCCGCCGGAGCCGCGATGCCTAAAGGAGGTGAGGGGCGGGCGCGCGGGGGCTGCGGGCCTCGAGGGGCCGCCCGGGTCTGACTCTCGCTGCCCACTCAGCCCGCGGGCGGCCCGGCGGGGGCGCGGTGCGGAGGCGCCCGAGGACCCCGAGCGTGGGCCTCGACGCCCGATTGTCCCGACGGGTCTCGGCGCCCCTCCGAGGCCTCGCTCCCGGCCCGCGGGGCCGCCGGCCTTGGGCTGCGCTCCCCGGCGCGGAGCCTCTGGGCTCCCCGAGTCGCCGCGCCCCCCGACGCGGGCCGCCCCGGAGCCGGGCGGGGGCCCGGGGGATGCTCGGCGCCCGCTCCGCCGCCCCGCCCCGCCGGCCTCACCGCCGCCTCTGCACTCCGGCTTCGGTCGGGCGCTGACTGCACAGGCGGGCCGGGGCCGGCCTGGCCACCCACGTGCGCCGCAGCCCCGCGCCGCGCCGGGGACACCGTGGTCCCGGGCCGCGGCGGCCCCTAGTCGCTTCTGGGTTTCGGGGTCCAGCCGGTGCCCGCGGCAAGCGTCAGCCTGCGGCCTCCCACCACGTAGTCATGTCACTTCTCCCGCGTGCTCTCCCCCTCCCCAATTCCTGGCCGGTCACCCGGGCCGGAGACAGTCGCAGGTCAGCCCTCGAAGTGCCTGGCCCGCCCCGACCCGGAACAGATGTCACCGACAGATGCTGTCCCCGACAGATGTTCCCTTGGGTTGTCCCGTCGGGCCAGCGATAAGCCTGCAGGGCGGCCCCGCCTTCGCTTCCCAGAGCCCCCCACCCCCACCTCGCTCTCCCTTGCTCTGCCGAAGGCGGGGCCGAGGGTTAGGGTCCGCACCCCAGTTCATAGTGTTGCCCGCCAAGGCTGGAGGCAGCCCTTGAAAGGCACGGCCACCAGCATGGTTCAGATGACTCGGGGGGCTCGGCTCCGGAGGAGCTTTGTGGGCACCGAGGTTTCTTGGTTGGGTGAATTGGCTCCCCAGCAAAAGAAGTTAATGGCATAGACAAGAGAATGGGGTGGGGAGCGGGGCTTGCGCGAGAAAAGGAAACGTGACGTTGTGTTCTTGCTTTTCTAAGACATTAAGGTGTCCAGGAGCAAAGAACCGGCCCTTGTTTCCATTATGTAACGGGCATTCTGCATTCGGACAGGCATGACGCCTGGTAGAAGTTACTGTAGACAGAGTCTGGGCAGCACCACATGGCCAAGGTGGCTGGAGCCGCCAGTTGAATTGTTGGTATTGCCCAGTGGGCAAGAAGGGGTCGTGGTAGGGTTTTAATCGGTTCTGACTGTGGAAGAGAGAGTGAGTGTGTGTGTGTGTGTGTGTGTGTGTGTGTGTGTGTGTGTGTGTTTGGTATTGCCCAGTGGGCAAGAAGGGGTCGTGGTAGGGTTTTAATCGGTTCTGACTGTGGAAGAGAGAGAGAGTGAGTGAGTGAGAGTGTGTGTGTGTGTGTGTGTGTGTGTGTTTGGTATGAGAGAGTGAGTGTGTGTGTATGTGAGTGTGTGTGTGTGTGTTTGGTATTGCCCAGTGGGCAAGAAGGGGTCGTGGTAGGGTTTTAATCGGTTCTGACTGTGGAAGAGAAAGAGAGAGAGAGAGAGAGAGAGAGAGAGAGAGAGAGAGAGAGAGAGTGTGTGTGTTGGGGGGGGGGTGTCTTTTCGTTTCTGGCCATGCCCGGTGATGAGTTGCCTGTGCCTCGATCAGACCCGCCCCTCCTGCCATCTGCCCAGCCCAGGCCCGTGTGTCTCATTGGCTGTCGACCTACTTCCTCTGTTGTGATCATCACCCACGTTCAGTTTTTGTTGCTATACAGGTGCCCCCTTTGAACCTGCGTCAGCCCCTCTGGTCACCTCTGGTCTCTTCCACGCATCCCAGAGGGGCGTTGGGTTTCTCGATGACCAGCTCTCAGGCATGGGCTGAGACACCCCTGGGAGCCTGGCTAGTGATTAAAAATGGGTGGGGAGGTCCGGGGCAGCCCAATTAGGGCCACGCAGCTGCTCTCGAGGAAGTGGGGAGTCGTGCTGTGCTCTCTGGGATCCCGAGCAGCCCCAGCTGTCTAATTACAGGTTCCAGAGTTATGGGAGGTCACTTGGGCTGTGGTTCCCAGAAAAGGTGGGGCTGGACTGAGACCAGGGCCACCACAGAGTCCCCTGTAAGCGGCGGGTGCCACCCAGCTGTAAAACAGGCTGATGGCATGAGCAGGGTCACTGCTGTCCTGTCTCAAGAGCAGCCTATAAAACGATGGTCTTAGCCTTGAATTGCTGGTCACATTTGGGAAAGGAGGGCTGCCCTTGTCCAGGGCCATCCCTGGGGTGCTCCTGGGAGGGTGCAGTCAGAGCGTGTGCCTTCACCCCTGTCGTGTGTGTGTGTGTGTGTGTGTGTGTGTGTGTGTGTGTGTGTGTGTGTGTGTGTGTGTGTGTGTGTGTGTGTGTGTGTGTGTGTGTGTGTGGCCCCGCTGGGGGTTGGCTTTGTGTCCCATGAGCAGCCAGGTTTCCCCTGTGTATTTGATATTTTCTTTACTGCCACTTTGGTGAATGTGACATTTGATGATATTCCCTGGCACTGATAAAGAATTGCCTCTTGACCAAATACTACATTAGAAAAGTGACAGCCCTTGGGGCTGGAGTGATAGCACAGCAGGTAGGGCGTTTGCCTTGCATGCGGCTGACTCAGGTTCGATTCCCAGCATCCCATATGGTCCCCTGAGCAGTGCCAGGAGTAATTTCTGAGTGCATGAGCCAGGAGTAACCCCTGTGCATTGCCGGGTGTGACCCAAAAAGCAAAAAAAAAAAAAAAAAAAGTGACAGCCCTAGCTTGATACTTGGAGTGCCTTCCCATGGGAGCAGATCCGCACTGTCGGCTGGGCCTGGGCCAGCTTCGGGTCTGGGAGCTGTGCTGGGGTCCAGAAGAAGCCCCTAGGGACAAGCCCTTGAGCACGCATCTGGGCCTACTGGCCTTCCTGGGTGGGGTCGCTGTGTAGACGCCCCATTCTCCCACTTGTGTCTAACTGGGGGGCCCTGCATCCGGCACCCCAGCCCGAATCAGCCGCAGAAGGGTGAAGGGGCTTCTCGTGCCCCTTTGAACTAGGAGGTGGGTGAGGGGACAGTTGAGGTCTCTCCCACCGAATGGACCTTGGGTCTGGGGTCTGCATTCATCCTCGTCCTAACGCAGCTGTCCCCGTGCAGGGAGAAAGGGAGGCCACAAGGGCCGGGCACGGCAGTACACGAGCCCTGAGGAGATCGACGCCCAGCTGCAGGCTGAAAAGCAGAAGGCCAGGGTGAGTACCTGCCTTCCCAGGGGGTGGGGGGTCCCCAGCAGACCCCAAGACCTCTGCTCCTCTGCTCCATGACTCGGACCCTCTACCCTTCCCCAGCCCGGCCCAGTTCACAGTTCCTGCTGTGTCCATCCTCAGGAAGTGTGTCCCTAATTGGTGCCCCAGGCTGCATTTGGCTCAGGGCTGGGGGCTGGCGGCTGGGGGGGTGCAGCAGAGTGTGGTATAAGAGCTGGGCCAGGTCCTTGGGAAATGGAGGTATACGTAAGGGTTGGAGTGTGCAGCTCTTGGGGGGTTGAGGGGAGGGGCAGTACCAGCGTGTTGGGAAGCCGGCCAAGTGGACAGTCTTTGTGGACAGGGGAGGGCTCACCCACTGGTGCATGGGCCACACGCGCCCACATCAGGGGAGTTGCAGGAGCCGCTGGGGCCCAGCCTGGGGAATGTGGCTTTCATCCGGGGTGAGGGGCTGCAGAGCCGAGAGGGGGTTCCCCCAGACCCAGCGCCCCACAGAGGTGGGTGGCAGGTGCCACAAAGGTGGGAGACCTTTGTCCTGTTTCCAGGCTGTCATTACTCCGGGCCTGCAGTCTGGGGCCGGTGGGGCTGGGGTCATAGTCTTGGGTTCTGTTTTGCATTTTTGATTCTGCAGGTTGTCCATTTCTGAAACAGGAAGAAGAGGAACAAGAAGAAGGTGGAGAGGGGGCTGCAGGGGACCCCAAAAAGGAGAAAAAATCCCTAGACTCAGACGAGAGCGAGGATGAAGATGATGACTACCAGGTACCGAGGCCGGCAAGGCTGCACTGGGTTGGCTTTGTCATCGCGAGACCTGGCTGCTCAGGAAGTGGGGCCACAGGGAGGGGGCATGTGGCGTGAGCAAAGGTAGTGTGGCGTGAGCAAAGGTAGTGTGTGGTCAGTGGGTGACATTCAGGCTGCTTGTGAGAGACAGGAGGGCCCAGGCTTGGAGTGCAGGGGCTGGGTCAGGGGTAGCAGGCCAGGGCCTTGTGGCAGGCTGTGGCCTGTGGCCTCTGATGGGAAGGAGCTGGTGAAAGTGGGGGCTGGCCTCGGAGAAGCGGGAATGGCAGGACAAGAGCAGTGTCTGAGCAAGAAGCTGCTTCATGGCTCTAGGTGGGGGGACGGAGTGGCTAGAGGTGAGCCCCGCTTTGGAGAGGTCCATGGGCTGTGGTGGCAGGTTGGATGAGCAGCTGAAAAGAAGGGGTGTTGCTGTGCTGAGTGAGGATTGTGGGGGAGTGGCTCAGGTGTGGGCAGAAGGTGACCGTGGAGCTGGGGGGTGGGGTATCCAGAGCCCTGACCTCAGATGGGTTGTCCTTTGGATGCCATCTCCATGGCCCCTTGAAAAGCAGTACAAGGTTTGAGCGGGCTGGAGGCGTTGCTGGACCCGCAGTGTGCACCCCACGTTCTGGGCCCTGCCCGCACTCCTTCCTCTGCTCAGAGGGATGGCGCAGGGTCCCGGCCAGACCACCAGGACCCCATTCACCGGTAGCGGGTAGAGCGCCGTGGGGACCCGGCCTGGCTGCGGAGGTCGCCTTGTCCCCACGGAACCCTGACTTCCAAGGCGAGGAGAGGCTGGCGTAGAGCCAGTGACAGGGTCGGGGGTCACGGGGGGTGCTTGGCCTATGACCCCGCTGTCACCTGATGTGGCTGTCCTGACTGGACCCGAGCCACATAGTTGCCCTCACAGCCAGGTGAGAGCAGGAGTCTGGTGGGGAGCTGGGCGGGGTGCGGGGCGCTGGGCGGGGTGCGGGGCGCTCAGCCCCTGGTGCAACAGCTGCTCTGCCCCTCTTGCCTCAGCAAAAGCGCAAAGGCGTGGAGGGACTCATCGACATCGAGAACCCCAACCGGGTGGCGCAGACAACCAAAAAAGTCACACAGCTGGACCTGGACGGGCCCAAGGAGCTCTCGAGGAGAGAACGGTAAGCGATGCGGGCCTGAGGAGGCGGGCGCAGGGCCAGGCTGATCTCCGTTCGCCCCGCATACGCTCTGCAGAAGCTCCTCCAAAGGAAAGAAAACCAAACACCAATATTTTTCCTCAGCAAAAGCTCCCAGAGAGAGGCTGGGGCGATAGGAGATGGGACAGTGGGCAAGGCGCTTGCCTTGCACATGGTCAGCCCGGGTTCCATCACTGGCACCATGTATGACCCCCGAGCCCTGCCAGGGTCTGCCAGAAGCTAACCAAGAAACCCAAGAGAAAATAGAGCCACAGCCTCGAGCCTGAGCATTGCAGTAAAGTTGGGGATTCGGTGTCGTCCTCCTGTCCCTGGCAGAGCAGCCCCCAGAGAGGGCTCCTCTCTGCACTGAGCCGGCCGGTGGGCGCTGCCCCTTCTCTGTCCTTGCCACACAGGGCGGGGGTTTATCCTGCGCCAGCCAGTCAGCCCCGGGCAGTGAGTTCTGCCACCCCCTCGGAACCGGCTCCTCTAGACCCTGATGTTGGGGGACCGTGAGCTCCCAACCCCTCAGACCTGCCGGCTGGTGGCAGACACTCAGTCCCTCCCTGTGTCCAGCTCTGCCCCATCCCAGTGTAGGGTGGGATCCTGGCTTCTAGGGGGCTGCACTCTTCGGTCTGGGGTACCCTGGCCGCTTGGCCCCTCCATTCTCCACTCTGGGCCCAGGCCGGAGTGTGACGCCTCCGTTCTGGCTCAGCTGACTGGCCAAATGGCCCTTGTGCTGCCATTTCATCCAAACAGAGAAGAGATCGAGAAGCAGAAAGCAAAAGAGCGTTACATGAAGATGCATCTAGCGGGGAAGACGGAGCAAGCCAAGGCCGACTTGGCCCGCCTGGCCATCATCCGGAAGCAGCGGGAAGAGGCAGCCCGGAAGAAGGAGGAGGAGAGGAAAGGTGGGCGCCTGGCCTGTGTCCTGGGGGGACATCGAGTGTGACTCAGAGGAAGCCCAGCTCGACTGTGCCCAGAGCGCTGCCCTGACAGGCCCCAGGGCTGGTGCCAGCCGGGGGGGGGCTGTGGCTGTCCCTTCCCTCCCTGGGGCTCACTGTGTGTGTGTGTGTGTGTGCGTGCGTGCGTGCGTGTGTGTGTGTGTGTGTGTGTGTGCGCGAGAGCGCGCCAGGCCTCGGGAACGGAGCATCACTGGGGCTCTGCCTGGAGAGTGTGGGGAAGGAGGGGCGGCCTCCCAGCAGGCTGGGTGTGGCTATAGACTACCAGCTCTGTGCATGCCCCGTGTGGCACCAGGTCTGACCCTGCCCTCTTTCCGCCTGCAGCAAAAGATGATGCGACTTTGTCCGGAAAGCGGATGCAGTCTCTGTCCCTGAGCAAGTAGCCTGGCCCGGAGGAGATGGAGCCGCCGCCCTGTGCCCGGCGCCCCGCAGCAGCCCCTCTCTGCCGGAAGCCCCCCTCAATCTGGGGTCTCCTCTCCATCTTGGCACAGAAATCATTGGGGGGCTCGAGGGGGGTTGGGGGAGGGCGGCTTCGATGTCCGGGACAGATGTGGAGGACAGCATTTCCTGAGTGACGCGCGGTTGATCTCGCTGTTCTTGGAATCGGCCCTGGGAGCGGGCGGGGCTCCCGTGGATGGGCTGCGGCGAAGGGCCTGGGCGTGCACTCGGGGGCTGGCGCCTGGGAGCCCGCGCCCTGACCGCGGCCAGGCCCGCTGAACCCGGCCAGCGCCCACTTCAGAAGCCCCCGGCCCAGCAGGCTCCACGAATCCAACGTGTATATTTGGCAGATTAAAGTCCACATTATCATACTGGATTTGGTGGCGCGTCTGTGGGCCTGGCCCCTGCTCTTCTTGCCCACCCTGTGGGGTCCTGCGTGGCCAGCGTTGTTGTCCTGCCCCTCTGCACCCCTCAGCACCCACACGCAGAGTCTTGTCCCCAGTGCCCCTACACACCTGCTGTGCCCTTGAGGGGGAGGCGGGAGGCCTGTGAATGCAGTGGCTGATGGGCCAGCATGCAGGTCCCAGACACCCTGAGTGCTTTTCAGGGTGCCCCTGCAGAGGGCACGAAGCCAGACCTGTTCAGATTCTGAAGCTTCCGGGCCAGCAAGCCAAAACAACAGGGTGCTGTGTGTAAGCTGGGCGGGGCAAGTGGGAGCCCCAGAAGGGCCCTCTGTGGGCCCTTCACACCCAGGAGCAGTCCCGGGGCTGGCCTGCAGGGAGCGGGCTCCCAGCTGGGAGGCTGTTGGGTTTGAGGGGCTCAGCAGCTAAGGGATGGAGTGAATACCCAGCAGGTTTGAGACCCCTAGTTTGATCCTAGCACCTTATCTCCCGGGTCCGGCTGTCAGTGGGGCTGTGCGTTGCCCCCTCCCCGGGATCTGTTTCACGGGTGTGCCCTAAGCACAGACAATGCCTGGTGCACAGTGGGCGTGAGCATACGTTTATTGTCTCCGTATTTGAAGCGGTTGGTGACCAGCACGCGCTTGGGAACAGTTTGTGGTAGGTAAAGCGTTTCCCGGGTAAAAGGCACATTCCTTGGCTAGGGCAGCAAAGCTTCCCGCCCTCCCCCTCCTGCCCACAGCCCCAAATCCTAGTTTGGGGACCTCAGCAAAGCAGCCTCAGCCCAGGGCCCCGGCTGCGGGGCTCACAGGGTCACACTTATTTGATCTTCAGGTCCTTCAAGGCAGATTCCAGGCTCTGGAAGGGGAGAGCAGAGTGACAGCAGGTGTGACCCCAGCCCGCCAGGGGCGCCCACGCAGGAAGGTGGGGGGAGGGGTGCTTACCTTCACATCCCAGATGCTCATGCCACCGTCCATGCCCGTGGTGCAGAACTGGGAGCATTTGGCCTTGCCCCCACTAAGCACCGAGATCTGACTGCAGAGAAGAGGGGCCTTTCAGGTCCTGGCTGGTACCCCCTCCCTGTCTTCCAAGGGGACCCCCCCAAGACTTAAGTTTAGAAATGCCAAGTTCTGGGGCTGGAGAGATAGCACAGTGGATAGGGCATTTGCCTTGCAGCGACCGACCCGGGTTCGATTCCTAGCATCCCGTATGGTCCCCTGAGCACCGCCATAAGTAACCCCTGTGCATTGCCAGATGTGACCCAAAAAGCAAGAAAAAACAAAAATGCCAAGGTCCATCATGAACCACATGACCAAAAAGGGGCGGTCAGCCTGGCTAGATGGATTCGTTGGCCAGTTCATCCCTGTGATCGGAAGTGCTGGCAGTTTAAGGTCTCCTGTCCAAGACTGGGACCCGCAGGTTCCACCCCTCACTGGACTGCACTCCCAGACCCCCCAGTGCCCTCAGCACGCGGCCCTCACCTAACGCTGTTCTTGTGCAGGGAGTCAAGGCCTGAGCTGCTTCCTGCGCCGCCCTCCGAGCTCGCCTTCTTGTCCAGGTTCTGGAAGCGCTCCCGGGCCGTCAAGCCGCGCTGTGAGCTTTGTTTGGGCACATCCAGTCGCCCCCCGAAGCTCAGCACCCCGGAGGTGCTGTCATAGGTGAACAACACCGGGAAACAGTCGTGGCCCTGCAGCAAGCGGGGCAGAAGGGAACCTTACCCCAAGGCCATCAAACGGCCTGGTTTGAGGAAGAACGTCGAGGGGTGTCTCTGTCCCCCCCTCCCCGCCCCTGAGTTCGGGGGGCTTCTGTCCTATCCAGCCCTTGTACTTCCTCTGGGAGACCCAAAATCTGGTACTCCAGGTCTGATTCCTCCCTGGGGCCCTTTGGGGTCTGCAGAGACTGGAGAGGGGGTAGACAGCCCAGGGCTACGCATTCCATGGGGTTGGCTCTGCACAGTGAAACACTAGCAGGCCCGAGGCAACGCGCTGAGCTGGCCCCTGACACCCACCGGCGCAGGAAGTGAAGAAGGGCCAGTCCAGCTGGGAATGCTTCGGAGACCGCCACATAGCCCGACCTGGCCTGCCCTCCCTGCCTGGACCACAGCCCCCCGTCGCTCACCGCTGCCACCAAACTGTTCTCCGTGATGAAAGTGACGGCCAGCAGTGGCAGCGTCTCTGAGGCCAGGGTGGCGACGCTGTGGGGGGAGAGAGGTCACCAGCCCAGCCTCCTGCACGCCCACCCCACCCGCCCGGGCTGGCACTCACGCCATCTTCTTCTCAGCATCAGCCAGGCATACGGTGCTGTCGTGGCTGACCCAGGCCACACGGCCACCGCTGGCCGAGAAGCACACGCCGTGCACCCAGCCGCAGCTGCTGCTGGACTCGAACATCAGCTCCCCGAAAGGCATCTTGGAGCCCCAGGGGGTGGGCGCTGGCCGCTCCTCCACCTCCTTGATGTAGGCCGAGAAGATCCTGCCGCGGGGGTAAGAGCAGAGAGATGCGTGACGTGAGCGTGGGGTGGGAGTCCCCGAGACAGGGTCCCCGGCTCAGAGACCTCAGTTGTCGGGGTGTCTGGAGTGTCTCAGCCAGCTCAAGCACGCGAGCCTTTGTACGGAAAGCTCATCCCTTGTCCAGACAGATGGACAGCAGGCAGGCTCTGGGTTCTGGTGCAGTAGCCGAGGGCCCAGGCGGGGCCTCCAGAGACAGCACATGGGGCCCCAGTGACCCACCTCCGGGCAAACCTCGTGATCCCCACTGGCCAGCCCCACCAGGAGGAGTGCAGGGGCCGGGGTCTCCAGGGGCCCAGCTCTCACCGGCACTTGAAGTCGCAGGAGCCAGCGGCCAGGAGCACGTTGTTGGGGTGCCAGTCCAGGCTGAGCACGGTGGAGCGGATGGGCTTCTTGATGTGCTTGCACACCCACCTGAGTGCAGGATAGCCGGTGAGGACGGGGCACCCCCGCCTTTGGCTGCTCCATGCCCTCCACCTCCTCACTGGGTCCCTCCAGTCTCCAGCCCTTCACAAGCCCTTGTGGTTTGTATGGGGGGGCGCCCCCTGGTGGGGCAGGGTCAGCTGTCCACGAGGCAGGCACCTTCTCCCTTTGCTCTCTGAACCCCTAAGAGTTCTTTCAGTCTCTGAACGAGGAGTTGGGGTTGGGGGGCGGGGGGTTAGGCCACATCCCATGGTGCTCAGAGGCTATTCCTGGCCCTGTACGAGTGGCCCCCTGGGGGGATTCGAACCTGGCCTTCAGTCAGGCTTCTTTCGGGCATTAAGCTGGGGCCCAGGGGAGAGGTGGGGGGCTGCTTACAGGTTCAGGGGTCTGTGGGGACTGTGGAGGGGGACAGGCACCAATGCCAGTGTGCAGGACTGCGGGGGGCCCTTGTCCCCCCTCACCTATGGGTACTTAGGACATATCTCCTGGGGTCATGCAGGGCCCGACACCCTACCCAGTGCTTTCTGGAATATTCTAGTCCTACCCCCGCCCCCTGCCAGGCACCCACCAATCATTCTCCTGCTCGAAATAGCAGATGGAGATGACCCGGGAGCCGCTGCCCACAGCAAACTTGTTCTCCTGGGGGGCCCAGCGCACGCAGCGCGCAGCGCGGTTGATGCGCAGGATGACGAGCGTGGGTTTCCACACGCGGCCCTTGAGTGTCCACACGTAGGCATTGCGGTCGGTGCCACAGGTCACAATGCGGTTGCTCTCAGGGGCCCAGTCAATGCCTGTGCAGTGGGGGACGCTAGGCTGAAGCCCCCTGAGTGGAGGGACTCAGTGGTCACAGTCAGAAATAAAAGCTGCATTGTACAGCGAGAGTCTTCAGGGGGCTGGTGTGGGGGACAGTAGGTCTGGGATTGCTGCTCGAGCTGACCGGGTGTTAGCGCTCCCCCAGCAATCGCTGCACACGTGAAGGGGCAGAGCCAAGAGACAGTGAAGAACAGGTTCTTGGGGCTGCTGAGCTGCTGGATCAAGCCTCTCCTGAAGCCCCCAAGTCTGAGTTTTTAGTGACTTGATGCGACACATTCCTTTAGGACTGGCCTTGATCAGCCCAAACGAGGGTCGTGTCTCCTGCCAGTCCATTCCCAGAGCCAGATCCAGCAAGTGGGGCGAAGGGTCCCAGCCAGTTCCGCCCCCTCCCGCCACTCCCAGCAGGTGACCCACCTGTCACCTGCCCATTGTGCTCCTTGAGTTCGTGCACCTTGGTCCACTTGGCCCCGCTCTTCTCGTAGATGTGCACCTCGTGGTTGTTGGGGCAGATGGCGATCTCTGAGGGGAGAGGGTGGGGCGGGATTGGGGGGCAGGTGGGTGCCCCCTGGACACCGTCTGGCCTCCTGTTTCTGAAGGGTCCCCTGAGACACCCCAACCCAGGGGCAGCTGGCCTGAGCCCAGGGCGATAGGCACTCACGGCTCCGGTCCTTGTTCCAGGCATGGCAGCTGATGGGCTCCACCAGGAAGCTGTGGTAGGCCATGGTCACGTGGTTCCTGTGGCCAGCGTGGGAGGGACCCACAGTCAGCCCTGAGCTGGGGCCGCCCTCCTGGGCCTCAGTGTCCCTCTTCACCTCACTGGATGCCACGAAGGCTCCAGGAAACAGACCCGGGTGGGGTGTGCTCATCCGCCCTTTGACCCTGGTGCCCGTCCTCACAGAGGAGCCCCAGAAAGCCCCTGTCACCCCAGGGCACCTGTGTGCCAGTCCTCGCTGCTCCTGAGGGGCCCAGGGCACTGCACAGCCAGGCTGCCTCCACACACCCTAGGAACGGGGAGCCTGGCGCCAGAGCACAGCGGGGAGGACACTTGCCCCGCACGCAGCTGACCTGGGTTTGATTCCTGGCATCCCACTGGGTCCCCGAGACCACAAAGACTGAGCCCTGAGCACTGCTGGGTGTGGCCCAAAAAAAAACCCCAGGGGCTGAAGCAATAGCACCGAGGGGAGGGTGTTTGCCTTGCACATGGCTGACCCGGGTTCAATTCCCAGCATCCAATAGGGTCCCCCGAGCAACCAAGGAGTGATTCCTGAGTGCAGAGCCAGGAGTAACCCCTCAGCATCGCTGGGTGTGACCCAAAAAGCAAAAACAAAAAAAAACAACCAACAACAAAAAAACAGAAAACAAAATAAAATCCCTCCGAGGGCTCAGCCCCCATCAAGACCCACACCCAGGAGGCTCAGCTGCCCAGAGGCTGTTCCAGGCTTCGTGCTCAGTCACCCCTGCCAGTGCCCTGCCCCTCTGGGCCGCCTGTCTGCCCCCTTTCTCACGTCCTCTCTGAACCTACGTTCATGTCTTTAAAATGGGAACAAGGGCCGGCCGGTAGGACACAGCTGACCCAGGCTCCATCCTCGGCATTCCATAGGGTCCCCCAGGCCCCGCCAGGAGTGGCCCCGAGCACTATGAGCCTTGAGGTCATTGCCCGGGGGAGAGTGAGGCACAGGCTGGCCTCAGGAAGGCTGATCTGTGCAGTCTCTGGAGTCATGGTCTGCACAGAGGACACCTCCAGTTCCGCAGAGGGGCCCTGTGTGCCCTCTGGGCAGAGTTGCACTGGGTGAAGGCCAGGGGGGTACCTCACTCCCAGTATGGCCTCCTGCCACCCACGGGCCCTACTTTTATTTGCAGCCATCCCCACATGGCACAGGGCAAACACACACACACACACACATACACACCTACCTACTCACACTCCTACTCACACACAAACATAGCTGCTCTCACACATCTATTCGCACACACATACTCACACACACGGACTCACATTACACACATACACGCACACACTCACGCACATGCACTTGCACACTCAGCCCAGGCGACACACTGAGGCCTCCCCACCCTCCATTCCCGAGGCCTGGAAGACCCCGGAAGTGGCCTGCTGGGGACTCCCCATCGCTGTCCATATCGGAGAATCAGGGGGTCTGACAAAGTGAGTCCAACCTCTTGCCGGCATATTCCAACCTTCTTTTTTGGGGTCACTCCTCCTGGCTGGCACATAGGGTTTTGTGGGGGCAGTTGCTGGGGATCAAGCACATACTGAGCCTCAGCCCCCGCCCTCAGCCCCACTTCTATACCCAGCCAGGTCCTGGTCAGCCGAGTCAAGGGTTTCTGTGTCACTGGGAGCCCAAAGTGCTCAGGGACTGAGGAAGACTGTGGCCCTGGGCAAGGGGGTGGCCCACACTCTGGGCAGAGCCAGAAGCAACCCTGGGAAAGAACAGCCTTCTCCCCCTTCTAGCAACTTCCAGAACAGAGCTGGAGGGCGGTAGGCCCCACCCTCTTCCCTCACCCTCACCTCCCACTCTCCCTCACCCCTACTCTCTCACCCCCTCTCTCCCTCACCCTTACTCTCTCACCCCCCTCTCTCACCCCTACTCTCTCAACCACCCTCCTCACCTCCTCCCTCCCTCACTTCCTCCCTCACCCCCTCTCCCTCAGCCCTTCTCTCACCCCCACCCTCCCTCACTTCCTCCCTCACCCCCACCAAAGGAGGAAGTGAGTCACAGCCCCCTCCCCCCAGGTTTCTCCAGGGCTCCCGCTCCTGCAGCCAGGGAATGGGGAAGTGATTCCTGCTGTCAGTGACCCTGCCAGGTAAACCACCTCAGTGAGCGGGGGCGGGGGCACTCCAGGAGAAAAAAGCAAGCGGGGAGCACTAGCAGCCCATGGCCTTGTCCCGGGGGCTGGGGCCCTCAGCCCACAAACAGTAAGGTGGGAAAGCATGAACCAAGGCTCCCCCCAATACACAGTTCCCTGGGAGTCACACAGTGCTCAGGGTGGGGATCAGAGGGGTGGGGGTGACGGGTCCAAGCCAGAGGGTGGTTTATATGCAGGGTACCAGAGACCACACGCTGGGTAGAGGGGACACAGCCTGGGTCTAAGTGTGAGAGATTCTGCCTCCCTCTGCTTCACCATGTTCACCCTGGGGGTCCCCACAGCCCCAGCAGGACCCAGCAAAGCCTAGCCCCCAGGGTGGGCATGGCCACTCGTCCAGCAGTGCTGGGTTCAGATGGGTGTTTCCCCACCAGTCAACGGCACCTGGTGTCCCCGACATGTGTCTTATTTATTTTTTTCTTTTTGGGTCACACCCGGCGAGGCACAGGGGTTACTCCTGGCTCTGCACTCAGGAATCACTCCTGGCGGTGCTCAGGGGACCTTATGGGATGCTGGGAATTGAACCCGAGTCGGCCGCGTGCAAGGCAAACGCCCTACCCGCTGTGATATTGCTCCAGCCCCCCCCCCCCCATATGTGTCTTAGAAGAGGCCCCAGGAAGCTCCTGCAGCCCGCGGTGTGGGAACCCGGTCTGGGCTGCGTTTGTGGGGCGCAGTGCTCAGGGAAGTCCCCCCGCCCCCACAGTGCAGCTCGGGGGAGCTGCCCACGAGCCGTTTCACACCAGCACTAAGCGGTTACTCAACTTCCTGTTGGGGGAGCCAACCTCCGCCCAGCCAAGGCGAGAAACCCGCGTGCAGAGCCCCAGGGGCACCCACTCGCGGACCCACCCAGCTTCTGCTGGCCCAGCGCTCAGAGGCCTCCCTGGCGTGGGCGCTGGCGGACACTGTCAGCCGCTAGGTAGGGCAGGGCGGCTGAGGCCGGGGACAGGAACTGGAAAGGTTCAGTCTGTCTCTGGACGCTGCCATCAGGCTAAGAAACTAACTTTCTTTCTTTCTTTTTTAAGCAAACAGGCTCATAATAACCCTTTTTATAGTGGAGACGGGCGGAGAGACCCAGAACGCACAAACAGCCAAGGAGGCAGTGCTGAGGGCACACCCGCAGGGCCCTCAGGGGCCATCTGGGCCACCCCCAACACCAGCCCCCCACCCCACCCCGTGGTCCAAGAGGATCTTTTTCAACTTCGATGCTGTGCCAGAGACGAAGGTTTCCGCGGGGCACACTCAGCTCCCAACCCTGGATGCACACGGGCGGGCCCCAGGACAGTGAAAAGACAGTGACAGCACTTAAGACTGGGGGGGGAAGGGGGGCAGCGGGCCAAGGGCCTCGCCCCCTCCACACGGGGCCTCCAGGCCGCCCCAGGACGGAGAATTGATGGGTGAAGGGCGATGCTCTTGGGCCCCCCAAACCTCAAAAGCTCCTCGCGCTGGGGATGCGGAGGGCTGGACGGGACAGAGGGGACAGGAGCAGAGACCAGCGCCGCGGGCTGCTCTGCCACTATCGGGCTCAGGATCGCCGTCCGGGTCCGGGCTCGGCCTGCCCTGCGGGCGGCGCTGACCCCACTGGCCTCATCACTCCCCCGGACCTGCCCGGGCCAGCCCGGGGTGGAGGGGGTGGAGGGGAGGGGGCGGCCAGGACTGGGAGCAGGGGGGCCAGGGAGGGACGTAGGGGTACCCGGGAGGGGATCAGGGGGGCCGGGGAGGGAATTAGGGGGGCCGGGAGGGGTGGCCGGAGGGGGGCGCAGGGGGGCCGGGAGGGGGCAAGGGCGGGGCGGGGGCGCCAGCTCATTTCCCGGCGGAGCAACCCGGAAGGCTGGAGGAGGGAGGGGAAGTGACAGGGCGTGGGGCCCTCCCGGCCCCAAATAACGGGGGACCCCGAGCTGGGCAGAGTGCAGGGGACGGCCGGGGCCGAGGGCGGGGCGGGGCGCCCGCGGAGGGCTGGGGACGCGCGGGCTGACCCCGGTCCCTCGCCCCGGGGCGGCGCCCACCCTCGGGAACCCCGCGTTTCATTTCCGAAAGTCCAGCCCGCGCCCCCTCGTTTCCCGGCGGAACCCCCGCAGACGCACGGACTGCACGCGCCCCTCCCCGCGCCCCCCTGCCTCCACACGCCCCCAGCCCGCGCCCCTCTCACCTTCTCACCCCTCTCCGGCCCCTCACCCCGGCCGGCCCCGCCCTGGCCCCCCAGCTCCGGGCAGCCCCCCTCACCTCGGGGTGCCCCGGCCGCGGACTCTGGGCAGTCGACGCGCCGACCCGGCTCTGGGCCCCGCGCCGCCCGCAGCCACTTCCTCGTGGGCGGGGGCGGGGCCTGGCGGGCGGGGGCGGGGCCTGGCGGGCGGGGCGGGACCCTGGGCTCCCCATGGGGCTGTCAGGGTGTTGGCACGTCCAAATTGTGAATCGCTGGGAGGGAGCCCAGAAATCGCCCACGACGCCCCTCGCGCCCAGGTGGTCGGAAAACGGAGTCCCAGGAGAGGAGGCGACCTGGGCAGCAGCTGGTGGAGCAGAGACATCCGTGACATTCGTCCTCCACTGAGCCGGTGGTGGTAGTGATGGGGGTCAGCAGGCCCTGGACCCTATTCGCTGTGTTCCCACTGCAGAACTGGGGTACTGGACCCGCAACAGGGCTGCCCCCGAGTGTCTCGGCACCCTTACCCCCAGTCCCTTTCACTTCTTTAGGTAGTTTCGGTCCTGGGGTCTTTGCCCATCGGTGGAGATGTGACCTATGGACGGGTGGGTAGAACCCCAGGGGGCTCCATGGGGTATAGTCTGGGGGCCTGGATGCCCCACCCTGCAGTCATGTGGTGGTCAACTCCCTCCATTAGTGGCCAGCACTGGGCAAGCGCCACCTCCAATTACAGAATTCTCCCCTCCAGGTGGCCAAAAGTAGGGAGCACTGGACCCCCAACACAGTGCTCAGCTATCATCTGTAGTCACCTGGGAGCTTTCCTGGCTTCAAGAGACAAGCGGGGGATGGAGGATGGCTGGCGGCTGTCCCTGGGGTGCCCATAGCTGGGCAAATCCAGATGCTCTGGGTGGAGGTTCCCAGCCGTACTTGGCCTTTTCAGAAAACTGATACCCTCTGGAAATCCCTTTTTAGTGAACAAACAGCACCCGCTGATACTCACAGGAATCATTCCAGCCCCACTTGGAGAAAACAAGACTCCAAAGTTCCCATCAACCCCTTCCAGACAAGTGAACCCCAAAGTGGAAAGGGATGGGGGCCCACATTTGAAATACTTCCCTTGGGAAGAGGATTTCTCAGCACAGCTTCTGGGAGGTGGGGGAGGGGGAGGGGATGATGGTGGAAGAATTCCACCCTGGGCCTAGAGAACTTTCTCCTCCTTCCTGGATCCTCCAGAGCCCCAGGGTCCAGCTTGCCCTTCCTTGCCTTCTCAGGTTTCCAAGGACTGAGGTCACCCCCACTCCCAGGGCAGCCTGGTCACTCTAGGTCAGAAAGCTTCTGGAACTTTCCCTTCACCGTGGCCATGATACTCCCTCCTGCTCGCAAGATGGCAGCTGAGCTCCGGCGTCTGGGCAGAGGACACTGTGCTACAAGGTAGAGGAACCTTTTCCTGAGCGTGGCCTGAACATCAGTGCCCACACCTGGATCTGTGCGCGAATACGTATGTGCCTCCCGGGAGGTCAAGAGCACAGTAGGAAGGGGACTCCATGCCTGTCCCACACACCTCAGGACTCACATCCCAGACCTGCTCCGGTGGCTGGAATGCTGAGTGGTGGTCCCTGCTGCCCCACTCCAAGCCACAGGCTGTGCCTCTTCAACTGAGATGTTCAGGCCTGAAATGAAGGCCAGGCCGGGAGAGAAAGCAGAGAAGATGCTCCCCAGGCCCTGAGCACCGCCAGAAGCGACCCTCAAGCACTGCTGGATGTGGCCCTCAAACCCCCGAAGCCTGAGGGGTTTCCTCCCACCAGCCCCAATGGCCAGTAACTGGCCTCCGGAGCTGGGTCTGATGGCCAGACTCATCTGACTGGGATCAGGAGCCGCCCCGTCATGTGGCCGGGCGCTTGCACCTCAGTCTCAGCGCGTCCGAGTTTGGGCACTGCCACCTGGGAGCCACGTGCTTGGGTGCCCTCTCTCTGTATGTCCCTCACACTCGCCCTTGGCACGTGCCCTTGTGGCGTGCTGTCCCCGGGGACACCGGGCAGGACGGATGGCTCCTGGAGCCAAGTTTTTCCATGGGCTCGTGCAGAGCAGGCTGGCCTGTGGCAGCCACGGAGCCGCAGACATCATGGAGTCACCACAAAGAGGCTGTTTGGCTGGTTTGGATTTTTGAGTCACATATAGTAGTGCTCAGGGGTGACTCCCATTTCTGTGCTCGGGGAACCATGCAGTGCTGGGAACTGAACCCAGGTTCAAGCCTTCTCATGCTCCCATGAGTCATTCCCTGAATTAAAGCACATCTTAAGAAACTAAAAAGAATTTACCCAATCTTCCTGTTGTTAAAAAAAAAAAAAAATGGATAGACTCTATGTAACAGAACCCAAACCACATTCAGGGTTTTTAATTTTTTTTTTAAATGTTTTATTTTTTAGGCAGATTTCACAGATCTCCTCACCCTTTCCTTTAAGTTAGTGTGACACTTTTCATAATAAACTACTTAAAGAGAAGCTTTGGTCAAGAATGGAATGAAATTGCAAAAACAACAAATGAACGAAAACAACCCAAATCATTGCTGTTTTTTTAAAAAACACTTTCACCAATGAAATTCAAACGAAAACACACACGATTTGCGCGGCTTCTGCAGTGTCTCGGGCGCTGGCTCTCCCGCGCCAGCATGCAAACGGGCTGATCCGGGATGCTCCCGCGGTTCACATTATCCGAAGGCCCTGGACCGAAGACTCTAAGGTCTTGAGAGGGACAGGAAGAACAGCAATCGTCACCAAGGATCCAGCAGGGTCTTTCCCCAGGCCGTCCCGGGGGCCTGAAAAGTGGCCTCTACACCCCCGTAATTGCCGACTGTACTGAGATGGCACCAGCATGCTCCCCAGGACTGCCGGCCCTTGCTCAGGCCCCGGGCCCACGCCGGTCCCTGGCTCCCCAGGAGAGGAGAGGGCCAGTGAGGTGCCAGCAAGGGCAGGCACTGAGGCATCAGCATTGTCTGCTGGCCACAGAGCGGGGGCTGGAGTCCTCGGGCTCCAAGAGAAAAGCACTTTCCTAGGTTGGCAGAGAAAGGGACTTGGCCTGAGGGCGCAGAGACCGGAGGCGGAGCTGCCCTGGGGCCTGCGAAGACAGGAAGCTTCCCCAGCAGCCCGGAGGCACCGAGGCTTCCCACACTGCAGGATGCGAGGAACACAGTGACGCGGCCCACTGCCACCAAGGAAAGTCCACTGCAGAGGACAACCCCACAGAGGAGCCATCCTCTCCTGCCCGCCCCACTGTGTGTCGCGTCTGCCCACACCCCAGAAGTTGGGGTAGGTAGAGCTGTCAGTGCCCGCACACCCATCCAGCTGCTGCCTAGGCCTCTTGGAGGCCAGCCCCTTTTGATTTTGTTTTGTTGGGGGGGCCACACCTGGCAGTGCTCAGGGGTTATTCCTCTGGCTCTGTGCTCAGGGATCATTCCCGGGCCGGCCTCGTGCTAGCAAGTGCCCTACTTGCCGAACTGTCTCTCTGGCCCCAGATGGAGTGACAGGAGAGCGCCTCTAGGCCACACCCTCGCCACCACAGGGGTTCATGTTGTCATCACCGTGCAAGGGGCCTGGCCTAGGCCTGAACCCCACAGAGAACCAGGACGCCCCACCTTACAGCCTGGTTCTCCCACAGCAGTTCTGGACTAGCACCTGATCATCTTCCTGGTCAGACCTCGGTCTCTGTAAGGCCTGTACCATACCCTGGGGCCTCCCCCACTGTGCCTCCTAGCTGAGTGCCAGGAGCACCAGAGGGCAATGCCACTTTCCAGGCCCCCTTCTCCCGGCAGCGCTGGCAGTCCCTGTACCCTCCAACAGCCCTCTTGTTCCCTGAGCACACCCTGTCTCATTGGCCCCTCCCCCTCAAACTCATCAGTGCCCTAAGGCCCTTCCTGTTCATTAGAGGCATCACTATAAGACATAAACTTCTCTCCCCAGGGCCTGTCGCACAGGGCTGAGCACAGGCTTTTCGTGGGAGAGGCCCAGGTTCTATCCCTGTCACCACATGGTCCCCTAAGCACTTGGGAGGAGCCCCCAGCAGCAGGCGTGTGCAATAAGCCAGGCAGGGGCTCTCCTGGGTTTGGCCCCCAAACCCACAAAGCCAAAAAACCAAAAAAGAAACTCGACCCTCCTGGCCCCCTCCTCTGGGGTGTACTGGATGTGACGCCTGGGTCTATAAATGAGAAACGTTTTTTTCACATGGAGTTTCAGCGCCACCACATCTGCTCCAAGGCGGAGGGGGAGAATACCTTGAAATCCCAAATGGTCATGGCTCCATCAATGCCAGTAGTGCAAAATTTTCGACAGTCTTGCTTGTCCACCTCGTAAATCGACACTTGACTGGGGGAAAAAGAAAAGCAAGAAAAGAGGCAGTGAGTGAGGTCTGTCCAGGCGGGAATCGAGCTCTCCCTCCCGGCTCTGGCAGGGAATGGGGGAGTGAACTGCTGCTACTCTCTATGGGCAACCCGAGTCAGGAAACGGGCGAACATGCTTGATTCTAGAGGCCCAAAGACCGAACTGACGGGTAACCGGACCGACCGGCCTGGCGGTTAGGAACCTGCACGGACTGGAGCGGACGGGCCATTCCGCACGCCAACTGCAGGCAGCACCGTCTCGGTGAGAAAAAGAATTTTTTTACAACCAGAGGCAGGATGAAGCATGACCGAAACTCCATGGCTGTGAAAAAAACAACTCCCTAACCATCTTCCCAGAGAGCTGGGGTTCTCCTGAACATCAAGAACTCTCCTGAACATTTAACGGGCCACTATAAATGTCAGCCACAGTCAGGCTGCAAGATCCCAATCAAGCAAAGGAGAGGAACAGAGAAATGGAGTCATCTGTCTGAGTCCAACTGACCTACCTTGCAAAAGAAAAAAAGAAAAGAAAAAAAAATCAACTCCATAGTCCAGACACTATTTTCTTCCTTGGCAAAAGTTTAAAACTTAGTCCTCTAGGGGAAGGGCAAAGGCTGGTGTGGACACTTTTATGTGGTTGGAAGAGAATGAAAGAGACATTCTTCACAACACTGGAGAATTACATGAAATGTGAATTCTCGTGGCCATCGTTTTAGGGGGACGTGCTCTAGCCCCTAGAGCAGGCAGGCCCTGAGTTGTCTTCCTCACTCCACTCAGTCCCCACGGACAGCCTCTGGAGCCACAGAATGAGGTGGCTGACCCTTTACTCAGGAGCAGAGAGCCTGCTAAGTGTCAGTGAAAATAAGCATGCCATCTGCAATAATCTGTTTTAGTTTTATTTGGGGGCCACACCCACAGTGCTCAGGGCTTACTCCTGGCTCTTCATCCGGGAATCACTTCTGGCAGGGCTCAGGCGACCTTATGAGGTGGTGGGCATCAAACGTGGGTGGGCAGTGTGAAAGGCAGGCGCCCTACCTGCTGTACTATTTTTCTACTCCCAAGGATGTCTTATTTATTGTTTGCTTGTTTTGGGGGGCCTCAGTGCTGCTCAGGGCTTCACTTCAGGCTCAGTGCTCAGAGGTCATGCCTGGCAGGCTCCGGGGACCATATGGGGTGCCAGGGATGGAACTGAGGTCTGCTGTGTGCAAGGCAAAAACCCTCCCTGCTGCACTATCTCTCTGGCCCCAGGATTTGTTTTTCTTTTAACCTACAAATTTCCAAGGGGCAAGGAGAGTGACTTCCACCCTCAAGTAGCCGCAAGGAGCAAAGATGAACTCTGGTCATCGAAAGAGAACTTCGCTTTGCCTTGACGCTTCCATTTTTCAAGAAGCAATGATGTTTCCAGCTGACTTTCTCCTTCCACTGAACTTGATGAAAAGCACAACCTGAGCTTGAGGGGTGGCGTTCAGTCAGCAGAGAGCACTTGCCTTGTATGGGTAAGGCCCTGGGTTCAATACCCAGCGCCACAAAAAAAAAAAAAGAAAAGGAGAAAAAGAGAACAGCACGACCTACATGTGATAATTCCCCCAGAAAACCTAGAGGTTTCCATTATGCTTTCTGTCACCATCACCACAGTAAGTCTCCCGACACAAAAGATCTTGCTGAAAAGAAAAAATTCTATGGTAGCCAATTCTGAACACCTTTAATTAAAAAAAAAAAAAATCAAGAAAAATAGTGCATTTCTCCTCTAGCATAAAAAAAAAAATCTAGTTTTGGGTACAAAAACAAAGTCCTACTGTCTTGTATAATCCAGAGGCCTTGTGAAAAATATATCAAGGAATACCTCGGCTTTGATGCAAAAGGATTCTGTTTCTCTAATTACAAGACTTTCCTCCTTGCATAAATTATTAGAAATCTAGAGCTGAAGTAACAGCAGTCATCTTTTTGAACCCGATATAGTTATATTCCTGCCGTGTTCCTTACCAGAACATTCAAGAAAGCCTACATTTGCTCTCTATCAACTTTCATGGGGAAAATTCTGGAAGGAGGAAGTCCTATGAGGCCACTCGGGTCTGCAGTAGGGTCTGCACACCTCAGAGGAGAGACGCCTGGGGTACGTCATATCTGGGAAGAGCCTGAGGTAGGGAAGCTACAGACTCAGATGCTTCTCGTTCCTGAAGGGATGACTGGGCCTCAGGGGAGAAGTTTCTCAGGAAGTCTGTCAGAGAACTTCCTGAGAGAAGGAGAGCACCCAACCTTCCCTGCAGAGGCCAGGCCCAGCGACCGTGGCACGTACGTGATGCTGTTCTGGTGCAGCGTCTCCAGGGCGGTGTTGCGGTCCTCGGTCGTGGCCCTCTTGTCCATGTTGCGGAAGCGCTCCATGGCGGACAGGTTCCGCTGGATGCTCTGTTTGGGGATGTCCAGCTTGGAGACGAAGCTCAAGCAGCCGCGATCATCATAGTTAAAGAGCATAGGGCAGCAGTCATGGCCCTGAAATGAGACAGCCAGCTGTGTTCCTTTGAAAGCACAGAGCAGCCATTGTCCCCGTTCCGGAGGGCCGGACACAGGGCGGCCGGGACAGAAGAGCGGTACTCACAGCAGCTACGACGCTGTTCTCCGAGACAAATGACACACTCAGGAGGGGCAGGAACTCCGTCTTCAGAGTGGAGACCCTGAACACAAGAACGCTTGTTGAACCGAGATGACCTCGACCCTGACACTTCTCTAGAGACACAGAAGATGACAAAGGAACGTTCTCACAGGGCCACCGGCAGCACACGCGCCACTACAAGACGCCCTGTGACCCCTGCTTTCAGGAATCTCCGGCATGAGAGTCTGAGGCAACCTGCACAACTGTGGGCCCCAAGCTGGTGCGCCACCCCTGCTGAAGCACCCCAAATACACTCAGGGCAAACTGGTTATAGCCTGGCCACCAGGGAGTCTGCACACTCTCCTGCCGTTGCCGCTGCTTTTCCAGCTTCCCTGAAGTCCACCCTAGTGGCTGACGCTCAGTGGTAATTTGTTCATCTTCATGAAGGGTCCCAAGCCTGCTGCAGGGACGGCAGCTTCTCCTTTCTCTGACCTCCTAGAGCTCGAGTGCCCGCGTCACTCATGACATCAGATGTCACTCCTCTCCTGTACTCACTGGGCCTCCTGGAGTCTGTGGCCGTGGGGGTCGAGGTTGGAGGCCACATTTGTAAGACCCCTTCTCTTCCCTCCACTAGGTACCGTCTTAGGGATCACCAAGAGGAAGACACAGCTCACACTCGACTGGGCTGTGTGTGTGCATACTTGCACACTCACCAGGCAGGTAAACACAAAGACACGCAGGGACCAGGCAGACAGCAAAGGGCTCAGCCCAGGCTGTGAGGCAGAAACCCAGGCTCAACCCTAGAAGCACACGGCCCCCTAAGCAATGCGGGGGGGGGGGGGGGTGCCCGCAAATCCCAAGCCAACGCCCTTCGTACAGCCCCCTGAACACTGCCAAAAAAACAAACAACAAAACAAAGGAAAAAAACACAAGAAAGTGAAATAGCTCCAAGCAAGGACCATAACTGAAATGAAGCAGGTGAGCACCAATCGCTTATGGATGGTACCTTTCCTTTCCGCATTCATACAACAAGAAAGGGGGCTGGAGCAATAGCACACACAGCAGGTAAGGCATTTGCCTTGCACATGGCTGACCGGGGTTCGATCCCCAGCATCCCATATAGTCCCCTGAGCACCGCCAGGGGTGATTCCTGAGTGCAGAGCCAGGAGTAACCCCTGTGCATTGCCAGGTGTGACCCAAAAAGAAAAAAAAAAGGGGGAAGGAGGAGGAAATTTTAAATGGGAGGGGCTGGAGACATAGTACAGCACGGAGGGCATTTGCCTTGCTCATGGCCAACCTGGGTTCGATACTCAGCATCCCATTATGATTCCCCGCCAAGCACTGTCAGGAGTGATTCTTGAGCGCAGAGCCAGGAGGAAGTCCTGAGCACTTCCTGGGGTGGCCCCCAAACAAACAAAATAATTTTAATTTTTTTTCTTTCTTTTTTTTTGCTTTTTGGGTCACACCTGGCGATGCTCAGGGGTTACTCCTGGCTCATATACTCAGGAATCACTCCTGGCGGTGCTCAGGGGACCATATGGGATGCTGGGAATCGAACCCGGGTCGGCTGCGTGCAAGGCAAACGCCCTACCCGCTGTGCTATCGCTCCAGCCCCAAACAAAATAATTTTTAAAAATTTTTTTAAAAAGGAAGGCTGGAGAGATGGCTCAAAGAGCTGAGCACCTGTTGTTCACATGGGAGTCCTGGGTTTGCTCCCCAGCACCACAAGGTCCCTGCCCATGTGACCTCCAATCAAAACAGAAACAAACACAAATCTAAATGCACCTAGGTGCCTAGAGGGGGAATCTAGAAGACCGAAACATCTACAGTGGAGAGTGGGGCTCTCGCAGGAAGGCCCTGTTCTGAACAGAGAAACGACAGACACACAGTTCAGTTAGGAGAGAGATTCTCTCTGCACTGTCACTCCCATCACCGTGCGGCAGCTGATGGCACTGGTTCTCAGCACACGTGGACAAGCCAGGAGCCTTTCCACTTGGGGGTTCTGGGGTGCCAGTGGAAACAGACTTGGGAAGGAATCAAGATTCTGGAGGGGGGCAGGGTTCCCATCCCTCTTCCGCCAGCCCCGCAAGCAAACGCATCGCTCCCCCCTCCCCCCCCGGCACAGTGGAGCTGGTTTCAAGGTTTTCATCTTACCAGGGCCACGTGCCCAGAGTCACTGTTCGCTGGCTACTGTCAGCGCGGCTCTCCCAGCTCTGCAATGGCCTCTCGCCTCAAGAACTCAGAGTAACAGACCGCACTGGCTCAAACCACTGAGGTTTTTCTGGTTTCTTTTGTAGGTTTGTTTTAGTTCTTTGAGTGCCAGGAATCATACCCAGGGCCTCCCCCCCAGCCCAGCTTGTATTAGGAAGCAAGCAGAGGCCTTCGGAGAGCACTCCGGGGTTTCCATTTGGGAGTGTTCTGGCAAAGGAGCTCTAATCCATTCACTTATTTATTTATTTTGCTTCTGGGCGACTCCTGGCTCTGTGCTCAATCACTCCTGGCAGGTCGGGGGACCATCTGGAGTGCCTGGGATTAAACCTGGGTTGGCCACATGAAAGACAAGCTCCTTCCTTTCTGGACCAATCTCTCTGGCCCCGAGTTCTAACTCTTTAAAAATAAGTATGCCTTAGCAGGGGCTGGAGATATAGGTTACTCCTGTTATAGACGCATTTAGATTGTCCATTTGGGATTTTTTTGTTTGTTCAGTTTGTTTTTTGGGGTTTTGTCTTTCATTTTGGTTTGGGGGCTACAGCCAGTGGTGCTCAGGGATTTCTCCAGAGGGTACTTGGGGGGACCATGTATAGAGTCAGAGATCAAACCAGCTCTGTTGCTTGCAACCATAGCCACTGTACTATCCCTCCAGCCCCCAATTTTTTTGTTGTTGTTGTTTGAGGCCTTTTTCTTTTCCTTCTGGGAGGGGATTTTATACTCACAGCCAGTTAAGCTGGGCAGATCCCACCGCCCTCAGCTCCAAACAAAGGCAGATTACTCACTGTATGCTTTTGGAGGCATCCGCAACAGACACAGTGCTGTCATGGCTGACCCAGGCCAGGCGGCTCCCGCTGGCAGAGAAGCTGACCCCGTGGACCCAGCCACCAGTTCCACTACCACCAAACTCTGACATCATCTGACCGAAAGGCATCTTGCTGCCCCAGGGTGTGCTGGCTGGCTTTTCGTCCACTTCTTTTATGTAGGCGGAAAATACTCTGCGGTGAAGGAGCAGGGAGAGAAAGAGTGAATACAAATGTCTGCATATAAAATAGGCCAAGGCAGCTTACTTTAAGTTGTTTCAGAAGGGACTGCACCACAAAAGTACAAAACACGATGGGCACCTGGGCTGTGCCTCAACTGAGTGAGGCCCTGGGTTTGATCCCATCACCGAAAAACAACAAAAGTCCACACGATGATAATGGCCGCTTAGTACCCGTACTGCAAACTGTAACCCAAAGGTAGAGTGACAATAAGAGGGAATGTGCCTGCCAGAGGCAAGAGGTGGGAAGGGGTGGGGGTGGCAGGAGGGATACTGGGAACATTGGTGCTGGAGGATGGGCACTGTGGAGGGAAGGATGGGTACTTGAACCCATCCTTCATATTTCATATGACTGAAATGTAATCACGACAGTTTTTAAGTCTGTAACTGTATCTCAGAGTGACTCATTAAAATAAAATAAAAAATTAAAATTATAAAAATGAAAATATCACTATAGATAAATAAACACATAAAAGTAAATAAAGTCCACGGGATGAACAAGTTCAGATACATAAACATCTCTAGACACAGAAAAGTTCCCAGGGCTGCCTACAGGTTAACCCAAGTTTGGTGAAACCCACAGTCAACCCACCCATCAGGTATCAGAGCACTGTGCCGTATCACGCACGCTCTAGATGAGACGGACTATCCCTTCCTTCCCTCCAGAGAGATCCTGCAGGAGGCTCCTGCTCCTCTGTCCACTGCAGAGCGTGCTCTGCGAGCACCCCCTCTTCTCTGCCTATTCACGGGAGTCCAGGAGGCCCAAGGTTAAATGGCAGTGAGCAATCTGTCATTACACAGCAAACCAATAGCACTCATCCATTTAAGGAAAGGGGCCATGCAGGAGACAGCCGAGGCGCCAGCAGTTGTGAGCTGTCAGCTGTCAAGTCCGGTCCGGGCTGGAAGTGGCCCCTCACTGCCTGTTGTCTCGAGTCTGAACGCTGGAGTGGGATTTCTGCATGCGCAGGAGATGCAGGGGGGACTCAGAACTGCCAGGAATCTATGGTTTTACTCCTTCTGGGCCATCAATGCAATGTTTACTTTGTACTGTTTCTCTTTAAAAAAACTTCTGAACAGACAGAAGCAGAGCTGGTGTGGGGGCAAAGGGGCGACAAACAAAATCCCTGAACTTAAAAGACTCCTTGATCAACCTGGGATATTGATGCCCACATGACAACAGCTGGGGTGGCTCTGAGAGACATGCGCACCGTGAGACCCTGGGCACAGTGAGTTTCAATCCACAGTCAGGTGGCTGCTGTCCAGTTCCAAACTGGGGGGGAACAGATCCATGCCCAGTGGGGCACAAATTAAAGTTTATTTCTGGAAATTACTGTTCAAACACAAGAAATTTCATAGCCACACACTTAGACATGGCCTGATAAGCCTGCTGGTACAGTTAAATACCATTTAGTTCCATCTTCCAAGGGAGCTAGAACGACCCTGGAAAATATATTATAACAATGAAATATAAAAAAAAAATTAATGTGCTACACTGGTTCTTAGCAGAAGATCTAAACTTTTCCCAAAAAGTGCCTTGACTGTATCCCCATTTCCACAGCCCAAATCCTGCACACATTTAAAAATCAAACCAAGTCAATCCCTTGAGTATTTGTGGATATAAAGCATTAGCTCAGTTTTCTGGAACTTACTCCACAGAGCCTACTAAAGGAAGATGTATCCCATCCTCCATGGCACCGAACAGTCTGTGTAAAGCACCATTAGCTTGTTTTTCTTTTGGCTAAGGAGAAAAAGTCTTCTTGACAAAAGAATAACTTGAGAAAGCAATAACATGATCCTTAAAGCTCTTAGCTAAGGGGCTGTGCTTCACACTAATGACAAATCAAAAGCTGGCACCAGAAAAGGAACTACATGGACAGAGGTCAGCTGTGCACTGTCCTGCCGGTTCTCTGCATTTCAGATTCACCCTGGCTCTTGCCAGATGAGAAAGATGCTGAAGCTAAGGCAGCGGGGAAGAGTGGTGTGGACAGTGGTTCGTGTCTCCTCTGCAAGGCCAAGTGCACCCATTTTTCTATTATGATAATTTACATGCAAGATTTTAGGTCCTCTGCAAAATTATTTTTTATTTATTTATTTATTTATTTTTTGCTTTTTGGGTCACACCCGGCGATGCACAGGGGTTACTCCTGGCTTTGCACTCAGGAATTACTCCTGGCAGTGCTCAGGGGACCATATGGGATGCTGGGATTCGAACCTGGGTTGGCCGCGTGCAAGGCAAACGCCCTACCCGCTATGCTATCGCTCCAGCCCCTCCTCTGCAAAATTATAAGCTCCTTTCACCTCTAAACAACTCAGAGTTGTTTAGAATCTGGCAAAGCAGTGGAGTCTTGGGAAACTTGCTGCAAGGGGCTGGAGAGAAGGGCAGGGGTTAAGGCTCCTGCCTCTCCCACGTCCACTCCCATCTGTTCCCAGCACCACACTATCCCCAGAGCATTGCTGAGTATTGCCTGGGGGATCCCAAGCACAGCTGGGCAAGCCCTGGAGGTCCCAGTGTACTGCTGGGGAGCCCCAGGTAACCCTGTGGTCTGTGGGGCACAGCAACACAGTGATTTTGAGTCTTTGCATCCAACCACTGGCCAGGTTGGCAAGAATTACAGGGAGCTGCCCTTGTGCCTCCTAAGCACTGTGTGGGAAAGCACCCCTCTCCCTACCACCCTCCAAAGTTTTGGTTGAACAATACACAGTTCCAGTCTTCCAATAAATTCTCACGTGTTCCCACCTGCATTTGAAATCACAGGATCCCGCGGCCAGCAAGACATTGTTGGGATGCCAATCCAAGCTGAGCACTGTGGAGCGAATGGGTTTCTTGATGTGCTTGCTGACCCACCTATGAAGGACAGTTCGTTTCAGTTCACCCTGTGCAGAAAACAGCCCTCACCACACCTGCAAATGAGTGTCGGGAGCACACAGTCCTCACACGAGTTCTGCCAGAGGGAAGGATGAGGGGAAAAGCACCATGGCTTATCCCCTTTGTCCATTCTGCGTGTGGATATTCAGAGCAGAGCAGGCTGGCAACTGTAAGTTGCACTGCTCAGGATATTTCCAGATTAACTGGTGTTGCCTCATGGGATTGCATATTATGTGTGTCTGAGATTTGAAATGATGTGTGATTTTATTATAAATAGCAGTCTGGTATTTTTTTCCACTTCGGGTTAAGTTTGGGTGGTAAGCTCAATTTCCTGTCTGAGAATGACAAAATTTCCCCCCCCCCCCGCCCCCAGACAGAGAAATCCCAAATAAGAAACATCAGTATGGAGATTCCCTCCTATTTCTCTAGCTCCATGGACAGTTTATGTATGTCTAAGAATCCCTCATTATTTGGGATTAATGAATGCAAGTTCTGCTTCCAAACTGCTGTTTGAAACCTATGGGTAAGCCGGGCGGGGGGAGGGTGGCCCTTCCGCCCCCCATACTCAGAGCACGTGGAACACAGGAGATTTGAACCTGTGGCCACATGCTTCTAGGCCTCTCTGCTATTCCTCTGAGTCTTTAAGTCATTTTGGAGTATTCACACAGGACAAGTGAAATACTCTTTCAAAGCTTGTTCCAATGATAGTGACTTGTACTCTGAGTTCCAATTCACCTGAAAATTATTCAATTTTCAATGAAAAAAAAAAAAAGTGAATTGGGGGCCAGGATGATAGTACAGCAGGTAGTGTGTTTGATCCGGGGTTTGTTTTTTTTTCTTTTTGGGTCACACCCACAATGTACAGGGGTTACCTCCTGGCTCTGCACTCAAAAATTACTCCTGGTGGTGCTTGGGGGACCATATGGAATGCTGGGGATCGAACCTGGGTAGGTCGCGTGCAAGGCAAACGCCCTACCCGCTGTCCTATTGCTCTGGCCCTCAAAAGCTTTCCCCCCCCCCTTTTTTTCCTTTTTGGGTCACACCCGACAATGCTCAGGGTTTTCTCCTGGTCTGCACGCAGGAATTACTCCTGGTGGTGCTCAGGGAACCATATGGGATGATGGGAATCGGACCCGGGTCTGCCGAGTGCAAGGCAAACGCCCTACCTGCTGTGTTATGGCTCCAGCCATGATCCGCGTTTGATCCCCAGCATCCCATATGGGCCCCCGAGCACCGCCAGGAGTGATTCCTGAGTGCAGAGCCAGGAGTAACCCCTTAGCATCGCTGGGTGTGACGCAAAAAGCCAAAAAGAAAAAAAAAAAGTGAATTATCACAGAGGCAGAAGGTCTAAAGTGAGAAAAGTTGTTTCTCACCTGTTAAGAGAAAGCCAATGGGTTTTTGTGGTGAAGTAACTTTACATATGAAAGAAAAAGATACATCTTAAATTCCTAATTCAAACTGGTGGCAAATTTACCTTCACTTTTCAGAGAATCAAAATTTCTGAGATTTTACTAATTATAAATACTAATATAGGTCTGGGGGTGGGGGCTGCTGAAGTGCTGGAAGGGGCTCTTCCCAAGCAGGACCAGGTTCAATAAACTTCCCACCACCATCCCCTTACACCACCAGGTGTGGTCCAGAAAAGCAAAACCAAGGAAAGTAACAGGATACACCTGTCATGCTCCAGCAGAAGGAATCAGTAATACCAAACAAAATATTTGTACTCTGCTATTTTTTGGTGCTAGTACAAAGACCATCAGTTTCCTGTGAAATGACAACTCTATACTCTACAACTCTACACAGAGAGCAGGAGGAGGCTAGAGAGCTAGTATAGGGGTTGAGGCACTTACTTCCCTTGCATGTGGCCAACCCGGTTCCAATCCCAGCACTGAATATGGTTCCCCAGTGGCTCCCCTGAGAGTGACCCCTCAGCAGAGCTGGGTGTGGGCACAAGTCCCCCATCCAGAAAGAGGAAAAAGATTCCCCCCCCCAAAAAAAAAGAAAGCAAGCAAGAAGTGAGTTGCTATGAATGAATCCCACTGTACCTTCTAACTCAGCTACAAATGAATAATACAAAAAGTACGATAGCCGGGGCTAGAGAGCTTAGCAGCTGGGAAGCCTGTCTTGTGTGCAGGAGACCAGGGTTCGATCCCCAGCACGTTCACAACACCAGCTTCAGTAGCAAATAAACCTGAAAGAACCCTAGATATCCTGCTGGTGGTGTGACTCAACAGAGGCTCTGGGTTCCCTCAGCACCGATTAAGATAAGAAAGCTAGATGTATTAAGTGGGCAGGAAGAAAATAAATAAACTAGCCTCAGGACACTAAGAATTTTTTTTTTTTCTTTTTGGGTCACATCTGGCAATGCACAGGGGTGTTACTCCTGGTTCATGCACTCAGGAATTACTCCTGGCAGTGCTCGGGGGACCATATGGGATACTGGGAATTGAACCTGGGTCGGCCGCATGCAAAGCAAACGCCCTACCTGCTGTGCTATCACTCCAGCCCCACCTTTTTTTTTTTTTTTTTTTGCTGAATCTTTCAAATTTATAATTTCTGTACCAGAGTAAGAAAAGAGCAACATGGATGGTACAGTGAGCAGCAGTATCTGACAGACCAGACAAGTTTAAACTCCGGAACTGGAAACCACATCTTCATATTATCACAGAAAAGATGTGGGATTTGACTGAATGTGCATATGAGAAAGAAAAAACACAACAGAATGAAGAATTACTGGGGAGCAGGGGGAATGTTCCAGAGTACAATAAACAAAGCTCTAGGGAAGCATTCAGTGCCTTCAAAGGGAGGGTTCTAGAAGGAAACTGTGGTGGCTTACCAGTCATTCTCTGACTCGAAGTAACAAACAGAAATGAGCCGGGCCCCGCTCCCCACAGCAAATTTGTTTTCGAGAGGAGACCACTTGACAAAAGTAGCTGCACGGTTGATTCTCAGGATCACCAGGGTCGGCTTCCAGACACCATCTTTCTGGCTCCAGACGTAGGCATTGCGGTCAGCCCCGCAAGTGACAATGCGGTCACTCTTGGGTGCCCAGTCGATACCTGCAAAGGAGACACGACATCATTTGGGATTCAGAGCCAGTGACAGGCAGGAGATGACCAGTGGTATGGTGGGTCAGCTTCAGGATTGTCATTCTCCTTTTAAACCCATCCTATCAGCATCTTACAGAGGCAGGAAGCTTCCCACCCCAGCGGTGCTCAGGGCTTATCCTGGCAGGTTCAGAGGACGGTAAGTGGAACTGAGGGTAGACCCCGGGTTGGCAACGTGCAAGGCAAGCACCCTACCTGCTGTGCTATTGCTCCGGCAATTAACTGTGAGATTTCTACAGATTTCTACATAACCTAAAGCTCTATGATATATTTTGTCTTTTTTTTTTTAAGATCAAGTATGTGACATGACACCCAGGCAAATATAACTGCAGTACGTAGAGGGGAAAAGACAAATCCCAGTTATCTCCTGGGAGACTGTCTCAGATCCCAGAGATAAGAGTCCAGTCCCATAGTACTGTTGCTGGCAATGGTATGCATGAAACCCTATCATTAACAGTGCTATAAGTCACAGTGACTGAAAATGACTATTAAGCCCTGTCAGTGACCTGAGCTGTAAATCTGAGGCTTCCACGGGCCTCTTCTTTGGGTTTGACTGATTTGCCAGAGCAATTGCCAGGAGCCAGGGTATGTGAGATCACCGGCTTGTAAAATGATTTAAGTGGCTAGATAGAAGAGAGGTCAGGCCAGGGGGAGAGATGCAACATTCCCAAACCCTCCCCAGCTACACCATGCCCCCAAATCTCCATGTTCCTGACCCACCAACTCTCAGAATCTCATATTCCAGGCTCTGATGTGCAACTCAGGACAAAGCTAGGCTCAATGAAATCATTTGGTCCCCGGTGAGCTATTCCATCTCCAGCCTTTTCTCCCTCCTGGGAGGCAGGGGGGACTGAGACTTGTAACCACTAAGCTAACTGGCAACAACCCCCACAAGTTATTCTAGGGGCCTACTTTGCACACTGGAGGCACAGGTTCAATCCCCACAGCCACAAGTGACCCCTGACCTAGCATAGAGTTGAGAGTAGCCGCTAGGCAACATTCTGCCCACATACACATCTGGGTGTACCCCCAAACAAAAATCCAAACCAAATCAAAAGTTACCCTATAGATCTAGTAAAAGATATCTTGAAGGTCCTTAACACTGAGGAAATAAGTTTCTTAGGAGCTCTATGCCAAAAATAGGATGAAGACCAAATTTTTTTAAATTACAAATCACAGTAACTAAAGGTGGTTCCTCTAAAGGTCACTGTCATGGGCACAGAAGTATCTCTTCAGTAAGATTTAGGCACTAGAAAAGAGTCCTGGGGATTCCTACTTCAGGATGAGATCTAGCATGGATCTGACTAGAAGGTGTTCCCTCTTATCTGACCAAAGTTTTACTTAGTCTGTATCTTTGCCAAGGATCCCATTAAGGGGAGATAGTACATCGGGGAGGGCGCTGGCCTACTGCCTCTGACCTGAGTTTAACTCCAGCCACCCCAAACACCATCCCGCCCCCTGGCCCCCCCAAAAAAAATAAAAGCCACAACATCAAGATCAGGTTGTTATAAACCTAGAGTAAAATCTGTGGGGGCTGGAGTGATAGTACAGTAGGCAGGGCTTCCATCTTGCACGCAACAGATCCAAGTTCGATCCTTAACATGCTATATGGTCATGCTAAGGATCAAACTTGCGAATCACCTGAGCAATGCCAGAGTGATCCCTGAGTGCAGAGTCAGGAGGAAGCCCTGAGCATAGCCGGGTGTGACACCAACCCCTCCGCCCCTCAAGAAAGAGTAAAACCTGCCTCAAATCAGTCCTTTTATGGTAATTGAAGACATGTTTTTCTATAAATGTAATTTCAAAATGAAGGTACAGATACAATATTACTAAGTTATTGTAAGTATGCCCCTAAAATTAAATAAAACCCTAATATGTTCCTGAAATGAATGTAAATTCATTAACATTTTTATAGAAAAAAAGAGGACTATAAACCAATGTCTGTTAGTCATAGATCTTGGGGAGTTTAGTGTATTGAAGAATCTACTCATTCCTTCACTCACATTATATTTTAGCTCAATTATCTGCACGGCAGAAGGAAAAATGATATGGGGGAGTATATTATAGTGAAGCGCATTTTTATTTCAAATCCATTCATTGCAAGACAGTTGTGTAGACCTCTTTACTAGATAAAAAAAATTGAACTGCTGGATTAATGACCACATACTACTATAAAACATCACAAAGGGACATGAAGAAAATCCTGCCCCAGTTCTTTATGCCCACACATAACATCCCTTCCCTAAAATAATGTTCTATCATGGCATTTTCTTTTGCTTTTTATAAATTAGCGGTGGCTCTACAGTTTTTTCCAGTACATTGATTTTACCATAATAATTTCCTAAAACACTCTATTGTTGAATATTTCATTAGTTTCTGACCATCTGTTAAAAAATTGATAAGGCTGAAGAGATAGTACAGAAGGCAGACTGCTTGCCTCGCCTGAGGTCAACACAGGCTTGGCCCTGGCACCGCAGAGGATCCAGGGAGCCCCTCTAGGAGTGATCCCGAGCACAGAGCCGGGAGTAAGGCCTCATCACAGCTGCGTATGGCCTCCAAACCAAATCCCCATCCCAAACCAAGAGGAAAAACAACTGGAATCAACACTGACGCACAAACCTTTCAGTTCTGATTAAAATGATCTCGCCAAGATAAATTTCCAGAAGGGTGATGCAAAATCTTGTTCTGATAAAAGCAAAAGCCCAGTTTCCCTAACTTCATTACAGCTTCTTGACAACCCAAAGCAAATCTCTGAAACTCTGGCAGCAGTTAGGCTGGTCCCACTGTCCCACTAACAATGGCTTTCAAACCTTTGTATGGTCCCCTTCCCAGGGGTGAGGACAAGTGCTAGGATTCACTGCTAATTACTGGGGTGCCCGCAAACTGTGAAGGTTCATGCTGAATGTACTCAATTAGCTAAGAGTGTGATGCACCCCTCGCCAGAGGCACTCGGGGCTCCTGCCTCTGGCTTTGAAGAAAAGAGCTGCACACGGCACATGGAATGCATAGAGGGCATTTTTAAGCGAAAAATAAGACTGACTGGAGCTGACCATAGTTCGATCTAGGTGATGGGCACATTGAGGCCATTACACAATTCTCTTTTCATTATCTTAGACTTTCTGTGCCTGGAGCAAAACATTTTCTTCTTTTTATTAAGGGGGGGGGCACACCTAATAGTATTCAGGGGTTACTCCTGGCTCTGCACTCAGGAATCATTCCTGGTGGTGCTTGTAGGACCATACAGGATGCTGGGGATCGAACCCAGGCCTGCCATATACAAGGCAAATGACCTCCCCACTGCAAAATTGCTCAGGCCCCACATTTCTTTTTTTTTTGGGGGGGTCACACCCAGTGATGCTCAGGGGTCACTCCTGGCTCTGCACTCAGGACTTATCCCTGGCCATGCTCAGGGGACCATATGGGATGCTAGGAATCAAACCCAGGTCGGCCTCGTGCAAGGCAAAAGCCCTACCCGCTGTGCTATCACTCCAGCCCCACACGTTTCATTTTTTAATTTGGTTTTGGGACCACACCTGGTGGTGCTGGGGATGGAATCCGGGTCAGCCACACACAAGGCAAGTGCCTTCTCCTCATTCACGATCTCTCCAGCCCAGCAAAATGTCTTTTAAAAAGAAGACAGTGACGGGGCTGGAGCAACAGCATAGCGAGCAGGGCGTCTGCCTTGCACGCGGCCAACCCGGGTTTGATTCCCAGCATCCCACATCCCATATGGTCCCCTGACACTGCCAGGGGTAATTCCTGAGTGCAGAGCCAAGAGTAACCCCTGTGCATAGCCGGGTGTGACACAAAATGAAAAAAAAAAGAAAAGAAAAGAAGAAGACAGTGACTTAAACATTTAACACAAAAGAATAAATTCACACATACATAGAATTCCCAGAACTCTGCTCTCCCTCTGATTCCAGCTCACTCCTTTTCTCCACAGCACTGATCAGTCCTTTCTTTCAGAAGTTTTAGGCTTACTTTATTTTCTATAGTTACTCCTTTTCTGAGAAAATACGTTCAATACTTGATCTCCTGCCACAGCTATATTTAGATTTTTCCAACAATATTTTTTTAGATCTAAAAAAGTCGCTTGAGCATTTGGACATAAAACAGGCCCAAGTTCAAAGGATTCCAAAAGAAAAGCAGCAGAGAAAAAAGACTAAATATTTCATTTTTGTGGCTATTTTTCTTTTGGTCGTTTATCTTTGTCCTTTCTCACTTAAAAGAATTTGCTAACATTACCATTCCAATTTAAAATAAAAGTGTTCTTATTTTGGGGCTGTAGGTCCACTGGCAAAGGAACATTTGGGGGGGTGGGTGGGAAATAGGCCAGATCTAACAGAAATAAGGTCATGGGAAAGCAATAGCAATAAAAATAGACTCAGGTCCTTCTTTGGTGCTGATTCCCAGTGCTCACGATCACCATGTACAAGTCATTGGTAAAAGCAAGAGTGAATGGTTATGAGCTTTTGCTGGGGAATATGACATAACAATGCAAAAAGGTGGAAACAGTATTTTTTCTCTGATTTTGGAGGGAGAAAATCTTTAATTGCATCAGCATGTTAGGGAATTCAAGGCAAAATTTCAGGGATGAAAATGATTTTTTAAAAATCATTATTAGGGGTGGGAGAGATAATACAGCAGATAGGGTGCTTGCCTGGATTGCAGTCAACCCAAATTTGATTCCCTGGATCCCATATGGTCCTCTGAACACTGCCAGAAATGATTCCTGAGCACAGAGCCAGGAGTAACCTATGAGCATTGCCAGGCATGCCCCAAAATAAAACAAATCATTATCAGTTTTGGGTTGGAGTGATAATTCAGTGGTAGGGTACTTGCCTTGCAAGTAAAAGCAGACCCGTGCTTGATCCCTGGCACATCATATGGTTCCCAAGTACTGCCAGGAGTGATTCTGGGTATAGAGCCAGGAATAACCCCTGAACATAACCGGGTGTTGCCCTCCCCCCCACCAGAAACAGGGGTGAGCACATGCTCTGCATGCAGGAGGCCTGTTTTGATCCCTAGCACTGCATGGTCCCAAGAACTGCCAGGAGCAACCCCTAAGCACACAGCTGGGAGTAGCCCCCATAGTACTATTGGTATGGCCCCCTAAACAAACAAACAAAAAAAAACCAACAAAAACAGCCAGAGGGTCTAGAATATGGTTTCGTGGTAAAGCACATGCCTGCATGGGTGAGGCCCTGGGTTAGGTTCCCAGCATCACAGGGACAGCAGAGCAATGATAGAACCAGATGCGACTTCATATCAAAGCAATAGGTTTTCCAGAAATATGGTTCATTAGCTTCGGAAAACCACTATAAAACTTCGTTTTAACCTTTTCCTCCCTCTCCTTCGCTTGACATGTTGTTTAGGAAAACTCAGCTCTGCTCTGCATGTCACCTCGAAGTTATCTATTTGGTGGTAATTTTTGTTTGAGACAAAAGTGAACGTTAATGGGGCCGGAGCTAAAGTACAACAGGTAGGGCATTTGCTTTGCACACAGCTGACCTGGGTTTGATCCCTGGAATCCCATATGGTTCCCTGAGCACCGTAATTCCTGAGTGCAGAGCCAGGATTGCTGGGTGTGACCAGAAAAAAAAAAAAAGAGTGAACGTTAACTCACGAATCTGCCTCACAGCCAATACTCTGTAAGGTCCAAAGAGTTGGACTTCCACAAACCCAATAGACAAATGCAGCGATGAACTGCAAAGTCACACAAAGAAAACCATGATGGCTAATAAAAACCCAAAAATACACTCACCTTTTCTATTAACAGTCTGGCTGTTGGGAAGGTAAGTGGCTAGAAGTGAGGACCGATGAAGGGCAGACACTTGTCTACTATGCACCAACAGGCACACGAACACAGAGATCTGCATAGGGATGCTGTTTCAACACTTCAGTCGGACAAGGAAAGACTGGGACTCTAATGTCAATACCACGGAGCAGAACATAGTAATGGTGACTGTTTAAGTATGAAATGCTGAATGGCAGTTACGAAGGAACAAGCTAGGGCTGGAGAGAGAGCACAAGGTGGGTGCTTGCCTTGCATGCAGCTGGTTCAATCCCTGGAACACATATGGTTCCCCAAATGCCACCAGGTTTCATACTGCCAGGTCTCCACACCCCAGGAAGAAAGGAATAACCTTGATTTGAATTTAGCAGTAGATAGCTCAGACATGTGGAATGCAAAAGCAAACTTTAGGACAAGTATGAGATAGGCCAGATAAATGGCATTTAAAAACAGTGGCCAAAGGACTGGAGAGAGTACAGGGGTGCTTGCCTTGCATGTGGCCCAGCCAGGTTTGATCCTCAGCACTGCCTATGGTCTCCTGAGCAATGCCAGGTGTAGTCCAACCTCCCTCCCCCCGAAAAATTAGCCAGCAGCACAAAGACTGACAAACAAATCAGAAGTAAGAAAGACAGACTAAGATATGTCTCACCAAATCACAGTCTAACTTCTGCAGGAGTGCAGGGCTAGTGGGGAGACTTTTATCATTATCTAAAATAATACTCCCTGGGGCTGAAGCAATAGTACAGCAGGTTGGGCGTTTGCCTTTCATGCGGCCAAGCTGGGGTTCAATTCTCAACATCCCATATGGTCCCCCGAGCACTGCCAGGAGTAATTCCTGAGTGCAAAGCCAGGAGTAACCCCCAAAGCAAAAATAAATAAATAAATAAATAAAATAAAATAAAATAATATTCCTTATTATCATGTTTGCTTCCTACGTTTTTGGCACAGGAGAAAAGAAAAAGTTGTAAATTTGAGGTAGCAGGAATATGGATGTTCATTACTCCTAACCCTCCCCAAGATTGTGGAATGTCGTTTTCACTCCAAAAACAACATGCAAGGAACTTCTGAAAGACACTATGTTCCCTAGCATAAGGGAACAGAGTCTGGCTTACATTTGCACATACACTTTCGCAGCTGACAGGCTGTCTAGCCGCCAATTCCACCATCTCTCCTCACTGTAGATCTCAGGCCCCACACGAGGCGCATGCTGTCCCTGCGGATGCTCGGAACCAGCTGGGCACAAAGAAGTGCTTAACAAATGGTGGGTGTTTTCCTCTCACATTTTCTGAAGAAGACCATCCCAAATACTGCCCCACTTTAATTAATTTATTTATTTATTGAATCAACGTGAGACAGTTACAAAGCTTCGACGATGAGTTTCAGTAATACAATGATCGAACCCCCACCCCTCCACCAGTGCACATTTCCCTACCATCAATGTCCCCAGTATCTCCCCCGCCACCCCCCATCCTTCCCCTGCCTCTATAGCAGACAATTTCATTCTTACTCTCTCTACTTTTGGGCATGACAGTTTGCTGCACCATCTTAAATACTTTGGCAGACTTATTTCATCCAGTGACTTGGTGGTAAAAGGCCTGCTGGGAAGCCATGGAGTGCCCGCTCTGTTCCTTACCTGTGATGTGGCCATTGTGCTCCTTGAGCTCATGAGCTCTCACCCACTGGCTCCCATTCTTCTTATAGATGTGCACCTCATGATTGTTGGGGCTCAGGGCAATCTCTGGGGGCAAAGACCAATAAAATGGTTAACATCCAAACTGGAAGTGTTCACCACAAAAGGAAAAGGGGGGAAGGAAGGAAGGAAGGAAGGGAGGGAGGGAGGGAGGGAGGGAGGGAGGGAGGGAGGAAGGAAGGGAGGGAGGGAGGGAGGGAGGGAGGGAGGGAGGGAGGGAGGGAGGGAGGAAGGAAGGAAGGAAGGAAGGAAGGAAGGAAGGAAGGAAGGGAGGGAGGGAGGGAGGGAGGGAGGGAGGGAGGAAGGGAGGGAGGAAGGAAAGTAGGAAGGAAGGAAGGAAAGAAGGAAGGAAGGAAGGAAAGTAGGAAGGAAGGAAGGAAGGAAGGAAGGAAAGTAGGAAGGAAGGAAGGAAGGAAGGAAGGAAGGAAGGAAGGAAGGAAGGAAGGAAGGAAGGAAGGAAGGAAGGAAGGAAGGGAGGAAGGAAGGAAGGAAGGCTGTTTCAAAGCATGGGTACAAACTGGAAGTGTTCACCACAAAAGAAAAGGGCGGGAAGGAAGGGAGGGAGGGAGGGAGGGAGGGAGGGAGGGAGAGAAAGCTGTTTCAAAGAATGGGTCCAAACTGGAGAGCGAGCTCAGTGGGGCAATGCACATGCCTTGCATGTATGAAGACCCTGTTTGATCCTCGATACCAGATCGTCCCTGCACCACTGGATGAGACCATGGTGACTCTAGCACTGAAGGTTTGCACTCCGGGGATGAACGTCAGTATGCATTTCTGTAGTCTTGAATTAGGCAAATGCATAAGCAACAATAAAACAGATATATCAGATTTCTCAAAAATCCAAAGCTCTGAGGTATATAACTGAGAGAATGAAAACCTGGGAACTAAAAACACATACTCATGAAAAACTTGTATATGAATGTTCACAGTAGCCTTACTGCAATAGGCAAAAAATAAAAACCCAAATGTCCACCAACTGATGAACAAACAAAATGTGGTAAATCTGTACAAAATTACTCAGCCAAAGTAAGGAATGAAGTTGTGATATGTGCTACAATGTGGATGAAACGAAAAACACTGTGCTCAAAGAAGCCAGATGCAAAAAGCTATTATACTGCTTCCATTTGTACAAAATATTCAGCTGGGCCAATCCATGGAAACAGAAAGGAGTTTAGTGGTTGCCTAGGACAGGCAATTCTGGGGCACAGTGGGAGTGGCTGCTAAAGACTGTCATTCTGGAGTGACAAGAACATTCTGAAACTAGATGGTGATAAGAGTTGCATAAGTACGGCTGCATATACTTAAGAGTCAATGAATTATATACTTTATTTATTTTGTATTTTTTGGGGGTCAGGGGCCGCATCCGTGATGCTCAGAGGTTATTCCTGGCTCTGCACTCAGGTATCACTCCCAGCAGTGCTCAGGGGACCATATGGGATGCTGGGGATCAAACCCAGGTCGGCCGTGTGCAAGGCGAGCGCCCTATCCACTGTGCTATCTCTTCAGCCCCTAAATTATATACTGTTGAGAGGGTGAATTTTATATTAATGTGAATTGTACCTCAAAGAAGTTGTTCTGTAATACTGTAAATATAATTTAACCTACAACTGACAGACATAATACTATACTTTTTCCTTAAAGATTTTTCTTTTTGCTCCATCCTTATTATCTGTTACTTTGCTTGTACTATGCCTTCTTATAAGAATTTTCTCCATTTCCAATGTGCTGAAGCTAGAAAATGAGAAACTAGAAGCTTACTACAAACAGCATAAATCCTAGTTAACGTTGCCTGCAGAGACTCAGAAGTCCCTGCCTCTGTTAACAGTTTACTTTATATTTGTTTTGGTTTTCAAGAAACCCTCAGCTGTGCTCAGGGCTTACTCCTGGCTCTATGCTCAGGGGTCACTCCTGGTGGTGCTCAGGGGACCATATGGGGTGCTGAGGATCAAAACCAGGTCAGGTGTGTACAAGGCAAGGGCCTAACCCATTGCACTATCTGTCTATTCTCACCACTAAAGAAGTCCTTGTAACATTCGAGCCTTTGTTTTTTCTATCTGTAACCCAAGAATTAGCTAGGTTTTCTTCCGAATCTATGTTTTCTGTCCCATTCACATCTGACAATAAAATATATGAGTCCGACATGTTCATAAATCTGAAAACATCAAGGGTACCAAAATAATGTAGCAAAATTAACAGGATACTTACGGGTACGATCCCTGTTCCAGGCGTGACAGGTGATTGGCTCTAGTAAAAACTGATGCAGGGACATTATTCTTAGTGTTCTCAAAGGATGAAAGGCTGTAATGAGTAATGGAGGAAAACCCTTTAAAATGCAGATTTTGTGGGAGAGAGTACAAGAGTTAAGGCACTTGCCTTGCGCACAGCTGAATCAGGTTCAACCCTCAGCACTGGAAGTTTGAACCCTGCCAGGAGTGACCCCTAAGCACTGAGCCAGAAATAGATAGCCCCTGAACACATATAGCCCACACCTCCCCCCAAAAGCATTAATTTTCTGGGAATTAAAATGTTTGGAGATAAATAAAACATTATGCTTGCATTAAAAAGATGTTAATATTTAACTGCAATTAAGTAATAATCAATTAAGTTAAACAGAAGTAGCATTGTAACAACCAATATATAACTTACTGTCACGTGTCAGCAAGGGACTCAAATGATAGATAAAAGATTTGTTGGGTTACAGAATATTCATAGTTCTAATTTATCATTCTACAGATTACTTCATTACAAAAGGAAAATATACCTCTAAAATAAAAAACCTGCATTTAGTATCACACACAGTGAAACAATCTTGCTTAGTGGGACTCTATAGAAAGCCACATGAGATTCATGTCATCACATACAATGACCATGTAATTTATCAGCCTGACTAGAATCCTTTTAAGAAAGAAAAACCTGGTAACATGGTTAATCTCTCTATGGGTATTTATGGCAAGCATATTTACTCTAAATCCAATCAAGAACCAGGCCTAATTCATAGGTTATAGGAAGAGAAAGGGAACTAAACCTGGTCAGTTGCGTTCCAGGCCTTACCAGCTGCACTCTTTTCACTCCCATGTATTCTACTGTTTTGTTGCTTTTGCTTGTTATGTTTTGGGATGAAACCCAGTGGTGTTCAGGAGTTATTCCTGGCTCTGCACTCAGGAATCAATCCTGGTGGTGATTAGGAGATCATACAGGATGTTGGGGATCAAACTCAGGTCTGCCGAATGCCAGGCAAATGTCCTACCCTCTGTACTACCTCTCTGGCCCACTACGTGTTCTACTCTTAAATTTTTTTGTTTGTTTTAAATAGAGCAGGACTATGCTGTAAAGCATTTGCCAGGACCCAAGTTCAAACTCTCATGCCACTGGTCCACCAGCACCACCAGGGCTAGTCTTGGAAGCCTCCCCCAAGTATCACGAGGTACAAGCCTGAAGTTCCCAGCAATACCACAGCATCTGGTAGCTCTGGAAGTCCCCAGCATCATGGAGGTTGTGGTCCAAACTCGGGCCCTGGCACAGACTAGCCCCGCTGGCTCGGAGGACCATTTGGTGCTCTGAGCACTGCTTAGGAGAGACCATCTCTCTCACCCCACTCCCCCCAAACAGCAGCCATTCCCAACAGTGCAACGTGGGGGTGAGAAACATGGCACACCCAGTGGTTCTTAGGGCTTACTCCTGGCTCTGAGATCAAGGATCACTCCGGGGGAACCAAGGATCAAATCTGAGTCACCAGGAAGCACCCTACCTGCTGTACTATCACTCTGGCTCTTTAAACTTCTTCAAACTTTTTATTAGAACTTCATGAAAAACAAGAATCTGTGAAAATAATTTTTAAAAATATATTCTCTATTTCTTCAGCACCGAAATCTAGATCTATTAGCCTATAAGTCCCCTCCCACTTCCAATCATTTGTAAGAGGCCTAATCATGACATGGAAGTTTCAATACATGTAAACTTAAGTTATGTTAACCTAAGGTGGAGACAAGTGAGATAGGAATTCTTTAACAGGAAATGAGTGGAGGGGCCACTGGATGTTGTGAGGAGAATAATTCAAATCCAACAGGCAAAGCAGTTTGGAAGCAAATACACATATAATTGTTATAAGGGAGGCCAAATAGTAAACAAATAAACAGATAAACAGCAGTGTAATATCTGATGTCTGGAAGGCGGCAGAAAAATGTCAGTGTTGAATACACTGGTCTAAGAGTGAAAATATGGGGGTCATTCACTTTTCCCCGTTAAGTTTCAGAAAGAAAATTCCAATTTACAAATTAACAAATAGCCTCTAATTTTAAAAAATGAATTAAAGGTGACTAATTTGTTTCCAGGGGCCAGAGAGATAGCTCAGTTAGGAGCATATGCTTCACGTGAAGGATGGCCAGAGTGGATTCTGGGCACTGCATGATCCCAAGAGTACCACCAGGTATGACTGCTACCATCAAGCGAAGTTGATATCTGAGAACCACCAGGTGTGGCCCCCAAACAAAAATTAAACTTCAGATGCTTATAGCTGTGTGACTCTCCCTAACAAAGCCTGCTAGCTACTTTAAATAACATAGGATACAAATATCTTTTTCATTAAATACAACTTAGTTTAAAAGCCACATTTTATAGGCTCATTTGTTAATTAAACACATCTGGACTGCAAAGTAATAACTGAATGTGTATAAGCAACAAAAGCATAAATTTCATGTACAGTTCTAAAGAGCTTCAAAGGCGTTCTCATTCAAGTCGGTTGGATAAGAAATGCACCAAAGTTCCAAGAGGTAAACATTCAGACAATGCATAATTATAGCTAAAATTGCACTTCTAATTTCAGTATATACTCCACATTCCATACACCCAGACCTGTACTTCTTTTATAACCATGTGGCTATTTTAAGTCTAAGCCAGGACGATACTCATATTTGTCAATGACAATGTACCCATGTTGCAGTCACCAAATTCATGAATAAAGAAAAACAGCTTGAATTTTGTACCCAGAAGATACCTTCTGTCATAGGGTGGAAATTATAATTTCTAAACTGTGATTCATATTTAAGTGAAATCTGAAAAATCTTTGCTTTAATAGGAATAGAAAGAAGAAAAGGAGAGAGACAAAACACTGGTGATATGGAATTAATTTTTGCACTGTTGAGGTACAAACTCAGGCTCACACACAGAAGGCAAGTACTCCACGGCTAAGTGACATGTCCAACCCCTCTGTGACATTAAATTTGGTAAGCATCTACTGATAACTTTTTTTTTTTTTTGCTTTTTGGGTCACACCAGGCGATGCACAAGGGGTTACTCTTGGCTCTGCACTCAGGAATGGCGGTGCTGGGAGTGTGTGTTGGGGGGGAGCATATGGAATGCTGGGAATCGAACCTGGGTCAGCCGAGTGTAAGACAAACGCCCTATCCGCTGTGTTATCACTCCAGCACCAACTGATAACTTTTTATGGTCTAAGTATGAGGGAGATAGTGATTTGCAGCTAATATTATGATTTCAGGGACCCCTGCCACCTCTAGCAATTGAAGAAGTTTCTGATATTGCTCAGCCAGGGCTGAGTAAGGGTCCTGGATTTAACATAAAACTGACCTAACCTCTGAGACCATGTTATTCAGTATCTCTAAATCTGTTTTTCTCATCTGTAAAAGGGCCATTGATCACTGACATCCCTAGGTGACTGGTAGGATGGTGAAATGAGATAACAAAATGAAAGCATGTTCTTGGGAACCCATTCCCTTCAGTCCTCCCACCTGAGGTTTTGGATCATTCCTGAAAGGCCAAGAAAGCAGCAAACTCTGACCAAGGCAACTGGGACAAATGCATACATATTTATCTTCACACAAGTGGGGATTTCAGTTCCTTGTTCAGGCTGCTTCAAGACTGTGATTCATCCCATTTAAGTGCTCTCATAACCCAGCCCAGCGACAACAGGTTCTCCAACCAGGGCACCACGCCCTCCGGAACGCAGGGACAGGCCCCAGCTCTGGGCACCGGGCTCACCAACAAGCCACCTCCAATCTCTTTATACAGAAGCAGCTTAGGACTCATGAACGAGATCAGAAGACTAGCATGCTCCCTCCAAGCAGGAACTCTAATTTTCCAAGCTGAGTCCCTCTTTTCACTTTGATTACTGCAGAAACAGTGTTCGGGAGTCCCCCAAGACTTGGCAAGTGAAGGCAGCTGCACCCACTATCTGACAGATCTAAAACACCCTGCAAAACTCTCACACTCTCTCTCTCTGACTTCCTGGGGTTCTCAGGAGACCTCCTGGAAATACTCCACTTCTCTGTGTGCACCTGAAGGTTAGGGTACTCAGGCCCAGGGATGTGGCTGCTGATCAGGACCCAGTGTGTGCATGGGGATTGGGGCAGTGTGTGTGTGTGTGGGGGGGGGGCGACTAGAGGAACCTGGTGGTACTAGAGGGGACTGGTGCCAAGTATGGAACTTGGGCGACTACCTGTAAGGCAGCTGCTCCTCCAGTCCTTCGAGCACTGTCTCCTGCCAACCCTCCCTCCAAAAATACCTGAAGAACCCTGGTCTAAGCAGGTTAGATAAAAACCAGGGTGGGAAATTTTTAGGCAACAAATGGAGGCAGCTACAAGGAGGTCAGCATGGGCTGGAGAGAGAGCAGAGCGGCTTGCATGCGACAGATCCGGGATGGGTCCCCGACACCGCTTCCTGTCCCCCCAAGCCCAAAACCAACCCCAAGAGGTTAGTGTTTCCTTCAGCTTCCAAAGCCCCAAGAGGGAGAACAGATGGCCTCGGCATCACAGGCTCTCAGATGTACTCAGAAGGCGGCGGCGGGCGGCCCGGAAGCCCCAAATGAAGCGGGCAGACGCGCAGCGGGGCTGGGGCGGGGGTCGGGTATGCACAGATGCTCGTGCAGCCCACCCCGCCGCCGAGCGGGAGGCCCGTGAGCTCGCCGCCCGCTGTCGCTGAGGAAGAGGAAACTGAGGCTCGGGAATGCAGCCCCTCTGCCCAGCACTTCCCAGGGCCCCCCAGCGGGGCAACCCCGCGGGGGTGGGCGCGGAGCAGGCGGTGGGGCAGACTGCACCCGGCCAGGCGGCGCCGGGCGGGGGGCGGGGCGGGGGCGCTCAAACCCCCGGGCTGGGGGGTGGGGTCACAGAGGGCGGCCGAGACCAGGGCCACTGTCCCCGGGCGCCCACGGCGGGCAGTCTTTCGATTCAAAATGCCCACGCAAGCCCCGGGTCTCCGCCCCCCGCCCGCGGGGCGGTCGCAACTTCACTAGCGGTGGAGAGGGGGCCACGAGCGAGGTTTGCAAACGGGGTCATGGAGGCAGGACAGGGGCCTTTCGTCCTCCTTAGAGGGGGCCCGGGGCGCGAAGCTGCGGCGAAGTGCCGCCCGTGGGCCGGGGGGAGCCGGATCCCCGCCCCCTGGGCGCCCGGCGAGGCGCGGCCCGCCCCTCAGTGGGCCCCGCGGCCTCGGCCCCCGCCTCGCTCCCCGCGGCTCGCCGTCGGCGGTGCAGACCCACAGGACTGGCGGTTCGGCCCTGACGCTCTTACCTGGGGTCGGCGCGGTCCGGGCGCGGTCGGAGCGGAGGATTCGCGGACTCTGGTCAGTCGACGCGAACTGGCTCCGGCGGGCGCGGGCGGAGGACTGAGGCCCGCAGGGAGCGGCTGACAGATCCCGGAAACGGCCACGGCGCCTGCGCAGCGCGGGCGCGCGGGCGGTGTGCGCATGCGCGGCGCGCGCGCGCGGCTGGAGTCTGGAGCGGCCGGGGCGCGGCGTGTGGCGGGTGGCGACCTCCCTGGGCTCTGCGGCCCCCTGACGCGCCCGTGGGGGACGGCGAAGCTGCGGGATGACCTCTTACTCTTCGTCTCCGAGAATGCGCGCAGACGCGCGGGCTGACGTGGGGAACCTCTGTCAGGAGACCGTCGGGGTGTTGGCTGCGCCTTCCGAGAGGGCCTGTCAGAGCCCCGGGGGTCCTCGCCGAGGAACCGTCTCGGCCCTTCCTTGGTCGGAATCCCTTGTTCCCGACCGAGAATTGGCTCTTCAGCAGCGCCCCCGTAACCCGCGAGGGCAGTACAGCTGTCTGGGTGCCGCTTCCATGGAACGCGCCAGCCGCCCCCTCCCGCCCCCGCCCGCCCCGTCCCAAATTCCTGCTGGACTTACAGCCCAGGAACCCATGGACGTGGTGGGGCAACCCCGCTGCTCCCGGGTTGTCCCCCCATGGCCCCAGCACCCGGTCGTCAGGAGATGGTCACACGTGAACGTGAACGCGACAGATACCGGGTTTCAGGGTCACCCTGTTTATTTGGGGGTTTCACCAAGCTGCCCACAGAGCACGGGGACACTGGAAGTCACTGGGTTTATTTATTTTGCCCCCTGGTCACGAGATGTACAGATGAGCAGGGCGGGGCGATCATTGAAAATCTCCCCTCCCCTAGGTCTCAGGGATCTGCATTTTCCTGAGCCAGTGGGGCAGGAAGGCCACATCGGGACCCCCAGAGACAGCTTTAGGTGACTTCCACCTCTTTACCGTGGAGGGTTCCTTCCTGGAAGGAGACAAGTACTCATAGTACTGGGTGTTTTAGGGTGGAAAAGAAAAAGCCCCAGACGAGTTACAGACGCTTAATCCTAATGTGAGTTGGAGCTTTTCATTTTCACCCTAAGAAGTTCAACACTAGACGCGTTTCTTGTTTGATGAGACCTGATTCAGATGGAATATAGCTCAGCAATAGAGCAGTTTGCTTTGCATGTATAAGGCCCTCGGTTCAGTCCCAGGGACCCCTTTCTCCCACTTCCCCCAAAAAAAGAAACAGGAGGAAAAAAAGGAGGTGGACACAACTATGGGATGATTTGTTCTATTGATTCAGTTAGAATTGGAATAGGAGTGAATTGGAATTTTGGTCATATTTAAAATCATCAGTTATGTATGAGTCTTCACCAAATGCTAAGTGTCATTAGTGTTCAGCATTTTGTGCAGGATATAGAAGAATTGCCTCAGATCCCTTTGACCTCAAGGAATTTGGAAATTGGAATAAGACCAGTTCACACATTTTTTTTTTTTTTTGGTTTTTGGGTCACGCCCGACGATGCACAGGGGTTATTCCTGGCTCTTCAGTCAGGAATTACCCCTGGCAGTGCTCAGGGGACCATATGGGATGCTGGGATTCGAACCCGGGTTGGCTGCGTTCAAGGCAAACGCCCTACCCGCTGTGCTATCACTCCAGCCCCTAGTTCACACATTTAATTAATAAATTCTATGTAGTCCTAGGGATCAAATATACCTTGTGCTTGACAACTATCCTTGACCCACAAATAGTTTTTATATACAAGAAAATGCGTAGTGCCTCAACCTGGAAGCGCCTAGCTAAAGTTTGTGGAATGAAAGTATGAGTGAATAAAATTTTGAAGAACACTAAGATTAGCACCAATTGAGAATGATAGATGGAGTTGGTATAGACCCACAAGAAACAATCATCATAGAGTGGGAAGACTATACTTGTAGAAAGGCCTAATAATAATTTCCCTCTTCTTGGAAGAGCTTTGATATAATATGATGAATGTTGGTAGTGGATTTGTTCTAACTGGTCATTATTCTTTTTTTTTTGCTTTTTGGGTCACACGGGCTGAAGCGATAGCACAACGGTAGGGCGTTCGCTTTTCACGAAGCCAACTCATGTTTGATTCCTCCGCCCCTCTCAAAGAGCCCAGCAAGCTACCCAGAGTATCGCGCCCGAACAGCAGAGCCTGGCAAGCTACCCGTGGCATATTCGATATGCCAAAAACAGTAACAAGTCTCACAATGAGACATTACTGGTGCCCACCCGAACAAATTGATGAGCAACGGTATGACAGTGACAGTGACTTTGGGTCACATCTGGCGATGCTCTGGGTTCACTCCTGGCTCATGCACTCAGGAATTACTCCTGGCGGTGCTCGGAGGACCATATGGGGTGCTGGGAATTGAATCCGGGTCTGCGTACAAGGCAGACACCCTACCAGCTGTACTATTGCTCCAGCCCTGGTCATTATTATCTTAAGGTGCATTTTTTTCATCTTGTGAGGGTTTTAAATTTTTTTTTTGTTTTGGGTCACACGCGGCGATGCACAGGGGTTACTCCTGGCTTTGCACTCAGGAATTACTCCTGGTGGTGCTCAGCAGACCATATGGGAGGGTGGGATTCGAACCCGGGTTGGCCTCGTGCAAAGCAAATGCCCTACCCGCTATGCTATCGCTCCAGCCCCTAAATTTTTTTTTAAAGTAAAGAATGAATGTTGAATCTTGTTAAAAGTTTTCTTTGTGGGGCTGGATCATCTTTGCAGATGACATGATTAAATTATTCTTATTTGTCCTGTTGATATGGCACGTTATATTATTTGGTTGCATATATTGAGCCATATGAGCATACCTGGATTGTTTGATTTATTTTTAGGTCACATTCAGTGGTGCTCAGGGCTTATTCCTGACTCTTTATGCTCAGGGATCACTCCTGGTGGTGCTTTGGGGACCATATATGTGGTTGGTGATTGAACCCAAATTATTTGCTGTACTGTTTCTCCAGCTCCATGTAATAAATCCCACTTAATCATGGCATGTGATCCTTTTGTTATATATTGGATTCAGTTAGTAAAGATTTTGTTGAGGATCTTTGCATCAATGTTCGTCAGGGATATTAGCTCATAATTTCATTCTTTCCATCCTCCCTCCCTTTCTCCTTTCCTTCCTTTTCTGTTCTCCAACTTTCCCACAGTTGGCAGTGCTCAGGGACTACCTGTGGCTTTGTGTTCAGGAGTGACTCCCAGAGCTGCTTGGGGGGACCACATGGAATGCAGGGATTTAAATGGGGGTCTGCAGGATGCAAGGCAAGTGTCTTAACTCTGTACTATCTCTCTGGCACCTGCAATTCTTTTCCTTAGTAATATTTCTATCTGCTTTGCATATTAGGATATTGCTGGCTTCATAGATGCTGTTAAGAAGGATTACTGTTTGTTCAATATTTTTGTTTTGTTTTTGTTTTGGGACACACTCTGTGGTGCTCAAAGATAACTCCTGGCTCTGCATTCAAAGATCACTCCCAGTGGTGCTGGGGGACGACATGGGATGTGGGGATTGAACCCTGGTCGATGGCATGCAAGGTTCTGGCCCCTGTTCAGTAATTTTTTTTCTATTTGAGTCACACCCGGCAATGCTCAGGGGTTACTCCTGGCTCTGCACTCAGGAATTACTCCTGGAGGTGCTTGGGGGACCATATATATGGGATGCTGAGAATCAAACTCGGGTCAGCCGCATGCAAGGCAAATGCCCTACCTGCTGTATTATCACTTCAGTCCCTGTTCAGTATTTTGTAAGAATATGAAGTATTAAGAATTTTGTTTTTCTCTTTTTTTTTTTTGCTTTTTTTGGTCACACCCAGTGATGCTTAGGGGTCACTCCTGGATCTGCACTCAGGAATTACCCCTGACCATGCTCAGGGAACCATATGGGATGCTGGGAATCGAACCTGGGTCAGCTGCGTACAAGGCAAACACCCTACCTGCTGTGCTATTGCTCCAGCCCCAAATTTTGTTTTTCTTGCTTGTCACTTTTTCCTAGATTTGATATTAGTAATTCTGGTCTCATAAAAATAGACAAAAATAGGGGCTGGAGTGATAGCATAGCGGGTAGGGCATTTGCCTTGCACGCAGCCAACCTGGCTTCGAATCCCAGCATCCCATATGGTCCGCTGAGCACCACCAGGAGTAATTCCTGAGTGCAAAGCCAGGAGTGACCCCTGTGCATCGCTGGGTGTGACCCAAAAAGCAAAAAAATAAAAAAAGACAAAAATATATTTGTCATCAAATTTCTGAAAGAATTTTCTTAGTAATGGTATTTATTTACAAATTTATAAAAATGTGGGAATTTTGAGTAATGCTTTTGTTAATAATGTGTACCTTAGTTGCATAATCCCTACATTGTTAATGATTTGTTTCTGTTGCCTATTCTTTCAGTTACTAAGAAATGTATGTTAATATCCTGTTGGTGATTTTGTCTATTTTTGCTCTTATCCTGTCAGGGTTTTTTTTTATCTGTACCTGGCAGTGCTTGAAGGCTACTCCTGGCACAGTGCTTAGGGGACTATGTAGTGCCAGAGATAAAACTTGGGTCTCCTCCATGTGTAACTTATGCTTCAGCTTTTGTGCTGTCTCCCTGGTCCAGGTTTCTTCTTTATAAGTTTTTTTTTTGGTGGGGGGCTTTTGGGGTCACACCTGTGATGCTCAGAGATTACTCCTAACTCTGCATTCAGGAATTACTCTGGAGGTGCTCGGGGGACCTTTGGGATGCTGGGGATTTAACCCGGGTCAGTAGCATGCAAGGCAAATGCCCTCCCCACTATACAACCACTCCAGGCCTCTTTATAAGTTTTTTTTTTTTTTGGTTTTTGGGTCACACCTGGCGATGCACAGGGGTTACTCCTGGCTCTGCACTCAGGAAATTACTCCTGGCAGTGCTCAAGGGACCATATGGGATGCTGGGATTCGAACCCGGGTTGGCCGGGTGCAAGGCTACCCTACCCGCTGTGCTATCGCTCCAGCCCCCTCTTTTCTTAGTTATCATATAAGGTAACTTTTTTTGTTATCTTATGTGTTAGATATTCTGATTACAATTAAAATTTTTTTTACAGATTAAAATGTAAAATTATTTATTTATTTTCATTATTACAAAAGAATTTTTGTATTTTTGGAAGCCACACCCAGTGGTGCTCAGGGTTTACTCCTGGCCCCACACTCAGGAACCATTCCTGGAACTGCTTAGGGGACCATGTGGGATGATGGAGATTGAACCTGAGTCAACCGTATGCAAAGCAAGTGCTCCCCTACTTGCTGTGCTGTCTCTCCAGTCCCGTGTTGCTTGAAATTGTGTTTTTAATTTTTACAGTGTATTTATCTTATGGCTGAAATATCCAGTCTACTTATATTTAAAGTAGTTATTTATACATTTGGAGCTGGGGAGATGACTCAAGGGCTGGAGCACTTGTTTTTCTTATGGGAAGTCTTTTCTTTTCTTTTTTTTTTTTTTGCTCTTTGGGTCACACCCAGTGATGCTCAGGGGTTACTCCTGGCTTTGCACTCAGGAATTACTCCTGGCGGTGCTTGGGGGACCATATGGGATGCCGGGGATCGAACCCGGGTCGGCCGCGTGCAAGGCAAATGCCCTACCCTCTGTGCTATCGCTCCGGCCCCTCTTATGGGAAGTCTTGGTTCAATCTAAAGCACATTCTGGAATGACCCCTGAGCACCAAGATAGGAATAGCTTCTGAGACTGTGGACCAATGAACCAAGCCAAACAGTAATTACTGACTGGTACCTTTGAGCTTAACACTACCATCTTATTATATATTTGGATTGTTGTTGTTGGTATTTGGTGCTCTTTATTTTATTTATTTTTTTGTTTAGTCTGGTCTTCTTTTGGATTGGTTGCATTTTTATTATTCCATCTCCAGGGACTAACTCAGAAGTGTTCCAGAGGTTAGTCCTACTGGCTAAGGAGAACAGATCATGCCCTTAGTTTTTTCCCACTCCAGGTTCAGTAATGTCTTATTGGTAGCTTGAAAAGTGCCATACTGGGAGGATTTATACCATAAAAAGCAGCAAAGGGTATAAGCCAGGCTTCTATGGAGAGTTGGTTGTTAAACACCTACCAGCATACCAATAATTAGTATTCCCTCATAGAATACCTTGACTTATTGCCAGCCTTCACAATTATGTGCTGCTCTTGTACATAATCGTGCACTTTAATTCTGTGGTAGATATCATGTATTGTTATTTTCTGAAGTCCCTGTGGGATTGTTTTTCTTAATAACATGTTGGGGTTTTTTTTTAGGTCACACCCAGCAATGCTCAGGGGTTACTCCTGGCTCTGCACTCAGGAATTACTCCTGGCAGTGCTTGGGGAACCATATGAGATACCTGGGATTGAACCTGGGTAGGCTGTGTGCAAGGCAAATGCCCTACCCACTATACGTTGCACAATAACATGTTGTTTTGACTAGTTTTAATTTATGTTTCATTCATTCTTGACCTCATAAGTTGAGTGATCTATTTTGCATCTAATATTTTATTTTAAATGTTATGTGGGATCATTTGAGACTTAAAATGATTTTATCTTTGTCCAAATAAGATTTTCATTTTCATTTTGCCCGAGTATGTCAGCAATCTGGGATCACCTTATTCTAATTTTAGATTTTGAGATTTTTCTGGGCCACCTAGATTTCTTGAACTCAGCTCCAGTCCTAGGAGAGGGCTCATTTTCTGAATTAGATGTTTTGGGCTAGCACCCAGCTATAATTGAAGCATAAGAAGCCCAGATGTTTTATGAAATATTATTCAGGGTGAGGGTGTTTTGGAATGTGAGTGACTTAATAAAATAGATTAGTCTCACCAAGAAGCTCCTACAAACTATAGACTTATATAGTAAAGTCACAGGCTATAAAATCAAGACCCAAAAGTCCATGGCTTTCCTATGTACAAATAATTAGACAGTGGAAAGTGACATAAAAAAATCAATCCCATTCACAATCATGCCTCAGAAAATCAAATACCTTGGAAACAGCTTAACTAAGGAAATAACGGGCCTGTACAAAGAAAACTTCAAAATGCTATTTCACGAAATAAAAGAGGACATCAGGAAATGGAAACATATCCCCTGCTCATGGATTGGGAGAATTAACATTGTCAAAATAGCAATACTCCCCAGAGCATTATACAAATTCAATGTGATCTCTATAAGGATACCCATGAAACTTTTCAAAAAAATGGATCAAACACTCCTGAAATTCATATAGAACAACAAAACCCTACAAATAGCTAAAGCAATTCTTAGGAAAAAGAAGATGGGAGGCATCACCTTCCCAACCTCAAACACTACTACAAAGCGGTAATAATAAAAACAAAGGCAGAGCTGCAGACCAATGGAATAGGCTTAAATATCCTCACACACACCCTCAAATATACGTTTATTGATAAGGGAGCAAGAAATGTAAAGTGGAACAAGGAAAGCCTCTTTAACAAATGGTGCTGGCAAAACTGGACAGCTACATGCAAAAAAATGTGCTCAGGTTCTACCTAACACCATGTACAAAAGTTAGATAAAAATGGATTAAAAACCTCAACATCAGACCAGAATCCATAGGTACGTTGAAGAGTTGAAGACAAGGTCGGCAAAACCCTCCACAACATTGAAGCTAAAGGTATTTTCAAAGATGATACTCCACTCACCAAGCACAGAGATAAACAAACAGAACTATCTTAAGCTAAGAAATTTCTGGGCTTGAGCAATAGCACAGCGGGTAGGGCGTTTGCCTTACACGCGGCCGACCCGGGTTCGATTCCCAGCATCCCATATGGTCCCCCGAGCACCGCCAGGAGTAATTCCTGAGTGCATGAGCCAGGAGTAACCCCTGTGCATCGCCAAAAACCAAAAAAAAAAAAAAAACCTAAGAAACTTCTGCTCCTCAAAAGATACAGTGACCAGAATTCAAAAACAATCTGCAGAGTGGGAAAGGATATTCACCCAATACCTACCTGATAAGGGGTTAATATCAAGGATATACAAGGATATGTAGTTGAACTCTAGAAGAAGAAAAGAAGAAAACATCCAACCCCATCAGAAAATGGGGCGATGAACAGAAACTTTCTCAAAGAAGAAATCAGAATGGTCAAAAGGCACGTGAAAAAAATGCTCTTCATCACTAATCATCAGGGAGATGCAGATCAGAACAACAATGAGATACCATTTCACACCACAGAGACTGCCACACATCCAAAAGAACAAAAGCAACCAGTGTTGGTGTGGATGTGGGGAGAAAGGGACTCTCCTTCACTGCTGGTGTGAATGCCGACTGGTTCAGCCCTTTTGGAAAACAGTATGGACATTTCTCAAAAAATTAAAAATTGAGGGGCTAGAGCAATAGTACATCGGGTAGGGTGTTTGCCTTGCACATAGCCGACCCGGGTTCCGTTCCCAGCATCCCATATGGTCCTCTGAGCACCCCCAGGGGTTATTCCTGAGTGCAGAGCCAGGAGTAACCCCTGTGCATTGCCAGATGTGACCCAAAAAGCAAAAAAAAAAAAAAATTAGAAATTGAGCTCCCATTTGACCCAGCAATACCACTTCTGGGAACATATCCCAGAGATGCAAAAAAGTATAGTAGAAATGACATCTGCACTTGTATGTTTATTGCAGCATGGTTTACAATAGCCAAAATCTGGAAAAAACCTGTGTGTCTGAGAAGAGATGACTGGTTAAAGAAACTTTGGTACATCTACACAATGGAATACTATGCAGCTGTCAGAAAGGATAAAGTCATGACATCTGCATGTAAGTGGATCAACACGGAGAGTATCATGTTAAGTGAAATGAGTCAGAAGAGAGGGACAGACATAGAAAGATTGCACTCATTTGTGGAATATAAAGTAACAGAATGGGAAACTTACACCCAAAAATTGTAGAGATGAGTACCAGGAGGATTGCTCCACGGCTTGGAAGCCGGCCTCACATGCTGGGGGAAAAGGCAACTCAGATAGAGAAAGGACCACCAAGTAAAGGGTGTTTGGAGGGCCCGCTCGGGATAGGAGATGCATGCTGAGGGTAGACTATAGGCCGAATGATGGCCACTCAATACCTCTCTTGCAAACCACAACACCCAGAAGGAGAGAGAGAGCAAAAGGGAATGCCCTGCTATGGAGGTGAGGTGGGGTTTGGGGGATTGGGTGGGGGTGGTGGGAGGGATACTGGGATCATTGGTGATAGAGAATGGTCACTGGTGGAGGGATGGGTACTCGATAATTGTATGACAGAAACATAAGCACGAAAGTTTGTAAGTGTATCTGTACCTCACAATGATTCATTAAAAAAAAACCAAGAAAGACAAAAAAAAAAAACAAAAACAGGTTAGTCTCTTTTTGTTGTTGTTGGTTTTTCGTGTTTTGTTTTGGTACCACACTCACTTGGTGGTGCTCAGGAGTTACTCCTGGCAGTGCTTGGGGGAGCACATTGGGTGCTAGGGATCAAACCCAAGTCGGCCATAAGCAAGGAAAACGCCCTGCCCACTGTGCTATTGCTCAGGCCCCCAGATTGGCCTCTGTGATGTGGGTGGGCTGTATTCAAATCAGCTGAAGACTAGAACAAAACAAAAGGCGTACTCTCCCCAGATTAAAAAGAATTAATTCCTCCTGCTTGACAGTTTGAACTAGAACATCGGCTTTGGTTTACAACTGCTTCTGATTGTAAGAATTCATCTGGAACATCAGCTCTGCATATCTGTTTGTCAATTTCCATAATCATGTGAACCAACTCCTTATAATAAATTTCTTTTTCTTTCTTTCCCTCACCTTCACCCCCTCTTTCTCCCTTCTTACCTTTTTATCCATCGTGTTGGTTTTTTTTTTTTTTTTTAGAAAACCCTGACTAATAAACAGACATTTACTAGGATCTAGGATGTGTGTCCTTGGGAGCCCTGATTCCAGCTTCTCTATGGCCCTGAGAGGTTTCAAAAGCAGTTTTCAGGGGCCAGAGCAATAGGACAGTGGGTAGGGCATTTGCTTGCACACAGCTGACACAGGCTCTATCCTTGGCATCCCATATGGTCCCCCACTGCACTTAGTAATTCCTGAGTGCAGAGCCAGAGCCAGGAGTAAACCCTGAGCACTGCTGGGTGTGACCCTAAAGGACCAAAAAAAAAAAAAAAAGAAAGAAAGTAAGAAAAAGAAAAAAAGCTGTTCTCAGATTCTCAGTTTTGTTCTGGATCAGCAAATAGTGCTTGGGATAAGCATTTCAAAAATGCTCAGCTCACTCTTTTTTAATTTTTCTTTTTTAAATGTGGGAGTACTGCTACTTATTCAGCCACTGATTAAGCTAATTGAAGTGGGCATGAACTCTACATTACTTTTTCTTTAATTAAATTTTTTTTCTTTTTGGGTCACACCCGGCGATGCACAGGGGTTACTCCTAGCTCTGCACTCAGGAATCACCCCTAGTGGTGCTCAGGGGACCATATGGGATGCTGGGAATCGAACCCGGGTTGGCCGCGTGCAAGGCAAACGCCCTACCCACTGTGCTATCTCTCCAGCCCCTGTAATATTGGTTATGGAGAACATCCCTTTACCTACATTTAACACTCAGATCTTGTCCAGTGTGATTATTCCCACCTATTATTGTCATATTGGTCTCTTCTGTATCTTACCTACCCTCAGCCCCACACACACTTGTGGCTAGTTCCAACCATTCCTCCTAACCTGTTTTCCCTGGCCATGGATCTTAGTCTTCTACTATATATTTTTTTCTATTCCACAAATAAATGCAATCATTCTGTATCTGTCCCTCTCCTTCTGACTCATTTCACTCATTTCACTCTCCACCCTCATTTCACTCTCCATGTCCATCCATTTATAGGCAAATTTCATGACTTCATTTCTCCTAACAGCTGCTTAGCATTCCATTGTGTAGATGTGCCATAGTTTCTTTATCCATTCTTCTGTTCTCGGGCACTCAGGTTGTTTCCAGATTCTGGCTACAGTGAATAGTGCTGCAATGAACACAGGAGTGCAGATGGTGTTTCTGCTGTGTGTTTTTGGGCCCCCAGGGTATATTTCCAGATGTGGTATTTCTAGGTCAAGTGTGAGCTCAATTTCTAGTTTTTTGAGAAACGTCCATATTGTTTTCCAGAAAGGCTGGACCAGTCACATTCCCACCAGCAGTGAAGTAGAGTCCCTTTCTCCCCACATTCACACCAAAAGTGGTTGCTTTTGTTCTTTTGGGTGTGTGCCAGTCTCTGTGGTGTGAGATAATATCTCATTGTTGTTGTGATCTGCATCTCCCTGATGATTAGTGAAGAGCATTTATTCATTAAATATCCATGAGTTAGACCATTGCAAAGCTGTTCATAACTGAGTTTCAGTCACACAATGATCTAGCACCCATCATTCCACCAGTGTACATTTCCCACCATCAGTGTTCCCTGTCTTCCTTCACTATTCCCCAACAGCCCATGCCCCCCCCCCCACCTCCCTCTATGGGAGGCACTTTCCTTCTTGCTCTCTCTCTCTTCTTTTTCTTTTATGCATTAAGGTTTGCAGTAAAGGTACTAAGAAGTCATGGCGGGCTGGGAGCAATAGCATAGTGGGTAGGGCATTTGCCTTGCATGCGGCCGACCCGGGTTCAGTTCCCAAGATCCCATATGGTCCTCTGAGCACCGCCAGGAGTAATTCCTGAGTGCAAAGCCAGGAGCAACCCCTGTGCATTGCCAGGTGTGACCCAAAAGGCAAAAAAAAAAAAAAAAAGAAGTAACGGTATTTGTTAAGGGCATTCAGTATTTTTTTAGGACAGTAAGGTTGGAGTATCAGCTCACTCTTGATTTCTTTTTCTCTTGACTGTTGGCCTGGTAAGTATTTTTTTTTTGAGATATCTCTTGCCTCCCCTCCCCCCTTTTTTTAAATTTAAAGCATATTTATTGAAACACCATGAGAGCAGTTACAAAGTTTTTGGTTTAAGTCTCAGTCATACAATGATGAAACACCTGACCCTTCACCGGTGCAAATTTTCCACCACCAAAAACCCCAGTAACCCCACCACCCCACACCCTACCCATACCTGTGTGGTAGACAGTTTCCATGTTACTCTCTTTCTACTTTGATTACATTCAATATTTCGACATTAAACCCACCGTTATTATTTGGGATTTTACCCCAACACTCACGCATTAGGTTTCTGGCACTGGACCACCCAGGTGGTCTGGTAAGTATTTTATTTTATTTTTTAAATTTTTTTGGGGGGTCATACCTGGCGATGCACAGGGGTTACTCCTGGCTCTGCACTCAGGAATTACCCCTGGCGGTGCTCAGGGGACCATATGGGATGCTGGGATTCGAACCCGGGTTGGCTGCGTGCAAGGCAAACGCCCTACCCGCTGTGCTATCGCTCCAGCCCCTGGTAAGTATTTTAATACCCTTTGTTTTTGTTGTTTTGGGATCATATCTGACAATGCTTAGGACCACTCCCTGTGGTGATGGGGGGACCATGCATTGCAGGGATTGAACCTGAGCCTTCCACATGCAAAGCATATGCAGCTGCACTTTGAACTATCCTCTCAGTTTAGTATTTGCCTCCTTTTAAGCTCACCTATCTTTGATAAATATTTTGTATACTTTGTCCATTTTTCTTGTTATTTGGAGTGGTCTCTTGCCCTGGTTTTCTATTACCAGAATCATTTGATAAGTATTTAAAAAATTATTCTGTGTGTATATTATTTTTTGCTAAATCCTATTACATTAATTATCTCTACACATTATTGAATTGTTTATTTTTTAACAGTGTATTATTGCAGGTTAGAGAGAATATTTAGTTCTTAGCCAACATAATGCATGCCATTGTGTATCTTACAAATGTTGTCATTACAGAGCTCATTAAGAATGAAATAATTAGAGTTTAAAATGCTTGTATTATATGAAAATATTTGGAACATTGTTATTATAAGTGTTTGAGAGTCCAGTGAAATCTAGAGAAAAATGATTTGGCGATTTTGGACTGACAGTGAATGCTGTTTGCAACTCTTAGAATTGACTAGCCCTGGGAGTGTCTGTCTCTCCTCATTCTGGGAAGCCCAATATGCAAGAGTATTAAGAATACAGAAAATTGAGGGGGCCAGAGATACATCTAGGCACATTTACCTTCCATGTATGAAGTCCTTGGTTTGATCCCCCAGAACCATCCACGAAAATACAGAAAAAAATATATTTAATGAAATATAGCTTATTTATGGTGTAAGAATCTAGCAGCCTTGAAAACTAGCCCAAAACATTTAGTAAAATTGCTTCATTTGGTCTTTGCTTCATTTGCTGTGTAGAACATGATGTCAGTGCCCTGATTTCAATCATCACGAATGCCAATTAATACTACTGTTTTGCAAGGTAATAGATTATATCCTTTTAGGCATTCAAAGCATTCTAAAATTAGATGTTCTTAGGTAAATGTAACATGTGGCTGTGAATTCCATTTTCTTTTTTTCTTAATTTGTAGCCACTTTTAATAATAATATGTCATGAATAACAGCATGCCATCAAAGCTATTTCAAGGGAAAACTACTTTTGCAAAGTGCTAGCTGTGTGAATGTGAACTCCATTTTCTTATAAATACCGAACCAGAAACTTTACGTCATCTTTGCTACAACACATTTTTAATTCTTCCTTTAGCTGAAAGATCTTAAGTGAATCACTGAACTTGGCTCCTTCTGGGCGGGCATCCTTCCTTCTCTAGAAAGATGAGGATCTGCTTGGAACTTTTGGAATGTGTGAATACCAGAGGACAGCCCTCCAGGAAACAATGATGAGGTCTTAAAGCCTCGTGGAATGAATGCCCCTTACATTTCTCTAGCAAGCGGCCTGCTGCTGTCAGCAATTAGACTAACAGGGCTGTGGAACTCCTCATGTGCAGGTCAAGTGTTGATGTCTTAAGGGATGCTGGAGAGAACTTGACAAGTAGCTAAGTATCGTGTGTAATGGTCCCTGTGCCAAGTTATCTGGTTTTAGCTTTACGTTCCTTGGGGCCCGACACTGTTATTACTCCTCATTTAATAGTTGAGAAAGCAGAAATTAGGTTAAGTTGCCTGAGGTCACACTGCTGGGAAAGTGGAGCCCATTTCAGTCTGTCTTCCAAGCATATGAATTAGACCTATGTAGTTACAGAAGGAACAACAGAATAAACTGCAGCATACTGCAGTTTAATATTAGGTGGGACTTTGGGGGTCATGATTTTTAGTCAAAGCTGCCCTTTTTTTTTCACCGGAAGGGTTCAGATAAAATTTAGATTGCCATTTTTTTTTTAGCGATATTATAGAGGCCCCGCCCTGTTGGCTGGGAGTTGAACTTGATACCGCCTAAAATTCCAATACATTACTGAGTGATTTAATGTGTCCCAGCAATTCACACACAGCAGTTGGAGACCCTGCCACTAGAGGGTAGTATTTTCACATCTGCTTCACATTTGCACACCCAAACCAAAAGTGGTTTTTGCCAGGACTGCCTTGAGGACACTATGTTTTTGTTGCGGCTGTTGTTTCCTGGAGGGGACTTACAGCTGGTGCTCAGAGCCCCCAGGGGTCACTCTCAATGATTTTTGGCCAACTGGGCAGCGGATCAATGCCTGGAGCCCGAGGAACAGTGCTGCCTGGGACCCTGGAAAGCTGGGACTACCAGGACCACACTTCACCCAGTGATACTCAGGGGACCAGGAGGTGTGGCAGATCAAACATGTGTTGCTGCCCCATGTAAGATGGAGAGGGACCAACTGAATACCCTTCCCTCGTCCAGCCAGCACAGTGGTTTCTGTTTGTGCATGAAGCCTCACGAGGTCAGAGGGCGGAAGCCAAAGGGAAGATGCCATTTCCGGAGATCTGGGCAAGGGTGTGTTTCCAGGAATGTAAAATGGCAGGAATGTAAAATGGCAGCCTTCACCATGCTGCTCCCACCACCCCTGCTCTAGAGAAACAAGAGAGGAAGAGTCAGGGCATGTTAGAAGGTGACCATGGCAGCACTGTCACACAAAGGAAGGGTGAAGAACCTGGGATAGTCCACCTGGAGAAATAAAAACTTGGCAGGACCCTGAGAAGAGTCTTCATAAGGCTATTCTATTATGCCTGAGGTATCAAAATCGGGTTAGCAAGTGGATGTTAGCCAGAGACAGGCATCAGTTGAATTTAAAGAATTTTCTGGCAGCATAGGAAGGGCTGTCTTGAATTGCAGTTCTCATTCTCCACTATTTTTTTTTTCTTTTTGGGTCACACCTGGCGATGCACAGGGGTTACTCCTGGCTCTGCACTCAGGAATTACTCCTGGCGGTGCTCAGGAGACCATATGAGATGCTGGGATTCGAACCCGGGTCGGCCGCGTGCAAGGCAAACGCCCTACCTGCTGTGCTATTGCTCCAGCCCCTCATTCTCCACTATTCATTCACACCTCGATTATTTACCATGAGCCCGCTTTAGGCCTGGCACTTCTAGTTGCTGACGATACAGTTCTGAATAAAGTACCTAAACTTGTGTGTCCGCATGGAGCAGGTAATCTGTCTTCACATTCTGGGAGAGGCTGAGCGTCTGGCGGGCACAGAGGACACGGAGCCTGGGTATATCCATCTCATGAACTTAGGGGGATTTCCTCAATTCCTCTCTTTAGGAATCTTAGTTTGTCTTCAGATCTCTGACAGACTCTTTCAAAATTTGCAGAGGATCACACCAAGACCGCCTCGTCATCATGATTTCCAATAGAAATAAGACTGTGATTAAGATACAGTGACACATCAGGACTCTAATGTCATCATAAGAACTGCTTTTGGACTTTGAAGTCTTTTTTTTTTCTTTTTGGGTCACACCTACCTGGCGATGCACAGGGATTACTCCTGGCTCTGCACTAGGGAATCAGCCCTGGTGGTGCTCGGGGGACCATATGGGATGCTGGGAATCGAACCTGGGTCAGCCATGTGCAAGGCAAATGCCCATCACTGTGCTATTGCTCCAGCCCCTGGACTTTGAAGTCTTAAAAAAATTAAATTTCTTTAATTGAATACAAGGTTCAGTTAGTCTGTTTTTCATGTGTCTTCCATTTAATCTTCATTGGTATGAGGCATTAAAATTGTTCACAGGAGGAAATGTTTTCAGAAAACACCCAGGTCTCACAGATACTACATATTCCGGACATGACATGAACAGGTAGGAGATTCCCACCTGAAACAGGCCCACTGTCACAGGTAACCAGATGCTCACACAGCTTGATACCGTTTCAGAGAATCCACGTGACTTTTCACTCCTTGAATGGCTGGCTGTTTACATCCCAAGCCCCACTGCCCCTTAAGCCCCCCGTCTCTTTCTCACTTGCGCTTCCCGTTGCATAATAAACATTTTCAGGATAGACCCAGTTTTCCTTTTTCAGAATTTTTTTCTTCTCAGTGGTCTGCTCTTGGGATCGTGTCATCCTGAAAGAAGACAGAGAGAGAGAGAGAGAGAGAGAGAGAGAGAGAGAGAGAGAGAGAGAGAGAGTCCATGTGGGCTGGTACTGGGAATTCTGCCATCTTAGTTCTCTTTTTGCAAGAAAGACAGTGTCCCCAGATTCCAGAGCTGCTTCGACACTGGCTTGTTTCCTTGTGGTCCACCCCACTGGGCCAGACCCTGCTCCTTCTCTGTGAGGTGGGAGGACTGAGATAACTTTGGACTCAGTGTGCCCAAGATGCCTGGGCATGATCCCTCCTCAGGCTCACTGTGAACTGCCCATGGTGTCTCGTGAGGGACCAGGCTTGTTTTGGCCATTGTAATATGAGTGTCTTTCCAGGAAAGAAAAGCCTCTGCTCGGGCTGGAGCGATAGCACAGCGGGTAGGGTGTTTGCCTTGCACACGGCTGACCTGGGTTTGATTCCCAGCATTCCATATGGTGCCCCGAGCAGTCAGGAGTAATTCCTGAGTGCAGAGCGAGGAGTAACCCCTGAGCATCGCTGGGTGTGACCCAAAAAGAAAGAAAGAAAGGAAGAAAGAGAGAGAGAGAGAAAGAGAGAGAAAGAAAGAAAGAAAGAGAGAAAGAGAGAGTAAGAAAGAAAGAAAGAAAGAAAGAAAGAAAGAAAGAAGGAAAGAAAGAGAGAGAGAGAAAGAAAGAAAGAAAGAAAGAAAGAAAGAAAGAAAGAAAGAAAGAAAGAAAGAAAGAAAGAAAGAAAGAAAGAAAGAAAGAGAAAGAAAGAAAGAAAGAAAGAAAGAAAGGAAATAGGAAGGAAGGAAGAAAGAAAGAAAAAGAAAGAAAGAAAGAAAGAAAGAAAGAAAGAAAGAAAGAAAGAAAGAAAGAAAGAAAGAAAGAAAGAAAGAAAGAAAGGCCTCTGCTCACTATATTCCACAATTTGTTGTTTTTAGTTGAAAGATTTCCTTATGGAGATTGTGGAATATGCCACCCAGTGGGGTCCTTCAGATCCTGACCCAGATTTCATTGCCCCCATCCTACACTGTGCCACTCTCCTCAGTCATCCTGAGCCATGTGTAAGTCTGCGTTCCGTGCTTTGCATGTGTCAGGCTTCCATCTTGAATGCCTTTGTGTGCTTCTCTAGTGAGTGGAGGACCTGTTTTCACTATTCTTTTAAATTTCCACAATAGGTCTGGAGAAATAGTACAATGGGTAGGTTGCTGGACAACCTGGGTTTTAGCTTCAGCACCCCTGAACTCGCCAGAAGTGATCCCTGAGCACAAAGCAAGGAGTAACCCCTGAGCATTGCCAGATATGGCCCCAAAACAAACAACAACAATTTCCATTATAGGGGCCAGAGAAATAGTACATTGCCTTATACACAACTAACCTGGGTTTGATCCCTGGTGTCTCTTTTGATCCTCTGAGCCCTACCAGCAGCACAGAATGCAGAGCCAGGAGTAAGTCCTGAGCATTGCTGGGTGTGATCCAAAATCAAGCAAACAAAAAAAAATTTCCATTGCATTAAAATAGTATATTTTGGCTGGAGAGATAGTACAGTGGGTAAGACATTGCCTTGCATGCAACCGACCCAGGTTCAAATCCCAGCACCACATGCACGACAAATAACTTTTATGATTGGAATTATTCCTCTTTCCATTTCAAATTTTTGTGTTGTTGTAAACAGAAAAGGGGGATATGTAGGGTAACATTGGTTTGTCCTTTCTCCCTTGCCACAGGGAGCTTAGGTTTATTGGGTTACACCCATCACAGTGCTCCTGGGTCACTCCCATTCCTCTGTGTTTATCTGTAAACTCTTCTCTCTGCTCTGCTTCCCCAACCAGTTAATCACCTTTCCCCCCTAATCAGATTCTGTTAACTTGTAAGTTCAGATCCTTCTAAGGACACTGAACTTGTATTGTAAATTAAATATTGCTTTTCCTCAACTTGCAGTTTACTTTAAAGCAATGTCCTTTTTGTATGGACAGAGGAAGACAGTTAATATTATGCTTTTGTAACTTGGGAGTTAATTGACCCTGAATAATATTCACTCCTAGACATCTACTTTCTTGACTTAAGCCTCAGTTGCCCTTAGTTGCCTAACACCCCAAAAGCAGGGTCCCAATGAGGGACTGAATGGACCCAGGGCAAGCTGTGAGGTACCCTGGCATCAAAATGAGCCAGGCTAAAGCGCCATAATACTCAGCTATAAGTCAAGAGCCTGGTCATGGGCAAACTCTGTCATGACCCAAAAGAGGTAACGGGATAAGGACCCTGCTGGGGTTAGAGAAGACTAACCTGGCCTGAGGACTGTGGTCTGGAATATATAGTGAATGTCCTCAGGAAGAACCAAACTTTAAGCTTGATATATCTCTTACTGTGCTTATACAAAATGACATTGCTAGAAATATTGGAAGTAAATTTACTACAACTATTTAAGTAGATTACTAGCTAGGGAAAGAAAAAAGCAACACACCCTGAATGGAATCCCACCATTGAGCAGATCTAGTAATCTGGAATAATCTTTTTAGATGAGATTTTGTCCTTGGGTTAATCTCTTGGAGGAGTCCTTACCTTTTTTTGTTGATTTGTTAATATTCAACCCCGCCTTTGTATCCCCACCCTACATGATTTCTATATAAACTAGGCTGTAAGAGTGGCTGGGGAGTGAGAAGGAGAATGAGGGGAATCCAGAAAGAGAAGGAGAATTCAGAGGAGAATGGAGAGGAGATTGGAATAAACTGCAATTGATACCAAAAATTTAGATTTACTGAGACCGCTTGAGAAAATTGATGATCAGCGGGATGATGATGATGATGATGATGATACCAAAAAAAAAAAAACCCACCAGCAGTGATTCCTGAGCCAGGAGGAAGCCTGAACACAATTGGTTGTCACCCTAAAACCAAAAATTAAAAAATGGTAGATTGTTTTATATTAATTAATTTTTGTACCCTGTATCCTCACACATGGGAGGTATTAAATTTTACCACTGAGCCACATCCTAGACTGTCTTTTTATGTTGGTATTTTTTAAGTTTTGGAGTCACACCTATAGGTGCCCAGGGGCTCTTCCACCTGTACCAAGGGGCCACTGTCCCCCCTCTCTTGGTGCTGGGTATGAACCCAGGTTTCCCAAATGTAAAGCATGTACATAGCCTTTGAGCTTTCTCTCTGGTCTAGCCAAACCTTCATTTTTAGTTTTAATGTCAGAGTTGAATACTTTTATAGAGTACACTCACTGATCACTCACTTGTAATATCTTGGCAGTAATATTTGCTTTGAAAATCTCCACAAACTTCCTGTCAAGTTCTGTACTTGCACTGCTCTAAACTCTTTTTTTTATGGGGAAGGGCACCCTGACTGTGTTCAGGGTTTATTCCTGGCTCCAGGTGCCGGAGCTTGAACCCAGGTTAGCTGCATGCAAGGCAAGCACCTTACCTGCTGTGTTATCTCTCCAGCCCTCAAGTTAATTTCTTGAACTTACCATTATTGAAGAGTCAGGGAATTAAGGAGAAGATTCTGTGCCCCACTTCTTGTTTCTTTCTGAACAGATGGGAGGAAAAGACAGAGCTTGAATTCAAAGGTCAGTGGGGTTATCGCTTTTGGTTAAAACTCAAACTGACCTGGGGGAGAGGGAGGAGAGAGAGGGCGAGAGGGTGAGGGGAGAGGGGGAAGGAGAGAGAGAAAGGGAAGGAGGGAGAGAGAGACAGATAGACAGACAGACAGACAGACAGACAGACAGAAGTTATACATGAGCAGAAAGCCTTGCCCTCACCAAGGACTGATTCAAATGAATGAACCTGGGGCCAGAATCTCCAAATTCCTACTGGTTGAACATCAGCACCTTGGCCCTTTCAAGGGGCACTCCAGCCCTCTGCCCTTTTCGGCCTTAAGCAAGTCCTTGACCTTGGGTTGTCTTGGTTTACCCTAAACAGAGGGCAGCTTGTCAATCTCCACGGTAGTAAAAACAAAGGACAATTTGCCTTGGCGTAGTACGGGGCTGAATGACTATGCACAAGTCACTGAACCTCCCTGGGCTTTTTCCTCGCCTGACAGATACAAGGAACATCCCTGGGCTTTTTCCTCGCCTCCCAGGATGCAAACAGGGAGTGAAAAGCAGTGGCGACAGCTCCGTTTCCTGGCTCCGTGTTTCAGCCAGGGGAGGTTTCTGCTGTAGCGTTGCTTCTGGAACTGGATCAGACATGAGTCACCTGCAGAACTGGCTAAACCCCAGATGTGGTGTTGGGGGCGGGGGCACCCACCCCAGAGCTTCTGTTTCTATAGCCAAGATTTTACATTTCTTTCTGCATGTAGCTGTCAGTTTTGCCAGCAACATTTTTTTAAATTTAATTTTTTGTTATTAGTGAATCACAGGGCTGGAGCGATAGCACATTGGGTAGGGTGTTTGCCTTGCAAAACGGCTGACCCAGGTTTGATTCCTTTGCCCCTCTCGGAGAGCCCGGCAAGCTACCGAGAGTATCTCACCCACACGGCAGAGCCTGGCAAGCTACCCGTGGCATATTCAATATACCAAAAACAGTAACAAGAAGTCTCACAATGGAGACGTTACTGGTGCCCGCTCAAGCAAATTGATGAGCAACGGGATGACAGTGCAATTCTAATAGTGAATCACCGTGAGGTACTGTTACATACTTACAAATGTTCGTGTTTGCGTTTCAGTCGTACAATGATCAGCCACCCATCCCTCCACCAGTGCCCATTCTTCACCACCAATGATCCCAGTATCCCCCCCCCACCCCCATCTCCTCCCCTTCCCCATCCCACCGTGTGGCAGGGCATTCCCTTTTGTGCTTTCTTTCCTTTTGGGTATTGTGGTTTGCAATAGAGGTATTGAGTGGCCATCGTGTTTAGTTCTATAGTCCATTTTCGGCAGCTCCCAAACTGAGCGGGTCCTCCCAGCACCCTTTACTTGGTGTTCCCTTCTCTGTCTGGGCTGCCTTTTCCTCTGGCATATGAGACCAGCTTCCAAGCCATACGGCAAACCTCCTGGTCCTTATCTCTACTATTCCTGGGTGTTAGTCTCCTATTCTGTTACTTTATATTTCACAGATGAGTGCAATCTTTTTATGTATGTCCCTCGCTTTCTGACTCATTTCACTTAATATGATACTTTCCATGTTGACCCACTTATATGCAAATTTCATGACTTCATCTTTTATAACAGCTACATAGTATTCCATTGTGTAGATGTACCAAAATTTCTTTAACCAGTCATCTCTTCTTGGGCACTCCTTTTTTTCTCCAGATTTTGTGTCTTGTAAACAGTGCAGCAATGAACATACAAGTGCAGATGTCATTTCTACTATACTTTTTTTGCCTCTCCGGGATATATTACCAGTAACCATTTGTTAAAGAGGGTTTCCTTGCTCCACTTCACATTTCTTGCTTCCTTATCAAAGATTAGATAATCATATATTTGAGGATGTGTGTAAGGATATTCAACCCTGTTTCATGGGTCGTGGTTCTGCCTTTGTTCCAGTACCATGCTGTTTTAATTATTACCGCTTTGTAGTAGAGTTTGAAGTTGGGGAAGGTGATGCCTCCCATCTTCTTTTCCCCAAGAATTGCTTTAGCTATTCGTGGGGGTTTGTTGTTCCATATGAATTTCAGGAGTGTTTGATCCATTTCTCTGAAGAATTTTATGGGTATCCTTATAGGGATGACATTGAATCTGTATAATGCTTTGGGGAGTATTGCCATTTTGACAATGTTAATTCTCCCAATCCATGAGCAGGGGATATGTTTCCATTTCCTGATGCCCTCTTTTATTTTGTGAAGTAGTATTTTGTAGTTTTCTTTGTACAGGTCCTATACATATTTAGTTAAGCTGATTCTGAGGTACTTGATTTTCTGAGGCATGATTTTGAACGGGATTGCTTTTTTCATGTCACTTTCTTCTCTCTCATTATTTGCATATAGGAAAGCAATGGACTTTTGGGTATTGGTTTTATAGCCTGAGACTTTACTATATAAGTATATTGTTTCTAGGAGCTTGGTAGAGGCTTTAGGGTTCTCCAAATATAGTATCATATCATCTGCAAATAGTGAGAGTTTGGTTTCTTCATTTCCTATCTGGAAACCCTTAATATATTTTTCTTGCATAACCACTATTGCAAGTACTTCCAGTACTGTATTGAACAGAAGTGGTGAGAGTGAGCATCCTTGTCTTGTCTTTGATCTTAGAGGGAAGGCTCTTAGTTTTTCCCCATTGAGGATAATGCTTGCTATAGGATTGTGGTAGATAGCTTTGACTATATTGAGGAAAGTTCCTTCAAAACCCATTTTGGTGAGAGTTTTCATTATAAATGGGTGCTGGATCTTGTCAAATGCTTTCTCTGCATCTATTGATATGATCATATGGTTTTTATCTTTTTTTTTTTCTTTTTGGGTCACACCCAGCAATGCACAGGGGTTATTCCTGGCTCTGCACTCAGGAATTACCCCTAGCGGTGCTCAGGGGACCATATGGGATGCTGGGAATCGAATGTGGTCGGCCTCGTGCAAGGCAAATGCCCTACCCGCTGTGCTATCGCTCCAGCCCCTTATCTTTTCTTTTTTGTTGATATGATGGATTATGTCTATTGATTTCTGAATGTTAAACCATCCTTGTATTCCCGGGATGAATCCCACTTGGTCATGGTGTATGATCTTTCTGATGAATTGTTGGATTCTACTTGCTAATATTTTGTTGAGAATCTTCGCATCTGTGTTCATCAGGGATATTGACCTGTTCAGACCTCTGCCTAACACCATGTACAAAAGTTAGGTAAAAATGGATCAAAGAACTCAACATCAGACCAGAATCCATAAGGCACATTGAAGATAAGGTTGGCAAAACCCTCTATGACATTGAAGCTAAAGGTATTTTCTTTTTTAAAAAAATTTTTTAAATTTTATTTTATCACCATGATATAGTTACAAGCTTTCATGTTTGGGTTACAATCTCACAATGATCAAACACCCTAAATGTATTTTCTAAAATGATACACCACTGGCCAAGCAAGTGGAAACAGAGGTAAACAAATGGGACTATCTTAAACTAAGAAGCTTCTGCACCTCAAAAGATACAGTGACCAGAATTCAAAAACAATGTACAGAATGGAAAGGATATTCACACAATACCAATCTGATAAAGGGTTAATATCAAGGATATACGAGGCATTGGTTGAACTCTACAAGAAGAAAACATCCAATCCCATCTGAAAATGGGGCGATGAAATGAACAGAAACTTTCTCAAAGAAGAAATCCGAATGGCCGAAAGGCACATGAAAAAAATGCCCTTCATCACTAATCATCAGGGATATGCAGATCAAAACAACAGTGAAATATCATCTCACACTGCAGAGACTGGCACACACCCAAAAGAACAAAAGCAACCGCTGTTGGCATGGATGTGGGGAAAAAGGGACTCTCCTTCACTGCTGGTGGGAATGCCGACTGGTTCAGCCCTTTTGGAAAACAGTATGGATGCTTCTCAAAAAATTAGAAATTGAGCTCCCATTTGACCCAGCAATACCACTTCTGGGACTATATCCTGGAGGTGCAAAAAAGTATAGTAGAAATGACATCTGCACTTGTATGTTCATTGCAGCACTGTTTACAATAGTCAGAGTCTGGAAAAATCCCGAGTGCCCGGGAACAGATGACTGGTTAAAGAAACTTTGGTACATCTACACAATGGAGTACTATGCAGCTGTTAGAAAAGATGAAATCATGAAATTTGTATATAAGTGGATTGACATGGAGAGTATCATGCTAAGTGAAATGAGTCAGAAAGAGAGAGACAGACATAGAATAACTGCATTCATTTATGGAATATAAAGTAACATAACGGGAGACTAACACCCAAGGTTAGTAGAGATAAGGACCAGGAAGATTGTCCCATGACTTGGAAGCTGGCCTCACATGCCGGGGGAGAAGGCAGCTCAGATAGAGAAGGGACCACCAAGTAAAGGATGCTTGGAGGGCTGGCTCGGGTTGGGAGATGCGTGCTGAAAGTAGACTATAGACCGAACATGATGGCCACTTAATACCTGCATCGCAAACCATAACACCCAAAAGGAGAGAGAGAGTGAAAGGGAATGTGCCTGCCACAGAGGTGGGGGTTGGGATGAGGTGGCAGTGGTGAGAGGGATATTGGGAACATTGGTGGTAGAGAATGGGCACTGGTGGAGGGATGGATACTTGATCATTGTATGACTGAAACGTAAGCACGAAAGTTTCTAAGTCTGTAACTACTTCACGGTGATTTATTAAAGAATAAAAAAAATTAGAGAAAATAATTTATATTTCTAACAACTTCCCACATGCTGCTGATGTTGCTGCTGGTCTGAGGGACTGCATTTGGGAGGCACGGTTCCGGGCTGATGTTCTTTTGTGTCTCTGACATCCCGTGCCTCTTCACCAAGGGAAGTTATTCTGTGTTTGGAAGAATGAGTCACTGTATGTTCGGTCCAGGAGGCCGTCAGGAGCCTGTCTTTGTGGATCTGCCTACAGGGTCAGTGAGTTTGGGTTGTTGCCCCCAGCAGCAGGGCTGTTCAGTGCTGTAGCCCCTTTAATTCTGGGGACTCGTGTGAGGCTTTGGAGTGGAAGCCCATCAAATTCTCAACTTGGCATTAGAATCTCATATAACTAGTTTTTGGACTTTTGTATCTATGTCTCCTATATCTTCCCCCACCCCGCCAATTGGTTCTGAATTAAGGAGGCTGATGAAAGATTCTTTGAAAACATCTGCCTAAAATTTCCCCTACACCCAGTGCTCAGGAGATGGCACTGGCGAGGCCCAGAGGACGGTGTCTTAGAGCCCCTGCATTCAGTACTCAGCCACAAGTTCAATCCCTGGTTCTCTCACATGTGATCTTGGCTGCTCTGCCATCTTGATCCCCAGGACACTGCAAGAGATTTCTAGCAGTACCGCAGCAAAAGAGGTGCAAGCTTCAGTGAGCACTGCAACTAAGAATATGTGAGCACCTTGGCCAGGAAATATAACTGTGGCAAGCACGTGGGCAAGTACCACAGTGACCACCAGCAAGCACTTGAACCCGGCTTTGCAAGAGTCACCTAAAGGGTGACACACCGTGGTGGGCACATGTGTAGCCACTGCAGCTAAAGGAGGGGCACAACCCTCCAGGAGCATGCCACAGTCAGTGTGTGTGACCCCCGGTCATCGCAACTGCAGTGTCAATGACGGGAATGGTGGGCGGGGGAGGAATGACAGCTGTGCTCATTATTTCCTTCCACTTAGCTGTCACTCAGACTGAGGAAGTCCTCAGGAGCAGCGCTGTTGTGGGTTTGAGAGAGATGAGCCCAGCCTGCCTCCACGCTCGCCGATGTCCCTGTGGCTCCTCAGTGAGGACTCAGCACCTCTCTCCTGGACTGGTGTCACGGCCCCAGGCATGGGACCTGCCTGCAAAAGCGCTTCCACTCAGATGAGGGCGCTTGACGGCTGCCGGCTCCTATGCTGCAAGTGAATAGCACCACGTAGCTCCGAGAGGAGGGAGTGGCATGGTGGAAGGGATGGGGCGAGCTTTGGGTTTCCATTGCGGGAGATCTGGGTCTGGCAGAGACTAGAAGCCAGGAGCATGGGAGTTGGGAGGAGCAATCAGGAGCAGGGCAGAGAGCTGAGGGCTGGGACCCGGAGACCACACTCCTCACAGAGAGTTCTGGAGTCACTTGTCTGTCTGTCCTGTGCTGGCCTTGCAGTGCCTGTCTTTGCCATGGTGGCCCGCTCCTCGACATCATCCAGTTCACGCATCACCGTCATGCAGGGGGCTGAGGTCTGGTTGGCCAGCCCTGTGACAAAGCGTGGTGGGAAATAGTGTGTAAACTGCCTTGTTCTGATCTTGTGGTCACATCTACGTGGGGATCTAAACGTCTGATCATTCTGTAAGACTTTCACCACTGTGCTCTAGTCACGGGCACCCGCCAGCTCACAGCCTTCAACACTTTGTGCTGGTTCTTTGTTCCTAAATGTGCTTCTGTAATTTGTGGTTTCACTTGTCTGTTGGCGCTCTACTCTGGAAGACATGGACTTAGTCTTTGCCACATGTGTCCCATCCCTCATCTTTCCAATAGTTTTTACAGGGTAACCTTGGTTAGAACCACACTTACTCTAAACGTATCCTTTATGACGCCTTTGGGGAAGGGTGCTGGGTCTGTAGGTGGACGAATTCTGTATGCTGGCTCTGAACTGTGTCTGTGTGCTGGGGTGCGTGGGGTAGGTAGGGGGAGTACAACACACATTGGAACTTACAGCTTCCAACATAACATAAATACCCGACCCGGGTTATGTCTTCACTCATGAAATAGCCTCTTTCCTGCATTGCCTTGGGAGGATTACCAAGGGAGCACCTGAGTTCATGGTGCAACCAGGTGGAGGTGGGGCTGGGGTGGGAAGTAAAAGCAGGACTGGAGCAGCCAAAACTTCCCCAGGTTTGGACCCCACCCTGCAGCGGATGGTTTAGTAGCCTGACTTCTCGCCGCATCATTTCATTTCCCCACGCATTCTGTTTCCAGTGTGTAGTGCCCTGTCCCTTCCCACAATAGTGAAGATGAAATGCTATGGACAGGAGCCTGGTGGGAGCAGACGTTCAGCTCCTCCATCATTCCTTCTCTGCAGTTCATTGCAATCAAGCCTGTGACCTGAGCCGGAGGGATGGAAGTCGGGCGGCGCAGCAGGCAGTGTTCATAACTGCCTGGATCTCCCCCTATTACGACTAAGTCCCCAGCAGTGCTCGCTGGTCTTGTGGCCCTCCTGCATCTGAAGATGGGCTCTGTGAGCTGTTGCTTGTCCTTGCACAGCCTGTTGACCGTCTCCATGTGCTATTTCTGCTCACCGTCCAGCTCCTTGATCCAAGGGAGAAAGAGAGGAAAGCAGCCGAGAGGAACAGAACTTGAGCCCCCTGGACAGTGGCATGATGGCTGCGATGTTCACGTCCTACCCAGAGGGGAGCAGGTGAGTCTGGGATGGGGGGCATGGGAAGGCTCTCCCTTAAAGCATGTAGGTAGGGGAACAATAAGATTTGGAAAAAGAAACGTATGCTCAATCTTATCGTGCACGTTTGTGATGTTGATTCACTTAATAAGACAGCCCCCTCCTGAGGAAATTGAGGCTCCAGGAGGATGAACTACATGCCAAATATCACCAATTAGCTCGCTGTAAGTCAGGACTTACATTCAGATGCTAAGGTATCTGGATTTTTACATTATTAAATGGGATCTTTCAGGGTCAAAGCAATAGTGCAGCTGACCCAGATTGGATCTCCAGCACCTCAGTGATCCTTGAGTATGACCCTCCCAAAACAGAACACCAAAACAAAAATGTGACCTTTGGCTATATAAATCTCTCTTTAAAACAAATATTGGGAACTGGATAGATAGTACGGCTGGTAGGGTGCTTGTCTTGTATGTGACTGACCCAGGTTCAGGTGTAATTCCTGGGTGTAGAGCCAGGATTAACCCATGAGTACTGTCAGATGTGGCCCCCAAACAAAATGAACAGCAACAGAAAACTCAAGTAATTTTCTATATTTGATTTATGTTAATTACATTGTACTCAACATAATTAACATTTACATAAAGCTTTAATTTAAGCTGTATTAGTCTCTTTTTACAGGAAAGAACTAGAGGAGGTAATTTATATGTTCAGTAACATTTGTTGAGTTGAGGCAAATAAATGGTTCTCATGTGAAGATCATATTACCTTCCTCATCTGTACTCCCCTATATTCCTGGCTGGATTTGTAGCACATTGAGATGTATTCTATTTTCAGTATGGGAGAGACTATCCTGACATCGTCAAAAGTGAACAGAATTATTACTTAATTTGATTTAATTATTAAATATGTCAAAAATTTTAAAGAAGATCTAAATGAGTGAGAAAATATTCATGTTCATGGATCAGAAGACAGTATTGTTGCAGTGGGATTAAACACAATTTCTTAAAACCTCAGCAGAGTAGATGATTTCTACCGCTTAGTAGAAATTGAGAGGTGGATTCTAAAATGTGTATGGAGTGACAAAGGACCCTGCATAACCAAGATTGTCCCAGAAAAAGACAAGGTTGGAAGACTCACACTTCCCAATTTCCTTTTTTTTCCCCCTAAGCTGACTGCAAAGGTACAGTAAGACAGTGTGGTCCCATGAGCACCACCTGAGGGGATGAAAATTGTGTTCTCAAAAAATGATTCGAGGACAAGATTCTATCCATATAGAAAAGGATGAAGGTGGACCCCTAACTTGTATCGAAGTGAACTTAAAAATAGATCAAAGACTTAAAACTCTAAATTCTTAACATCCTAATTCAGGAAACATAGACCCAAATCTTTGTGATTAGATTATACAATAGGCTTTTACACCTAACACACAAGCAAGCAACGGGGGAAACAGATCAATTGGGCATCATCAAAATTTAAAAAAAAAGTTTTGTGGTTTTTATGGTGGGGATTGAACCCAGGCCTGCTGCATGCAAGAGAACCCACGTTCTCTTTCCGATCCCTTAGCCTTCACTCTTAACATGGCAGCCGTCTCCTTGGCGTCAGGAGCTTCGGGGGGTGAAGAGGCAGGGCTGTGCCTGTTGGCACAGCTCCTCGATCCTGCTCCTTTCCACATCAGGCAACCTTCAACTGCTTCACCTGGTCCTTCCCACTCTTGTGTGAATGTGTGTGTGTGTGTGGTATGCTTGGGACACCTTGTCCTGTTCCTGCACACAAAGCGTGCACCCCAGGCCTTTGAGCCATCTCCTTGGCCCTCTTCTAAGTCTTTGGCTCATTTTTCCCCCTGTGGTCAAGTCCCCCTATATGTGTGTGTGTGTGTGTGTGTGTGTGTGTGTGTGTGTGTATACACACACACACCTCTTGGAGAGCCTGGCAAGCTACAGAGAGTATCCTGCCCACATGGCAGAGCCTGACAAGCTACCCGTGATGTATTCAATATGCCAAAAACAGAAATGATAGCCTCATTCCCTTGACCCTGAAAAAGCCTCAAATCGTTGGGAAAGACAAGTAAGGAGAGGCTGCTAAAATCTCGGGGCTGAGTATAATAGAGACGTTACTGGTGCCTGCTCGAGTAAATCGACGAACAACGGGATGACAGTGATACAGTGGTCAAGTCCCCCAGTACTGATGCTTCTGAGATTACAAAAGCAGCACCCTCACACAAAAGCTTGATCTCACGATTGTCTCTTCAAAGTAGACAACTCACCTAGGAAGGGATAATCGGGACCATCTCCCTCTAACCTTCATTGCCATGACCCTGAACCAGTCACGCTAAAACTGCCCTTCTGAGGAAGCAGGATGGCGCAGCCCACACTGAAGAAACTTTCTGTTGACTGAAAGTCTATTTCTTTCTTTCTTTTTTTTTTTTTTTGCTTTTTGGGTCACACCCGGCAATGCACAGGGGTCATTCCTGGCTCATGCACTCAGGAATTACCCCTGGCGGTGCTCAGGGAACCATATGGGATGCTGGGATTCGAACCCGGGTTGGCTGTGTGCAAGGCAAACGCCCTACCCACTGTGCTATCACTCCAGCCCCTGAAAGTCTATTTCTGTCACTCAGCAAAATGGGGAGCCCAAAAGAATTTTTAAAGAAAAAAAGAAAAAAACATGACATCTCTTGCACAACAGTTTGTGGTGAGAAATGGTTGCTTGGCCCAAAAACAAATGACAGTCTATATTCTCTCGGGCAAAATTCTCTTTAATGAGTAGCCAACATTTCAGTGCTGACCCCAGAAAGAAATTCCAGATTAAGAGTTCTCTGTTTAATAGAGATGCATCTCTGCACATGTTTTTTATTTTCTTTTTTTGGGTCACACCCGGCAATGCACAGGGGTTACTCCTGGCTCATGTACTCAGGAATTACTCCTGGCGGTGCTCAGGGAACCATATGGGATGCTGGGAATCGAACTCGGGTTGGCCACGTGCAAGGCAAACACCCTACCCCCCTGTGCTATTGCTCCAGCCCCATGTTTTTTATGTGACAGGTACATGGGCTGTTATTGCCCCATTTCACAGAAGAAGAAATTAAGTCCTGAAAGGTAAGAGACTCACCTACTGAAAGTTACATTGCTGGGAGCCCTTGTGCTTCGACAGAGCAGTCGCCAGGAGAGCAGGCTTCAGTGATCACCTACTCTGTGCCAGTGGCTTGTGATCAGGAGGGCCGGAGATTTGGCTGAGCTTTCTTCTCTGTGCATCCACCATTCCTCAGACTCACTTGAGGGCCCTATACTCCTTCCTCCACTCGTAGGTGGCCTTGCCTCAAAACTCTTGGCTGTGTACACGAGACACTTACTCCATGAGCTGTCCCCTTCTGCCCGCAGCTTCCCACATGTCTCCAGCACGCGGTCAGCAGTTGCAACATCTGCCTGGGTCCCTGGCGATCTGGTTTTCCTTCTCCCTGCGCTGGTGGGAGCTCCACCATCCCCAGGAGCTCTGATGAACCACAGGCTTCCTAGGAGTTGGGATAAAATTCAGTAGTTAAGTAACAGCACAGACAGGGAGTGAGGGAGGCAGTACATTCCAGTTCTAAAACTTCCACCCCTAGTGCGCGCCTTGAGCTGTCTGCCTTCTCTGCAGGTTAAAATTCTCTCTGGTAAACGAGGGGTCTGGCCACAGGGCCTGTTCCAGAAGGATGCGATTCAGTCCGGTTTTCCATGGTGTATGTCTCCGTAATGTGCTGATGGGTACGAGATATCAGTGTCTGACTCAGATGTGGGTTTGACATCATTTTTGGGGGAACTTAATTATTTTTAGGCATCTTTTTTTCTTTTTGGGTCACACCCGGCAATGCACAGGGGTCACTCCTGGCTCTGCGTTCAGGAATCACCCCTGGCGGTGCTCAGGGGACCATACGGGATGCTGGGAATCGAACCCCGGGTCGGCTGCGTGCAAGGCAAATACTCTACCCGCTGTGCTATTGCTCCAGCCCTGGCATTTTTCTTAGATGTTTCAACTTCTTTCATTACCCCCCTGTATATTTGCTATTATGAATAACTAAATTTTGTAAATTTCTGCTTTAAAAATGTGGGGGGGGGGTTGGGGCCACACCTGATGGTGCTCAGGGCTTACTCCTGACTCTGTGCTCAGGGATTACTCCTGCAGGGTTCAGGGGACCACATGGGCTACTGGGTATTGAGTCCAGGTTGGGTGCATGCGAGGCTTAACTTGGCTCTGTCACTCTTCTCTGGGGACCTCAGTCTGTCCTTGTAGTGGTCATGTAGGACCCCTGCAGCTCTCAGCTCTGAGGATGTGGTTCTTTGGGGGCAGAGGGACGGTCTGGCCTCCAGATAAGTCCTTGCAGGAACTGGAGAGATAGTGCTGGAGGTGACACTTATGCTTTGCATGAGGCTGTAGTGCTGAGGACCCTGGTTCAAATCCCGGCCACCACATATGGACACCCAGCAGTGCCTCCAAAGAAACACCCGACAACAACAACAAATCCTAGTAGTGGGAGCTATCGACACACAGAAACAGCACAGAGAAGATGCCTCCCCCCAACCCCCTCAGTGGGAAAGGGACAAGTCACTAGCCATCGTGGGTAGAGAAGCAGGCTTGAGTTCATACAATGCTTAATTATTTATGTATGGGGGTGCGGGTGGTTGGGGTTTACTCCTGGCTCTATGCTCAGGGACCACTCTTGGTGGTACTCAGGGCATCAAACAGTGCCAGGCATCAAATCCAGGTCGGCCATCTGCAAGACAAGCATCCCACCCACTGTCTCAGGTCCCCACAACATGTTTCTTGATATTTCCAAATCAAGGTTGTGATCTGGTTTTTGAGGAGGAGCAGGTTCGGCTGGGAGTCCTTGGGGGCGGAGTTTACAGCAGAATGGTCTGGTTCTTCCTGCCTCTGCTCCAGGGGAGCCAAGCTGTCCCTGATGCCCTTGGCCAGATTCTACCTGGCCGGATTTTGCCCCCTGCCCCCAACTGCAGCCATGTCAGATGCTTCTCCAGCCATGTGACCTGCAGCCCAGTTGTGTGACTGGTCAGGCCAACCCCTGCCTCCACTCTGGGCTCTACTCTGTCAAAGGTAAAGAAGGCTAGGACAGGCTGACTGGCCACCCAGAGATTCTGGAACCACCCCTGCTGGCGCTGCCTCTGCACCAGGGACCTCAGGCCCGTGGACAGAAGGGCCGCCCAGCCCCAACCTGAGAGGCGTGAGGCCGGCTCTGGGGCCAACACGCCTGACAGCAGAGCAGGGCTCCTCCAGCCAGGCTGGCCCGTGTGGGTGCAGTATGGCCGGGCAGCTGGAGGTGGACCCTTGGCCTGTCACCTGGGGCTTTTTCCTCCTACCAAGACTCTTGGAGCTTAGGAAGTGGTCCAGACACTGAACGGCCAGGGCGGGTGAGTCAGGCCCAGGTGCCGCTGGGTGTGAGTCAACGGCCACTCACCTGCCAGCTCAGAGCTCAAGGCTTCCGTGTGGGTGGGCTGGGGGTCAGGGCTCAGCCCCCCATTCACACATGCGCTGCCAGCTAGATCCAGGAACTGGACCCGTTCCTGTGATTCTTAGAAACCCAGGACAGGAGCGCGATACTCCTGAGAGAGGCCTTTTCGGCCCGGTGGAAACCAGAGGACACAGAGGGGCAGCAGCTGTGGACTGTGCCCAGGGCCTGAGCCAGACTGACTCCCAAAAGCCACCTTCTCCGAAGGAGGCAGGAAGGGGATGCCCCTGCACCCCGAGATCCTGTCCTGACTGCAGCTCCAAGGCCTTCTCGCTCTTCCTGAGGGTCACACTGGGGCTCAGCATCGGGTACCTGACAGGAGAGATGACTTGCTGGCAGCTCAGACCTGGGCTGGGCTTCTGTTGCCAGCGCAGTGCCCTCTGCAGGGACACGGGGCTGCCAGGAGAGTCTGGGGCATGTCGGTTTGGGTCCCGGTTCCAGGAGGGAGTTTAGCAATGGAGACACCAGAATCTTTTCTTCCTGGGCCTGGAGAGACTAGCGTGTATTTGGCATGCGGGAGCCCCCACATTCGATCCCCAGACCTTATGGTCCTCCAAGCACTTCCAGGTGTGGCCCCCAAACCAAACCAACACAAACCCCAATGTTTTTCTTCTAGGTAGAGTTGGGGGCAGAGAAAAGAGCTCTGACCCGGACACCACCTTTCCCCACCTGGCGTCAGGGCAGCCCTTCCTCAGATCGGGCCCTCAGGGGCCTGGGACGAGGTGACCTCTGGTGGCCCTTCCTGCTTCAGCCACCTGTGGCCACTTGTTCTAGTCTGGAGGGAGGGAACAAACAATTCTAAAGGTGTGGGACGGTCTTAGTCAGGGTTCCCCCAGAAACAGACCTGGGGGGAGCACAGGGGGCTTATTTGGGAGAGTTGAGTCAGGCCTGGAAGCCCATGAATTCCCGCTGTTGGCCTCTGGGCATCCCTGGGGGCTCGGTTCGGCTGGGGGCCCTGGAAACCCTGAGGAAAGCCAGCAGCAGCTCACGTAGCTCTTCTCAGCATCTCCTTCATCTGTGGCACCTGGCAGCATGGGCGCTGCCCCCGGGAGTCTGTCCGCCACGGGCTCGGGCACCACTGCCAACCAGGGCTGCTGCTCCCGTGGCCGCTGCCGTTCTCGCAGGACCCTGGTGAAAGGTCGGCCTGGGAGCTGCTGTCACAGCAGGGGACAGAATCCGGCCGGAGGCAGTCTCAGAACAGGCCATGCTGGGTCATGGGTGAGGGCCGCTCCTGGCCGCTTTCATTCAGACCCTGCTTGCCGAGTGGCAGAGGTGGTGGTGGCAGGGAAGGCCAGAGACTGAGAAATGCGGGTGCTGGCTCTGGGAGCAGGTCACCATTGACCAAGGGAACGGCAGAGGGGCGGTTCTTGTCCCTGATCCCCACAGGGTCTGCTCCAAGGGGACCCTGCTCATCCTCCAGTGAGCAGAATGACACGCTCACTGCTGCTTGAGCCCTGGGCACTGCTGCCTGTCCGGAAGGCCTTCCTGTAGGTGGACAGCCTCTGCCGGGGGCATCTCCCAGCCCTGCTAAGCACAGGAGGGCATCGCTCCTCCCCTGGGGCCCCTACCCTCAACCCTCACTGCCCAGGGGCTCAGGTCCCATTCTTGTAGCTGAGACCAGAGGCTCTCTTGAGCGTGACTAGCTGGCAGAGACACTGCTCTGCCTTTCAGAGCACCCGAAGATACTGGGCATTGGGATGACCCTGTCGGGGACTCTTTGGTGCCCTGTTCTGCTCTCAGTGTCCCTGGTGGGTAAAAATGGACCTCACTGGGCACAAACCTGAATCCTGGGTGCTGACGCATTCCAGCAGGAGACGCACTCCTGGGACCTGCCCAATGGCCTGATCTGGCTGGGAACCTTGGGTAGTGCTGTGGAGGTGGATAACCGTGGGTCAGCTGCTCCTGGGAATGGAGGAAGAGGAAGGCGGGTAAAACTCACTGTTGACGCCTAAGGACGCACGCCGAGGGGAGAGATTGTCTTAACGTTTAAATCCAGCTCTTCGGTTACACCAGCCATTTTCACATGCTCACTTGCCGTGGCTGGCTGGTGCTGCCATCTGGGCCCGCCTATGGGACAGTGGTCACGGCATTAGGCAGGAGAGAGCTTTTCCATCACAGCTAAACCCTGTTCCCAGGGGGAGCTGCCGAGGTGGCACCGCTGATAAGGAGCGGGTCCTTCCAATTCAGAGCTGGCTTCTCGGAGGAGGAACCAGCTTTGTGGACACTCCTGCCCTCCATTTTACTTTCTGTGGAGGGCGCCACCGCCTCTTCTCAGATTCCTCTGCCTTAGAACAGTAGGGTCTTGGGGGAGAGTTGATGTGCTCCTCTGCGCAGCCTCCCCCACGGGCTGGCACGTTTCCAGTAATGCCCAGTCTTGGTGGAAGCTGTGGTTGGCCCCGAAGAGCTGCCGGGTAACTCTCGGGCACAAGCCCTCGCACTGATACCCCAATGGGGGTTGGCCAGGCCCCCCTCTCTGCGTTCCAGCCTGAACAGGCGGCTGGACCTGAGCGTCTCTGAGGTGCTGTGACCCTTTGGAATGAAATCCTCCTGTTCTTGGCGGTGAGGAGGCAGCCAGACCGTTGAAGGGAGCGTCCAGGCACTCAACACGTTGGAGACCATCATGAAGGGGACCCTCTTTTCTGCTTCTGCTCAAGCTGAGGAACAGACAAGTGCATTGTGCGTCAGTGGCCAGCACAGGGACAGATGCCCGCTAAGAGCTCTGTGACAAAGGATGTGCATTCTCTGCTTTAAAAAAGTCTTTATTTTTTTCAGGGGGTGAGGGACAAGAGGAGACAGGGCTGTACCAGGGAGACTGTGGTTGAGCGCTGGTACCAGTGACATACTGCCCCTATTGTCGGCGCGGGAAGGCCCAGAGACCTTCTGTGCAGTGAAGGTTGGCGGTGACACTGTCTCCAAGCCCAAGGAGATGTGTGGTTCTCGACCCCTGAGGAACAGCCCTCGGGGAGCTTCCACCCATCCCCGCCAGACCACCTCCTGGGGTGCGGGCGGGGCCAGGTGAGGCTTTTGCCATGGTGGGAGGGGAGCGGAGAACAGAAGCTCAGTGCTGAGGGTTGGGGTGTCCGTTTGTCCTAAGCAGGATGCTCCAGTGGGTCCATCTGCACCCCTCCCTCTGTCACCTGCCACCTGTCTCACTCACGTCCTCAGCAGCAGTTGAACGGGAGGGCTGTGTCCTTCCCGTGCTCTCTACTCGAGGGCGTCTACACAGGGAGACTGGCCCCCGGGGTCAGCTGGGCCTGGAGCATCCTGTCTTTGAGGAGAAGGGCCAAGATTCTGGGGGGCCTCCTGGATCCAGCCCAGCACTCTCACCCAGGGCTCTTTGTCTTCCTCCAGCCAGCTGTGACTGTCACGGCCCATCTGGAGGCGGGGATGGGGTAGGGGGAGACTCCAGGGGTGACGTCTCAGTCCCGGGCCCTCTTCATGTCCCATGGCCTGAACTCAGAGCAGCTCTGAGACCCCATCTCCTAGGCGTTCAGGTCCAAGTCCTGGAATGTCCCAGCTGCGCCTTAGCTGGAGGCCTCATCAGCTGATTTCTTGGGCATTCGAACTTTGCCAAATGCCCATCTCTGAGCTTGGTCCATGGGCCAGGAGTTCCCACCCGTCTCTGGTGCTGTGACTTTCTCTGGCATGTCCTGTACTTCTGGCACCTTCCTCAGCCTCCTTTTATTATTATTATTATTATTATTATTATTATTATTATTATTATTATTAAATTTTATTGAACCACCATGAGATAGTTACAAGCTTTCATGTTTGGGTTATAATCTCACAATGATCAAACACCCATCCCTCTACCAGTGCACATTCCCCACCACAGATATCCTGGGTATACCCCCCTTTCCCACCCTCCCCCTGCCTCCATGGCAGACAATATTCCCCATACTCTCTCTCTACTTTTGGGCATTATAGCTTGCAACACAGGCACTGAGAGGTCATCATGTTTGGTCCATTATGTACTTTCGGCATGCATCTCCCATCCCAACTGGTTCCTCCAGCTATCATTTTCTTAGTGATTCTTTCTCTATTCCATCTGCCTTCTCCCCTCTGCTCATGAAGCAGTCTTCCAGCTATGGGGTAACCCCCCTGGCCCTTGTATCTACTGTCCTTGGGTGTCAGCCTCATGTAATGTTATTCTATACTCCACAAATGAGTGCAGTCCCTCTATGTCTGTCCTTCTCTTTCTGACTCATTTCACTTAGCATGATACTCTCTATGTCTATCCATTAATAAGCAAATTTCATGACTTCATCTCTACTAACAGCTGCATAGTATTCCATTGTGTAGATGTAGCAAAGTTTCTTTAACCAGTCATCTGTTTTAGGGTACTCGGGTTGTTTCCAGATTTTGGCTATTGTGAACAGTGTTCTCTCAGCCTCCTTGACAGCGGGATCTTCTATCCAGATGGGCTGATCTTGTAGGCCCAAACCTTGCTGTAGTCACTACCTTGGCCAGGGGACTTCTGAGCCACATGACTAACTCCGTATAAGGGACACCCTTCCTGCCTTGTCAGTGAGCATGCCCCCTGGGCAGTTGCCTCTGGAAGGCGAGACTGTGCCATCCAGACCTGGCAGCCCCGTGTCCTGGCATCGGAGACCCACTTCTTCCTGATTTTATTCCTGTCTGTGACCCTGGCCAGAGAGGCAAAGAGTAAGAAACCTCTCAAATGCTCTCACTAAGCCAAGGTGGAGGGAAGCAGATGAGAAGCCCGGACCTATGGGTCTTGCATTTCTTTAAAAACTTTTATTTTGGGAGTTGGAGCGATAGGACAGCAGGTAGGGCATTTGCCTTGCACAGGACCAGCCCAGGTTCAATTCCAGACATCCCTTATGGTCCCCAGAGCTCCGCCAGGAGTAATTCCCGCGTGCAGAGCCAGGAGTAACCCCTGAGCATTTCTGGGTGAGACCCAAAAAGCCAAAAAAAAATTATTTTGTTTTCTGGGCCACACCCGGTGATGCTCAGGGGTTACTCCTGGCTCTGCACTCAGGAATCACCCCTGGAGGGCTCAGGGGACCATATGGGGTACGGAGGATGCCAGAGTCTCTCTGGCAGGGTTGTGTGCTTCCTCATGAGTGCAAACTCCTTTTCCCTGGGCTCTGTTTTGGGAGTTTGGAGGCCCATCTGAGCATTCTGTTGCCCTGAGATACCCCCGTTAGCGTGGGAGGTGCACCCCTTGACTCTGCACAGACCAGAGTAGGGCGATCAGCATGGTGCTGGTCCCTTGGCCCTGCTCCTGCCCACTCTGCAACTCTCCTGCCCCCTCCGCAACTCTCCTGGCTGTATCCCAGTGCTGGCTGCCCATGGAACTGGCGCTCCGAGCTGCTGGAATCCCGGGGCGGGGGAGGAGGGAGCAAACACATTCTTAGGAGTGGGGCTGAGCTAACAGTGACCAGCCCCCACGGCTCCAACAGCACTCAAGTCTCGGCCTGGCATCCCTGGCCTCCTCCACGGGACCAAGTTTCCTAGTGTGAGAAAGCCACACCGTTGGCAGCCCTGAGGGGGTGAAGGGACGAGTTCCTTGAGGGGATAATTCCACCAGGGCCGTGAAACAAGTCCACCTCTCTTTCGGCAAATATCACTTCTGATGTCACCAGGGTTTGGCAGTGGAGCTGAGGGCCCATCCGGCAGCGCCAGCGGGGGAGGCCCTGGCAGCACAGCTGAGCTGCTCCCTGCAGGGCCCTTGCTGGCTCTGCGCTTCTCTGGGGTGCGGGGGAGCACTGGGGAGCGGGATCTGGGGTTAGTTTAGTGATCCGAGGACCCCACTGCTCCGCACTGTGGGGTCGGGAGCCTCATGAAGGGCTGGTGGCAATGGACCTACAGTAACAGCCGGGGATGGTGGCATCTAGATGGGAAAGTAATGGCGGGCGCTGCCCTCAGGATTGCCTGCTGTAGCACAGGGCTGCCTGGAGTGCGGCTTATAGCTCTGGCAAGATCCGCGTTCTGGGGGCTGAAGTGATAGCACAGCAGGGAGGGCGTTTGCCTTGCACGCGGCCAACCCGGGTTCGATTCCCAGCATTCCATATGGTCCCCTGAGCACTGCCAGGGGTAATTCCTGAGTGCAGGGCCAGGAGTAACCCCTGAGCATCGCTAGGTGTGACCCAAAAAGGGGAAAAAAAAAAGAGCCGAGTTCTGCTGGGATGGAGCAGGTGCTCATGGCTCAAAGGGAAGGAGAGTGTGTGGGTCCTGGGGACCTGCAGGGCCCACTCTGGCCCCGGAGATCCTGGCGCAGCTGAACCTGCTCAAATTCTTAGGTGGCAAGAAGGTTTTTAAATTTTTTTTATTATTATGAGGTAGTTCACAATATTTGATTACGTTTAATATTCAAACACCAGTCCCAGCGCCATGACACCTTCCCACCACCATATTTGGGATGTTTCCATCCTGAACCCCAATCCCTGTCCCAAAGCAGAACCAAAATCATATATTTTGTATTATTTGTTATGAAAAACTGCTGAAAATGCTACAAAAAAGTATCCGTAGAGGAAAGAGTGTGAAGATTGTTCTATTTTGTCAGGGGCTATTAAGACCTTCACAAAAAAAAAAAAAGACCTTCTATAAGAGATCACTAACATGTTGTTAAGGGTTGAGCCCTGTGAATGTTCATATATCACTGTCACTGCCATCCCGTTGCTCATCGATTTGTTCAAGGGGGCACCAGTAACGTCTCTCATTGTGAGACTTATTGTTACTGTGTTTGGCATAACCAATACGCCATGGGTAGTTTGCCAGGCTCTGCCATGCAGGCGAGATACTCTCGGTAGCTTGCCAGGTTCTCTGAGAGGGGCAGAGGAATCAAACCCGGGTCAGCCGAGTGCAAGGTGAACGCCCTACCCACTGCGCTATCGCTCCAGTCCATGTATATATGTATACATATATATATATATACACATATATATATCTTTCCCTCTATGATTTGTTGCCTACTATTTGAACCCCATCAAATGTGGTGTGGTACTCCTGAGTTGTGTCTTACGATATGTCGTGCGGCCGCATCTGCGGCAGTGTGGTCCAGGAATAGGTTCACTCGTGCGTAAGGCTCGGCCCGAACATGTGGGGAGCGACCTTGAGCATGGCGGTGGTTGGGTTCTGGAGGTTTTCGGCTACAACTTCTGTCTTGTTTGTTGCAGTTCCGCATTCATCTGCAGGTAGTAGAACTGTATAACAGGAGGGCGGGGCAGAAACGGGCCTGAGAGAGCATCTCTTCTACCTGCATGGGGAAAATGAGCTCAGAGAGGAGACACTTTTCTCAGGCCACAGCGTGGTGGCCAGCTGGAGTCTGGAACCAGGTGTCCCCACCGCTGCCTCTCCTTGCGGGGTCAGCTCCTGCTGACTGACTATACTGGACCTCGGCCGAGACCTGAGGCTCAGTGTGGAGAAAAAAGGGGTTGGCCACTGCTGGGGAGCAGATCAATTTGTTTTCTTTCTTTAGAATCAAGACACTGTTGGCCAATTTCCGCAGTGGAGATACTCACGCTGCGGCCCTGTACCAACATGCTGACAGCCGGCGGACCGAAATTCCCCCGAGTTTCACCATCTGCTCTTATCACACGGTGCCATTCAAGCACAGTGGGAACTTTCTGGAGCCCCAGAGTCAGAACTTGCTGGAAACTGGCCCGCACCTGGAATTTCCAATGCTGCAGAGGCACCCCTCAGAGATCGCAAGGCCAGCCGTGTCCAGCATCCCTGCAGCTCGGCGTCTGACATCCTGCTGCTCTCACCACCAGCCACCTGAGCGTCTCGTCACGGGCGGCCTGGCCTGATGGAGCTGTCGCGCTGCTCTGTGATCTGACTTTTCTGTGCGGACTCTGGCCCGCGGCCTGCTGCTGCTTTTTCTGGGATTGAGGCCCACAAGGCGGGCGACTGAGGAGGGACCGAAAGAGCTGGCGAATGAAGAGCCCCTGCACCCCCTGTCATGGGGAGGGTCGGGGGGGGGGCGCGTCGGGGAGAAAACAGGTCAGTGGAGGTGTCCATACAGGTCAAGGCAATGGGAGCAGCAAGCAGGGCCTGGAAGCCACCACCCGGCCCTCAGTTCCGTCCTGCCTTGGAGCTCGCACGGGGCAAGGACGATTTCCCTTCCATCTCTGCTCTGAGGAGGACGAGACCCCAAAGCAGAGGGTGCACGTCAGCTGGCCCTCTGCTGCAGGGAGGCGATAGGGCATAGTAGGGAGTGTGGTGAACAGGAGAGCAGGGCTGCCCCCGAGAGCTCCGTTCCCGCTCACTAGCTGCCCTGCTCAGTGGCCCAGGGAAGGCTGGCCTCTAGTGTCGGCGGCTTCTACAGAGAAGCTAGGAGAGGAGGTTTCTGTGTGAAGTCTCTCCGTGTCAGATTGCCACCGGTTCGTTGAAAACTACACCACGTCCAACATAGCTCTGGTGGGGGAGCCACTTTTTAGGTGGTGACAGGTCAGGAGGTGGGTATGTGGCATGTTGACTCCTCATCCTGTCACCCTGAGCAGGTCTGTCACGGACAGTTGATCATGTTGGTGACCATACAACAGTATCCGGCTGTGCACATGCACGACTGCTTGCAGAGCTGTGCCATAGCCCTGTGTGCCAGCCTGTGCCATCACTGTGAGTGCAGACCCCCACCCAGAGACCCCGGGAGAGGGGCCAGCCAGTTCTCCATGTGGGACGTTTGCCTGAGGGCACCAAAGTGGATTCAGATGAACTTGGTCTGAGCAGAGTGAAGAGTGGGGCGGAGCGAGCAGGAGAGGGCTCGGCTCTGACTCAGACAGACCCCCGACCCCCAGTGAAAGGCACTGTGGGAAGTGTAAGAGGCGCAGATGTCGCTGTACCGGCATGTGAGGGGCGCTGAGGGGCTGTACTGGAGGGCGGAGGTAGGGAAGAGGCAGGACTGGGCTGGCTGCATGTGGCCCCCGGATGGGGAGTACTGTGGCCCCTTAGTCCCACGTATGTGTGGGAGCATTGTCGGAGAAGAGGCGGGTGGACCCTCGGGCACTTCTTGCCTTCACATCTTTGGCCACTGGTGCCATGTCATGGGTGAAACTGAGCAAGTCGGAGCAGGTCAATTTTGTTTGTTTGGGGACACACCCAGAAATTCTCAGGGCTTTTTCCTGGCTCCACCCTCAGGGGTCACTCCTGACAGGGCTCAGGGGACCATATGGGATGCTGGGGATTGAACCCAGACTGGCCGCGTACAAGGCAAGCGCCGGCCCCTCTGTGCCACAGCCCTTGGGGAAGGAGAGGGGGCCGCGGAGCCGGCCTGGCGTGAGGCCAGCCTTTCTTCCAGACTGCTGTTTCCTCCACTCTAGTTGGCTGATTCCCTTGGTACTGCCAGACAGAGATGCAGCCACAAGCCCTCCATCTGCTGAGCTGGCGCCCCTCTCCGCCCAGGTACGGCCCAGTGCCTTCCCCAGGCCCCTGGGGGCCCATCCAGGTCGCTCCAGAGACACTTCCTTCTCTCCGCACCGCACCCGCCTTGTTTTTGAAACACAAGATCATGTGCTGTATCAGTTTTCCGTCTTGCTCCCTGCCCAGCTGCTCCCTGGCCCCCAGCTTCCTCCAGCTGGGAGATTTTTCCATGAACATTCACAGGGAGAGTTTGGGGCTGTTTTAACAGCTGCGGAGGCCTCCCTGTGTGGCCACCACCCCCAACTGGTGGGCAGCTGGGTTTGATCTAGTTGTAAGAGGAGACGCTGGCTTCTCTTTTCACCCACGGCATGTTGTAAGGAAATCACCCCATTAAGCCAAGCAGAAAAGTCAGTGCGGCAGTAAAAGGAATTGAGGGGCAAAAGCGCGAGGGCAGGAAATGGACAAAACATGGGTCTCCAGCTTTTCCTTGGCATATGCATGTGTGTGTGTGTGTGTGTGTGTGTGTGTGCGCGTGAGTGCGTGTGTGTGTAAAGTGAATGAGTGCATGTGGCCTAGGGGATGGAACCTAAGGGCTCCCACGTACATAGCTGAGTACTGGTCCTCTGCACCCTCTTCCTAGCTCTGGGAGACTCATTCGGCTGGATGGCTGGTGAGATAGTGCAAAGGACCGGGGGGCAGTGCAAAGGCTGCAGGGCACGTTTGCATATCCACGGCCCTGAGTACAATCCCTGGCTTTGTGGCATGGCCCCAGGCACTAATGGGTGTAGCCCAGGGGCCTCTGAGCAACACAGAATTGCTGGGCCTGAGGACGAACTGTCTGGGTAGGTTGGCCAACCATCACAGGAAGTGTTCCATGGGGTCCCCCTGAGCACTGCTGGGGAGACACCCCCACCTCTCCCCCACCATAGGTAAGGTTGTGTGAAATTATGGAGGAGATGATGTTTTTGTTTTGTTTTGTTTGGGGGCCACACTTGGCAGTGCTGAAGGTTTACTCCAAGCCCTGGACTCGGGTATCACTTCTGGTGGGCTTGGGGGTCGCTGTGTGGTGCTCGGGGAACGTGCAAGGCCAGCCCCTTTGCACGTTCCAGCTGTACTATGGATCCAGCTCACGGAGGGGCTGATTTTGTGAGAGCTGGTGGGGGTTGGCGGAAGACTAGAGGCTGACAGTCAGTAAGGGGTGGGCGCATGCTTTGTGCGTGGGTGCCCTGGCATCACTGCTCTGGGGGTGCAGTCTCCCTGTGACTCCTGGGCCACGCCCCAGAAGGGATAGTGATGAGGCAGTGGTGGGGTGCCAAGTGGGTTGGAACCTAAAGGTCAAGCTTAATCTGCAGAGAAATACTTTTCCGAGAGCAGGGCACTTGCAACATTGCAAAGAATGATGGGGACCTGAGGAGACCCAGGGGCCCGGTGGGCGCAAACGTAAAGGCCACACGGGTCCAACAGTGACCTTAGTGTGCGCAGAGGCTGGCCAGGTTTGAGGCTGGTGGTAAAGGCCAAGGCCTCCATCCCTCTTGGTGCCCGGAGAGGCATGTGGGCGAGGCTGGAGTGCAGGCGAGAGCTGAGGGAAAGTTAGCTCGATTAAGTCGGGGTGTGGTGACCATTACAGGGGGCATTTTCCAGAACTGTCCAGAGCTCACATTATTGGCCTGTTGACTTCATAAATTATTCAGAGTCTCAGAAATGCCAGGATGTGCCGGCTCCCGTCTCGGGCTGCAGGCAGCTCAGGTTCTCCGGATCAGATGTCTGCGTCTGTCCCAGATGCCGGGCTGGCTTTCATTAGCAGACAGAGAAACTGCGGTGCAGATGGGGAACAGGATTTGCCCGCCTGGCCAGGGAGCCCCGGGCTCCCCCATCACACCCCCTGCTCTGCACCAGGGTGGTCTGCGTCCCCTGTCCTGTTTGCTTTCACTTTTCTCCCTCAAGGTGGTTGGGAAGAGGGAGGGATTTTGTTTTTGTTTGGGGACCACTCCCAACTCAGTGCTCCAGGGCTGCTCCTAGCAGTCAGGGGGACATCCCTGCAGTGTCCCCAGGACCAGCAAGTCAGAGTAGACCTAGCAGAGGAACGGAAGTGGGGACCCACCGTGGCCCCAGCACACTTCCATGCCCTTGTCTGAGCCAGAACACGGGCTGGTTGCTGGGGGCCGCAGACGACCTGCAGCGCCCCCCCACCCCGTCGTCCTTGGCCCCCTCCCCACTCTCCTGTAGATTCTCACCCGTGTGGCTTGGGCAAAGGTTGTCCATGGAGAGGGCATGACCACGCCGGGCATGAGGGATTTGAACCCTTGGCCACCACTTGCCACCTCTGCTGCTGCTGCGTGTTTGCCCTGTCCTGGCTCTGCAGCTCGGGTTCGTCAGCTACTCAGAGGATGGGAAGGACTAGACGAAGTGTCTGGTGCCAGGACGAGCTCAGAGACCCACTTGGCGTGACACCAGCCCTGCCACAAGGGGCGCAGGCGATGATCCCTGGCACCAACAGCTGAAGAGCTCTTCAGGCTGGCCAGGATGACTCGGGCCCAGTGTCGGTCCTCTCATGGATACTCAGGGCTAACACAATGGTGGGGTGCCCACTCGCTCAGAGAAGACATGCACCCGCCGCCCTCCCGGCCCCCCAGGTGCCCAGACCCCACATGAGACCGCACTAGGAGAGGCTGGCCCTGCCCCGCAGCCCTGAGCCAGCCAAACCCTCAGGACGGCCCTGGGTCCCTTGGCCAAGGTCAGTGGCTCCTGCTTCTAGAACGTTCCCTTCTTCCCATTGCCCTGGTGGGAATCAGATGACCTCAACCCGGAGCTGCAGCCGAAATAGAACAGCTGGCTAATAGGTTTTCCTTTGAAGCTCCAGCGGCTGTCACGGAGGACTGGCCCGTCCAGAGCTCGTGGCACGGATGAGCTCAGTGACCGGCAGCTTTGTCCCTTTCACATGCTCAGGCTGGATAACCAGGGGGAAGTGGGGCTTGAATTATCCGAGCATGGCAAGGAGTTCTGGCATATTCCCTGGGCAGCTGATGTCTTGCTAAAGCCCGGCCACTGAGCGCTCTCTCCAGCCCCAGACGTGCCACTTGGCGTGACTAACTCAAGGGTACGGGGTCCTGCAGTCTTCTGGACCCACCACCTCAATCTAGTTGCCAAAACTTCCATCGGCCCTGACTGAGTGTCTCCCCCGACAGCCCCCACCCCTGCCACCCCCCTGCCTCACCCTCCATGCAGGCAGCCACGATCTAGCCCAGCTGAGGACCTCCTTGTGGCCCCATCACATACGATGTGTCCATCTGTGTCCGGCGTCGTTCACGGAGCACATTTTCATGGTCCCGTGCTGCCTGTAACAGACAGGGTAGCCGAGTGATCAGACCACGTTCCTGGCTCCCTTCATCGCTGAAGAGCCATTGGCTGTCAGGAAGTGCTGCCTGCGATGCAAGCATGTGCTCTCGGGCCGCTGGACGAGCTGGCCCACTTGTAATTCTCGGGATGCTTTACTCTGGCACGGCGCCGGGGCCCTCTCTCCTCGTGGTGAGAGCCCCAGCTTCTCCCGCTGCAGCACTGTTCCTGTCCTTTAGACTATGGCCATCCCGGCGAGTGAGGGGGGGCCCTGTGGGGGGAGGGGGCATCGCTAACGCTCACCACGCCGAGCGGCTCTTCGCCTGTTTGCTATGTGTGTGTCTTCTTTGAAGAAATGTCCATCCTAGTCCTTCAGTTTCCCCCATTTTCTTTCGGGGGTACACCTGGCATTGCTCAGGGGCAGCTCCCAGCTCTGTGCTCAGGGATTGCTCCTGGCAGTGCTCGGAGGACCATGTGGTGCCAGAGCTTGACCCCAGGCTGATGTCCACAGAGCCTGCATTCTTTGCCCTTCATGAGTCGGGGTTCTTTGTGGGTTTCGGTTGGGAGAGCATTCATATGTTTAGAATCTGAGGTCCTAGCATGGTTGCAAACATTTTCTCCCATCCTATACATTTTTTCTTACTTTTTTTTTTCACTTGTTAGAGGGAGCATTTTTGGATATGCTCAGGGTTCCCTGAGGTGTCAGGGCTCAGACCTGGGGCTCCTACATGCAAAGCGTGCACTCCAGCCCTTTGAGCTATTCCCCCAAGCAGCCAAGTCCCTCCAGCTCTGTGCTCATTCCCGTCCTCCAGGCACTCTGGTGGCAGCCGGTGCGTGTCCACCTCGCGCAGAGCAAGCTTCTCTTCTGGGCTCCGTGCTCGTGCCCAGGAAACTGCAGCTCAGAACTCAAAGAACCTTGAACTCGGAGCCTTTGAAGGTCTTCTGGAGGCTTCCTCTGTCATCTGGCTCTCACCGGCAGCCACAGTGAGGAATCGGAATAACAAGCGAGCCTGAAACAGGGCAGACGGGCCCTAGCACTGCCCGAGAACCCCTCGCTTCTCTGTGGTGGGTTTCCCTACGGGTCGGGAGGCTGGACTCCATCTCCCCAGCTCATGCCGCCTGATTCGTGCCATGTGGCTGATGAGAGAACAGCCTGTGAGAAGAAAGGACGGGGCCAGAGAGACTGTGGGTCTTGTTTGTTTGTTTTGAGTAACACCAGCAGTACTCAGGACTTAGGCTCTGTGCTTAGCGGTTGCTGGTGGCAGCGCATGTGCATGACAAGCGCCCTCCCTGCTGCACTGTCGCTCCAGCCCCAAGTGGGCAGGGCGCTTGTCTTGCACGTGGTGGACCCAGGTTTGTTCCTCAGCACCCCATATGGTCCTCCAAGAACTACCAGGAGTAATTCCTGAGTGCAGAGCCAGGAGTAAGCCTGAGCATCGCCAGTGTGGCACAGAGGGAGAGAGGGAGAAGAAGAAGAAGGAGAAGGAGAAGGAGAAGGAGAAGGAGGAGAAGGAGAAGGAGAAGGAGAAGGAGAAGGAGAAGGAGAAGGAGAGGAAGAGGAAGAGGAAGAGGAAGAAGAAGAAGAAGAAGAAGAAGAAGAAGAAGAAGAAGAAGAAGAAGAAGAAGAAGAAGAAGAAGAAGAAGAAGAAGAAGAAGAAGAAGAAGAAGAAGAAGAAGAAGAAGAAGAAGAGGAGGAGGAGGAGGAGGAAGTGGAGGAGGAGGAGGAGGAGGAGGAGAAGGAGGAGGAGGAGCAGGGGAGGGGACCTACCCTCCATGATTCCAGGGGCTGTCCACTGCAGCAGGGTCAGTATTAGAGTCCAGTGACCTCCTCTAGGGGAAGATTCCCTGGAGGTCTGGGCTGGTGTTGGGACAATGAAACAAAGGTTCCAGTGTCCCTGTGTCCCCTGCTCCTTTGCAGCGGCCAGTGAGGGCGAGTAATGGGCAGCTGAGGAGAGGAGCGGTTCGCCCAGACAGTGGGTCAGTGCCCGATAGACTGCTTCCTTCCCCGCTTGTCCAGCAACGCACTGCGTAGACGCGGGGCTCTGGGCTCACTCTGCCTCCCGAATGTGAGCTGTCGAGAACAAGGGTGTGGCCCTGTCCCTTGCTCGGGAGGTGATGGGGTGTGGTGGCCGCAGCGTGGGCTTGCACCAGGCTGCCTGGCTTTGCCTTGGGATTATTATTTTGCGAGTTCTTCGTGCAGTGGTTTTCTCGTCTGTGCCGTGGGGCGTGAGTGGCACTGCCCAGCAGGCTCACCATGGGACTTAGATGTGGTCATCAGGTAACGCGCCCGAACCTTGAAGGGGTGGAAGAGGATATGCTGAGTGAAGGGGTCAGAGCTGGACGATGGAACAAAGGCTGTGCCAGGGCTGCTTGCGATGCAGTCACTGGGCGATTGTTCTTGGCCCCCAGTCATTGACGTGGCATACGCAGGGGGCTGGGCCCTGCCCCCAGAACAATCAGCTGAGGAAATAGACCTACCTCCTTCCTTCCTTCCTTCCTTCCTTCCTTCCTTCCTTCCTTCCTTCCTTCCTTCCTTCCTTCCTTCCTTCCTTCCTTCCTTCCTTCCTTCCTTCCTTCCTCCCTCCCTTCCTTCTTTCCTTCCTTCCTTCCTTTCTCCCTCCCTCCCTCCCTCCTTCCCTCCTTCCCTCCTTCCCTCCTTCCCTCCGCGCTTGGCTAGCCCATGCCATGTCCTTTGTTGGGCCCCTGCAAAGACAGAAAATGATGCAACTCTCTCTGCCTTTCTCTCTGCTTCTCTCTCTCTGCCTCATTGCCACTTGGCCTCTGTTGGGACACACTGGTTTGCAGTGATGTGTGTGTCTGTGCATGTGTGTGTATAAGAGTGAATATATATGTGTTTGTATGTGTGTGCACTTATGTTTCTGTATGAGTGTGTCTCTCTGTGTGACTCTGTGTATAAGCATGTATATATGTCTGTGAGTAAGTGTGTGTACTTATGTCTCTGTGTGAGTGTGTGTATAAGTGTGTATATATATGTGTCTGTGTGTGTGCCCATGTCTCAAAGTGTGTGTGTGTCTCTCTGTGTGACTCTGTGTGTGTGTGTGTGTGTGTGTGTGTACTGGGAAGGGCAGAGGTGACTAAAGGTCAGAGCCGAGGGTGCCACGATCCGCTTTGTGCCCTCTGCCCCTCCTGTCCGAGGACCCCGGCACTCAGTGCCCTTGGAGGCCCCGAAGAGCCTAGAGCAAGTGTCGGTGTGTCAAAGTGAGGAGCCCGTGGGACCCAGACACAAGGGCCCACTCCGGGCTTCCTGTGGGGTCGTGCTGCTGTGGAACAGGGTCCTCTCCCTGAAGCACCCCACAGACCAGGCGTTGGGCATCCAGCATTCCCGGCCCTGAGCCAAGCCTGTGTGGGCCCTGCTGCTTTGAGTGCTCCTCCCGCAATGGTGGGGCACAGGGGTGGGGCTTGAGCTTCTTCTCTTGTTTCAAGTGACTTCTAGAACATTTCTTATTGCTTTTTGGTTTGGGGCCACACCTGGCGGTGCTCAGGGCTGGCTCTTGGCTCTGCCCTCAGGGATCACTCCTGGCGGGACTCGGGATATATGAGGTGCCGGGAATGGAGCTTGGGTCAGCTGGTGTAAGGCAAGCGCCCTCCCCGCTGTGCTACCTCTCTGGCCAGTGTGTCTGAGAGCTGCCCCGGGCAAGCCACGTGATTGCCCTCAGCCCTGGTTCCTCACAGCAGTGGGAATCCAGACTGAGGAGGGCCGGGGGCAGTGCTCAGAGGGCTGGAGCCTGATGTGCCTGGCAGCTGGAAGCACAGATCTAGTCCTCGGTACCTCAGTCGGCAGAACTGCCAGGAGGGGTCATGAAGCAACACACTGGGAGGGGCCCCCAGCTCAGCTCTGCGGGGTGTGACTCAGCGGCTCCGCCCCCAGCCATAGACGAAATGAGCAAGTAGGATTATGGTCGTGTGTGTGTGTGTGTGAGAGAGAGAGAGAGAGACAGACAGAAGACAGAGAGACAGAGAGAGAGCAGAACAGAGACAGAGACGAGAGAGAAGACAGAGAGAATGGAGAGACAGAGAGACAGACACAAAGAGAGAAAGAGAGAGAGAAAGAGTTTGGCCGCCCCCGCGATGGCTCAGGGTGGGGGATTCTGCACTCAGGAATCGCTCCTGGCAAACTTGAGGGACTGTTTGGGGTGCTGGCAATTGAACCCAGGTTGGCCGTATGCAAGGCCAGTGCCCTACTCACCATACACCTCTCTGGCCTCAAAAGTAGGATTATGGACTTGAAAATGTTTTGTTTTCTTTTTTATTGTGGAGGAACCATGATTCAGAAAGTCACTCCACACTGAGTCTATCCTACAGTGTCTCGGCACCAGCCCTGTCGTTCCACTCCTGTCCTGTGCCCCGCCTGCCTCCCTGATGGCGCATCTTTAAGTTTAGTCAAACGTTATCGCAAACTTTAATATGGTTTAAAGATGTTTCGGCCAACTGCTGCCAACGAATGCCATTGGGCTTCTTCTCTAGTTTCCCCACCGCCCCGTCTCTTCCCTGGCAAGTGTCTGTTTGGCCTTTGCACCTCCCCTTGTTTGAAGCAGGAGAATTCTTCATCCATTCTCCGTTCCAGGCCACTGATGGCTTAGTCCGTGGCTTCTCCAGAAAAGGCTCTGAGCTGGGTGTGCCCAGATGACACACGTGGAGATTCCGGGAAATGTCACGACTGCCTCTCTCTGCGCTGCTTCCTGGCTGCTCCCCGGAGATTTGGGGCTCCTCGGGCCAGGGAAGGGCTGAGGCTAGAGGCAGGGCCCGGGGCTCTGGCTGCAGCTGCTCTCTGCAGGGTCCTCTCCTCAGCGCCCTGATCTCGCACCCACCTGCACCGGCTCTGCATGCCCTTAGGTTGGTGTGCAGGACGCTGTGATGCTGCTGGGCTCTTGGGTTCTCTGCTCTGGAACCTTCTGGTCTGGAGAAGAGGCACACTCCAGGCACCGCCACCCAGCACCCCCCTGCTCCCCGCAGACCCTGCCAGCAGCCTCAGCCTTCCCGCTCCCTGTCCCTTTCCTTCCTTCTCTCCCTCCCTCCCTCCCTCTCTCCTTCTATTCCTCTCCCTCCTTCCCTCCCTCCTTCTTCCTTCCTTCCTTCCTTCCTTCCTTCCTTCCTTCCTTCCTTCCTTCCTTCCTTCCTTCCTTCCTTCCTTCCTTCCTTCTTTCCTTCCTTCCCTCTTTTCCTCCTCCCTCCCTCCATTTCTTCCTTCCTCCCTCCCTCCCTCCCTCCCTCCCTCCCTCCCTCCCTCCCTCCCTCCCTCCCTCACTCTCTTCCTTCCTCTCTCTTTCCCTCCCTTCCTTCCTTTCTCTCCTCCCTTTATCCCTCTCCCTTCCTTCCTTCTCGCTTTCCTCCCTCCCTCCCGCTTTTCCTTCCTTCCTCCTTCCCTCCCTCCCTGCCTTTCTCCCCTCCCCTCCCCCTCCCTCTCTCCCTTTGTTCTTCCTCCTATCCCCTTCACCTTCCATTTTCTCTCCTTTCCTCTCACCCTCTCTCTCTCTCTCCCTCCTGCAATGACTTTCCAAGAGGGGGTGCAGATGGGGATAATCTGCACAAAGAGAGACTGGACTGGGCTAGGAAAGGTTGGTTCCCACCATCAGTGGCCCTCCCGAGGTGCCGTAAGGGGAGCAGCAGGTGGGGACATCAAGGTGCTGGCGGGAGCCCTGTGTCTCCAGCTCAGCCCTTGGCGCACAGCGGGCTTAGTTATTGCTGTTCTTCGCAGCTCAGAGTGTTTCTGCAGAAGGGCATGTGTCAGGGGTGGGAGGCGGGACTCTGGGTGCTTTTCCTGTTACTTAACCTTTATTAATTTTGGGGGTGCCCAGCTGGCAGCGCTTGGGGTTGAACTCAGGCCTCTGGGGAATGAGGTTCAGTCCCTTGAGCACCCCCAAGCCCCCCTTAAACCTATTTCAGGTCTAGCACAGAACTGGGTGTGGCCTCCCAAAACAAAATAATCATTAAAAAAAATGACAGCACTGGGGCTGGAGCGATAGCACAGCGGGGAGGGCATTTGCCTTGCACGCGGCCGACCCGGGTTCAAATCCCAGCATCCCATATGGTCCCCTGAGCACAGCCAGGGGTAATTCCTGAGTGCAGAGCCAGGAGTAACCCCTGTGCATTGCCAGGTGTGACCCAAAAAGCAAAAAAAAAAAAAAAAATGACAGCGCTGCCCACATGTTTTTCGTGAGGACTGTTCTGTGGGTCTGACATAAACCTCTAGGAAGAAAGAAACTGTCAGGGGCAGTGTGTCAGGGCGTGATGTGGGGGCGTCCTGGCGAGCTGGAGCCACATTCCCAGCTGTTGTTTGCAGCCTCAGCACGGGGAGGGAATCAGTGCTCGCAGCCCAACGTGGACGTGGGGTCTCGCCCAGAAACAGTCCCTTACCCCAGAGACCCTTGGGATTGTGCGGGCTCATCCCCAGGCGGGGAGCTTCCTTCTAGGTGGGGTCCGGGGCCTAAGACAGGCTCTGAGCATAGTGCCCGGAAACAGGGGCCAAGACAAGTGCGGCCCCCAGAAGGTCCCCCTGCCCCCACCAGTCCAACCTGCTAGAAAAGACTTGCTCTCACGTTCCTGGTGATTTCCTGCTTGATTGTGAACCCTGTGGATCCCAGACACGGGGGTGGGGGAGAGACTCCCCAAGAGTTTTTCTTTTTCATACTACATGTAGGCTTATATCTCAGCTTGAATTTATCTGGCACTAAAGTGCTGTGTTCATTTTCCAACTCAAAAATATCTTGAAAATCTTTCCAACTTTTTGCCACCTCTGACATCATTTATTTTAACCAAGAAATATTTTTTTTTGGACTGGGGAGATTGCTCACAGGGTGGAGGGCATGCTTTGCATGTGCACACGTGGGTCTGACCCCTGGCACTGCATGGCTCTCCGTGCCTCTCTGAGCACTGCTGGGTGAGGCGCTGGTGGGTTTGAGCATTGAGCTGTCTAGTCTGAACCCTCAGGCCAAGGCTTGCCAGGAGTGGCCGCTTGGATATAAGCTCTGTTGGGGATCCCACCCCAACAAAAAATGTAAAGGAGTGTTTATTTTAATTTTACCCAAGATTGTAGGTTCTTCATGTCCTGTGACTTTTCTCAAGGTCAAATAAAGCCTGATGCCTGAAAAGCTCAGGTGAATGCAAACCACAAACCTCAGTTCAGCGGGGTTATTGCTCACTCATCCACCTGTATGTTCATTTGTCTATCCATCATCTATTCATCCATCATCACCATCCATTCTTTCATCTGTCCACCATTCATTCATCCACCCATGCATCCAAGTTATTTATTCATCACCATCCATCAATCACCACCCATTCATCCCTCATCATCCACCATTCACCATCATCCACCATCATCCACCATCCATGCACCCATCACCCACCATCCATTACCATCCATCCAACCATCCATCTAATTTATCACCATCTATTCATCTATCTATCCATCTGTTCTATTCACTGATCCACCATCCATCCATTCATCCATCATCCATCTAATCATTCATCCATCCACCATCCATCCATCCAATCTATTTATTCACCATCATCCCATTGATTCATCCACCATCCATGCATCCATCCTCCAACCATCCAATCTATTAATTCATCCATCATCCATCCATTCACCATCCATCTTCCACTCTCCATCACCACCATCCATATGTGTGACTCTGTGTCTCTTCCCGTATCTGTTCGCACGTACTCACACATGTGTCAGACAGTCCTGAGGATCTAGACACATTTGAATGCGTGTGATTTTGTTAGTCATCATTTAGTTTTAATTTTCAGTGTCTTTCTGTGAGCAATTCATTCTGAAATATTTAGGGTGTGAACTGAGGTCACGCCTGAGTTTCCTCTCAGATGTATTAACAGAGCCCGAGGAAGGAGGAGGGGAGGGAGGGGTCGCTGTGTGTTGGGGACGGCCCTGGGAACCTGAGCCGGGGAGGTTCCTCCTGCTTCCCTGGATTTGGAACTCTCCAGAATTGGAAATGCCAGAACCACTCAGACTATCTGAGCCCAACACAGCTGGTGCCTGAGGGTCCCTCTTGAGACAAAGCCCAAACACTTTCAGAGGCTAAGGTGGGGTGCAGGGGTGGGGGGGAGGTGCAGCTTGCAGCTTGCCCAACGCTCTTCCTAATCATTCACAATTCCTAGCTCCTGGTGCTAAAAAAAAAAAGCCAACAACTGCGGCCAGCTTTATGGTGGGTTATCGGCTGCTCCGGGAAGCGCTCCCCTCCCCCTCCTGACCTGTCCATCAGGCCAGCTCTGTCTCTAGCCCCCTCTGGCAATCCTGAACGAGTGGCATGCTACTCACTCTGGCGGGCTTTCCTGAGCTATTCTCTCACTCCTCGCCCCAGGTTCTCTAGGTTCTCCCCCAATAACTCTGCTTTTGCTGAGCAATTGCTCCAGGGTCACCTCCTCCAGCAAGCCCCCCTTGATCTCTCCTGCCCTGTGTTGTCTTGGCTGCGTGTGGGGGCCTGGCATGCAATAGGGACTGTTATGGATAAATACCTGAAATTCAGTTGTGTCGCTGCCACTTGACCTCCCTGCCTGCCTTGGGAACAAACGCTCCCAAGCGTTTGTTGGGGAAGGAACCTGTCCCCAACAGCTGAAGCCTGAGCTTCCAATGGGGCAGAGGCCTCCAGTCCCAGAGCTGGGCCCACCTGCGGAGGTAGGGGAGGGGCGTGCCGGGCCTCTCCTGGAGACTCACCGAGGCTCACAGTGCTGCAGCTGAGGCTCTTTGTCCCGAGAGCTCGCCCTGAACCTCTCTGGACACGAGGATCACCTGGGGACCCAACTGCCCCTGAACACGGGTGGGGGCGTTCGGAGCGCCAGGTGGTGCCCATGTGTCCTGGGCTGCGCATCCTTAGATTGGCGCTGAAGCAAGCTTTCGGGGCGGGCCCAGGCACCTGGAAACACCTGCAGCCTGTGAGGGCATTTAAGGCCATCCGGGGGCCCTGCAGGCTGTGGTTCCCCGCTAGGTGAGTGCTGGGGGTGTGGGGATGCGTTCCTGGGAGAGAGGGTCAGGCTCTCTGACCTTGGGGCACAGTGCGGGGGGGCCCATGACTTGTCTCCAGGGCATGGGAGCTGGTGTGGCAGTGCCAGGGGCACCCACCCTGAGCCTGCAGTCAAGTCAACCGCGTTTAAGCACAGGGCGGCCCGTGGACCTCCCCCGCCCCCCCCACCCTCACCTAGAGTTTTCCCACACTGTGAGGGGATCATCCTGCGGAGATCCTGTCTCCTTCCTTCTGGGGACACCTGGGATGGGTGCTGGAGGGTGCCCACCTGTCTCTCCCATCAAACCCAGCTTCCTCCACGTTCGTGCACCCCAGGAATCCCATGCCAGGTGCCCTGGGCACCCCCTCAGTGGGGCTCCCTGCTGGGCCTGCCCCTGGATGGGCTGTGGTGGGTCCCCCTCCCACCCCACGGAGGGGTCTTAGTTCAAACTAATCTCCCCAACGAGGCGACTGATGACCATCACATCTGAGCCGAACTAACGTCCAGAGGCGGCTGCGTCCCTGTGAGCAGAGAACCAGGTTGCAAAACCACGTGAGTTGCACGTCCCTTTGGGTGCCCTCAGGCCAGTGCCGCTGGGCACACAGCTTTCGGCTCCCCTGGGTGGTCATGGTTCCTTTCGGGGGCACTTCCTTCTCCCAGGTGGGACGTGTCCAGCCAGAGTCTGCCCCTTTCTGGAAGCCTCTCTTGGAGCTGAGCCGTCATGGTTCACCACATTTCCCAGTTCCTACATGCTCGTGAAGCTTAGCTAGATCTAGGAATGTGCAGAAAAAGCAAAATGGGCTTGAAAATGTCCCCCAGAGACTCAGTGATTTGGTGCCACTAACTGGACTTGTACAGCCCCTTTCCCTTCTCCAGACAGGAAGTACAAGGCTGCAGCTCGGCATCCAGCGAGCCCCTGAGCCTCTCAGGGTCCAGGGGTTGGGGGACGGGGCTCTGACACTCAGGACAGAGTGTGCAGGAGTGGCAGGGCCGGCCTGGGCACACGTGTGCATGAGGCTGTGCGTTGCTGAAGTAAGTTTGGCGCTCGGGATCTCCGAGAATTGAAAGAGGCTCCCGGCTCGTGTGGTCTGTTCGGGGAGCTGGAGGCGGCTGAAGCACCTCCCGGGAGAGCCTCAGGATTTGCAACTGTCCTTAGCCTGTACCCGTGACGGGCTCCCTGCGGGCGCTCACTCTCCCAAGTCGTGCTTTCTCTTCCTTTGCTTTCCCCTCTGGGTCTCCACTTGGCATTTGACTTGAAGGAAGGTGGCAGTGGTGGGCGCTGCCGGCTCCATCCCCCGCAACTTTCCTGATGCCGGCCCCCTTAGGACAGGACAGGATGAGTGGCTCCCTGCGGTGTGGTCCTGGACCAGGCAGGGCCATGGAGCGCCCCAGGAACAAAGGAGCCCCTCTGAGCCCCACTGGCCTCTCTGGCGGCAGGCTCAGCAGCAGTGCCGTTCCCTGAGCCCAGCGGGCCACTTGGAGAGGGACGTGGTGCCAGGCGGCCGCGCGCATCCCCGAGCATTCCTGCCCTCGGTTCTTGTTGCCTAACACAGCGGCCTCCGGCTTCCCGGCCTCACCCCGGGGTTCGGTCCGCTCCACAGCCTCGGCTGTTTCCTAACCGGCCTCACTACAGATGTCAGACAGAGGAGGCGGGAATCCCGCCCTCATTCTGAACAACTGTGGGAACTCGGGGAGAGGGTGTCTGAGATGGTGCAGATCCTACCTGAAAAACAGGGCACCCTCTAGCTCAGAATCACCTTAGTCCTGTGTCCAATACATGAAGTGTTTTGGCCCCGCCTTCCCGTTCTGGCCCCCCAGGTTTGGCCAATGCCGTCTGTGTTTGCTTTGGAGATCCAGCCAGTTGCTTCTTATATCCAAGTCTCTTGGCCCTAGTTGTGACAGGAGCTAGAATATTTCTGCAGTGAGGTTTGCAAGGGGGTCCTGATCAGGTCGTCCAAGCGACTCTTTCTCATCCTCAGGGAACAGGATTTGAGGTGATGGTCGTGGGAGCCCAGTGCTATGTGTGCCAACCTGTCTCTCTTCTTCCGGTTGCTTCTGAGGCATGGTTGGGGGTACAGCTACCTCTGGCTGGAACTGGCTAGAGGGTCTCACCATGCTGTACTCAGGGGCTCCCTGTGGTGCTTGGGGGAACATATGCTGTGAGGTATTGAACCCAGGCTCCGGCATGCGAATGTGCCTCAGCCCTTTAAGCAATCCCTCCCACTCTCCTGCCAGAATTTTTTGTCACACTTACCTGATACTTGAGATTTTAAACAAATTATTAGGTTTTGGGGCCACAACCAGCCGTTCCCAGGGCTCCTGGATCAGTGCTCAGGCATGACTCCTGGCGGTACTTGGGGGATCACATGTGGCTCTGGGGATCGAACTCAGGTTGGCTGTGGATGAGACAAGTTCTCTACCCTTTGTGCTACGGCTCTGGCTCTTGGCCGTGTGTGACTGCAGTGAGTGCTCCTCCTTGCTTTAAGCCCGTTTCTGTGGAGTGCTCCTCCTGCAGAATAGAGAGCTACGAAGGACACTGGGAGTGGGTAGAGGACCCCTGTCCTAGTTAACAGGAAGTTGGGAGCTTTGGTTATGATTTTCTCTGACCCTTGGACACTCCGCCTCCTGATTGGGCCATGCAGGGGCCAGTGGTGATTGGTTTGTTCCAGGAAGTGCTCTGCAATTTGTGCTCAGCAAACTACGGAGACCAAGGCTTTAAAAACCAGCCCAAGACTTAGACCTATACTAAGTTCCTCCCAATTTAGGGAGTTTCTTTTCCTCTTTTTTCTATTCTCCAATAAACTTTTCTCTAAAAAAAGAAAAAAGGGAGGGACTGGAGCAATAGCACAGCGGGTAGGGCGTTTGTCTTGCACGCGGCCGACCTAGGTTTGATTCCCAGCATCCCATATGGTCCCCAGATCACTGCCAGGGGTAATTCCTGAGTGCAGAGCCAAGAGTGACCCCTGTGCATCACTGGGCGTGACCCAAAAAGCAAAAATAAATAAATAAATAAAATAATAAAAAATTAAAAAGAAAAACAAACATCCCAGTCACCACCAGAATCCTTTGCTTCAACACCAATCCCTTCACTAGTGTCCGCTTCCTCCACCCATGCCCACCCTTCTCCACTTGCCTCCCGCCCACAGGTCTGTCTCTACGAGGGACTCTTAAAAATACATGTTTCTGCACTGTGGTTTACAGTACTGTTGCTGAGTTTCATCCTCTACCACCTTCCAGCACCCAGGCATGCGTTTGTAATCTCACGATGACTAAAACACAAAGAAGCCCTTTGCGCCACTTGCTGACCCATTTGTATAACTGGGCCAGCTGAGGCGCTGGCTTAGGGATCTGTTCTGGCCAGGTCGCCACTGTGACTGGCCGTGCCTCTGACACAATTGCTCTGTTGTATATTCTCTTTTCTTGGTCCCTTGCCAGACCTTGGTTCTCTTGGGCCCAAAGGTGTCCCTGAAGACTCGCTTCTTGTTCTGTTCTCTCACAGTCTGTCTCTCTCTGGGAGAAGACAGTCTTTGCTCTCCACCCATTTCTGGACTTCCCCAAGTCACCTACACCATCCTGTCCGAATGGACATGTCTAAACGAGTCCTTCGTGCCAAGATTATTCCCTGTTATGCTCAGGAAGAGTCTACTAGTCCTCTCTCCAGTTTCCACTTTTCTCTTCTGTTGTCTGACCATTCTGTGTACTAGAAAAGAGGTATTTGTGGCTTGTTAGAAATCCTGGGGCTGGAGCGACAGTACAGCAGGTAGGGCATTTGCCTTGCATGCGACCAACCTAGGTCGATTCCCAGCATTCCATATGGTTTCCCAGCACTGCCAGGAGTAGTTCCTGAGTGCAGAGCCAGAAGTAACCCTATGAATTGCCGGGTGTGACCCCAAAAAAAGCAAAAAAAAAGAAAGAAATTTTATTTCCTGTCTCCGTGGAGGAAGTTCGGCCTGGGCCTTATCTGAGCAAAGCCCTCTCTGCTCATTGAGGGCAGCTCCCTTGGGACTTCTCCCCTGCAGGGGTCAGAAGCTACTTCCTGCAGGCTCCATGGTGAAGGAACTGCGGATTGCTCCCCCCTGGCCAGTCCCCCTGCTGGGGGACTCAAGGGGGGAAGACAGAAAGTATTGGGGGTGAAAGGAGCCACAGAGAATATGAGTGGTTGGGAAGAGACATAGATTCTTTTGTTTTTGCTTTGGGGTCACACCCCTGGTGCTCAGGACTTTCTCTTGGCTTTGAGCTCAGGGATCCCTCCCGGCAGGGCTTGGGGAGCCATCAGGGATGCCGGCATCAAAACTGGGTCAGCCTTGTGCCAGGCAAGTGCTCTCCCCACTGTCCTGTCACTCTGGCCTCAGGACAAAGTCTAAATTAGGAACAAACGACGGAGGTGAAGAGGACTAGGGCCACCTCTCGTAGGGTGGACACGGGGGTGGACGGGGGTAGGTTTGAGCATCCTGCTGGACCCGTGGGCGACCAGCAGGGGAACAGGCAGTCAGCTTTTGTGTAGGGCACAGGCTGGAGTGAGGCAAGAGTGGAAGCAGCAGGAGCAGTTGGGAGGTGGGCAGGAGATGATGGCCACTTGTGTGGGGGACAGGAAGGTGGCTGGACAAAGGACAACGGAGTGGGTCATGCTTGAGACCATCCTGGGCCAACGTGATGGTAGACTGGGCATGGGAGCAGGAGCCCCTTTTTCCTTCTGGAACCTTCGTGGCACCTCCATCCTACACAGATGGTCCTTCCAGACCCCTCGGATGCAGCCACATGGAGGGGTTCTGTGCTTCCAGCATGGCTGAGCCAGCAGAGCCTCGTTCAGGCACCCGGCGAGGTTTCCTCTATTCCGCTGCCCAGGCTGGGCCCCCAGCTCCCTCTGTCCCTGTGGTCCTCTGACCTTGGTGGCGCAGCCTGTGCTCTCTCCTCCCTGTGTCGGTGCTCTGCGCTGCTGTGACACCAGTCAGGAGTCAGGTGGCCGGAACTCCACAGCCCCCCACTCTGTCCTGCTCGACAGCCACTGACTGTCCTGCCTGCAGGCCACCCCGAGCCTCCTGTCAGGATGCCGCAGACCCTAGATGTTCCCGAGGAGAGACGGAGGAAATTCAAGCACCTGGGCAAGGATGCGCCGGTGAGTACGCGGCCGCACAAGGTGCAGTGGGGACCATGTGGCTGATGCTGTGCAAGTGGGGGACGCGTGGCGGTCAGCATTCGGGTGACAAGACAACTGTGGAAAAAAATCAAGGCAAGGTTTGTGAGTATCAACCGGATGCTGATTCCAATATCTTGGGTCGCTGGTGGTTTTCCTGATAAAACAGGGGGACGGGGACCTGAGGTCGTGGCATGAGAGTGGCGTGCTGGCGGCCTGGGCCCCAGACTGCGCTGTGTGGATCCTGCCTCCGCGTCTCCAAGCTGTGTTGGCTCATCTCTGACCAACAAAGTACCTGAGATTGGCTGGAGCTTGGGTGTCCCCCCCCCAACACACACACACCAGTGCACACTTCCCAGCACCAGTGTCCCACCACCAGTGGCTCCCACCTCAGCCACATACTCGAGGGCTTTGCACCCTGGTTTCCAGATCTGACACCGCATGGTCCCCCAAGCACTGCTGAGCATGACCCCCAGCACCACCACAGATGAAGGGGGCAGAGGGGGTGAACTCCCCTGGGGCCATAAGGGAAGAGTATGGAGAAGACAGATGTAAAAGACTCTGCCACTTACCGACGGTGCAAGACTCAACAGCCCAGCAGTGTACTGGCTCTCTGTGGGACATGGAAAAGCTTATTTAAAAGAAAACGTGTGTGTGGGCCCTCCCCAGCACCCAGAGACCACTCCCAGTGAGACCCTGACTTGTCGTGTGGGCCTGAGGCACAAGGTCCCCTAAGGCTCCTCCGGGCAGTGCTCAGGGATGTGTGGCAGGGATGTAGCTGGGGTCTTGTGCTTGCCAGACTTGCTCTCTGACCCTCTGAACTGTCTCCCTGTAAAGGTCCTGCTCTTCTCCTGGTTTGGGGTCGCACTTGGCAATGCTCAGGGGACTTATGTGGTTCAGGGGACTGAGCCCAGGTCCCCTGTATGCAAGACAAGTGCCTCCCTGCTGTACTCTCTATGACCCCTAAATGTCCCCTAAACCAGAATGGAATCTTGTTTGAGGAACCAGTAGAACCTAATACCTGTTGTCTTCCTTTCAACTTATCTTTAAAAGTCTTCCTGCTAATGGGGCTGGAGCAATAGCACAGTGGGTAGGGTGTTTGCCTTGCACACGGCCGACCCGGGTTCAATTCCCAGCATCCCATATGGTCCCCAGATCACCGCCAGGAGTAATTCCTGAGTGTAGAGCCAAGAGTAACCCCTGTGCATCTCCAGGTGTGACCCAAAAAGCAAAAAAAAAATCTTCCTGCTAAAACTCCTCCACCCACAAGAGATCACTTCCCCAGGGCGCTCAATAAAACTGTCAAGTCTGGGTTTTGCTTGAGATGAGACAAAAGGATTCTCTTTTATAAAGACACCTTCAGCCTGGTGTTCAAGTAAAACCCTTGGGACTGGTTCGAGATGAGCAGCCAGCCGGCTTCCCTGCTGGTGGAGGTGGGGGAGGGGCAGCGCACCTGGGGTCCGACCCCCCTCCCCCCAGCTGTAGGCCCTGCTTGCTGCAAGTCCCCAGCCCTGGAGACACAGGCTCCCCACGGTGTGCCTTGAGTCCTGGCCTGTGAGGGTAGACCTAGCTCTTCTTCCATCCGGGAGCGGGGTTTGGCTGCCCTACGGTGGCCGGAAGCAGGCGTCTGCTGAGGGGGCCCTGGGAAGCTGTGCTGCCTTCCCTCTCCGGCCAGTCGCATGGAGAAACGCCAAGTGGGGTGCTTTGAACGCGCCTTCAGGAGTTGACCACTGTCCTTGACCACTGTCCCCCGTTCCCTTCTGTCCCCTTCCTCTCCAGACGAGGCGACAGCAGCGGATAGCAGTCAGCCTGGAGCTGCGGAAGGCCAAGAAGGATGAACAGGCCCTGAAGAGAAGGAACATCACCCACGTCTGCCCTGACCCAGCTTCTGGAGAGTCGGCCAGAGAGGTGTGTGGGGACCGGTCACATAGGGCCGTGCGTGTAAATATGTCCTCGGCTACTCTGACTGGAAAAGGTTCCGGCGATCCAAAACGGATAAGCTGTCCTTGAGGGCCCTCAGGGAAAGTGGCAGTGAGAGCGTAACGGGTGTTGTCAGAAAGCCAAGGATTGTTATCTTTGCGGCCAAGAGTCGGTGGGATCATGGATGTTCTCAGAAGGGATGGAGGAAGTGTCACTATGAATTGAAAGTCCACTTGTTATCCCTTAGCCAGCAACAGGATGAGAGGGCTTAGGAAAGTAAGTTCCCGATTTCCTGGTCGTGCAGATGTCAAGTCCTTCCCGGTACTCAGGAGCTGTGTTCCGGCTTCCTTCGCTAGCCACCCTAACCAGCTGACCTCCGGGAAAAGACTGTTCTCGTGAATCTTCTCTGGCATATGCCAACTTGGGGGGGCATTCCCTCCTTACTGTTCCAGAAGGTTATCCAGGAGCCTTTATTTATTTATTTATTTATTTATTTTTAGTTTTTATCTTTTTAACTGAATCATGTGCAATAGATGCCTACAAAGCTGTTCATGATTGGATTTCAGTCATACAGTATTCCAACACCCGTCCCTCCACCAGTGCACACTTTCCAGCACCAGTGTCCACAGGTTCCCTCCCATCACCCCCACGCCCATCCAGGAGCCTTTATGAGTCACTAGTGTGGCGCTCGACTCAGCTGTGGGTGGACAGTACATGTGGCTGCTCTTGGAGGCCAGAGACTGGACCTGTCCCCCAGCCTGCTCCTGCAGTGGCCTGCGCCACTCTCTGAAGTGTCTCGGGCTCCAGAGGGTTCCCTAGGAGCACCCCCACACCTGAGGAAGATGAGGCCACGGGATGAAACTCTGAAAGAGATGATGGATTCTGAGCAGCCTTTGTTCTCTAGCAGCATGTCCTCACCAAAGTAGGGTTTAAACAAGGAACCCAGTAGTCACTTCTGGGTTCCACCTGAGCACTGCCGGGAGTGAGCTCTGAGCATTGCTGGCTGTGGTCCCAAAACCAAAATCAAAATAAAATTGTCAATCTTGGTCAGATTTCCTCACTTCAGAGAGCCACTATAGCAGGCAGGGCGCTGGCCTTGCCAGTTCAATTCCCAGCACCCCATACAGCCCCCCTGAGCCCTACCAGGAAGGACCTCTGAGTGCAGAGTCAGGAGTAAGCCCTGAGCACTGCTGGGTGTGGCACAAAAACCAAATAAAGACAGAAAGTCAGACTCATCAAGCGGCCCCTGCCCACTCTGCGCGCTGGTGACCAAGAGTCTGCTGCTCTCTTCGTGGGCACTGGGTACGAAGGGACTCTCCTGAGCTGTCTGTGCGCTTGTGCTCTTTGCCTCCGCGTGCTGCTTTCAAGGCCCAGCTGTATTGTTGCGTGTGTCAGCTTCATTCCTTTGATGGCTGACCTGCTTTATTGTACAGAGATGCCATATTTTATTTATCCATTACTTAGAAGACTTTTAGGCTGCTTCCATTTTGGGGGCCTCAGATGATAAATGCTGCTATCAAATGTGTGTACAAGTTTTCATGTGGACATGTTGCGTGTATGTGTAGATACACACATACATATGTTTAAAATTCTCTTGGGAGTATGCCTTCTGTTAGAAATGCTGGGTCATAGAATCATTCTGCGCTTTACTCTTGGAGAGTTTCCACTGATTAATCCCGAGAACCTATAGGTTTTTTGTTGTTGTTGTTGTTATACATGGTGATGCTCAGGCATTCCTCCTGGCTTTGCACTCAGGAATTACTCCTGGCGGTGCTTGGGGGACCATATGGGGTGTCAGGGATCGAACCCAGGTCGGCCATGTGCAAGACAAATGCCCTCCCCACTGTACTATCACTCCGGCCCCAATATAGATCTGTTTTTAATGTTTGTAAATGGTGTGTGAGTGGGGGAAGGGATTGTTTTGCACGTGCATGTCCAGTTACCCTAGGGTCATTTATTGAAAAGTCCATTCTCTCATTGAATAGTCCAAACATCCTAGCTGAACTCCAGTTCATAGAAAACGTGAGGGTTTATTCATGGACTGATTTATTTCACCAACCTACATTTTAATTTTTGTTCATGGTGTTTGGGTCACACCTGATTGTGATCAGGGTTTTACTCCTGGATCTGCCCTCTGGGATCACTCCTGGTAGACTCAGAAGACCATACGGGGTGCTGGAGATCAAACCCAGATCAGCACTGTGCAAGACAAGCACCCTACCCATTGTACTACCCCTCTGATGCCCATTGAACTATATTTATCCATACCTTTATTCCTATCCTAGTATAACCCAGATATAATTATTATAACTTTGTAAGAGGTCTTGAAAGTAGGAAGTATAACTTTGCTTGCTTTAAAGATTGTTTTACCTATTCAGTATCTCTTTAATCTCTGCATAAGTTGTATATTTGATTTGTTAGTTTCACTTCAAAGGAGATCAGATTTTGATAAATATTGCATTAAATCTATAGATTAGAAGAATATTGCACATTAACAAATGAAGTATTCTGATTCTTCCTGTGGCTTTTTCTCTGCCTCCTTCCTATCATGCACGTGTTGGCATGTTTGTGCCCCCCCACACCATGCAACTCTGTTAATTTTCATCACTTTTTGGCGCCTGGGGAGATAGCGCAGCAGGCTGTCTCTCCTCCTTGCCTTGCATGCAACCTACTCAAGTTTGATCCCTGGCATCCCATAAGCTCCCCGACTCTGCCAGGAGTAATTTCTGAGCACAGAGCCACCAGTAACCTCTGCGCATCAACATATCCAAAGCAAAAATAACAATTTATTTTTATCACTTTTCTTTCTTTGGATAATCTCATCTGACATATTTAGGTTCAATGATTGCATATTTTGTCTGCTCAAATCCACTCTTGAGCCTCATCAATGAGTCTTTCACTTCAGCTATTAAATTTTGTAATTCAAAGAATTTTTCATTCTAGAATTTCTGTTTAATAGAAATTTCTGGATTCCTTTAAATAGCTTCTGTCTCTTTATCAGTATTCTCTATTGGATGAAATACCTTTCTCCCACTTTCCTGTGGCTTCTTTTAAATCATTGGGCTACACCAAGTGGTCATCAGGGCTGACTCCCTCCGCACAGGGATCACTCCTGGCAGGGCTCAGGGGAGGACCCTACAGGGTGCCAGGGGATCAAACCCAGGTTGGCAGTGCATAAGGCAAGCCTGTTGTACTGTCTCTCGGGCCCATGAAAAGTGAGGTCCTATTGCTCGAGCCCCTCCCGTAGTTTTGGTTTTTTTTTGGCTTTTTGGGTCATACCCTGCAATGCACAGGGGTTACCCCTGGCTCTTGCACTCAGGAATTAACTCCTGGTGGTGTTCAGGGGACCATATGGCTTGCTGGGAATAGAACCCAGGTTGGCTGTTTGTAAGGCAAATGCCTTACCCGCTGTGGTATGGCTCCAGCCCTCTTATTTTCTTACATGACTTATAAGTTCTTCAATAAAGAAGAACAGAGGATTCTTTTTCTTTTTTTTTCCAGCTGAGAACTCCTAGCCTTCTCAGAATGGGAGTGGGCAACCTCCCCCACCCCTAGGCCCACAGCAGGTTTTTTTTTCTTTTTTTGCTTTTTGGGTCACACCTGGCGATGCTCAGGGGTTACTCCTGGCTCTGCACTCAGGAATCACCCCTGGCGGTGCTCGAGGGACCATATGGGATGCTGGGAATCGAACCTGGGTCGGCCGCATGCAAGGCAAATGCCCTACCTGCTGTACTGTCTCTCCAACCCCAGCCTCGACTTCTGGGGTGGGGTTGATGGAGGAGGAACAGGGACCTTCTGCAATAAGTGAGCCAAGTCCAGTGACACAAAGAGAATCTTCCAAACTGGATTTTTTCAGATGGGTCAAGAGATTCTCTAGGAATGAGGCTCTAAAGGAGCAAGCTCTGGGGCTGGAGTGATAGCACAGTGGGTAGGGCGTTTGCCTTGCACGCGGCAGACCCGGGTTCAATTCCCAGCATCCCGTATGGTCCCCTGAGCACCACCAGGAGTAATTCCTGAGTGTAGAGCCGGGAGTAACCCTTGTGCACCGCCAGGTGTGACTCAAAAAGCAATAAATAAATAAATAAATAAAGGCGCAAGCTCTTCCTTCTTCCAGACTGTGGCTAGCAGGCTCTTGGTTTTCTGTTCCTTTTTTTAGTGGGGAGGAGGCGGAGGGGACCGCACGCAGCAGTGCTGGGAGCCATCACCTGAATGCTTTTATGGAAGAAAACTCACGGGGCTCCCTACACTTCCCTTCTCTTCTCACCAACAATCGCTGGCATGTTCTTTCCACATGGGTTAAAGGCACAGGGGCGCCATCCACGTGGGGCTAGAAATGCACCCCCCCAAGCAGGGGGAGAGTGTCCCACAGATCAGTAAGATCAGCACATGCTGTTTGCTTCAATGTCGACCAGCCTGCGGGTGGGATGTCCTGCTCCGTGGGGCAGCTGGTTAGTCCTGGGTGCCACACCTGGCGATGCTCAGGGGTTACTCCTGGCTCCACACTCAGGAATTACACAGGAATGGTGATCAGGGGGTCATATGGGATGCCAGGAAATTAAACCGGTGCGAGCAGGCCCCTCCCTGCTGTGCTATGGCTGCAGCCCCAACGCCAGCTGCTTGGACTGGACGCTTCCTAGTTCCTTTGTCTTTCCTTCAGATGACTTTCTCCCTGCTGGACATCGTCAGCGCTGTAAATACCTCAGACCCAGACCTCTGTTTCCAGGCCACGCGGGCAGCCAGGTATCAGCGGGGATCTTGTTTGCTGTAGTTCTGCAGCTCCAAATGAGCCCCAGGGGGCTGTGGGGCTTCTCGGTGTTAGCAGAACGTCTGCACAGCCCACGGGAAGGCTGGGCCTTCCTGAAAGGGGGAGCGAATTATCCCTCTAGACTGTCCTTGAGAATAATTTAAGATCTACAAAGTGTTGTCAGAGATGAATTGCTTCATTCAAATTGGCCTCTACAGGCGTCTCAGCTCATAGATAATAGCCAGAGGGGAGAAATGTCGCTCTGTCGCAGCAAAGTGCCACCCATTGCCATCGAGGATCCAGTAGGCCCTGCCCGGCTGAGCCTCCTCTGATTTAGGAACGCCTGGAAATGCGGCAAGGAGCTTCTTCCAGATGCCGCTCAGGGCTGGGTTTCTCTCCCCCCCTCTCCCTCTCTCCTCCCTCTCCCTCCCAAGGAAAATGCTATCCCGAGAAAGCAATCCTCCCCTGGAGCTGGTCATCAAGGCAGGACTGATTCCCAGGCTGGTTGAGTTCCTGAAGTCGTCGCTTCATCCATCCTTGCAGTTCGAGGCCGCCTGGGCTCTCACCAACATCGCCTCGGGGAACTCAGAGCAGACCCAAGCCGTGGTGGACGGGGGCGCCGTCCCCGCCTTGGTGGCGCTCCTGTCCTCCCCGCACCTGACCGTGTGTGACCAGGCAGTGTGGGCGCTGGGAAATATAGCAGGTGAGCACCTCCCTCTGGGTGTAAGGGAACCGGCACAGGATGGGCTGGTGCAGGCAAGCTCAGGGGTGAGAGCCCAAGGTGAAACGCAGGGATGTGGGGACACCTCCCAAGGCCACAGGGCCCGGCCTGCAGTCCGCGTGGGTCTAGGATCAAGGTGCAGTTCTGGGGCCCAGGCATATGGGGTTTTAAGGAACCCAGGATCCTAGAATTCCCAGAAAAAATGATCAAAAACGTTTCAACATTTTCGCTAGCTTAGTATACAAGTCTTAGTTTCATCCTGGGCCACAGAATGTAGCTCAGGTGGTCGGGCCCAGGCCCCACATATGCAAGACCCCGAGTTTGATCCCCAGCGCTGCAATTTCTTCTCCCCCTCAGGACTGCTACGAGTGGCCACCCACAATGCCAAGGAAGACTAAAGTATTTTTCCTTTAGTCTTTTCAGTCTAGTATTTTACTCAAGGGGAGTAAATCTGGGGCCCTAGCTGCAGTGTGAGAAGCTCCCGGTTCTGGCTCACGGCACACACCAGCTCGATGGGGTCCCTTAGGCCTCTGGCTGCTGAAGGTCAGCCAAATATTAGCGATTTCACGTTCAGAGAATCAATAACCCCCACTGCCCGAATCAGCAAAGGCAAACAGCATGATTAGACCTCGAGGGGGGCTGGAGAAAGGCTGAGCATACACACCGGGCAGGAAGTCGGCTTTGGAAGTGCCTGCAGAAATCCGCCCCCTCTTTCCGAGACCACTTTTTGCATGCTTGAGGACAGGATGGGCAGTGTGGGCAGAAAGCCGCCACTCATGCCCTGCCTCCGTGGGGGAAGGGTTACCGACGGAGACCGGTTTGCAGTGGGCGTCCGAACCACAGCCGTGGGGCAGGCTAACAGCCCAGCCTGTCGGCCGCCGGGACTCTGCTCTATGTCTGGGAGCGACTTCTGCAGGCAGAGTCTGCGGGAAGGTCAGGCCAGCTGGCAGGGGCTCGTCTTCCTGAGACCCATTCTGTGAAAGGCTGCTGGGCGTTTTGAGAACTTTCTGGGCGCCGTTGGCTCCGTTCTTGGCTACAGCCTCTTTGCCCATCAGCCACTGCTGCGGGGGGCCTGCTTTCTAGCCCCCAGCCCGGCCGCTCTGCTGACCCTCCTTGCCCAGCCTGGGAGTGGATTTTGGCCTCTCACCCTTGCACAGACTCAGTAGTCCTGGGGTGATGGCTGTGCCATTGCCAGTGTGAGGCCCTTGGTTCAATTCCTGGCTTCACTCATCCCCTGAGCACCAAGCTGGGAGTAGCTCCGGAGCGACGCCGGGTGTGGCTCAACACGGGAAGGGAGATAAGTCACCCATTCCTGGGCCTCTTTGTTCTTTCTTCGAATGTCCTGTTCTTGTCTGTTCACAGGGGACGGGCCAGTGTTCAGGGACATTGTCATCTCAAGCAATGCCATTCCCCACCTGCTCTCCCTGGTCTCTCCGACCACACCGGTGAGTGCCTTTGAGTTAGGAATCTGACGATGCAAATAGGTGCCCGACGCTGGCAAATGGGGCTCGTTCTTTGGAATCACTTCTGAGTGATGCTGCGGCTGCCTGCCCCCCTAGGACTGCGGTGTAAACAGGACCAGCTCCGAGGATCTCTCTGCGTAGAGATCAATCCAGATTTTCTCAGGTGTGCAGTGCTGACTGAGTTCTTCAGGTCCATAAAAGTTTCCCTAAGCTTGCAGCCAAAGCTGACTAAATTTGGTTCTACAGGCACAGACAGACGAGTGAATGCCCAGTTCTCTTCCCAGATTCCAAGGGCCTCTAGAGTTGAAGTTTTGTATGGTGTGGGTTGGTGTGCCAACAACAGAGAGCCCTGGATTAGAAGCTAAAGATTTGCCTCAAGAATAAGAGTGGGATGGGGGAAAGGGAGAGGAAGGAGTGGGAAGGGGAGGGGGGAGAGACGTGTACGTGGTTAAGGCACTTATCTTGCCCACAGCCAACCTCGGTTCAATCCCCGGCACTGCATATGGTCCCCTGAGCACCACCAGGAATGACCCCTGAGCACAGTAGCCCAAGTACTACCAAGTGTGTCCACAGTAGCCCGAGTACTATCAAGCGTGTAGCTGAAGCCTGGGGGCTACCTGCTAGCCATCCAGGTGGGAGAGACTGGATGGTGCCCCCAGGGAGCCTGCAGAGAGCAGGATGAGGGAAACCTTGAGAGGGTCTCAGTAGGAAGTGAAGCTGCTGGCGTCAGGCCATAGCAGAGGGAGGGGCTGCAGCCAGTCCCCGGAGTTCTGCTAGACTTGGGAGGCAGAAAGAAGCAAGGTGAGGGGCTGGAGCAATAGCACAGCAGGTAGGGCATTTGCCTTGCACGCTGCTAACACGGGTTCGATTCCCAGCATCCCATAGGGTCCCCCGAGCACTGCCGGGAGTAATTCTTGAGATGCAGAGCCAGTGCCCCCCGCCCCCCAGCAAGGTTCAGGGGAGACAGAGCCTTGAGTCATAGTGGAATGAAGGGGTTTGTCTGCAGCATGTGTGTGAGGCCCCGTGGCAGGTCAGGAAGTGGACACACACGCATGTGCCATTCAGCCAGGTGAGACCGGCTAGAACTGGGGGCAGCAGAGCTGCAGTGACCAGCACTTTCCACAACCTGGTCTGCAGTGTTTGTCGTTACGAGGCCACAGTGCAGTAGAGCCGCAGGGACCATCTGGCCTCTGCAAAAGGAGAAATGTGCCTTCTGGCCCTCTGCAGAAGGCTCCCACCCTGCCCTATAGGGGGAGGAGGAGGTCAGAACCAAGGCCCGGGCGCTGACATTTAGAAGTCAGGCAGAGCCTCCAGGCCTGCTGGGAGAAACCGCCCGCTTGGCGACGGGGAATTGTTCAGTGGCAGCAATGCCTCTCCATGAGTTCCAGGGCCAAGCACGTGCTCTGGCTGCCCGAGGCCCTGGGTTCCATCCCTCGCCAGAAAGTCGTTACCAGGAAGGAGCTGATGGTGTCACCAAGTTTTAGGTACGAAACAGTCCAGAAGGGCTTGAAAGGCACAGGGGCGGCTGCGCGGTGGGCAGCAGCTACAGAGATCCTAAAAGACTGTGGAGTGGCAGTGCGGGCTCGCCCAGGAGGCCAGGGAGCCCGAGACGGGCAGGAGCATCCACATGATCCCGGCAGCTCTGAGCCCGCAGCCGTGGGGAGGTGGAGCTGGGTGGCAGAGGCGGGGCTGCGGGCCGAGCGTGTGATGCTGCTCCTCAGTGTTGTCAGCGAAGTCGTCCCCAATTGGGTAAAGGAGAAGAGAGCTGATGAGTATTCTGAACCACCGGGAAACACTTGAACCAAAACTTCGAGGCCCTTCTCTAGGTCCCTAGCATACGTCGCTCCTAGGATAAGTTCCTTTTTGAAGCTCAATAGCATTGGTTCATGCTGGTCAATTATATATATGATAATATATATAACTACTAGCGTTGCTCAGGGGACCATATCGGATGCCGGGGATGGAACCCGGGTCTGCCACATGCAAGGCAAAGGCCCTCCCCACTGTGCTATGATATTGGCCAGTGGCGGCCAGGCCACTGGCATCGTCTCCTCTCTGCGCCGGGCCCTGCTCTTGTTGTAGGTCGCGTGCCTGCGGAATGTCACCTGGACCCTGTCCAACCTGTGCCGGAACAAGGACCCGTACCCTTGCGAAGCGGCCGTGAGGCAGATGCTGCCCACCCTCTCCCAGCTCCTGCAGCACCAGGACGCCGAGGTGCTCTCGGATGCCTGCTGGGCCCTGTCCTACCTCACCGATGGCTCCAACGAGCGCATCGGCCACGTGGTGGACACGGGGGTCCTGCCCAGGCTGGTGGAGCTCATGGCCAGAGCAGAGCTCAATATCTTGGTAAGCGCTCCGCGTTGTGCCGGCCACACGTGGGCCTTGAGATCCAGGCTGACATCCCTTCCCTCTGACCCTCTGCCTGGGACAGCGCTGGTCTCCAGCATTTCCTCTCTCAGCTACTCTCTAATCACTGGAATCTGTGGTGGTTGGGCCACCACTGTCCCTGCTCAGGACTGACTCCTGGCTCTGTGCTCAGGAACCACCTGGTGGTGTCTGGGGGTGGGGGGCGGGTCATACGTGTAGCTGGGGATTGAACTGGGCTAAACTGTGCAAAGCAAGTAATTTAACCCCTGGATTCTGGCTCTGGCCCCTTGAATCTACTTCCCTCCCTTATTTTTTGGAGGGGGCTTTTTGGGTCATACCTGGCGATGCATAGGGGGTTACTCCTGGCTCTGCACTCAGGAGTCACTCCTGGTGGTGCTTGGGGGACCATATGGGATGCTGGAGATTGAACCCAGGTCGGCCTCGTGCAAGGCAAATGCCCTCCCCGCTGTACTATTGTTCCAGCTCCTGAATCTACTTTTACCTCAGATCCTAGTGGGTGTTGAGTGACTTTTTCTTGTGATAATAATTGAATATAGAAAAGCATCAAATTCAAATTGCGTAGGGCGTTTGCCTTGCACGCGGCCAATCTGGGTTTGATTCCTCTGGCCCTCTTAGAGAGCCCAGTATCTCGCCCGCTTGGCAGAGCCTGGCAAGCTCCCCATGGCATATTTGATATGCCAAAAACAGTAACAAGTCTCACAATGGAGATGTTACTGGTGTCCGCTCGAGCAAATCAATGAACAATGGGATGACAGTGACGGTGACAGTATCCTTCACTCAACGAACTTTTTTTTTTAACCTTTCCTTCCGGTGTTCTGAGTATGTACACTTTAACAGGCTGACTTAACCATGGAGAGGAGGGTAAGAGAGGGCCTATATGTATTATTGTGAAATTTATGCAAGAACATAATTTCTGGGCTGGGGGCGATAGCTGAGAGGGCCGGGGTGCATGCTGGAAGCCCGGGTGTGATCCCCAGCACCAGATGGTCTCCCAAGAAACTTCATGAGTGGCCCCCATGCCTGAGCTGGGAGTAGCCCTTGAGTGGTCACGTCTGTTCCTCGGAGGGCAGGTTAAGGGGGTGGCCACGCTGGGTGCAGGAGGGGGTTACAGCAGCTTCTTTGGGGTATCCTCCTGGTGACCTGCCACATTCCTTCACCTGCCACCTGGCAGGAGCGGCCAGGGAAGCTCTAGAAGGGCCAATGGTCTGTGCTGGGGCTGTGGTGGCAGTGGCAGAGAAGCTAGAATAACCCCCAATCAGCTCTCCGGGGCCAGTGGCCTGAAGTCCATCATAGACCGATCCTGGGGCTTTCGGGGCTGAGGGAGGTTAAGGAGGCGTTCTGGGACTACATCCCCCATGCCCAAGGCCGCTGGGATGTCATTACCCCAGCTAAGTGTAACAGCAAAAGCTTGGTACTAGACCAGGTACTAATTCCATAGAAGTTTTTCTCATTATAAACAGCACAACGAGTAGGGCAGTTCCCCAGCCCAGGAAGGCGGGTCCTGACTGTCTTGTCCAACTGTAACATGGCTTCTCCGTAGGCTGCCATGCCAGGGAGGCCAGGAAGTCCCTGTGGACCAGGGCAGTGGCCCCGGGAGTCACCCCTAAGAGGGCCATGGATGTCACTGCAGTTCTCAAGCCTGGTGTGACTGCCCCATCTGCAGTCACACGTGTGCCACCCTGGCCTCATCTGCCACCTGGTTCTTGCAGACGCCGTCTCTCCGCACCGTGGGCAACATCGTCACGGGCACAGACCACCAGACGCAGGAGGCCCTGGATGCCGGCATGCTGAGGGTGCTGCCCCAGCTCCTGGAGCACCCGAAACCCTCCATCCAGAAAGAGGCCGCCTGGGCCCTGAGCAACGTGGCCGCGGGGCCCTGCCACCACATCCAGCAGCTCATCGCCTCTGATGTGCTCCCGCTCCTGGTCGCTCTGCTGAAAAACGTAAGTGGCTGCTCGGGAATGGACCCTCCAGCCTTGGAAAATGGGGATCCCAACACAGCAAAGCAAACTTCAACTCCTAGCCCTGCAGGGGAGCAGAGGGAAGGAGTTCCCTGGAGAACTCGCAGGACTGGAGGAGACAAAATGAGCAAAAGGAGCTGACTGAGGGAGTCTCTCCACTCAGGCGCCCAGTCCAGGCTGCAGCTGGTAATTCCGGCTTATGCCACTCCTCGCTCCTTCCCAGGACAGGGATCGGGAGGCATATCGGGTTGCTTTTGGTGCTTCTCAAATGTGGGGGTCACCTTGATCAAGGTGGTAACAGACACGGAAAATCCAGGTATCGATGTTGAAATACACCCGCGCTTCCTCCTTCTGCCTGACCGCCACCTTCCTCTCCCAGGACGACTGTTTTCATCAGTTCAGTGGTTTTATTCCCCTCCCCCCTTATCAAAGAGAGCTCACTTTAAGCCATTGTCTGAGGATTGGGAGTGGGGATCCCGAGTCAGTCTGGGGGTGGGGGATGTGGGAGGTAGGGAGGTGGCTGGGGTAGGGGACCAGCAGCCATTTGGGGCGCTCCTGCTAGGGAGTGAGCTCCCACGGGTGCAGCCCAAATCCTGCCATAGCATGTGGTGAGATGCCAATGGGGTGCTCCCAACACAGGTGTGTCCCTGTTCCCTCATTCGAGACTCTTCCCTTGGAGGCATAAGCTGAATGATGAAGTTTTTCATTTTATTTTATTTTTATTTTTTTGTGTTTTGCTTTTTTTGGGTCACACCTGGTGATGCCCAGGGATTACTATTGGCTCTGCACTCAGGAATTACTCCTGGTGGTGCTCGGGGGGTGGGGGGGGACCATATGCGATGCTGGGGATCAAACCCGGGTCGGCTGTGTGCAAGGCAAATGCCATACCCTCAGAACTATCTTTCCAGCCCTTTATTTTTTAAGCTGATGGTGCTGTGTCCCCAGCTACGCAATGGGAGTGACTACTCATGCTCAGGGGTTAGAAGGACCCGATATTAAATACTCGCATCTTTCCAGGCAAAGTGCCTCTTAGGGACTTCTGTCACCTCCAGGACAGCTCAATGCTCAGGATCATGTTTGTGGGTGCAGCTGGGAGACTGTGGAGTTCCTTAGCCCACGTTTGTTTTCCTGGGCCAGAAGGCCTGGCCAGGGGTCATTTGAATATGGAATGCCAAGCAAAATCCTCAATCCATGCTCCCAGATTGGCTTAAATTGGGTTAACATTTCCCATAACCAGAGAGACTAAGTCGTGTTTCCGTCTCAGAGCTGCCCCCTGACCAAAACCGAGGCAGGTTGCCGTGGGCTTCTGTGGCTGCTGCCAGCCTAGAAACCACACCAAGGCCGTGTCACCACGATAAGGTCTGCGAGGACGGCAAATGGACGCAGCCGTTCTGTTTCTGCAGGGGGAGTACCGAGTCCAGAAAGAGGCTGTGTGGACCATCGCTAACTTCACAACAGGAGGCACCACGGATCAGCTAATCCACCTCGTCCGTGCTGGCATCCTGCAGCCACTGGTGAATCTGCTCACTCTGCACGACACCAAGATCGTTCTCATCGTCCTCAACATCATCTCCTACATCTTCCAGGTGAGCTGCTCGGCCAGGTGGATCCTTAGCAGCCGTCTTGAAATCGAACATGCTTAATTCTCAGTCCCAGTAGAGAGTCTTCCCGGCCCTTCCTCCATTCATGCATCCTGGTACCAGCAGGAGGTCGAGATCCGGCACCATGTTCTCAGATGAGTGTCTTTGTGCCCAGGGGCCCCACAACCCACTTTTTTTTTTTTTTCTGTGTCCAGGAATTGAACCTCATGCATTTGAGGCCTGGGCTCTGTCACTGAACTGCATTCCCAGCCTCCCAATGCACTATGTTAAAGTATTAGGAGATAAAGGGCAGAGGAACCGATGGAACTTAGGTCTGGGTATGGAAGGGGACAGAGCTGAAGGCGGTGATAAGACTTCTGCTGCTCATATCGGGAGGGGATTGTGAGTCTCTCGTCTGCAGCCATCAGAAGAAACCTCCTTGAACGTATAAGGAAAGACCCAAGGGAAGTGAGTCCTGTGACTACTTGGGAAAGAAAATTCTAGGGGAAAGGAAAATCAGTGAGTATAGACAGAACAGTGCAAGGGGACAGAATATTGGGGGCCTGGGGCCAGCTTCCGCAGGGCCTGTGGGAACTTTGACTCTGAGTGGGAGGGAGACACCAGCTGAAGGTCCAAAGCAGGAAAACCATGGTGGAGCCAGATCCTGGATGTTCCGGGAAACTAAAACAAGGGATGTGCTCTGCTGAGAAGCAGAAATTTAGCTGCGATAGATCCTGAGGGGCCATGCGGAAGTGCTCCCCTGTTAAGCCCCAGGCTGGGGGGAAACGCACAATGAAACGCTGACTTCCAAGTCCAGAAACGCCTCTTTTCTGCAGGAACACAGAGCCGGTGGCTATTTGCTTAGTACTTATGAGTGTTTCCCAAAGTGGGTGATAAGGGGGCACTGGAATGATGGTGGGGGGAGCAGTAGGAGTGTTGGGTGGGTTTCCAGAGGGGCCTGAGTGGGTTTGCCTTTCTTTTCTAGGGGGCAGAGGCCCCATAAGTTTGGGAGGCTCTGCCAAGCTCCTGGTTCAGGCCCTCCTTAGCTCCTTAGTGCCGAAGCTCTGGTCTCTGGGGCCGGGAGGTGGGGGCAGCTTGGTGTCGCAGGCAGGGGTCTCTCCTGAGGTTCCAGAGCTCCTGAAGGCTGGCAGAAGCATCCAAGGTGGCAGGCTCGGATCCCCGGGCCCTCCCTGCGGGACTGCCCGCATGTCCTCACACCGTGGCAGTTGGCTTCCTCTGATCTCAGTGTCCCAAGAAGGCCAAACTTTCCTCATTGTTTCAATGGTAAAATCAACATAACGTAAGTTGCCGTCTTGGCTGTTTTCAGCTCAGGGATCAGCAAGTCTGTGGAGTCTGTTCACAGAGCGGGGCCTTGCCCGGGCCAGTCAAGAGTTGGGGGAGTTGATCCCTCTCCATTACAGGTGCCTAAAAATCCATGAGATAAAAAGTCCTAATGGGGAATGGCTTCTAAAGCAGCTTACACGGGGGGTGGGGGGGTGGGGGGGTGCTGGAGAGACGGCCTCAGGCAGAGTGCTCGCTTTCCGCACAGCTCACCCAGATGTGGTCCCCAGGACCCCCAAGTTCCCCTGACTTCCAGGAGTGATCCCCGAGCTCTAAGCCAGGAATAAGCTTTGAGCACCACTGTCTGTGACCTCCCTACCCCAAACAAAAAGATCACACGTATTGGCATGAATACTGTGCTCCTCTCATAACCCTTCTAATTCACCTTTACTTTCATTCCCCCCTTGGTTTTGGGGACCACATATTGGCCCTGCTCGGGTCTTACTTTGGACAGATGCTGCTCAGGGGTCATTCCCTGCAGTGCTTGAGAGACCGGAAGTGGCACTGGGGTGAACTTGGCCCCTGTAGATCTCTCTGGCCCCTCCCCTTGGCGTTTTCAGGAGCTGTTGTGTCCTTTCTCATCGCAGTGTATCTTTCTTCAGTTATTTAACCCAGCCTTCTGTTTATTTTGAGGGTAGGAAGCAAAGTGGAAGCCATAATCAGCCATAGTCTTGGAGATCATTTGCACAGAATCCCGTTAGTTATGCAGATCAGCCCATGGGGGGTGCAGGCGGGCGGGGATCACCTGGGGCCGTCTCGGAAGCTGCTGGATTCTCTGGCTCAAGCCCTTTTCCAGGCAGCTAAGCCATTTGAAATGTTTCAAAGTGACTCCAGGGAGTTCCTGTTCAGAGTCAGCTCTAAGCATCCGTTTCATGTAACTGTCTTGGAAAGAACTGAGTCCGGAAGAGGCTTGAAACAGCCCAATCAGACGCTGAAGGCTTTGAGGGAATGGCAGAGATCAAGGGGAGAGCCTTAGCGGCCGGGCGGGCCTGGCGCGTCTGAGAAAGCCCACTGTGGGCTCCACAGAGCGGGCCTCATCGGATTCCTCTGAACCCAACACTTGATTTTTGCCTTGGGCAAACGCCATCTGATGGACAGGGAACCCCGTGGGTGCGGGCGGGTCAGAGCATCTTGGTGGGCTGAGGGGCGGGGACATGGCTAATCACTGGCCTCGCAGACGTGACCGCCTGACTGAGTCTCGGCTGTGCCTGGAGTATCTCAGCAACGACACATATGGGCAGTTTTGCGGGGAGCAGAACGTTGCCAAGGGCTTGGCAGTCACGAGGATGACCTGCTAGTCCCCCCGGGAGCATCTCCCACCCCTGTTTCCTTTCGACACTTCGGTTCGGGCTGCAGCTTCTGCCCCGAGAACCAAAACTCCTTGTGGGTCTCCAGCAACCCTTGGGGGTGTCAGGCCTGAACCCCAGGACCAGCTCCTGAGTCACCTTCAGGGCCGCTCTGAAAAGTCCTGTCCCCAGGTGAGTGGGCACACCTGCCATCAAAGTGCTGTCTCTTTGCTCCTCTAACACCTCTTCAGAGCGTGCCTGAAACCCAGGTGTTCACCGGGTGTCCCTGTGGCCGACGTTCCCAACGGGAATGGCCTCCTTTTCCGGTTCAAGAGATCAGTGAGGGCTGGGCAGAGAGTACAGCAGGAGGGCAGCCTGGCACCCCATATGGTACCCTGAGCCCACCAGGGTGATGCCTGAGCACCACTGGGTGTGGACCCCTCCTCCTAAGAAATCCATGCCTCTGAAAATCTACCTTCAGAGAACAAGGCGTCCCACTGCTTCCCTCCCCCACACCGGAGGCCACTCCTGAGTTGTTTGTTTCGGAGCCACCGCCAGAAGTGCTCAGGGCTGCCTGAGCTCTGCACTCGGACCACTCTCGGCGGCTTACGTCCTTCTGAATTGTTCTGTGCCCCTGCTAGGGAGTGTTTGCCCACTTTGGATGACACTGTTCTTGAAGTTCAGCATTTGATGATTTATTTTCCTGTTCTGACCGTGACTTCTCCCCTACCGTTGCTGGGAAAACCTTCCCCGAATTTCATCTTCGTGGTTCCGTGTGTCTCACCCACTGCAGCCAAACTGCCTCGGTCACCGGGCAGGATTCACATCCCATGATTAATTGATTCGAGGACCTGCTCCCTGTCCCCAGAGGCTGGCCCCGAGCCCACAGGGTGGTCTGAGTTCAGGCCAGACACCCCACACACACACCCCACAGACATGCCCTGACCAACCATCCTTTCCAAGTGCGGGAAAACCGTTTCCCCTCACCAGAGGTGGTGCCTGCTAAGGAGTGACAGCACAGCCTGGCAGAGGAAAACCGTTTCTGGCTCAGGGAGGGCTCGCCTGGGTAGTGGACCTGTCTGCGGTGTCAGGGACTCATGCCCTTTGGAGGAGTTCTGGGGAGGTTCCTGCCGGGGAAGGGGCTGAGTGGAGGCAGCTCGGGCCTAGAGTCCGGGCGCTCAGGGCTCGTCCTGCCCACAGGCCGCCGAGTCCTTCTCCCAGAAGCAGAGCTTGTGTCTCCTCGTGGAGGAGCTCGGCGGCATTGACAGAATCGAGGCCTTGCAGTTCCACAAGAACCCTCAGATCGCACTGTCGGCCTCCAGGCTTATGGAGAGACACTTGTGTGAGGTGAGTGAGGGGCACGCGGGAAGCAAACACCCCAGCTCCCCTGGGGCCTCCTCTGGCCCTCCCTTTGGTCCCCCTCCATGTGACCTGCATTGGGGGGGGCACCCCGGGCCCTTTGGGAATCAGCTTCCTGACTCCTAGAAAGAGCTCTGGCCCCATCCCCATAAAACTCATCCAGCTACCCCGGTTGGTTTAGAATTTCATCCCTCCACCCGCTTCTTGCCCTTCTGTGGGGTGGGGAGGGGGAGAATGGGCAGGAGGTGGCCTCCGGTCTGGAAAGTCCATTTGGCCACTTACAGCCTCTTTGTCTCTGGTGTTCGGAGATTCGGCTCTATAAGAGGTTAATTTCTAAGTGTTGTGCAGGAACAGGGAATAATCAAATCTCATCGGGCCACTCTTAAACGATTTTCATTGTGGGAAAATCCATCAAACAAAATTGACCACTTCAACGCTTCTTAAGTGCAGTTCAGTGACAGTACATTCCTGCTGCATGACTGTCACCACCCACAGCCAGCTCGTCTCCCCCATCCAAAAGCCTGTCCCTGTGCCTACTGCCCCAGTCCCTCTCTCAGCCCCAGTACTGCCATCTCACTTCCTGTCCATGAGCTGGACTCCAGTGGGGCAGTGCTCCGCCTCTCGTGGTTGACTTATTTTGCAAGGCACAGTATCTTTGTTGTAGGGGCACTGTGCTCAGGAGTCACTCCTGATGGTGCTCAGAGGACCATGGGGTGCCAGGGGTAGAACCTAGCTAGGCCTGGTGCTTGCGAACATAGGCTCTGGCCCTCCACACCATCCCTCTAGCTGTAATCTCTCAAACAGGCAGAGAACCCGTAATGCTTGTCTGTCAGTATTGTAGCATGAGTTAAGTAAAGACTTCTGCCCTGAAGGCTGAGGAGCGCTTCACTGTAAGCTGCTTGACTTCTCCCGCTCAATCCTACATGGACACTTGCTTCCTTTGAGCTGCTGTGGATAATGCAGTTATGAGCAGGGGAGAAGAGTATCCAAGGTCATGCATCTAATTCTATCTCATTTTTTGTTTCACTTTTTTTTTTTCCTTGTCTGCCAAAAAATTGAACGTAAGTCCCTATATGCATAGCACACACTCTGCCACTGAACTAGTGCCTAGCCCCTGGGGTTTTGGTGTGAAACTGAGTTTACAAAGTGAGGGATATCCTCCTATCCCTGCAAACTCTTGGCCACTCAGTCAATCCGATCTGCTGCATGACTGGTTGATAGTGGACCCTTCAGCTCAGGACCGAGATATTATTGCTCAAAGCAGGAAAGGGCACTGAACAGCAACGGGCATCTTTGGGGTTACACGTCCCGGTGAAAACTTTGAAATTTAGAGCCTCTTTCTCTGAACAGAGGGTGCAGGTCGTAGAATTCATCCAAGTTCTCCCAACCAAAGCAAAGACTGTATCCTAACTCACTCGGGCTGGAGCAATAGCACAGCGGGCAGGGCGTTTGCCTTGCATGCAGCCGACCTGGGTTCGATTCTCAGCATCCGATATAGTCTCCCGAGCACAGCCAGGAGTAATTCCTGAGATGAAGAGCCAGGAGAAACCCCTGTGCATTGCTGGGTATGACCCAAAAAGGAAAAAAAAAAAGATAGTACTCTGAATCCAAACAGTTTTACTTGTTGATTTTACCCTGGTTGGCTGCGTGCACGAAGTGCCTTACCACTCTACTAGCTTTCTGTCTTCCCAAACTGCATTCTAGTATAAGCCACGGTTGGGAGGGCAGAGATGGCACAGCAGGATGGGCACTTGACTTGCAGGCAGCTAACCTGGGCTCAATCCCCAGCACCCCGGTGGTCCTCCGTGCTCCACCGTGATCCCAGGCTGCAGAGCCAGGTGTGTCCCCCACCCCCGCCCAAATGAGCCAGATGGGGATGTGGCTTAGGTGGTCGAGCACATGACTTGTAACACGTGAGGCCCTGGCCTCCATCCCCACCCCAGCTCTGCTAGTTGTGCCCCCCTCATGCCCACCCCAGGATTACCGCCCCCCCACCCTGCAATAGTGACAGAAAAGCCAAACGCTTTTTTTTTCTTTTTGGGTTACATCCAGCGATGCTCAGGGGTTACTCCTGGCTCTGCACTCAGGAATTACTCCTGGTGGTGCTCGGGGGACCATATGGGATGCTGGGAATCGGACCCGGGTTGGCCATGTGCAAGGCAAACACCCTACCTGCTGCACTTTTGCTCCAGCCCTGCCAAATGCTTTCTGACTTCACTCTGTGCTAGAGTCACACTCAGAAAGAGTAGAACGTGGTTGCTGGGATTTGGGAGGTGGGGGAGTGACAGAGACGGGGAATGGGAAAATGTTTCATGTGGAAGGAGAGAAGGCATCTGGAGACGGATGCTGCTGATGGGCACAGTGCACTGACTCAAGATGGCCCATGCTGGGCCCAAGCGATAGTACCCGGAACAAGGTGCTTTGCCGGGCCTGGTGGTGAATCCACCACTGGGTATGGCCCACACCCCTCCCCCCAATATGGTGGATGTTAAGTTTCATTACACACACATACACACACACACTCACTCTGAATTTGAGGCCCCCAAAAATAAATAAATAAATACTTTCCTTGGTAACCATGAAAAAATAAAGAATAAATAAATGAATTTGAGGCCCATCCCAAGAAATATCTAAACGAGTCTTTCATCTGAAGGCCCCTTGGGGTGACTTATCTTAAGTTCTAATCCACAAAGGATGCTCAGGAGGGTGTGGGGAGAGAATGCTAAGGGCCAGGAGGCACAACATGTCTTTCTCCCTGAAGGAAGAAGAAAATGAAGCACTGTACTCGGCTCTGGAAGAAAATGAAGCACTGTATTCGGCTCTGGACACAAACCACAAATTCTTTAAGCACTTAACCAATAAGCACCAAAGCCCCCCAGCCCCCATACCAGCCTCAAGAACCTTGCCGGCTGCCTTACTGAAGAAGTAGGTCTGTGTGTTGGTAGGTCTGAGGCTTTTTTAAACTGAAAGTTAATAAAACGTTCAACACTTTCACCTGTTTACCATGAAAGCACGTGCAGCTTCTGCGCCCACAGGCTCGGGTGTGGGACAAGGCAGCCTGGAAGAGTCTCTGCCGCCCCAAGCCAACTTGGGTGCCACTAGGATCTGGGAAACATGTTTGATGTTGGGTGTGTGGGGGGGTACTTTTTATTTTCGAGTGATGTCTGGTAAGACCTAGAACATTCTTCAAGAAGAGCCGTGTGAGCTGGGATCAGGAGGAGAGATGAAATGGAATGCATGATTTGCACACTGGAGTTCTAGGTTGGATCATGGGGCCCACCTGTGTTCCCCTGAGCACTGCCAGGTGTGGCCCCTAAAACAAAAGTGAGGGAGCATCCCAGTGAGAGGACGAAGGCGTGGGTTAGTCTGAGGCCATCAGACTCGCGTTCCACCACTGCGGTGCAGAGATGAGTCTGCCGGGTGCCGTTTCCAGACCAGACTCTCCCCACGCCCTCCGGGCATGCCCGTGGCCCTGGCATGGTGAGGGGGACCACTGCGAGCACTGCTCAGTCCACAATCTCAGATGCTGCCCCATGCCTGAGAATAGACCTTTATCTGCGGGATGTGGAGACTGGGAGCCCTCCTGTGTCCACCCACACACGGAAACGGGGGCCTGAAGGTCCCTGGCTTCCCCCTCCAACAGCCATCAGCTTGGCACATCTTTGTCCCAACAGAATCTCACCTTCTGAATCTTAGTCGTAGGGATGAATATGGAGCAGGAAATACCCCTGAGCACTGCTGGGCATTATCCCTTCCCGCCAAAAGTAAAACATTTTATGAAGGAGTCATTTGTGGGGCTGTAGCATCCCATACGGTCCCCTGAGCACTGCCAGGAGTGATTCCTGAGTGCAGAGCCAGGATAACCCCTGTGCATTGCCGGGTGTGATACCAAAAGAAGAAAAAAATCACAAAACAAAAAACATTTGCTTACAAATTTGGGGTGCTCAGAGATGGTGTTAATCACATTTCAACGAGTGGCCCATATGCCCGGCTCTTGTGTTGGCGTGACTGGCTGGGTGACAGAGGAGGAGGGTGTGAGTGCCTTTATGATGACTTTACTGTGTGGAAACTGGTCTGCAGTCACTTGGACCCTCCAAACAGTGACCCCCAATTCTGTTTTGAGCCATGGAAGAAACATTCTTCAGCATGCTCGTCAGCCCTTTGGGCCCCTCCCAGCCTTAGAATGCTAAAATTCAAAGTCCAAAATAAAATTGTCAGGTGGCTGATTCAAATATGACGGTAGAAATGAGCCACTCAACCAGACTGGAAGATGAAGAAAAATCAGCTTCCAAATGTAAAGAATTCGATGAGTGACCAGAGGATTGAAAATTAACCTCTAAGCACCTCATTGTGAAATTTCAGTTCTCTGGTCAGAGTTCTTACACGTTTCCAGAAAGGCACAAACGAGTCATGGGCAAAAGATCAGGAATCCAAATGTCTTTCTTCTTAGCAGCCACTCGGGAAACCTTTCTCATCTCGGTGGATCCTAGGTCAGATGACCTACGGGAGCACTGAATGGGAACAGATGCGTATTATCTGTAAAGAATCTGAACTGATGGTCCAGAAAAATCCACCCAGAGTCTGACACGGGAAGGCTCAGGTGCAGAAATATAACCAGCAGATAAGAGTAAGGTTAAGATGAACAAACCCACGCACTTTCCCCAGAAGAAACAATTCACAGAAGCTAGGGGAGATGGAATCACTGTATTCTTCGCAACAGATTTTGGAAGATCTGGTAGCCACAAAACAAGCAGATGCCTTGAGAGGGAAATGAGCTCAAAAATGAATGAGAAGAGCTTAAAGAGAAGCCGGGATTTTCTCACCGTATTTTTAAGTAACTATTTGTTTTGGGGCCACACTTGGCAGTGCACACATTGTGACTTTGTGCTCAGGGATCACTCCTGGCATTCTGGGGGAACCATATGCAGTTCTGGGCTTTCAACTGTGGCTACATGTAAGGCAAGTGTCATGAACCCCTGTATTAAGTACTCCTTCAAGTACTCTATCAGAAAAGGGCGGAAACTCCTACCTCTTGCCTCAAACATACAACACAAAGGACAGAGAATGAGGTACCATGATTTACAAAGTTGTTCATGGTACTGTGATTTTTGCAAAGTCATTCATGGTCAAATTCTAGGTATACAATTTTCCAACACCAATGCCATCACCAGTCAGAGACCATTCCTGACTGGGCTCTGGGACGTGTGGGGTGCCAGGAACCGAAGCCAGGCCGGCTGCATGTAAGGCAAACTCCCCAACCATTCATTGTCCTATCGCTCTGAGTTCAAGATAGACATTTTTTTTTTGTCTGTCCACCAATACCTAACACTGACTTTCTGAAAAGTGCCTTTTTTCCCCATTGGTTTACATAATTCTCTCATAAAGCTCTTAAATGTATGCAGTGGTTTAAAGGGGTCACTCCTAGAGCACCCTCAGTCCCAAAGTATAGGGAGGGGAAGGACAAACAATGAGTGGAGGGTGGGGGGAGGAGAGACCAATGAGAAGCAACGAGACAGGGTCAATGTCCACCAGTGGTGTTGAGTGATAGCGCTAGATATCCAAACCAGCGTCAACAACACTGAAATCATCAGACCCAAACTTAAATACACAAACTTGAAAAGCTGTCTGTGGAGATGAAGGCTGGGGTGGGGGAAGGACGGAGGGACCCTGGGAACCCTGGTGGAGGGGAGACAAAGATAGAATTTTCCTTTGGTTTTGGGGCCATACCCAGCGATGCTCAGGGGTTACTACTGCTGGCTCTGTACTTGGGGGGTGGGGTCACTCCTGGCAGTGCTCAGGGGACCATATCTGATTTTGGGAATCAGACCCCAGTCAGTTCTCCGTAAAGCAAAAGCGCTACCCACTGTCCTATCATTCTGGCCCCAAGAGAGACAGAAGATAGAGGAAGAAACTGAAATCAACGCAGATCCCCTGAAAAATAGTCCCAGAGTCAAACTGGCAGCAAACCTGGAAAATTGTGTCCCTTTTCAGAAAAGAATGTAGCTTTGTAGTAGAGCACATCCCTTGCGCATGAGAGGCTGTGGATTGGACCCCAGCAGCACACACACAAAAAGAAAAACAGAACTTAAAGTAACATAGGGACTGGGAGGAGGGGAAGAGCTAGGAACTGTTCTAGAAAAAAACCCAAACCAAAACATGCGGCCTGGGGCAATGGCTCCAAGGGTAGAACATGCTCAGCATAGGGAACCCGGGTGAGAGCCCCAGCACCACCAGCAGTGCCCCCTTCCACTCCACACAAGCACTGATGTGACCCCAAAACAAACGAACAGGGGCTGGAATGATCAAGGCAGACCTGGGTTCAATCCCCGGCATCCCATGTGGCCCCCCCAAGCACTGCCAGGAATATTCCTAAGTGCAGAGCCAGGAGTAACCCCTGAGCATTGCTGGGTGTGACCCAAAAAGCAAAAAAAAAAAACACCCCCCCCAAAAGAAACAACCAAATGAACAATGGCCTAGAAAGAGTACAGCGAGGAGGGCGCTTGCCTTGAAAGTGGCAGACCCAGCATCCCATAGGGACCCCCGGGACCACTAGGAGTAAGCCCTGAGCACCCAAAAGAAAATAGAGAACCAAAAGGCAAGGAGCTGCAGTGGTTGAACATCTTCTCTGAAGGGAATGAACCTGGTTCGGGAGGTTGCTCAGTGGTGGGCGACTTACACAAGATGCGGGTTCATTCCCCAGCGTTGCAAAAGAAAACTATAAAATTGAGGTGGGGGCGGGGGGGAGGGAAATTGGGAACATTGGTGGTGGGGCATGTGCCTGATGTTGGAACATTGTATGACTGAAACCCAACCATGAACAACTTTGTAACCGAGGCCACCAGGATGGAGTGAGAGGAGGGACTGTAGTTAATTCCTCTCTCTCCCAGGGAGGTGCCAGATGATGTCTGAGAGGCGGTGCTGGGGAGTGCCAGGAATAACTGCACACCATTCCTAAGAGTGGCAGCTACTGAGCATATGTTTAGAAAAAAGTTGTGGAAATCTCCTCGCCGAACTTCTGGCTGGGAGCTAGGAGAGGGGAGTTTCGATTTTGCCCTTGGTTGCTCTGTGGGTAATAATTAAAAATGAAAACCCCCAAGGACACCAGAGTTATGTAATCTCGTGGTGTATCACATGAATATGGTGAGTCTTAAATTCCTGAAGCATCACCACACACAGTGGCAGTCTGATCGCAGACAGGGACGCCAGCAATAAAACAGGGTTTCAGCGTGAGAGGCCGTCAGCTCCCAGCGATCACCCCATTGTTCAGTGGGGGCGAAGCACAGAGTCGAAAGAGCCCCTATATACTTGTCTTTGAGAAAAATGAATTTTACAAAACCTTTAATGGTTTGGGGGGTTGTTGGGCCACATCTAGCATTGCTCAGGGCTGACTCCTGGCTCTGTGCTCAGGGATCTTGGCGGTTCTGGGGTCCAGATGTGATGCCAGGGATCAAGCCCAGCTCAGCTCCCCACAAGGCAAGAGCCTTAACCCCAGTACTAGCTCTCCAGCCCTGATTGTTTTTTCTTGTTTTTTTGGGTGAAACCCAGTGGTACTCAGAGATTAATTCTGACTGTGCACTCGGGGAGGACTGGAGTGATAGTACAGCAGGTAGGGCATTTGCCTTGCACGTGGCCAACCCAGGTTCAATTCCTCCGTCCCTCTCAGAGAGCCTGGCAAGCTACGTGTGGCATATTTGATATGCCAAAAACAGTAACAACAAGTCTCACACTGGAGACGTTACTGGTGCCTGCTCAAGCAAATCGATGAACAACGGGATGACAGTGATACAGTGCTACAGTGCACTCGGGGATCAGCCCTGGTGGGGCTTAGGGGATCATCTGCAGTGCTGAGGATCAAACCGAGGTTAGCTGTGTGGAAGGCAAGTGCCTTACCTACCCTACTATCTTTCCAGCCGATTTTTCTTTTTTTTAAAGTGAGGGCAGTGCTGGGGAAGAGAGTAGGTCTTGTGGTGCTGGAGGGTCCCAGGACTGCATTTGATGGAGCTTTGGGGACCCTGGGATGCCAACGGTCAAACATGGAATCTTGAGCATGTTAGGCATATGCTCTACCAATCTGAGTTTTATTCCCAGCCCTACAGTGAGTGGTGGTGTGTGTGTGTGTGTGTGTGTGTCTCTGTCTGTGTCTGTGTCTCTGTGTGTATCAGAATACTATTATCAATTGTTTTAAAGTATAAGAACTTAATTTTTTTTCTTTTGCTTTTTGGGTCACACCCAGCGATGCTCAGGGGTTACTCCTGGCTTTACACTCAGAAATCACTCCTGGTGGTGCCCAGGGGACCGTATGGGATGCTGGGAATTGAAACCGGGTTGGCCGCGTGCAAGGCAAACGCCCTACCGGCTGTGCTATTGCTCCAGCCCCAGAACTTAAATTTTTTTTTTTTTTTGCTTTTTGGGTCACACCTAGCGATGCACAGGGGTTACTCCTGGCTCTGCACTCAGGAATTACCCCTGGCCATGCTCAGGGGACCATATGGGATGAAACTTGGATGTTTGCAGACTTTTTATGAATCAGTTCCTGGAATGTCTCCAGCTTAGAGGAATGTCGGTGATATTTGGGTGGACACATCAGGACTCAGAGGAGGCTTGGAAGTGATTCTTGGGCAACGCCCCAGCTTCTGCTGAGAGGAGCTTACCCCCAATCACTGGCACACCACCCACAGTTGTAGACCTTGCTTCCTGCCTCAGGGACTGCTTCGCCACCAGAACCCGGGAATTCTACAACCCAAGTGAGCCAGCTTATGGCCATGGCTGTTTCTTTCCAACCAGACCAGAGGGGGAACAGCTGCTGGGGAAGCCAGTGAAAACAGCACAAATGCCGGACCCGCTGGCTCTCTGCGGTCTTGGCTTCCCAGAATCTGTGTCTTCAAGAAAAGGCTGCAGAAGGAAAGTGGGACCACTCATTTCCTGCAGTGGCCCCCGGGATCTGTTCTCCTTCTAGCCAATGCAGTGGCCAAACTCTGCTGATGGAAAACGCTGTTATTCGAGGACCTGCTGGTAGGGTCAGAGCTGTCCTCAGTCATCAGGTGGGGTGTGGGTGGGGCTGCTTCTCCTTCCCCATGCCCACCTATATGGAATCATTCTGCCAAACACTGCATTCCAGGAGCCCAATTGCTTCTGGGAAAGAATACGCAATCCTGGGGGTGTCGTGAGCTATCTCTTAGGATGCTTGGCACCCCCTTCATTCCTGGGGAAACGTTCGCTTAAAGATCAACCCCTTCCTGTCCAAGTATGCCATCCAGACACGCATGTGGTTGTGCATTGAGGCGCTGAATATTCAAATCTTCCTGAAATGCATGGCAGTGCCTTAGACATCCGATCAGAACTTCACTAAGCACAGCCTCTGTTTTGTTTTTTGAGGGGTGGGGGGAGGGCGCTTCTCAGAAATACTCAGGGGACATGGGAGTCACTCCCCTTGATACTCAGCCAACTCAGCCTGAAGGTTCAACACTTGGGCCCCCTGGCAGTGTTCCAGGGGTCTCCAGAGCTACATGCAGGAGTGATTGAGCAACCCACAACCCCCTCCTCCCTATGAGTGCTCTCTTTGGTGGAGCATTTGACTCTAAGGACCATCCCTCACGAGAGAAAGGCATGGCAGCCTGTCCTGGGCCTGGTTGAAACATCATAGGCTGAGATGAACACACAGAAGAAGGGCGAGGTTTGTGGAGAAAACGTGGACACTCCTTAGGATGCCCAGGTCGCAGGCTGAGGACTAGTGGCCAACCTGCGTCCCTGAGCCTGCTCCTACATGGATAATCACTGAGAATCCTGAACATGTTTAGACATTTGCTGCTTAGGATATGTGCAGAAACACTCAGCAACAAATTAATGATGTCAGAGGCTGGAGAGATCAGGGGCTTGGTGAAGTGGCCAGTAGGGCCAGCGGTGGTGTCCACAGAAAGGGCTCTGTACTTGGCCTCGTGGCCTCATCGGCCCTTCGCTATGGGGGTCTGCTCATGGGATGGTCTCCACTAACACACAGCAGCCAGAAGTGCCAGGATCGGATCTTTTGTCCTTTCCCAACTCCTTGCCATGGGCCAGAGCCATCATCTGGGGGACTCTGCACACACCCTGCCTGAGGCTGACCCAGGTTCTGTCACCAGCACCATGACCCCTCAGACACCTGCTGGGTGCAGTCCCAAGGCCCCAGAGCACTGACCCTCGGCCCTTGCATTGTCCTCTCAGGCTGGGCCATCCCTTGGCATCCCTGGGTCTCCTGGGCACCATCTATGAGACCCTCACAAGAAGTGAGTGTTGAGCAATCCAGTTTGGAAGTGGGAAAAGGACTCAAAGAGACGCTTCCCCAGAGAAGGTGGACAAATGGCTAACAAGCACATGAACAGATGACAAGTGGTGTGAGTCATCGTGAACATGCAAATCAAAACCACACAGAGCTGTCAGGGCATGGGCACACCCACTCGGATGACTACTCCTGAAACCAGAAATCCCCCCCCCGCGTGAAAGGGCTCCTCAGACGAGGTGGAAGTGTCAGAAACAACTGGAAGGAGGGTCTGGAGATTGTGTCCTCCACTTTCACGGCACTGTTCACAACAGCCAGGAGGTAGAAGCAACCTCGGGGCCACTAGTGGAGCATGGATAAGCGAGGGGTAGAGCCATATAATAGAATATTACTCTGCCCTAAAAAGGGAAGGACATTCAGACGAAATCCTACAGGAATTAAACTGGAGGGTCTGTTACTAAGTGAAATAATCCAGCCACAAAAGAACAAAAACATAAAAGTTCTACTTATGTGAGGTCCTTGGAGTCACTTTCACAGAAGACAGAGTAGAAAGGGGAGATAGTTCCCCGGAGTGAGACTTTGAGTCCCACTGACCCTGGTTCAAATCCCCTGTACCATGTATGGTGTCCTGAGCACTACTAAGGGTTACTCCTGAGTACAGAGCCAGGAATAATCCCTGAACACAACTGGGTATGGCTCAAAAGCCAAAGGGTAAAAAAACCCGGGACTAAAAACACAGACCTCCCTTCCTGTAGGGAAGAAAGGAAAGTCCCTCGTAGGATTTCCAATAGGCCAATTCTTGCCTTGTCAGTGATCAGGAAATGCATTGAATACAATGTGTTAGTCAAAATGCCATTTAACCTGTTCCGTCTAGCTCCAAATTGAAACAATCCAAGTACCCATGCATGGATACATACACTGCGTGTAGTCATGCAATAGATACAATATAAGTCATAAAAATAAATGAGCTAGAGCCACAACACAATATTTAGATGAATCTTAAAAACATGTTGAATCAAAGAAAAAAAAGAAAGAAACCAGATGCACAATCGGATATACTGTATGGTGCCACTGAGAGAAGCTGAAATGCAAGTAAAAAAAAGTGGTCATCTTAGGAATATCTATTTAATTGATAAAAGATACCAAGAACTGGAATTACACAAGCAGAGAGATTGGGGGTTGGCAGAGGTGGTGGACGGTGGGGTAGAGCGTGGGAAAATGGGAGAAGGGGGGGTCTAAAGAGCAGACTTCTAGTATGAGGTAAGTCGATCTGGCTGGGGTGCGGCTTGGGGATAAGCCACGGCCCTGGCTTTGATACCCAGCATCACAGCCTCCTGCCCCTTCGGTGTGACCCCCTCCCACAGTAAAGTTCTGGGGTGTCCAGCAAGCTGACCCAATGTAACAAAGACTGAGTTGCATATTGGACACTTGCAGAGAGGGCAGGTCTTAAGTTCACAAGAAAAATGCGTGTCCCTGTGGCAGGTGTCCAGCCCTCCTGCTTCCCACCATGCAATGTGGGAAGTCCTGGATCCCTGGGCTGGACCCCTGAGGCGGATGTGATGCTGTCTGAAGCAACTAGAGTTTCTGTGTGTTTGGGGGCCTCCCCTGGCAGTTTTTGGGGCTCCTCCTGGTGGTGTTCAGGAGACCGTGCCATGCCAGGGATCAAACTTGGGTCCTCCACTTGCTGAGTGTGTACTCTCACCCTTTGGGTGATCACGGTGGTCCTTTGTCAATGATATATTTAAAAGAAGAAGAAAGAAAGCAGGCAGGGTTGAGGGGGGCTGCAGAGATTGGGATCAAGGGGGTGGGAGTGCGTGTCATTTGGGGGTTGGAAAAACTCATTTAAAAAATTGTATTTTCATAAGGTCGTTCACATTAATTGATTACATTCAATATTTCAACACCATTCCCATCACCATTACACCTTCCCACCACTATTATTTCTAATTTTCCCACCATCATCCAATCCTGCCTGCCAGGGGCAGATGCTAGATAATTTATTTTCTATTGCTTATTATGAATATCACGAGAGATTGCACGGCCGCAAAAGTGGCAGCGTGCTTTAGGATTTCTAAAATTGTAAATGGTTGGGGTCTAGAGATTTCTCTTTGGGGAGCTAGTCCAGTATGAGATTCATTTGGGAGTCTCTGGATCAAGGCCATTGATGCACTGAGATGGCACCCAGAGGCAGATCGTGGGCATGACAGCCAGGACCCCAAGCCGGCGGGGAGATGGGAAGGGATGGCCCGTCTCCACAGCCGCCATGTGGCCTGGAGTCTTAGTCCCTGAACCCTCGTACCTGGGTTTTGCTTCTGGAAGCTCCTGGCCACCAGAGTTTCATCTGGAGTGGCGGAGAGGGCACACCCACTCCATCTGACAGAACTCATTTTGGAGGGGAGTTTTGGGTCACACCTGGTGCTGTTCAGGGCTTACTTCTGGCTCTGCGCTCAGGATTCACTCCTGGCTATGTTCAGGGAATATGTGGCCCCAGGGTTGGAACCTGGGACAACAGCTTTCAGGGACTGGCTTACTTACCTACTGTACCATATCGGTAGCCCCCAGGGTTCTTTTTATTTATTTGTTTGCTTTTGTATCTTGTGGTAAACACATTTTCCTTTTCTATAAACATATTCACTGTCACTGTCATCCAGTTGCTCATTGATTTGTTCGAGCGGGCATCAGTAACGTCTTTCATTGTGAGACTTATTTGTTACTGTTTTTGGCATATCCAATACACCACGGGTAGCTTGCCAGGCTCTGCCGATACTCTCAGTAGCTTGCCGGGCTCTCTGAGAGGGGCGGAGGAATCGAACACAGGTCAGCTGCGTGAAAGGTGAACGCCCTATCACTGTGCTATCGCTCCAGCCCATAAGTATATTATATTTCACAATAAAAAGATCTTTAATTACCAAATAGAGAAAAACTCCTTATACACCATTTTGCAGTGCCTTATATACCAAAGGTCCTTAATAAATGCTTGCTTAATATCCTAGGGAACAATAACAAAAAGAGGAAAAGTGAACTAATAATATAAATAGGCGAGGCCGGAGCGATAGCACAGTGGGGAGGGTGTTTGCCCTCTGTGTGGCTGACCTGGGCTCAATGTCTAACATCCTATTTGGTCCCCCAAACATCCCCAGGAGTGTTTCCTGAGTGCAAAGCCAGGGGTAACGCCTGAGCATTTCTTGGTGTGACCTAAAAAGTACACACACACACACACACACACACATATGCACACACACACATGCATACATGAAATGGCAATGAATGCAACCTGGGGTTTGATCCCTGGCAGCAGAGGAAATTCCCCTCTTCTCAAACAAATGACAACACTGTTTTCTAAAATGAGGCTCCTGGTCTGGGTGCTATTCTGTGGCGTACGGTACATCCATCTGTACACTTCTGTCTCTCAGTTGCTACAGGCCGGAGGGCTGGGTGGTGGGAGAAATGTGGGCCTCCCTGCTCAGCAGGGCTGGGACAGGCACCACGCACTTGAAACAGCTGTCCTGAGCCCTGAAATCTTCATCACATTCACTTAGCAGGAACAGAAGCTAATAATTACACAGTATCTCACACCAGCCGGAACCCCAAATTAACTTAATTTGTTTATATGAATGCCTTTAATGAGGTACAACTCCCACCCCTTTCTTGGTACTTGGGGGATCTCTGTCACACTCTCCCGCACTTGCTTTCTCTTTCTGCACAATTGCGGGAAGGTTCCAGGCTGGCTGGCTGGTATCAGAAGAACGTCTGATGGACATGCTTTGCAGAAGCAGAGTAAGGACCGGGTGACCTGCCAGCCCATCTGTGGGACCTGGGAAGGGAGCACCCTGTTTGCTGGCAGAAACTGGTTAATATTTGCCACTGGCAAATGCTTCATACAGCTCCTTTTCGGTCATTCATGTGAGTGCATGACTCATGAATTTTCCAGTTCACTTTAAAAGCCAGACTTCCTCCAGCCTCTGCTCTCATTAGTCTGGCTTCGCCTTGGAAGAGTCAGCGTGTATTGGGGAAATCAGAAAACGGAGCTCTCGACTTGTGGTAGTGATTAAATTACAGGACTGGAAAGGCTAGTCAGCTTCCCCCCTGTCCCTCCCCCCCCACGCCCCCAGTTATGCTGCTGCGACAGGTTTAGCCCTCTGGGGTCTGTTGTGTGGCTGTTCAGGGCCACCTCTCACTGTAAAGGAAATGCACATTTGTCTCCTTGCTGGCGCTCTCAAGCCAGCCACTGAGCAAACTGGAAACTTCTCCCAGAGTTAACATGCTTTTGTACGCTTTTTTTTGGGGGGGAGGGGGTGGGTGAGGGCACACCTGGCGATGCTCAAGGCTGACTTCTGGCTCTATGCCAGGAGTCATTCCTGGTAGGGTCCTGGGGACTGTATGGGGTGCCCAGGATCAAACCTGGGTTGTCCTACCTGCGGTGCTATCTTTCAGGTCTCCAGAGCTAACGCTTTTTAAGAAAGTAACCCCAGAGGCCCGAGAAATTCAATCCGTCACATATAGTCTTCTGAGCACTGCCAGGAGTGATCCCTGAGAGCAGAGCCAGGAATAAGCCTGAGCACTGCTAGGTGTGACCCCAAAACAAAGAATGAAAGTAACCCCAAGATGAAAGGACCAGTGGCATTAAGTATTAGGTGCAAGGAGGGGATGTTCTGGCTTGATTGTTTCTGGCAGGTGAATCCTTGGCTGTCCCACTGTCTGTCACAAAACACAGCAAAGATCTGATGGCTTCTCTCTGTTGAGTTCTTGCAAAAGAAGCCCTTTCCTCTTCTGTGGCCCTTTTGGAATTTTAACGTCTGACTCCAAACCTTTGTTTTGGATTTGGTGCCCAATAATCAGGACAATAGGAAGGGATTTGTTCGACCTGAAGCAGTGCTGGGACACATGTTGGAATCCAGATGGAGGGGTCACCTCCTGAGGGTCGGGCCTGGTGGGGATTCTGCGTCTCGAACCATCCCCAGGAGATGCTGTTGTCCCGGAGAACTCCACGTTTGGTCTAGAATATAGTAGAATTCCTCCAATTCTAGTCCCAAAGCAACAAAAATATTTAGCCTTGCATGTGTGAGGTCCTGGTATGGAGGTTTGATCCCTGGTACGAAGCGGGGAGGGGGGAGACACAGAGGGTGTAGGGGAAGCTAGTGAATGAGTCATTTTATTTTTTAATTTTTGGACCACACCTAGCAGTATTTAGGACTTAACTCTTGGCTCTGTGCTCAGGGACCACTTTTGGGTTCAGGGACTCATATCTGATGCTGGGGATAGAAGGTTGGATGTGTGCAAGGCACGAGTCCTACCCGCTGTAGTATCTCTTGGGCCCCCAATGATTTGGTCTTACTTGAGATTTTTGTTGTTGTTCGTTTCCCTGGTTCATGTCACTGATATATCATGAATGACATAGAATAAAGTTGGAGGACATTTTGTCTTATTTTTCTGAGCCAATAAAATCTAGAAGGGGGGGGTTAAGCCAGAAGGCAGGGTATTTCCTTTATAATAAAATGTCATACATGACTTAAAAAAATTAAACCTATCAATATAAACATAGTCTGTGTCTTTATATTTCTATATTCCTATCTACATAATACATAATGGAATAAAAATTAAGCATTGGTGTCTTAATTACTTTTATAAGATCGATCAATTTAATTGTCTTAATCATCACCCATCTAAGTGGGGACAACCTCATAAACAAAAGCACATTTTTAAGCAAACAATAGAAGTTCAGTAATTTTCTTTTTAGGGCCCACACCTGTTGTTGATCAGAGTACTAGTGCTGGGATTTTTTTTTTTAAGAATAAGTTTTATTTATTTATTTATTTATTTATTTTTTGCTTTTTGGGTCACAACCGGTGATGCACAGGGATTACTCCTGGTTCTGCACTCAGGAATTACCCATGGCGGTGCTCAGGAGACCATATGGGATGCTGGGAATCGAACCTGTGTCAGCCGAGTGCAAGGCAAATGCCCTACCCGCTAGTGCTGGGATTTGAACCACCTCATCACAGCCACGTGCAAGGCAAGAGCCTTCATCTCTGCACTGTCTCTGCAGACCAAGTCGTCTCATTTTTATGTTTTTAGCTATTTTAGAACAAAGACCAGCAGAGTTCCATTAATATCTTTGAGGACAGATGATAACTTTTTTTTTCTAGAATTATTCCCAATTACTTGGCTGCATGTATTTGGAGAAAGAATCTCTTATCTCAAGTAATGACACAGCTAGAGAACACTGCCACACCCCTGCCCGGGGACTCACAGGAGAAATCGTGACAAATGCGGGCAAGGATGCTGAGAAACGCTGCTGGCAGGAATGTAAGATGCTCAGAACGGCTCAAGAGAATAGCTTGGCAGTTTCTTCTAACACGAAACATGCAATTTCCATATGACTCAGCCTTTGCACGCCCAGGCCCCAAGAACTGAAAACTTCTGTTTCCATAACTACCTGTGCATGAATGTTCAGTCATTTGTTTGCAAGAGCCAAACACTGGAGTTGGCCCAGGGGTGACACATCCAGAGTGGAATGTGCTCGGGAGCAGAGAGGAAGTCACTGCTCCAACCAGGCGGGTGCACCCCGCTCCTTTCTGGGACGGGGCGGGGGGGTGGGGTGGGCAGATTTCACCTCCCGGAGTGGGGAGCGTTGGAGAAATAAGGACAGATCCGTGGGATCCGGGTATTGGGGTGGGGAAGGGTATGGTTAGGAAGGCCCACCCCTCCAGTAATCCTGGGGATCCTATGACTGTGTCTGAGATGGCGGTGGGTACCTGAACCTGGGCAGGTGTGCGAACTAGAGACAGGTGCACATGCGCGTTCCACAGGTCTGGGAAAACAGCTCTCTGTGGGTTGTGTCATGATGCAGTCCTATACTTCGATTCTGCAAAATGTCACCATTTTTTTTTCTTTTTGGGTCATACCCAGCAATGCACAGGGGTCACTCCTGGCTCTGCACTCAGGAATTACTTCTGGCGGTGCGCAGAGGACCATATGGGATGCTGGGACCCGAACCAGGGTTGCCTGCGTGCAAGGAAAATGCCCTACCCGCTGTGCTACCATGCTAGCCCCCTAAAAAAGTCACCAATTTGGGGGGAGGGCGAGCACTCAGTACAGTGAACATGAGGTCTTGTAGCTCTTAAAACTAACTTCAGGTGTATCTACCGCTATTTCTACCAAAAATTGTCTTACCAAAGATAATGATATAGTGAGACGTGGATGCTGGTCATTCAATTTAGGTTGTAATTTAAAGCAAGATTCTACAGTCTTCTGGATTATAAACAAATGTGCTGTGTGCTGAGAATAATTTTGTACACCTGACTTTGAGTTTTGGTATTTTTTAAATTTTCCCTGCCCCATCCTCTCTGGGACAGCTATTGTGTTGATTTGGGCGCACGCTCAGTTGGGGTGCTCCTTTTCTTGTGGTGCTCTTACACATGCTCACCGCATCTCATGCCTGACTATAGGGATCACACACATGTGCCTATGGACAACTGATTTTACAGGGTTTTTTTGAGGGGGAGAGATTTGGGTCATATGCAGCGGTGCCCAGGGACCATTCCTGATGGGACTCAGGGAACCCCATGCAGTGCTGGGTTGGTCTTGGTGTCCACTGAATGAAAGGCAGGCCCTACTCCCATGCTCCCTCTCTGGTCCGAGATCACACACTGTTGGCAGCTTCCAGGGTTCCTAGGACCACATGCAGGCACACATGGACGTCACTAAGGGCTGGACTTGTGGCCTCGTGCTTGCAAGTAGGCACTTTTTGCCACTGAGCCATCCCTGGACCCATATCCAACACTTTAAAGAAACTAGATGTTCAGGAGAAAACTTTCTGGATACCAGGACCAGAAAAGACCTGAAGGACTAATGTGACTCAGCCACCGGCCTTGGCAGTGCCAGCTCCCGCACCGAGATGTGCTCTCAGGGGCATCTGCTCGAACCATCCCATCCTCCGCAGGACTCCTCCACTCTGCCTCCCAAACAGCTTTCCTGAGGGGACTCACACTGGTTGGTTTGGGGACAAAAATTAGCACATTGTCATGTTTACATAATCTGAACCTCAAGTCCATTTAAAGCCACAATTTCATACAAATAAGAGACTTATGTTAAGTGGGTGACTTAATTTCGATCTTGGGTAGCATGCATTTTTCTCTCCATCTTACAGGTGAACAAAGTGAGACTTGGAGCATGGCAGTGGGCTGCAGATAGAAAGGTGGCAGAACAGGTGTTGGGGTTGTCTTCTTGTTAGCACCCTAGACTGTTAAAGTGGAGTCAGGCCCTTTAAAGGTCCCTGAGCATAGACAGGAGCGAGATGCCCCATGTGAACCTCTGGATCATTTTCTTGTTTTTTAAATTTCTTTTTGGGTCACACCCAGCGATGCTCAGGGGTCACTCCTGGCCCTACACTCAAGAATCACTCCTGGCGGTGCTGGGGGACCACACGGGATGTCAGGTAGTGAACCCGGGTCAGCCGCATGCATGACAAATGCCCTACTTGCTGTACTATCGCTACGGCCTCTCTGGATCATTTTCTTAATTATTTTTTTCAGCTGCAAAAACCTTGTTTTTTGGTATGATTTTAATTAATTAATTTTTTTTGCTTTTTTTTTGAGGGGGGTCACACCTGGCGCTGCACAGGAGTTATGCCTGGCTCATGCACTCAGGAATTACTCCTGGCGGTGCTCGGGGGACCATATGCGATGTTTGGAATCAAACCCAGGTCGGCTGCGTGCAAGGCAAACGCCCTACCTGCTGTGCTATAACTCTAGTTCTTATTTTTAAAAATTATATATATTATGTGTAATATATGTATAAATATATAGAATCACCATGGCTACAGTTACAGAACTTTCATGTTTGAGTTTCAGTCATACAATGTTCGAATACCCATCCCTCCACCAGTGCACATTTTCCACCACCAATGTCCCCAGTATTCCTATACACCCCCCCGTCCCCCCGCTCCATCCTCCCCCTGAATCTATGGCAGACAATTGCCTTCTTATTCTCTCTCCCTATTATGGATTATTTTGGGTATTATGGATTATTTTCTTTAGGCTTAGAGTCCTTGATCTAGGGATGACACCCCAAAATTGGCTGATCATGAACTCATTGACCTTATCAAACTGTGGCATATACGCACATATGACATTTTTTCAGGAGGGAGGGTCCATGGTTTACCAGATTCAGAGGTTTGGGACTCAAAAGCATAATCAGAAGCACGAAAACTGGATCCAAGGGGAGGGTTTTGCCCTGGCAGATGTTTCAAACCCCCAATCCTACAGACTTAGGGAAGTGCTCCATCTGGGAACAACCAACTCATCCTAAAAAACAGGGTGGAAAGTGCTCCTGATTCAGGTACTGCAAAGAAGACTCTGAAAAGACGCACCAGGTTTGATCTGCCTCAGTGGAACTGTTTGGTGTTTCTCATGTCTGTCCCAGATCGCTTTAGAAGGCAGCGCTTCAGACAAATCGGATGCCGGATGAAAGGAACTCCAGGCAATTCTCAGGTTCAGGGTGAGGGCTGGTCCACAGCCTCAGCGCAAAGCAGTGAGGACACTTCCCAGGGGCTAGAAGTGGGGGCAAGTATCTTCTTTTGTTGGTTTTGGGTCACAGTGGCTGTGCTCAGGGCACACTCCTGGTTCTGTGCTCAAAGATCACTGCTAGCAGCGCTCAGGGGCTATATGTAGCGCTAGGATGGACTGGGACAGCCACATGCATTTCCCCCCGTACTATCTCTGCAATCCCAGGGCAAGTTATCAACATAGGTGCTTTTGGGCCACTCCCCATGGTGCTTCATGCCCGTGCAGTGCAGGGGATCAAACCCATTGTGCAATCTCTCCCACCCCAGCAATGGCTTGGTACCGGGAAGTCTAGACAAGTGTGAAAATCAGGAGACTAAGACCCCAACAACAGGGTATCGGAAACTGGGCTAGCTCTCAGGGGAGCAGGGAGGGATTCAGAGCCGAGAGAGACCCCACTTGGCTGAAAGAAAAGCGGAGATTTCGTGGGGGAAATCGAGATTCAGAACGGATTATTTATTCCGACGGGGGGTGAGGGGGACTTTCCTTGGCAACTGCCTACAAAGAGACACAGCTGGATTCTAGCTCTAGGACTAGGCGGCCCAGCCTGGGATCCCGGCGGGCTGTGGAGGAAGAGGAAGAGGAAGGCCGAGCTGCCAGGGAGGGGAGAAGCGCCCGCAGTGCTTTCATCGGGTGCTCCGAGGGTCGGAGGACTCCGCCCGGCCTGCAGGCGCTCCAGGGCGCCTCGGGGGTCCCGGGACGGAGCCCCGGCCCAAGAGCCGCCGAGGAACAGGTGGCAGGACGGGGTGTGTCGCTGGGCTTCCGCTCGCTCCGCGCCCGCAGACGCGCTCCTGTCCTTTTGGACAACTTGGGTTTCGGGTCCCGGGGCTCCAAGAAGCCCCTCCCTGGCACGGGAACCACGACGCACGCCTTCCCCAAGCACCGGCCACCAGCGGGCGGGAGTCCCGAGCGCGGAGGGGACACGCGCGTCTCCCGGCCCCGCGACCCCCGAGCCAGCACCCGGCGCGCAACCGCCCTCGGGGCCACAGCGCAGAGCCCGTAGCCCAGAGGCGCGGACGTCGACGGCGCCGCTCGGCCCGCCCGCGGCGGCGCGCACGCACGGCGGCGCGGCGGCGCGCACGCACGGCGGCGCGGCGGCGCGGGGGCTCAGGCCGGGCTCGCGCAGGGCCGGGCCGGCGCGGCGGCGGGCGCGCGCGGGCCGGGAGGCGGCGGCGGCGGCGGCGGCGGAAGCGGCGGGGCCGCGGGCGTCCGGCTCGGAGGAGGCTGAGGCGGCGGTGGCTCCGCGCGGGGCTCGGCCGGGAGCGAGCGAGGGTCGCGGCGCGGGCTCCGCCGGCCGCCCGGACGCCCGGGCCGCGGAGTTTGGGTCCCGGCTCGGACCCCGGCGCCCAGCCCGGAGCCGTAACCTTGAGGCGGCGGCGGGGCCGGGCCGGGCCGGGCCGGGGGGCGGCGGCGCTGGATCCGCGGCGGCCCGAGCGGCGGCGGGAGATGTCGAACCCCGGGACGCGCAGGAATGGCTCCAGCATCAAGATCCGCCTGACAGGTAGGGCCGGGGTCCGCGCCCGCGCCCCCGCGCAGCCCCTCAGCCGGCCGTTGTCCCGGGACCGCGGCGCCCCCCGGGCCCCCCCGCGCCCGCCCCGCCCCCTGGCCCGACCCCGCCCACCTACACCCCCGGGCCCGCGGGTCCCTTCCCCCACAGCCCGGGCCCCGCGGGTCCCTCCCCCCCACACCCCAGGGCCCCCGTGGGACCCTTCTCCCCCCAACACCTCCCAGGGCCTCTGCGGGTCTTTCTCACCCACCCCCGGGCACCCTCGGGACCCTGCCCCCCATACCCCAGGAACCCCACGGGTCCCTTCTGCCCCCCAACCCCTGCACCGCCCAGGGCCAACGTGGGTTCCTTCTTTCCCCCCGTCCCCCCCCCCCCCCCGGCCCCCGTGTGTCCCTCCTTCCCTCCAACGCCTCCCGGCTCCCCCTCGCCCCACCAGTGCCACCCCGTCCCCTAGCTTCCCTTCTCTCCCCCAGGTGCCTCCCCACCCACCCCTGGCGCCCCACCTTCCCCTCTCCGCCCCCTCGCGTCTTTCCTCCACCTGCCCTCCCCCCCAGTTGCTTCCAACCACCCCCTCGCTTCTCCCCCCACCCCAATTGCCCCCAGCCGCCCCCTCGCCTTTTTCCTTTCCACCTGCTCCCCTGGTCTTTCCGGCCCCTCCCCGCCCCTGCCCCCCGATTTCCCCGGGGGCCCCGCCCCTCGCCTTTCACCGCCTCCCTGTCCTCTCGCCGTCGCCGTATCTCCCGCCACCCGCCCACTGCGCCCCCGGGAGTCGCCCTCGTGCCTCCCCGGCCTCGGGCCTCCCGGTCCCCAGCCCGCCCCGCCCCCCGGGTCCCCCTCGGTTCAGCGAGTCCCGCCCCCAGTCCTCTGGCTGGTGGCCGCCACCCTTTGCCTTGGGCCCGAATTCCTCGGTGCTATCTGGTGGCCGCGCTGGCCGCCTCCGCCCGCGGGTCTGGGCCACTTCCTTCCCCCGGCAGGCAGGCCGGCGCTGGCCCTGCTCACGCCCCGCGTGCCATTTGTGCCTCGCACTTCCCTGTCAATCGCTCCCCTCATCTCTGAGCCCTGCCCAGCGCCTGTGCCACCATGCCCACGCGCGCACACGCAGGCACACACACACACACATATGCAGACGAACACACAGATGTGCGTGCTGGACTTGGCTGCACAAACACGGCTCCGATCCACTCATCAGGCTTCGGAGAAATGCCCGCGTCTCCTTGTAGCTCCGTGGTGCCACCCTCAAGGGTGCGCCCTGGCTGGATGGTTTGCAGGTGTGCAGGTGCGGCCGTGGGAGCTGGAGGCCTGGACCCGCGCGCACGGTCCTGTCGTGGCTCTACAGTGATGCTCCCATCTTAAGAGTTTCAGTTCAGACCCGAGGTCAGCCACCCAACGGCAAGTGCAGTTCAGTTTTGGGACTTTCCAGAAGTGATTATTTGTAGCTCTGGGAAGGAAATCGGCTCAGGGCAGACCCCTGACTGGGGTTTCCCCTGGATTTTCTTGGTTAGGGCTCCCCAGTCAGCGTCTGGTGAGATCCTCCCAGAAGGGACACTGGAGGCAGTTGGATAACCTGTAAAGTCTGCGGAACAGGGACGGTTGATTCCTTCCAAACCAGGAGTTACGTAGAGCAGCACTGTTGGACGATGGACTTTTCTTTTTGCCGTTTCAAAAAAAAAAGCTCTAGTTTTGTTGTATAAAGATCAAATCAGGGTTTGATCGGACAAATTCTTTGATCTGAGCAGATGATAATTTGGGCCTAAACTGAAACCCTGGTCTTGGTAACAGGTATGTTCCAGGGATCTTCTCTTCTGGAGAAACATGATCTTTTATCCCAGGCCTGGTCAGAAATCCTTCTCACTCTGTAGCTACATTATGTACGTGGTTATTTTTATGATTACATAAAAGACACGTTTTTGACTTTGTAATGCTTGTAAAACTTTAATTACTGACAACTTTAATTTGGTTCTTACTCACAATGTAATCTATAATTGACTTCAGATTGGTCTCAGTGTTCGTGTTGAAAGCCCAAGTAACTGATTTTGAAGTTTTGATGGAAACTTGATTGGTGTTTTCGAAGGACTAGGCTTAATTACAAAGTTTGTGTCAGGTGTAGCTACATCACATATTCCTCAGCCTGCCTGGGAGTATGGATCTTTTCCTGAAGAGAGAAGGGGCCATGTGTTGTCTTCCCAGATTATTTCAAAATTCGGGAATCAAGAGCAGAGATTCTTTTTGAGTCTTTCATTGGCATTTGTTGTGGAAGGCGCAGGTAATGTTTGGGTCATGACTGATGTTAGTCTGTGACCCTGGGGTCCCTGTGGTCAGTGTTAATTTCTGTGAGAAAGAGCCTCGACAGCACTGTGTGTTAGAATAGGTTTCAGCCTCCTCTTAACCTGGCTGAGGCCATCTGAAATCTCATCATCTTCCAGCATGGTGGGCTGCCATGTTTTAGAGTTTGTATAGTTTTGTGACAGGTTTCAGAGTTGATTCCCACATGCGGTTGCTGAGAAAAAGATTCAAACAAACAAAAGACCCGAGGTATATTCTGACCAGTTACAGTGACTGCCACGGAGCGTGTCGAGGAGCCCGTGGAGAGTGGCGTTTTAAAAAGCGTCTTGGGCTTTGGGCTCCATAGCTGTATTGGGTGGCGAGTGGAATGTTGAATGCAAAGTGATGAGATAGATCTGCTGCTGGTGAGGCCACCGCCGATGGCTTCTCGGGAAACATCGTGACCTTTGGGGCTTGGCTTCCTCAGATCTAAGTGTGATTTCATCTTCTGTATAACGTTCTCTGATTCTTTCTCACAGGGTAGATCTGTTAGGCTGCCTACTTGCTCCAAACTGCCATGAGGGGCTTACGCGTCCTGCTAACTCTCACTCCCACTACTCAGCTTCACATTCAAATGCAGAGCACTTGTGTTTGTTTTGTGTCAGATCATTTGTGTATTATGTCTATGATTTCTTTTTTTATTCATTTACCCTGTAATTGTTTTGGTTTTGAAAAACTATTGGGTAGTGTGTTGGAGTACTTTGAAAACCACACCTAAGAGAAGGAAGAGCTTTGAGGTTGTATTGCGAAAAGAATAGAATTTTTATTTTGTTTTTGGCTGACACCTGGTTGTGCTCAGGGCTCACTCCTGACTGCACTCAGTGGCCACGCGACTTAGGGGACTGGATGGGGAACCGGGGATTGAATCTTGCTCGGCCACATGCAAGGCAAGCACCCTACTTATTGTACTATCACTCCAGCCCCTGAAAGAACATAATTTTAATGAGTATCGTTGTGGTATTTTAGCAGGAACATAGTTTTGAAATGTTTTCAGTAGTTTGGGGGGGTATAATACATGCAAAATTGAGTGATCTTTGTTAACAAAGAGACATTTTAGAGTTCACTGGGAAAATCAAACTTGGAAACTTTTTTTAATTGTAATTCAAGAAGGGTTTGCAAAAACTTTGTTCTTATGTGGTACACAAATGAATCCCAGATACAGTACTCAGGCCACTTTGGGTAAAAGAATGGAATTTTGAGCTTTAAGAGTTCCACAGTGTTTTTCAAGCAAATTAAATTTTATTCGAATGTTAACCCATTAGTTGGGTACCAAATGTCTAGATTTTTAAAAAATTTCTATGCTGTGAAGCACCCTCCGACCTCTGTAGTTTTGTGCCTTTTAGGAGTAGTGATTTTCTAAGAGCAATTCTAATTTCGAGGAGGGGCCAAGAGCCGATCCTTGGTAGCCTGTGGGGAGGGAAACTAACCCAGGTGAGGGCAGGGTGCTGGTGTTGGTGTACGGGAGACCCAGTTAGGCGCTGTGCGGAGGGTTAATTGCTCAGTAGCAGGCCGTGGCCGTGACTGGGGGGTGGCTCACTTTCTTCTTGGACGGCTGCGGAGGGTTTCTTTGGTCAGTTTGGACCAGCAGGGAATTTTGGCAGGTCACGGTGCTGGGTGAGCCCTAGGTCGGATACTGGCCTTTCCAGCCTGGTCTGAAACTGGTTTTTTGTAGCTTTTTCCTCAGAAGCTCCCTCTAGTTTAGGAAGGAGCAAGTAAAGTTCTTGGGTTGGAGCAAATACTAAAATTGCAAAACCTGAAATGGAGGCCAAAGCCAGGTTCCAGTACTGAGCTTACTTGTGATCTGATCACATTTCTCTTAGAAACTTTTACAATTTGTTTTTCTCTGTTTTCAATATGTATATTTTTGGGCCTCCCCAAGGGGAGCTGAGGAGTCCTGAGACCCTCCCAGGACATCCTTGCTGAGTCGGGTTCAGTTCAAGGGCCCGAGGACATGGTAGCCCCGGGGTCTGTGATGCTGGGGATTACCTGGGGGCACCCCTGCAGCGCCGAGAGGCCTCCAGGGCTCTACCTGACGCCATAAGTTGAACTGGAAGTGGCTGCGCACAGGCAGGTGCCTTAATTCCTGTACTGTCTTCTCCAGCCCCATTTCCCCCTCTTTTTATTTTCATTTTTCTGGTTTTTGGCCACACTTGGAAGGGTTCAGGGGACCATATGGGGTGTTGGATATGGAATCCACGTCTGCCACAAGCAGGGCAGGCGCCCCCACTTGCTGTAGTCGCCAGCCCTCTCTCCCCTTCAAATCTCAGGGACCTGCTTGACTTGAGTTGAAATCGTTCAGTTCCCTATGACTGTCTTTTACGGTAGTTGTCAAATTACAATGTCGACTTCAAGTCTGTTTGTCAGATTGGAAAGCCCCTAATTTAGCAGCCATAAAAATTTGGGTCTGAAGTTTGAGTTTTCTCGTTTCATCTGCACATGTTCCATTTCTGTGTTGGTTGATGTCTGGATGCCAGTGTGGAACAGTGGGTGAAAGGGGAGTTTCTGGGGACTGGGTCACTTGAGTATTTCCTCATAAACAGCAGCAACAAAAAAGACAAGAAAGTCTGACCCATAGTATTTCAACATCAGCTCAGTGATGCAGTTAACTAGCCTGGCTGTTTTGTAACCAGTCTGTGGGCACTGGCTTGAAGTATTAAAATAGCTGAGTGTGCGTTTTCTTTGAGCGGTCAGTGGGAAAGGGTGTTCGGAAACCTCTGAAATGGATGAAATACTTTGGTATCTTCCCAGGTCCTTGCTTCTCTGGTAGAGAAAGTTAAAATTCTTCTTTAGGTCAAGTTTTTATAATTTCAGAATTCTTTTATTTATTTTTTTGTTTTTTGGGTCACACCTGATGATGCACAGAGGTCACTCCTGGCTCTGCACTCAGGAATTACCCCTGGCGGTGCTCAGGGGACCATATGGGATGCTGGGAATTGAACCTGGGTTGGCGGCGTGCAAGGCAAACGCCCTACCCGCTGTGCTATCGCTCCAGCCCCTCAGAATTCTTTTAGAGGCCAGATTTTTTTTTTAAAAGTGAACAGTGAAAATATATGTGTGTGTTATCACTAAATAACTTAAGTGAATGATTTACTTGTTTCATATAGAATTTTATTTGGAGAAAGTCTCAGTTATATTGGCGTTTTGTCGTGGCATTCACAGAGAAGGTCCCTAAGGCCATCTGCATGGGGAGAGCAGAGCGCCTCACAGAGGCCGGAGCTGTGTGGCTATCTTCTCTTTCAATGTTAGAATGACTGTTGTGTCTGCAGATGCAGTTCAGCCCATTTAGATAACTTAAACTAAGTAACGTTGTTGTTTCGTATTGTTGGCTTAAAGGGAAAGAAAGCCTCCTCTGATTGTTTTAAAACAAGGCTTAAATACGATCCAATCAGTGTGTGGGATTGCCCCTCTGCTGGCAGCTGTGCACACCTCCACTGCAGCTGAAAGGAATTCTAATTGGCGGAGGAATGTGGGCAACATCCAGTATCTCTGAGCAGGAACTATTACCCGCCCGCTCCTGATGCATTTCAGATGTTTTAAGCTCCTGAGCCCTGCTTGGAGGTTGTTTTGGGGAGTGGAGGAGGACGCTGGGAAGCCGGTTGAGTTCTGTGTGTGTCAGGCGTCTGCTGAATCCCCTGCAGGCTGTGGCACAAATCCTGACTTAAACCCTGGCTCGGGGCTGAGTGAGGTGGGCTGCGTTTTCTTTCTTATTATTACTTTTTTTTTGGCTTCTGGGTCGTGCCCCTGGTGTGGTGCTGGAGATCCAGCCTGGGGCCCCCACAGGCAGAGCAGACACTGCAACCCTTTTTTTTTTTTTTTTTAAATTTTTGGGTCACATCCAGTAATGCTCAGGGGTTACTCCTGGCTCTGCACTCAGAAATTACTCCTGCCGGTGCTTGGGGGACCATATGGGATGCTGGGGATTGAACCCAGGTCGGCCGAGCACAAGGCTATCCACTGTGCTATCGCTCCGGCCCCAGACACTGCAACCCTTTGAGCTGTCTCCCAATGCTGCATTTGATTTCTAACGCACCAAGTGCCATGGTGAGGAACTCGGGTGGGCGGATTTAACCATCTTCCTGCAGGCTCAGGTTTCCATTCGGGAACGCCAGATACCCACCTTTCCATATCGTGCAAGGACTTGATAAGCAGGGATTAAATATTGTGATGAATAGTTATGAATTATTTATCAACTAGCACAGTGTGAATAGAGACATAGATTTCCTGTTTTTTTTTTTGTCCCTAAATAATCTTGTAAATGCTAAAGTGAAGGATGTACTTTGATACTGAAGAAAAGCTGTAGATGTTATTGATAAACGTAGAAAACTAATAGTCAGGAGTGAATGATTAAATTCTCTGCATTCAAAGACTTCTTGGAGAAATAGTGTGAGGCCCAAGCCTGCTCATCTTGAGTTGTGAAACCTTGGCAGCTCTCCTGTTAAAAAATCAGCAGTACAGGGATGTTCACTGCCACAGTGCCATTAGCCAGGGAAAGACAGCGAAATGTTGATTATTTGCTGATGATATAATTGTATAGCTTGAAACCCTCCAAAGAATCAGTCCCAAATTAATGATAAATAACAATACTAATATTACTACTTTAGTAAAAGTGTCTGGATGGAAATTTTTCTATGGCAGAATAAAACGGATATACTCGGGGCTGTACAGCAGGTAACGTGCTTGCCTTGTACGAGACCGACCAGGATATGATCCCCAGCAGCTCATATTGTTCCCCAAGTCCCACCAGGAGTGATCCCTGAGCACCACCGGGTATGGTCCCCACACTGAAAACCAAAAATTGGTATGCAAAGGCAAGCTAGAACAACTCACAATCTCAAATGAAAATGAAAGTCCTTAATGTAGAAAGAACTTTCACAATCACTTAGTATAAGGCTAGTTACCTAATAGCAATAATATGGATAATTTACAGAAAAATGAAAGTGGATTTCAAACCCGTGAAAAAGCTTAGGGAAAAAGATGCAAATGAAGTTGAAGAGAGAAACCGTGTTTGGTCAGCGCTGGGCAGAAAGCAGAGCGTTGCAGCCCGAGGCAGGACTTGTGGACAGACTGCAGCTCTCCAGCTGACACTGCCGTCCAGGGCCGAAGTGACTCCGTGGAGGAAGTGGGTATTTAGGGCGCCAGCATATTATAGATGAGCCCTTGGATTTAACAGTCGGGTCCCTGGGGACCTTCTAGCTATATTTACATACTTACATGTAAAGTCTTAATCTAAACAATAAAAGACTGAAAATAGCCTAAATGTGCACTTAGAGCTAGTTAAGTAAATTGTGGTCTGCCCCCAGGGATATTAGCTGCTGAAGAGATGGTGCTTTCTGTTCCATGTTGAAATGGGACATTCTCCCAGACATATCATTGAGTGGGGGGAGAGAAGCGTGATTCATAGGAGTAGCCGGAGCACTACTATTTAAATATTAAAAGCGAAAGGAAGGATTGGTAGCACTGTTTGTAGGGAAAGACTCTCTGGCAGGTTCTGTTCCGCCCACTGCCTTTTCTTCTGGGAGGAGAACTGCCTTGGGTGTAGGTGAGGCACTCAAGTCTTTGTCCTTTTGTTTAGCTTTCCTGGCCCCCATTGTGCTCAGTCACCAAGAGCGTTAAGCAAAAATAAATAAATAAATAAATAAATAAATAACAAAACCCCAAACCCTAAAGAGTTTCACAGCTACTAGTATGTTAATTGCCAGTAATTGTGTTTTGAAAATTGAAAATGTCAAACATTTAAGAGGGTTATAATATCATCTAAGGGCACAGACCTGTGCTTATCTGTATTTCCTCACTAGAAAATCGCAGGGTCTACACAATAAAATCTGTGCACACAGATTGTGAGTCTGAATAAATAATAAACATGTTTATTCTGAGAATGATATTTTGTCTGGGGGAGGAGTGGAACGGGGTGGGGACTTCTTTGTTCTAGCATGGTAATAAGCCCAAACTAATTTTGGTTTTTGCCCTCTTAAGTGTGGCTCAGGGGGACTCAGTCAGCCAGAGCGGCAGGTCGGTGTAAGGGCCCACGGAGGTGATGGACGAAGGAGTCCAGCATCCTTCTGTTCTCTCTCCTCCCTCCTCCCTTCTGTATGCCACATTGGGGCTTCCCAGAGGCACAGCACATGCGGCTCCATCCATGGAGTATCTCTCTGGCCCTTGTTGGCGAGTGTTTTCCTAATGACTCCTGGGACCTTGGCGCCCCGTGCTAGTGCTGGCTTATGCGGTAGATCTGGAAAGTCTACAGCGGGGGGGGGGGGGGGGGGGGGCGGGGAAGAATGCTGGCTTGTGTTATTAGCCACTAATAATCATTTGATAATTATCCCAAGTGTTGTGTTTGTTTTGACCTTTTTAACACATTGATGTAGGTGCTGCAGCTCGTGTTAATTAAACCATACCCGCGTGTGCGCCACCGCTGGTGCACACCAGCCTCAGCGTGGTAAGGGCCTGCTCGTTTAGGTATGTTTTAAAAAGCAATATTGATACTTATTGCTTAGATGTAATTCCTTAGATTTAATTTAGAAGAAATTCAGTTGTAATTACGTGTCACTAATTCTCCCCTGTTCAAGCCCCCAAATCTTTGAGATTAAAAATTTTAGGTTTCGGCCAGAGGACTCAATGTACTGTGCGGAAGCCTGTGAGTGAGAGGCCAAGGTGTCTGTTGGTTTTTGTTGTTTTGGGGCCACACCCAGCGGTGCTCAGGGCTGACTCCTGGGACCACTCTTGACTGACTCAGGGACCCTGTGGGATGCCGGGGGTCAAACCCAGCTTGGCTGCGTGTGTGAGCACTGCAGAGTGTGGCCCTCCAAACCAGCCCACCCCTCCTCCCATATTCTAAGTTTTATGGAATTACATCTGTATGTATCTTACCTATACATTACAGATTTGAGAGTTGCTCAGTGCCTGTTAATACATGTCTGTGGGAGTAATGCCTTGGAATTGGTGTACTGTTTCATGGTTTCCGAAGGCTTCTCAGAGACATTTTTCTCCCTTAAGCCAAGATTTTAAGCCAACCTCAAAAAAGATTTTTTTTCCGTCTTAATTTTGTGCTACACCTGCCTCTCCTCAGGGTTTCCTCCTTGTGATGCTCAGGGGACAGAATGTGGTGCTCAGGATCAAGCCCCATTCACCCACGTGCAAGGCAGGTATCTTAGCCGGTATTCTCTCTTCACACCTCCCCTCCAAGTTTTATCTTTCATAGTGTGCTTTTGTCTGGTAAGAAATAGTACAGTTTTCTCTAAGTATAGATTTTACTTAGACAATAGATTTTATAAGGGATTTTGTCCGTAAGCAGGTAGCCCTCCCATGCGGAGGAGCACATTGCTTCAGCCGTAGTGGATTCCTGCGCTTTGCATCAGTCGTGTCCTGTGCTTGAGAAGCCCCCATTTTTTTCCCGGGACAAGGATGGAACTCCGCTACTGCCCTCGGATAAGGCACAGCCCAGTGCGGAGAGCTCTCAGCTCCGGCTCCAAGTTGATCGGCACCCCCAGCCCGTGTCCCTGCCCCCTGGTGCTCCAGCCCTCTGTTCCCCAGACCGTGTCTTTGCGTGTTCACGGGCCCAACCATTTTGCTTTTTGGTCACCCAGCGATGATCAGGGGTTACTCCTGGCTCTGCACTAAGGAATTACTCCTGGTGGTGCAGTGTGGGGGGCCACCACCGGGGTGCCGGGGACAGAACCCAGGTTGGTTGTATGCAAGGCAAACGCCCTACCTGCTGTTTTTGTTTTCCTTTTGGGATTTTAGGCCACACTTGGTGGAGCTTAGAGGCCACTCCTGGCTCTGCACTCGGGGATCACCCCTGGCAGTGCTCCAGGGAGCCCTCTGCTCACTGTGGCCGGGCCCCTTCTCCAGGTCCCGGTGGCCTCTCTTCTGCTGACATAGGGCTGCCAGTGGTGCATGGGCATCAGGAAATCGAGTCACCTGCGATTTAGAAGTGTGGAGAATGGGAAGTAGAACCTCTGTGGCCCAGCTCAGCCCAGCTCCCACGACTGACTCCCTCTCAGCCAGGAAAGCGTGCCGGTTGGCTTTGGAGAGTTCAGGATTCTTTTTTTCTTAAACTTTTTAATCACTGTGAGATAGACACTTACAAAGCTGTTCAGGATTGGATTTCAGTCATACGGTATTCCAACACCCGCCCCTCCACCAGTGTCCCCAGGTTCCCTCCCATCACCCCCACCCCCACCCCTACTTGCCTTAGACACAGGCGCTTTTCTTCCCTCCTTCCCTGCCCCCTTCCCTTCCTCCCCCCTCCCCCCTCCCTCTCTCCCTCTTTCCTTCTCTCCTTTGGGGCATTGTGGCTAGCAGTATTGATACTGAAAGGTTATTAAGAATATCCCTTACCTACTTTTAACCCTCAGATCTTGTCCAGCGTGACCATTCCCAGCCATTACTGTCATACTGGTCTCTAGAGTTCGGGATTCTTGTCACCTGCCGTGCTTCCCCAAGATGCTTTCCCCTCAGTCTGCCCTGTGCTGGTGACGCCAGAGCCCTAGGTGGCTGTCCTGACCAGATCCTTGATGGTTTCCGTCCCCTTCACTCTCCCCCTCCAGGGCTGGTGTGTGTCTGGCTCTCTCCCCCGTGTCCTGGACGATGTCACCCCCTCATCCCGATCCGAGTTATTGGAGTAGCATGTCAGCAAACAGCATGGGACACGCTGTGTTCCCCACTGGCCCTGCCACTCCCTGCTCTCAGGTTGGGCTTCTCCACTGGGGCACTTGGTAATGTCTGGAGGTACTTCTTGCTTTTGGGCCACACCTGGTGGTATGCAGGGATCACCTGGTGGGTTTAGGGGACCACATGTGGTTCTGGGGATCAAGTCAGGGTCAGGTATATGCTTGGCAAGAACCTTAGCCCCCTGACTGCCTCTGACCCACGGAGTTGCTTCTGGTTATCAGACTGTGGGCACTGCCAGTGTGCAGTGGCCAGAGGCCAGGATGTGGCTGAATTCCCACAGCACAGCATGGACACGGCAGCAGACAGTACTGCTGGCCAAACTCTGGCCCGGGTTAGTGAGTAGACTGCTAGGTTCCGGAATACCCAAAACTCACTTCCCAGTCTCTACCCCCAACAGTTGCTGTCCTGACGTTCAACAGCCTGTTTTGATTTTTGTATTTGTGAAATCATATAATATGCATGCTTTTGTGACTGGCATCTGTTTAGTATTTTGTCATTCTCTAGCTCTATTTTTAATTTAAAAAGTTTTTTTTTGTGTGTGTGTGTTTTGGGGCCACACCCCGTTAGTGCTCAGGGCTTGCTCCTCGCTCTGCACTGAGGGATTCAGAGGATCCTGTGTGATGCCAGGGATCCAGCCTGGATCAGCTATGTGCAAGGCGGATGCCTCAGCTGCTGTCCTGGCACTCCGACCTCTCATTCTCCCTTCTTCTTTCCCTTACCGCCCGCCCCCCCTTTGTGCTGAGAATTGAACCCAGCACCTCAGATCCACAAGGTAGCTGCTCTTCTGAGCCATCCCTCCTGCTCAGGACTCACTTTGGTAGAGTCACCAGGGCCCCTGTGGCCGCATTGTCATGCATCATCTCTGGGGGGACTGCATCACTGCTCCTCCTCTCCTTCTCCAGTTGATGAGCTGTCACTAATAGCTCGACTGGGGGTGTACCTGGTTGGGGGTAACAACACCTTCTGGGGGTTCAAGCTGGGAACCTGGAGTGCTGTGTCCTAGACCCTCCTCCCAGTTCAGAACTGGGTGAGGGGGAGGCAACTTCCTCTCTTCCCCTGCAAGATCACTAAAGCCCAAAAAAGGGCGGTTCTCAGCAGCTTCAGACTGTCAGGCTGATATCTGAGATTAATCCAGTTTAACTCTTTGCTATTTATTTATTTATTTATTTTTGCTCTTTGGGTCACACCTGGCGATGCACAGGGGTTACTCCTGGCTCTGCACTCAGGAATTACCCCTGGCCGTGCTCAGGGGACCATATAGGATGCTGGGATTTGAACCCGGGTCAGCCGAGTGCAAGGCAAACGCCCTACCCGCTGTGCTATCTCTCCAGCCCCACTCTTTGCTATTTAGATCTAGAAATTTTAGCTGCCAAAAACCTCAGATCAAATAAAACACTGGTATAATAATTTTTGCAACCAATTTTATAACCTAGAAACTTATGTTTTGAACCAAACCAGTACCTTTTGAACCTGTTTTTTTTTTTTAGAGAACACAATTATTTCAACTCTCATTTTAACAATCCAATGCAATGCATATGCAAACAAACAAAATATACATATAGACATACCACCATAAGAACTTGGAACCAATTTTTACGAAACATGAGAAAAATCTCTTTTGCTTAATTGTTCTTATACCTTCTTATACTTTAGTTATTTCAAATCATGAGCTTTACAAACATGCTGAAAACTTGAACTGCCAGTGTTTATGGAAACATAAGAAAACCTTCTTGGTTTATTTTGATGGCTTCTATACCTCTTTTGTTTGTAAAACAGCCCAAATTCTTCATTAAAATTGGCTGAGACTTCTAAGATAAAGCCTTAGATTCCCTGAATTCTTTTTTTTTTTTTTGCTTTTTGGGTCACACTCAGCGGTTACTCCTGGCTTTGCACTCAGGAATTACTCCTGGAAGTGCTTGGGGGACCATATGGGATGCCGGGGATCGAACCCGGGTCGGCCGCGTGCAAGGCAAACGCCCTACCCGCTGTGCTATCGCTCCGGCCCCTAGATTCCCTGAATTCTTACTTGACTTTAGTTTCAGGCTCTAGTTCTGCAGCTCTTCCTAGATTCTTAAGTTAAAAAGAATTTCAACTGTTAAATAACCATTAATGCTTGTCCAATAAGATATTTTAGATTGAGAATTTCAATTTCTCTGTGGTGCCATATTCTGATTAGTAATCTTTGTTTAAACCTTTATCTAACAAGTTCCAAACACACCTACACACCTAAACTTTTTGAATTGCTGGATGGTTTAAGGATTTCTACTTCTGATTTTAACCTGACTCCAACACTTGAGTACTCAACACAGACAGACAGACAGACAGAAAGACAACAAACATCACATGTATATGTACACACATAAATACTTGATTGATCTGACCTTTCAAGAATGGCAGGGAAAAAACTGATAGACTGAGAAAGGAAGGGCAGTCCCCAGGGTGAAATTCCCTGTCGGCCGATGGAATCGTTCCCCGTTTCTCAGTCTAAGTAGCCTGTCTCCTGCTTATTAAAATTGGGTCAGAAAGCGCTTGTGTTACTATAAAGCCAGCAGTTATGACTGACAGTTATTGTAAACTGAAGTTGGTAAAATGTTGACCATTTTTTACTTGGACTTCAAAAAGTTCTTAATTACCTTAAATCATAAAATCTTCACACCAGACCTGGACACTAACAATTTCACACTACAAACACGCTTTCAGATACATACACACAAAAAGTTATTGGCACTCACTAAAGTTTTAGATAGCAGCATAAGAAAACACCAGAACTAATTTTTTCTCTGCACTGTTTCACAAAAGCTCTTGTTTTTAACTAGGCCTGTTAAAAACTAGGAGTTCAGGGGCCGGAGCGATAGCACAGCGGGTAGGACGTTCGCTTTGCACGCGGCCGACCCGGGTTCGATCCCCGGCATCCCATATGGTCCCCCAAGCACTGCCAGGAGTAATTCCTGAGTGCAAAGCCAGGAGTAACCCCTGAGCATCGCTGGGTGTGACCCAAAAAGCAAAAAAAAAAAAAAAAAAAAAAAAAAAAAAAAAAACCTAGGAGTTCAGCTAATTCCTGCCAGGCCACAATATCCTACCAAACAGTGCCCCGTTCCTGGGGTGTCCCGGGGGCAGTGGGGACATCTCCCACACTCCCCGACCAGCTACCCTGCAGCGGGCCGTGCATTTTTTTTAATTTTAATTTTATTCTTTAATTAGTGAATCACCATGAGGGTACAGATACAGATTCACACATTTTCGAGCTTGTTTTTCCCTCATACAATGTTCACAAACACATCCCTCCACTAGTGCCCATTTTGGAGACCACCAATAAACCCAGTATCCCTCCCACCCCCCTGGGCCGTGCATTTTTTATTCACACTCACCATTCACTCAGGGAACAAAGGACCAGGCTCACTCTGAGGAGCCTCTTCCGACTCAGAGTCGGACTGGGAAGGAATCAGGGCCATGGTGATTACACCGTAGGCGCCCCATTCCTCTGCAGGGATCAAGTCCCCTTTCTGATGGGCACGAGACATTTCTTTTCCTCCTCTTTTCCACAGTTCTGAATTAAACTGATCTCTGTTTCTGGGCTCAAACCAATAACAATACTTATGTACACTCTCAAGGAGGTTTCACACTACTTGCTTCTTCAAAGGCAGACCAGCTGCTTTTGCCAGAATCCAAGATATCAAAGTCAACCTCCCTCTGCAACGTTACGAAACTGCCCATTGCCCATCACCCTTTTTTCTCCAATCTCCAAGAGGCTATGCAAGTTTGGTGCAACGGTATCCCTCTCAGTTTCTCCCGTACCAGTCCTTACCTTTGGGCCCCACGTTGGGTGCCAGGTGTTGCGTGAACGTTTGTGCAGTTGGAGGTGCTGAGATAAGGAATGCGGAAGAAATGTATGTCATGGAGGGTCTAGGTTGTCTCTGACTCTTAGACAAAGGTAATGTCCTTTTATTGATTATGGAAACTCTTAAGCGCGGAATACAGTCACCAATTAAGGGTGAAATATAGTCACCAAAGGGAAGATGAGAAGATCATGCAAAGTTCTTCTGCATACGGGAAACCAAACAATGTAGGATCTGTATACTGACAACAAACAAGCTAAGTACCTAGGATCTGCATACTGACAACAAAAAGGCTTAGTACCTTGGATCTGCACACTGACAACAAACTGGCTTAAGCAGAACTGGGGATCTGTGAGTAAAGGAAGACTGACAATTTTGTTATAATTAGGAAATTATTTACTAAGGCAGCCAAAAGAATATGTTCAACCTCATCCAGACCACTGGGCTCATCCTCGTAGCTCAGTCCAGCCCCTACAAGAACCTGAAGTCAAACACTACGAAAGGGCCCTGGTGCCACGCTCGCCCCGCTGAGCCTGAGACGTCGGGCTGCTCACTGACCCTCTAGGGGTGCGCCTTGTAGCCCTCGTGGTTCTGCGTCTGCTCGCACTTTCCTCCCGTCCCACTTACGTGGCAGCCTTACAGATCTCTACTTGTTAAACTTTTCCGTTTTGAAGACATGGATTCCCAGGAAGTTACAGAGACGCCTCTGGCGGCGCCTTCCCTCAGCCTCGCTCCCCTTTCACACCTGTGCACCTGGCACAGCCCCCACATCAAGAAGCGGCTCATGGGTGTTGTTGGTATGTTCCATGGTTGTGTCCCAGTCTCCGTGGTGCGCCCCCCCCCCCCCCCGCCTTGCCTCCCCTCTTTGCCTCCCTTGGGTCCCCGGCAGTTCCCAGTGCCATCTCTGACCTCTGCGAGCAGACACCAGAGCTTCTGGCCCCAGCCTTAGGGCCTGGCCCTGGTGGTCTCTGGGTCCAGCCTCAGCTCTTTGCTCCCCACGGCCGAGTGACCTTTCTTTCGATGAACATCTTAATTATTAAAAATGTTTGAAAGTTTTATGAGCTGCTTTCATGTTCTTCCTTTGATTTCTGTGGCTGGCGGCTTCTTGTCCTTCAGGGCTCGGTAGGGGAGGGTGGAGTGGCCTGCCCAAGACCCCCTAGGCTCTCTCACCCTCAGCTTCCTCCCTTAACAGGACATTGCGTTTCACGGGGGTCTCCTGTGTCGGCTGGCCTTGGCTCTGTGTCCCCGTGAGTGTCCCCTTCCACAGCCAGGCCGAGGGGACTTGTTCGCTGTGGGACTCTCCCAGATGCCGGTGAAGGGAGGGGGTGCTGGGACAGCAGAGGCAGGCGTGATGCCCGCGCCTCATTTGACCTTTTACCCGGGGGCGCCTAGTAACTGGGCAGTCAAGTCACAGACTCAGGCTGGGGGTTTCGTTGACCACATGACACGCTAACAACTCTGGCTGCTTTCAGGCAATTTTAGACAGTTCCAGAGGTTTGAAAAAAATCCTGAAGTTTGCTCCAGTCTAGGATTTTGGCTGATCTTCACAGCTTTTGGTTTTCTGGCCGCCTCCTTAGCTTCCCTCCGAGCCACTGGAACGGGCAGGCGGGTGGGGGACAGCAGGAATGTGCCCCGGGCTGAGGATGCCTTGCAGTTGGTCAGTATATCCGTTTTCAGCCGAGAGCTGCCTGGGATGCCTGGGAGGACGTCCTTGCCCTGCCCACAGTGTCCTCGCCTGGAAGGGTTGCCCTTCGTCCTGCTCCGGTGTGCTTCTCTTGGGCAGATCTCTGCGCGGCAGGTTTCCCAAGCATGGGCCTGCTCTGCTCCCACCCCGTCCACCTCCCCTGACTGGGCCTTCCCGTAGGAGCCAGCGACAGCCGACGGCTCAGGCGGCCACGTCTAGCTGACCTCCAGCCAGTTGCACATTTTACTTCATCACATTTCTTGATGCGGATATTTTAAAATCAGTTTTAAAATGCTGACAGCATTCAGTGGTAAGGCTAAGGAGAAAGAGTTTTATTCAGCAAATGACAGCACGCTAAATCCCAAAGTGTTCCAAGTGTTCCAAGGGCATGGCAGGAACCCCGTATCTCCATTTCTCAGTGCCCTGGCCTCACAGCCATTCTTGGCTGTCCTTCCTCGTGTTCAGAAGGTGGCAGCCAGTAATTCTTGGCTCTTTCTAGCTTTAGCCAGCGGTGAAAGTCCACTTCCCCAGTGGCGCCAGCCTCCTGTTGAATCTTCTTGTCTGATGTCATGTGTCATCCTGATCCCCTGCTCAGTGGCTAGTAACCTGGGGTGAACTGTCCTGGAACCTGGTGATGGTGTCAGTCACACCTGCACACAGGACCGGGGACAGCCCACAAATAAGTATTCATTTTCCTAATACTAGTAGCTTTTTTTGTACGTGTCAGGATGATAAAGCTGCCATTTCATGAACTCGGAAAATAAAAAGGAGACTTTAGCCATCGTCATCTGCAGCAAAGGTAGATTTTAGTAAAAGTTTCAGTCTTTTGCCAAGAGTTAGGAAGATACTGGTATGTTTTTGTTTTTGTGTCACATTAAGTGGTGCTTGAGTTCCGAGCCCAGGTCTGTGCTTGGGCCATGCCAGGTACTGAGCGTGCAGGCACGGTGTCAGTGCTTCGAGCTGACCTGGAAAGGTGGCTCTAAGTGCACTTCCTCCGAGGCACGTCACTGTTGATTTGGAGTATAGAATATTTCTGGGTTGTTGTCTATTGTAGATTTATTTGGGCCTTTTCAATATTTAGAGTCAAAATTCAGGTACTGATAGCAGGATGCATTCTTCCATCATTTCTGGAGAGATTATGGGGAATTTAAATTAAATATATGTTAGGGACAGAGATGGTATAGAGTTAACATGTTGGCCTTGCATGCAGCTGACCCAGGTTTGATCCCTGGCACCAGATAGTCCCAAGGGCACAGCAGGGTCACCCAAAATAAAGTTAACTATTAATTGAATTCAGGTTGTATAAAAAAGAGAAAAAAATTGATATTTATGTGGGTTGTTGTGTTTCATAAGTATGGTTAGCCTTTCCCTTAATGAAGGGTGTGAATTAGCATGTCTGTTCGGTACGTGAATTCCTGTGAGGGGAGCATCATGGTCACTACACTGCAGCGTGCCACGGTACTTGGGTCTCGGCATTTTCATTTCTGTATTCATGAAAAAAGATCTTTTAACTGTTTGGCTAAACTTTGAGGCCTTGCCCCGAGTGCTGGCTGGCTTTCTCTGACCTCGTGCTTCTCTGAGAGGGGCGTTTGGACAAGTGACTTCTTCGAATCCTTCCTTAGAGAAGTGGGGAAAAGTGGAGGCACTTGATGGCACGCGGCACCGCTGTTCACACAGGGCCGGGCCGGGAGTGATGGGGGCGTGTGGGGGCTGGGAGCCTCGGGTCTTACTTTCACCAGTGGAGTCCGACTTGGAAAGCCACACGCTTGTCTGTTCTGCCATCGCACTCGAAGGCGTGATTCACCCGAAGCATGCTGAGCCGTTACATATGAACAAACATGCCCCAGAATCAATGATATATGGTGTTTTGGCTGCGGCACGAAAGCCCTGGAAATGGTTTGCATACCCACAAATTAATGCCATCTGTCTAAAGTGAAACAACGCAGCAGGATGTAAAGTTTATTTTTCGTTTTTGTTTTTACCCTCCACTTAAATTGGATTTGGTCTTGTGTGTTCCAGTTTTGGCAACGGAGTAATTACTGATTCACTGTCTTAGGTTTCATACTGGCTTCAGCAAGACCCATGATAAAACTTGACAACTTTGGTTATTGACTCTTAAGCAATAAAGGAAAGTATTTGCGATGTCTGTGGAAATCTTTTGTGTTGGTTAACTGCATCTGTCTGGACACTCCTTTCATGTTGGTTAACTGCATCTATTTGGACACTCAGCGCAGGTGAAATGATAGTGCCTGGAACCCTTTGGAATAACACAGTGCTGGTGGGAAGTGTGCTTGGGAAAGTGTCTCTGACACTCCAGTGCATTCCTGGAGGAGGGTGACTTCGGAAGGGGAGGGGTCGCTGCGTGTTGGTGGCTACAGGCCAACTCTGCTGCGGAGCTTGGGGGCTCACAGGCTGTTTCTGTTCCAGGTCGAAGGGGAGCGTTGCTGTCCTGTGTGCTCAGGTCCGTGAGAGTACTGGAGGCTCTCATGTTTGCTCCTGAGGACCCTTCCTGGAGCCCGGCTTAGTGTGGGGTGATACAGCGTTTTTTGTTTTTCTTGATTGGGCCACTCCTGGGGTGCTCAGGGCTTACTTCCTGGCTCTCTGGTCATGGGAGCACATAGGTGGTGCCAGGGATGGAATCCGGGTGGGCTGTGTCGCAAGGTAAGCCCTTACCCACTGTACTAGCTCTCTGGCCCCACAGGGTTTTTTAAAATTTATTTTTTAATGACTTATTTGATGCGAAATGAATTATGAAAGTCTTCTTGGAGACTTGACCTGTTGAGTTATTGCATTATTCATGGCTTACTTACCTCATCAGCTGAATGTCAGCAGGACTCTACTTGTAAGACTGCGTGGGAAAGGGGCCATTTGCTGTTGGGTAACCTTGTCCCCAGCCCCAGTGGCCAGTTCCTGACCCATTGGGTGCATGGATATTCTAGCAGCGCTGGTGGTGGTTATGATATGGGGGAAGGTCATATCTGTGTGTACTCCGCCCTTCAGCCTTCTGAACCAGTGTCTTGGAAACCTAGGAGGGGTTGTTTGCTGTATTTAGAATTTGGCTTGACACTAAAAATATAATTCTTGAAAAGGAGTTTCATTTATTTTAGCAAATGGTATCAAAATTAACAGGAAAGTGATTCCCAGAAGGAGACAGTCTCTCAGCTTCAGTACTTGGCTCCCTGTATAGTCTGATGTTGCTACTGGGAATAGAGGCCAGGCAGGAGCTCTCAGCAGGTGTCCGAGACACCGGGGTCAGGTCCCTGTTATTCTGGGTGTCCGAGAGGCTGGGGTCGAGTCCCTGTTATGCTTGGTGTCCAAGAGGCCAGGGTCAGGTCAGTTACTCCAGGTGTCCAAGAGGCTGGGGTTGGGTCCCTGTTACTCCCAGATCCTGGTTACTCCAGGTGTCTGATTTCAGGCAGTAAGAGGCAAGGATTTGCTGTTTCTGTGTGAGAATGCACTGTAGCACTGTCTTCCTGTTCATCGATTTGCTTGAGCGGGCACCAGTAACGTCTCCATTATGAGACTCTGTTTTTGGCATATCGAATACGCCATGGGTTATTCGATGGGTTATTCTTGCCAGGCTCTCCAAGAGGGACGGAGGAATCGAACCCAGTTTGGCTGCGTGCAAGACAAACATCCTACCTGCAGTGCTATCGCTCCAGTCGTGTGAGAATAGGGTGGACTTAATCAGAAACACATCACAGCCTACCATATCTCTATGGTGGCTTTGCCAGGATGGACTCCACAGCTCACACGTGCTGCCAGCATGTACCTTGCTCTACAGCCAGAGTGTTTGAAAACTGATCATGCCTTGGGGGCTGGAGCAATAGCACAGCGGGTAGGGCATTTGCACAGGAGTAACCCCTGTGCATTGCCAGGTGTGACCCAAAAAGAAAAAAAAAAAAGAAAACTGATCATGCCTGTGTGACCGGGAAGGGCCTCCAGGATGTTGTGGCCAGGCACGCTGTCAGCTTGCTGGGTCCTCCCTCCTGGTTGATTGTGCTCCCTGCACTCTCCCGTGCCAGGTCACTCCAGTCCCTGGTGTGCACCCCTAGGGCTGCCTCAGCGTGCCCCAGCTCTGGACTCTCACTTTATTGCCATGGTTCTGGCATGGGGTGGTGTAGGCACTTGTGGCGGGGCAGAGGATCCCTGACCTCCTCTGTGGGCCTGGTAATGACCGCAGGGCGACCCTCTGTCACTTTGACCTCTGGCTGCTGTGGCTGTGGCTTGGAGCAGCTGTGCAATGCCCAAGATTGGACAGCACCCAGTTTGGGTGAGCCGCCCGTTGGTCTGGGAAGCAGAAGGCATCTGGTTAGAGAGTAACCGTTGCAGAGAAGCACAGTGACCGAAGGAAGGTGCCCGCAGTGTGGCATGTGTTCCTGTCTGCAGAGGTTTTAAATTGGGGGTGGGAGGGCGTGGGGACCACCGGGGTGCTCAGCGGCCCAGCCAGCAGTTCTCCATCAGCCAGCTGGTGGTAGGATGCGGTGCCCTGAGTCATTCCAGTGGTCTTGGGGCCATCCAGGTTTGCACCTGCTGATGTGAAGGGATCGAACCCAGGAATTGGGAATGCTTGTACACTAACCTTGGCTCCTGTACGGAGTTTTGGTTATGGTGTTATTTAAAGGATTCTGTAGCTCCAAGTATGTATGAGACTCTGGGGTTCAGTCCCCAGAATCCCACTAACACACACACTCACCTATAGAGGAGAAATAATGCACTTTGTTTATCTAATGAGGTTTGATTCTTGAACATGCTCCCTCATAATTTTGCATTCGAATTGGGCAGGACCTTTCTAATCAGAGTTGCTCTGGAGGAGGGCCACCCAGAGCCATCTGCACAGCATGATTGACCTCTGGGCTGGGACCAAGGCTGGGAGGGTTCTGTGGCCTCCCCTCAGCGGGAAACAGGAAGGGAAGGCAGCCTGGACAGGTCTTGGGAGAGAGGGCTGGTGGGGGGTGAGGGCCGGGGAGGTGCTGACCGGGGCGCCCTGAGTGAGGAGCGTTGGCCAGGGCCTGTTCAGGGGCTGTGGTAGGCGGCAGAGCAGGTGTGGAAGGCCCTGTGCATGTGAGGCCCCCGGCAGGGTGGGCGGCTGTGTCCCTGCAGCTGTCTGCACACCAGGAGAGTCTTGGTGGACTTTTACGAGGATCCTTCATGGGCGCCCAGTTTAAACTCGGCACTGTGTGGATCTTCCTGAGCAGACCGTTAGCGAATGAGCATGTGTACAAGGTGCCTGGCAGTTAGCTGGCCCTGGTGAAGGGGTTGGGGACCTGAGGGCCGAAAGACTGTTGCCCATCTCTGCATGGTGACAGAGTTCTTCTCGGACCCTGAGGCTCTCACAAGTGTGTGTGGAGCGGGTGAGTGCTTGTGAGAGGCCAGAGAAGGCCACCAGGGCGGGTGGGGTTTTGCTCCTCCTCTCTTAGACTGGTTTGTCTAGTGTCCACTTCAGATCCTTTAAGAAGTCCGTGTGTAGCCTGTCCGTGCTCCTCTGGGCCTGCTTCGGACTGGTGTTTGTGTTGAGATTAAGTTTTGGACTCAGCCTCCGTTTACAAGAACGCACCTGCACTCACTTCGAACAGAGCAGGCGCAGCCGGCCTGAGGGCCAGAGGTGGGCATTGCTCTGCCGGCAGCTGGCCTGGGACTCTCCTGTCGCTGCTCCTGCCTTGAGCCTGCCCGGGAGGATGCTAGTCTGTTAAGGGCTAGCGTCAAAACTTAAGTATTTGGGCCTGATTCTTCCATGGTGCCTCGTTGGTGCGGTTAATTGTGGATGCCACCCTTAGGAGCACAGGCGAGCGCTAGATCAGAGCGGGCTCTGGTCAGTGGTTGCGTCTGTCCCCCGGCCACGGTGCTCTGCCCCTCCGAGTGCCCCCAGAGCAAGGCCCGTTTTTTAAACTACTTCCTGCTTGGCCCATGCCCCCTGGCTTATTTACTGGATGTCAGGAGAAGGTATGCCTTATTACTTTGTTTTGCAAATATGTGATTGAAACATGGGTTTGGAATTGCACTTCCACGGGGAGTAAAACTTCAGTGATTTGGGAGGTTGAGAATTCTTGGCGTGGGGTGGCATTGCTGTTTATGTTGTCATGTGGCCGGTCCTCAGCCCTCGCCCACCACCTTCCCTGTTGAGAAGGCACCTTTCTCTTGGGTTTCCTGAAGTAGAGCCTTCCGCTGTCTGCGCCAGCCCTGGGCCTGGGGAAGCGTGCTTTGCAGAGAATGTGCTGGTGCTGATAATTGTCAGGTCTTGGAGATGTTCCCCATGACACTCCCCTCCACCCCGCGGTTGTCCTGGAGACACCCAGAAACGTTGGAAAACAGTGATTTTATGCAAACAAGCCCTGTGACTGTCCATGTTGGAGAGAGCCGTTTTGTGCTGTGGGGGCTGGAACACGAGCCTTTCAGAAACGGCCCTAAGCAGTTTCTTCTAGTTGTTTCCACGGGGTCCAGTGCTGTTTGTGGGTAGCAGAACGCAGCAGCCCCCGAGGTGGCACCATGGCGGGGCCCAGGCTTCTGCAGAAGTCAGTTCTGTGGGGGGCTCATTTGATTTAATATTTTTTAAAAAATCAAATGATTGAGGCACTGTGATTTGAAATCTTGTCAATGATGGTTTCTCATGTACGTAATTCTGCCACCACGCTGCGTCACCATGTACCCACCTCCCTCCCCAAGGTCCCCTTGCGCCCCTCCCCCCTTCATTCTGCAGTTTTGTGGATCAATTCTGTCCTTGTGTTGCCTTTGAGACAGAAACCCACCAGAGCAGTGTTTTCCCCCTGAAGTTTGAGGAGCCTGTCCTTGGGTGTGGTGCCTCCCTCCACGATTTGTCTGGTTTCCAGACTGTATGATTTTATCTCTCAGCAATGTTCCAGGAGGCTTTAGTGAAAATAGAAAACTGCCAGATCCGCCTATCAAACAGAGTTTGCAGAACCCTCTTGGGAAAGGACAAACTAAGTATTCTAAGTGGTCTACGATCCAAAGCATTTCCTGGGCTGAGTGTTTATCCAGGCTGGAGCTTGACTTCCAGACTGAGAAGCTTCGAGTGTTCCCAGCCGACCGGGTGGGGTGGACAGGGGGCTGGGCGTGTGTCCGAAGGAAGGAACGGAGAAAGCTCCACTGGCACGTGTGGTCAGGGCTGGCAGAATCGCACCAGTTTGGAGCTGGAAGATAATAATAAGCCAATTCAGTGTCATCTGTAATACTTACTTTATTTTGGGAAGGAACATGGGTTTAAGATTGGCTTTGAAATGGATTTGCTTTATTTACTCTTCAAGGTTGAAAATCCCTGTAGAGTCCTGGTCTCAGATCACATCATTTTGGGGTTCTATGTCCCTCCTTGTCCCAGCTCCAGGTCCACACGACACAGCTGGGAAGAACACGATTGGTGGGCAGTGTCCTTCGAGGATCCGATGGCTTTTCCTTCCTGTAGCATCGCACGGTCATTTCAGAGTCCTCAGGCAGCCTGCTCTGGGCCTGGCTCTCCGTCTCATGTCTCTCCTCAGACATTCCCGTCGGCCTCTGCTGCTGCTGGCACAGTGAAGCTTCCCGGGGCGGCCCAGAGCCAGCTTGCTTCCCTGAATGGTGACACATTGTTAAGCTTTCTCCTACCCCCACTCGGCTGCTGTGCACGTGGGTGCCCGAGCTGATGAGGCTGGCATTAGTGGTGAAAGACTCCGTCTAAATTTAGACTCTTTTCAGAGGTTTCATAGAATACTTCCTTAAATTAAGTCACAGACTGCAGAAGCTGCTGTGATGTGGGCTTTCAGGTTTGTTAATTTTTTTTCCCCCCTGCTCTAGAAATAAACCAAGGCAGGGCGGACAGATCCTCAGCTCCTGGATGCTGCAGGAGGGCCGTCACGCTGGCCAGGACTCCAGCAGCATCTGCAACACAGGGTAGGGTGGGGGTTTGATGGGGAGAAGTGGGAAAGGACAGTCTGTGGGAGTGTGTTGGATTGTTGATTGTACGCAATGACGGGTAATAACCGTCCTCCTATGTGTGCCACCGGGGCTCAAACCTAGGGTCTCACACGTACAAAGCATACACCCCGCCACGCTTCCGGACCTCGGGCCCGTTTGTCTGATGTGGAGGATAGGTTTGTGTCCTGGAACTCCAAAACCTCAGGCAGTTTCAGGATCATCATCAGTTGGAGATACTCAGAGGTGGCAGCAGGTGCTGGCTGCAGCCTCTGGGCCTCCAGGAGCCCTGGACGCAGACCGGAGCGCCTCCCCTCTACCTGACAGTGCTGGTAGGGAGGGTCAGAGGGAGGCCTCATAAGAGACCAGGGTCTTGGGACAGCGTGCTGGTGGGTCTCACCGGGCTGGCCGCTGGCCTGGGCCCAGACAGGCTTTCAGTTTCTGTTATGTAAGCATCTGACTGTTTATATAATCTCATGTGGGGAAATGAGTAATTCTATTCTTAAAAAGTATTTCAGGATCTGTCACTGTTAGATAAACACATTGAAGCTCATTCTGGTGATTCCCTCCCGGCACGGAGCAACATGTTTTCACCGCTGCGCTGAAACATTCGCTCTTGTCAAAGGCACGTTGGGTTTGGGGAGAAAGCGAACTCAGGCTGGGTGCTCCATGGGGAAGGACGAGCCTCTTCCGGTCCTCCCTGCGGTTTCCCCAGGGCCAGTCTGTAGGTGACAGTTTCTTGTGCTGTTTTTTGTTTTTGTTTGAGGGGAGGGGACTTAGGCCACACCCAACTCTGCAGCTGTACCCGGTGCTCTCTGCTCTGGGGTCACGCAGCAGTACTTGGGGGACTGCATGGAAGACTAGGTTATTCGAAGTTCTGTTTAATGGAGGCATTTTCACAGCTTCAGGTATTATGTAAGAATTGGGCCAGAGAGATTGTCCAGTGGGATGGGCACTTGCCTTGCATGCGGCCAGCTGAGTTCGATCCCTGGCACCCCATATGCACACCGGGAGTGATTCCTGAGCTCAGAGCCGGAGCATCAGTAGCTCTGAGCATCACTGGTTTTGGCCCAAAACCTGAGAAAATAAATAAAAGTGTGTACGACTTGTTTAGTATTAATCATTATTTTAAAAATTACGATTATATTTAAGGCACATTGGGTTATAATACTATTAATATAGTTTCTCTTTTAAATATAGGCCTGTATATTGGAAAATTTCCTTCTTAGCTTTTGCAGTATATTGTATAATTTGAGTTATACATTTTCATTCATCACCATTTTTTTTTTTTTTTTGCTTTTTGGGTCACACCCGGCGATGCACAGGGGTCACTCCTGGCTCTGCACTCGGGAATTAAACCTGGCAGTACTCAGGGGACCATATGGGATGCTGGGAATCGAACCCAGGTCAGCCGCGTGCAAGGCAAGCGCCCTACCCGCTGTGCTATCACTCTAGCCCCTCATCACCATTTTCTAATTTGCTCTATTTTTTTCTTGGCCCAGTGTTTTTTTTTTTTTCTAAAATGCTTTTTAGCTTCAACATAACTGTGATGCTAGATTTCCTTCTAGACTAGTTATCAGTTATCTTGCAATTTAATTCCATTGTGGTTGGAGAAGATATTTTGAATTATTCCAGTCTTTTAAAAAAAAGTACTGAAATTGTTTCATGGTGTGTCTTTGGTATGCACAGGCCCGTGGGAAGAATGTTCTCACTCCTCTGCAGTCTCCGTATGTCTCTCAGGTCTGACTGGGCTGTGGTTGAGGCCTTCAGTTTCTTTGTTCCTCCTCTGTCCGGCCCCTCTCGGAGAGAGCCCGGCAAGCTACCGAGAGTATTGCGCCTGCACGGTAGAGCCTGGCAAGCTATCCGTGGCGTATTGGATATGCCAAAAACAGTAACAATAAGTCTCTCAATGAGAGACTTTACTAGTGCCTGCTTGAACAAATCCTCTGTCCGGTGGTTTTGTCTGTTACTGAAGGTGGGTGTTGATGTCTCCAACTACTATTGTAGAACTCTGAATTTCTCCCTTTACTTTGGTGAATTCTTGAATATATTTGGGGCTCCACTGTTAGATATATATGTAATTGTTAAATTTTCTTGGTAAATTAACACTTGTAGTATTAAAATTTTTGTTTGTCCCTTATAGCAATTTTTGTCTTAAAGTCCGTTTGAATTTAATATAGTGATTTTAACTGTCTTTGGCTACTGTTTGCCTGGGCTGTATTTTCTGGTTCTTTTCAATCTGTTTACCATCTAAGATGAATCTCTTCCGTAGCAGCCTATAGTGGGCTTTTGCTGTCTGTTCTGTCAACTCTGCTTCTAGCTGAAATGTGTTTCTGTTCAGTGGACTTATTTCATTCATTCTGTGCCATCTCCTCACTGTATTTGCCGCTCGGGAAGGACTTGATGCATCTGCTGTGTTGTCTTTACGTCTGTGGTCCTCTTGGGGTCGCTCCCCTTTTCTGTGATTGCTCCTTGGCGTGCCCTGATGCACCTGGAGGGAGTCTCCAGTCTTGCAGTTTTGTACGTGGTGCTACAGTGATGACTCGACAGTGCAGTTTCACACATTTGCGGCCGTGTCTGGGTTGGTATTCTCACTCGGAAATCCAGCTGCTGCCGGAGCGACGCCGACAGAGAGAGGGCGGAAGGAAGCCCTCTCATCTCTCAGCTTCTCCCTCCATGGAATAGAGGCCTGGGGGGAGTGAAGTGCTCCAGCCGCAGTTCCTGGAGGTCCCCAAGTACTGCTGGGGTCGTTCCCCAAAAGAGAAATCACAGGTCCAGTGAGGTCTGTGGGGATTAAGACACTTGTCTTCCATGTGGTCACCCCAGAGTCGATTTCGGATACCACATGGTCCTCTTAGTACTGCCCGGGGTGAATCCTGGGAAAGGGCTAGGAGTAGGCCCTGAGTATTGCCAGGCATGGGAAAATAAATAAATAAATTTAAAAAATGCCTTCAACGTCTTATTTCCAAATATATAGACTTATTATTATTAGCACAGCGGGTAGGGTATTTGCCTTGCACACACCCGACCCGGGTTCGATTCCTCCGTCCCTCTTGGAGAGCCCGGCAAGCTACCGAGAGTATCTTGCCCACACGGCAGAACCTGGCAAGCTACCCGTGGCGTATTCAATATGCCAAAAACAGTAACAACAAGCCTCATAATGGAGATGTTACTGATGCGCACTTGAACAAATTGATGCTCAGTAGTGCAGACAGTGCAGTACAGTTCTTAAAATTAACTTCTTAAAACATTTTTCTCCCTTTATTTAGATATCTTAAACACCATGGTTTACAATGTTGTTCATAATACACTTGTTTCAGGCATTCGATAGTCCAGCCCAATCCTACCACCAGGGTGAACTTCCCCCATTGTCCCAGTTTCTCAACCAGCCCCCAAGCCTGCCCCCTTAGCAGGCACAAAACAATTCACTTATATAGCTTGTTACAACTAAATGGCTAATGGAATTATCAAAGACTGCTTCTGTAAAAGAAAATTGTTATATGTCACCATGGGTTCGTCAAGTCCTTTTCTGAGCGTTTACTAAGCTGTTTGTTGCTGTTGAGCCTTTTGTTAAAATGAACATTTGTTTTTTTAAATAATGTAGGAGTACTGCTATTTGTTCAGCCATTGATTAAACTGATTGAATTTGGCATGAACTCCACATTGCTTTTTTTTTTTTTTAATTGTACCACTGTGGGATAGTTAGAGTTTTCATGTTTCAGATTCAGCCGTACAATGATGGAACACCCATCCTTCCACCAGTGCACATTTTCCACCACCCACATCCCATTCCTCACCCTGCCTCTGCTGCAGACAATTTCCCAAATACTCTCTAATTTTGGGCATTATGTTTTGCTTGAAATTTCCCACCACCATTCAAGCCTACCTGCCAGGGGCAGACGCCAAATACTTTTTTTTTTTTTCCATTGCTCATTTTGAATATCATGAGAGCTTGCACGGCTGTGATTGTAAGTGTAAACTTCTAGATTGTAAATAATTGGGTTCCAGAGACATCTCTGTATGGCACTAATCCATTTTGGGATTCACCTGGGAGTCTCTGGGCCAGGGCTGTTGGTGCGCTAAGATGGCACCCGGAGGCAGATTGTGGGTATGACAGCCAGTCTGCTGGGCGGGCGGGACCTGGGGAGGGACAGCCTGAGTCCTCTGCTGCCATGCAGCCTGGAGACTCAGTCCTGGAACCCGCATACCTGGGCCTTGGTTGTGGAAGCTCTTGGTCACCGGGATTCCATCTGGAGTAGGCGTAAAATGAGCATCTTAATAGGAGGAGAAATCTATTCTGTGCTGCCTGTCACATCACAGCTTTGTTTCAGGGATTCTCACTCCTGTCCTGGGGCGTGATGCAGCAGCGCGGGTTTATTTCACGTTCGTCCTCACTTTCCGTCCAGCCACCGAGGTCCTGTTTGCATGCCATTGTCCAGAGGACACACAGGAGGTGCCTCTGCTCGGGTCAGCATTGTAGTACAGTAGCACGTCCCTTGGGACGGGATGGGGATAGGGGCAGGTTTGTCAGCTGAGCGGACTCTGGGATGATGGTGTTCCCTGCTGGGACCTGAACTGACTTGACTGTTGTGCTCGATTAGCCAGGAGTTCTCTTCTGAAAAGGACCCTGGGTTCCTTCTCAGAAAACCTATCTGACATTCAAGCCATCTCCTCGGATCAAGTTCTAATCTTAGAAGTCCTGCATTCAGCCACCACGTGAGAGGGGCCCCGGCGGGTGGGGGTGACGCCCGACATACCTCTGGCACGCACGCCTCGTGGGGGACGCACTCCTGGGACACGCCCTTCCACGGGTCTCGTCCTCCTGAGGGAGGGTCCCCTGCACGGAGAAACCCTGGCCGCTCTCCAGCTCAAGCCCTGTGCCAGGCATTGCTGGGCATGCGGGCACAAGGGCCAAGTGTCGTGCAGGGTGGTGGCGGGGGTCGCGGCTGCAGGCTCTGCCGTGTGACTGGTACGGGCTTCTGAGTGTGGAGATGTCTGTCGTGAATGGTTTTCCTTTTAAAGAATGACTGTGGAAAGGGCTCTCGCCAGCAGCAAATCAGGGCAACAGCTTCCCTTTGTGCCCCTCTCACCCTGGAGGTAGGTGTCACAGGACAGCGCGGCACGGAGTGTGTGGTTGAGGGAACAGTGGCCTTACTCGGCCAGCGTCGGCACTCACAGCTGGGGGCACAAGTGAACGCTTGTTAGGAGCTGCCTCTTCTCCAGGAATGCCACTTGGTTCCACTCTGGCATTCGGGGAGCCCAGGCCCAGCTCACGCCTGTAACCCGCCTGTGGCACAGGGCAGGTGGCACCTTCTCCGTGGGCCGGGGAGGCTGGGGCCCAGCTGCCTCCTTGTCCTCGGTCAGTTGTGGGCGGTGCAAGATTTCCTGCACTGAGTTTGTGCTCAGGATGCACAGCCACCAGGGCGGCTGCAGCAGAGAGGCCTGTTTCTCTGGGCGGGGAGAGGCTGTCGCTCAGAGCGCACCCGCCCACCCGGGGCCTCGGGGGTAAGGGGGTGGCAGCGGGAGCGAGATGGTACAGGGTTCCCTTCTTGGCCCTTTCCCGTAGGTAGTCTGCAGAAGGTGGCTGGCTGTTTGCTCAGGTTCCTTCACCTCAAGCACCTTGAACGGGAGCCCATTGAGATCTGTCGGCCATATTTTGGACATTGATTTCTCCAACTTGGAGAAATGCACAGCGTTAGTCTCTTCAGGCTGGTGAGCGGGGCCCCGCCGCCCGGGAAGCCCCTTGTCTCTCTCTGCTCGTTGGCCCTGGAGGGGAGAGTGGGAGGATGGCAGTGTGTGGGTCCCCATGCAGGCGACTGCCTGGCCGAGGCCCCTGCTCCAGTCCCCTCACTGCTGCCGGTGGGACAGCCAGGATTTAGGCCTTTTCCTAATGGTCATGTGACACATGTGCCCTGTATTCAGCAAATATTTCAAATAGTTTGACCAAAACTTTCTTTCCTCCCTTTGCACAGTGTGCACGTTTAGACCATAAAAGGCCCGGCTGAGATAAATGCCGAAATTCCACAAATGATAGTGGCTCTTAATGACAGGGTTTTAGTTTGGCATTCACGGGACCAGAGACTCATTTAATGATAGGCTAAATTTTTTCTAGATCTTTAATATTTTCCAGTTGGCTTTCTTGGGGTATTTCATCTCAGTAGATACGTCATCAGCCCTCTATGGCTTCAACCTCAGTTGTGATTGAGCAACTGCTTCTTGCAGTAAGCATTTTAAAAATCAAAGAAGGTTTGATTTTTTTTTTTTTGCAAATGATTGCTGTTGTCGGGGGCCCTGCCTGGCAGTGCTGGAGACCACCAGGGCCACTTCCTCTTGTGCTAGACTGAGCTATCACTGTGGCAGGGGCCGACCTGGTACCTGGGGCCATGTCTCTGGCCCGTTGCAGTGGAGGCCGCCTAATGGAGGAAAGGGACTTTGCAGCCTCAGTCCTGCTTTCGGACTCTGACATTGGGCAGCGTGGGCCAGGGTGGAGGATTGGCAGAAGCAGCCCAGAAGCCAGGGTAGACAGACTCATCCCAAGGCATGAGTTTGAGGAAGCTTCCTGGAGTGTGAGCGTTGGAACCTGGCGTGGCATCCTTTGTGGGAAATAGGCAGACACATGGACTGGGTGGTTTAAAGCAGGTGCCCACAGGTGCCCTTAGGAGCAGGGCAGCACCTGGCCTGTTTGATGCTGGGCTCTTGGTCTCGGTGGGCACAGCTGCAGTGGAAGTTGGCTGCTCTGGGAGTCCTGTGAGGTGAACATCCTGTCGCTTTGGCCTCGGTTGTGGATGCAGTGATAATGGAGAATTAGACTTGGCTGGAGAGGTCGCCGATGTGGCAGAGCACATCTTGCTTGGGTGTGGCCCTCAGGTCCCTGGCACTACATAGCTCTCAACTGCTTCCAGATGTGGTGCCTACAATAGTTAAGAACATAAAATTGAGCAGAATTCAGTATTTGTCTCGATAGATCAAAGCAGTGTATATGGTGATCAGGAAGATAGATTTCGAATTCACATCTTGAGTAGCTGTATGACTTTGGGTAGGTTACACAGTCTCTCTGATACTGCCTAAGGATGCAGTATCAGTATCTACTTTCAGGTTTATTGCAAGAGTCAAAAGGTTCATATGAATGTGTCCACAGTAGCACCTGGCAGAGAGCTGGTGGATGTATGTTAGTAAGTGGTAGTGGCAGTGGTATGGTAGATTTTGGGTCTAATGTACAATAAGCTTTTTTTCCTCTGAGAAGAGTAGTTTTCTGCAGCTCTTCTGTGTGCTTCTTCACTAGTGAAGCTGGGTGTGCCAGCCTGGGGAGTGTGTGCATGAAGGCTAGTTTTCGCCGTGCCCTGCCAATGCCTTTCTTCCAAGTCTGTGCTTATGAGCTTTCAGTGCCGTCTGGGACAGAGCAGTCTGTGAAGGCTGGTCGTGTGCCTTCTCTCCCCGCTTGTGATGTGATGTGATGGGATGGGATGGGATGTACCAGGTAGCTGCAGCGAAACGAGTAACAGAGCCAGACTTTGGTCACTAAGCCTGAGAGAACTTGCTGGAGGCGGTTGGGAACGCCTCAGACAACAAGGTGGGTGCCCCAAGTTGAGAAAAGGTGAGGACAAAGATGCTGCGTGGCCATCTCATCACCAAGAGCCTGGTCTTCGGACACCCTTATCACTGGCACAGCAGTTTAGAGGGCCCTTGTGCTTGTGTAGATGGTCCCCTGCCTGAGAACGGCAGGTTGGGGCACCTCCAGCACTTGGTGAAGGGTCAGAGCACTTTCAGGGTGCCCTGGAATGGATGCGCTGTGGCTGGGGTTCAGAGGGCGCCATAATGATGGGAGTTGCCGAATGCTAGGAAGCCCATGGTGGGGAGGGATCTGGGTGGGCTGGGTGGTAAGAGTGACAGATCTGCCATCAGGGCGCTGGCTGTTTGAACCTGAAGATGAATTAGCCACGGTCACAGGGTAATGTGTGCCAGACAGGATTGAAGCCTGGAGTTCTCAGAGCTGGCCGCCTCATTGGCACCAACGAGGAACACTGCAGCGGGGCGCGTCTGGGATTACCTCCGAGCTTCGCGTGGTGATGCTACTACGAGGCACCAAACTGATGCTTTTTTGAGATTTTCAGGCCACAACAGCAGTGCTGTGTATATGTGTGTGTGGGGGGGTCCCGTGTGCATATGTGCCTGTGTGCATGCATGGGCTGGGATTGCACCTCCTGCATGCTCTCAGCCCAGAGACCCCTCTGCGAGCCCCCAAACTGATTGTTCAGGGCATTGTGAAAAGCTGAGAGTAAGAGTATTTTTCTGCTTGCTGTCAGGCTTGGCCTGTCGCCACCGACTGCGGCTTCCTCTCTTGTATGAGCCGTCCCAGTGCTGGTCTGGGAGCGAGGCACCTGGCAAGGGGGCCTTCCGGTTGGAAAATGTTGGGATTTTAAACTCAGTGTCGCTGCTTTTTTAGGATTACTTAAAAGCATTGATAAAATAGTTTGGGTTATAAATGGAAGCCCTAAATCTATGAAATATTTTAAGCCTTGTATTTGTCTTTCTTGGCATGAGTTTCTTGTTTGTAAAATCTGGTTCTGAAAAGACTGCAACTTCCATATGTATATTTAAAATCGTCAGAGTCATGGATGCAGATGAGTAATAGACGTAATATCCCTATCAGACTTCTGCTTTGTCATACCTTTAACATGAAGGAAGTACTTCTATTTTAGTACTTCTATTTTAGTACTATTTGGTACACGTTGCAACAGCAAATGTGTTGAAGCAGCAAAATGCTATTCATTTAAATCATCCGCTGCCTTAATGCTGTTAGAATTTATTGTTTTTTCTTTTCCTCCCAGTTATTTTATTAATTTTATCTAACGTAACTTCGTTGGATTAAAGAATTATGCTGGATTTCACAGGAATCTCAGGGAATAGGCCGCGGGGGTGTGTGTGAGTTGCTGTCCTGCCCTCCTGTGTTTCTGCCACATCTGACACTGCATTGATTGTGGGACATGCCATTAGTGCATCTCTGAAAAAAAAAAATGCTTTGAATTAGATTATTGCCGTGCTTTCTGTAATGTTGCTGATGCCATTTTTACGGTGATCTAAGTATAGCTTTTTATCTTCTAGTATTCTTGTGCATATTTAATTAGAAAAAAAATAAGGGGAAACATATTAAAGACTAGATCAAAGATTCCTTAACTGTTGACCCACTCTATGGGTGTCGCCCTCCTGAACCTCCTGAACCAGAATCAGTTCCTGTATTTCCGACACGGTTGGCAATGCTGACATTTTAGAAGTGTCCTGCTCTTCTGTTTCAGTTCTTTCATTTAAGTTTTTGGGCCATACCTCATTCTTCTCAAGATTCACTCCTGGTGGCCTCAGGTTGGGGGTGGGGGACAGCAGGGGGGCTCATGTGGTTCTGGGAAGTGAAACTGGGTGCAAAGCGAGCGCCTCGCCCACTGTGCTATTATTATCATATACATTGTAGTCCAGTCAGTACAGTTACAGTAACGGTAAGGGTTGTGGTTTTAATGTACCAAGTTACTGCACTTTCACAACTGTCTTTACCTTTCATCTGTGTGTGTTTGGGGGCCGCATCTGGCGGTGCTCGGCTTAATCCTGACTCCTGGTGCTGATCAGGGGACAGTGGGTGCTGGGGAGGAAACTTGGGGTCAGCCTCATGCAGGGCAAGCACCTGTAAGGATCTCTCCTGCCCCCCCCCGCACCCCCCCCCCTACCTGGGTTTTTAAAAGCGATTATATTGATATAATTTGCATCCCATGGATTTTGCCCATGGAAAGCATAAACTTTAGTGGATTTTGATATGTCATATTTTAAAAAATTGTAAAATATCAGTAACAGAATTCACCATTTTAAAGTATACAGTTCAGGTTTTGATCATGTTTGTATTGTTACACAACCAGTCCCACTGTCTGTTTTCAGAGATTCTCTGAACCTCCTGAACAGAAGTGACTGAAGGGTTAACTGTTCCTTTCCTGTGAGCGGAGTCAGAGCTGTTCTCTCCTGTCTGCTGCTCCTCCCAGCAAACCCTGCAGGGTGGATCAGCTGCAGCCGGGATGCCTTCCTTTTCACGAGTGAGAAATGTTTCATTCTCGCTGTTGTCCTTCTTTGGGTCTCTGTGGACGCGTGGCCTCGTTCTGCCCATGGGGCTTGTGGGCGCGTGTCCGTGAGCCCGAAGCGCCCGTGGCCCTTGGCACACCCCAGAAGGAACAGCTGGACCCATACATGGTGCATCTCTGCCGACTTTTTGCTTCTCTCTCATGTTCGGTTCGGTTTGGCACCCCCACAGGTGCTCCCGGGTCCCTCTCAGCTTCGGGCTTGGGCATGACTCTGGCTAGTGCTGTGGCACCAGGGGGGCTGGGGGTGGAAGCCAGGCCTCCATGTGCAGAGCGCATCTCCCACCCCTGTCTGTTCTCATGCGGGTATGTCCCAATGTCTCGCACGCATTGACAGTTAGAGCCTGGCTGTCGCTGCCCGGGCAGACGAGTTACCTCCTGTTTCTGATTCTTTTCTCTCCTTCCAACACCTCCACCCTTCCCGCCCAGGGCCTCATGTGCAAGGCAAGCACCACAGCTACATTGCTGGCCCCTCATCTGTCTGTTTCAGAGATGTTAAAATGGAGAACCTAGAATTGATAGAATACTATATTTTGGAGGGGCAGAGGGAGGGGACTCAGAGTTTAATTCCGGCTTTGTGCCCAAGGTTCACTCTGGGCATGCTTAGGGTGTCAGGGATCAATCCTGGGTCACTGCATGCAGGCAAGCGCTCTGAAAGAGGGCTCTAACCCTCTTAAAAGTAGTTTTTTGTTTGTTTGTTTTAAAGAATACAGACTTCTGATTATAGAGGAATAGATCCTTTCTGTACAATATCTGGGGGGAAAAGTAGTACATGAAGAAATGCAGGGGCTGGATCGCTCAGCAAGGCACGAGGTTTACCTGTGGGAACCCCCGGTCAGAGTGCAGAGCGACCCCCAGCATCAAGTTCGAGTAAAGCTCTAGCAAGGCTGGATTTGCTCCCAAACAAAAACAAGGAAAAAGGAAAAAAATGAGCTGCTCATTACTCTCCCTCTGGAAATGCTCCACTGATCCCTTATTCTGATTTGCTGCCGTTTCCCAGTGATAGAGGTTTTCATTCGTATTCTTTGTCTTCAGAACCCCGACCACCACAGTGTATGCCCAGTCCTCAAGCTCCAGCGTCCGCTCCCTGGCCTGAGAGGGCTGCCCGCCTGTTGCACCCCCGTGCGTGGATGGGGTGCTGCACCCACCAGCGGTGGGCTGTAAAGCCTGCACACACGCAGGGGCTTCAAGCCCCCGAGGGAGGCCGTCCTCTTAGCGTCCCGGTGGATCTCGGTCAAGGTCACGGCGCCACACATGGTAGGGGATGCGTCTCACAGAGGCCGTTTGGCTGGGCAGGGACAGTCTCTCTCCCTGTCTTTGTCACCCCACTCCCCCCCCCCCCCGCCCCCCGTGTCTGTTTTCAGTTACTTGGGTAACTATAGACAATACAAATACTTGAGCATGTTTACGTAACTGCAAAGCAGTGCAGCGAGGCTGAGGCTGCGGGGAACTTCTACGCCTGCAGTGCTTCCTGGGAGCAGAGAGCTGGCACCTGAGCGCTGGGCTGGCCTCGCACTCCACCCAGTACACTCCTGCCCATGCTAGCCAGAGTGGGTGAGCTGTCTGCTGCAGCACTGCAGGATCCAAGCCTTGCTCTCTCTCCTTTCGCCTCTTTAACCAGTGAATCTGGGAGGTTACCACCTCCACTGGCCGTCTAGCGCCTTTGTTGTAGTATTGATGTGGTTATTAGTCCCTTTGCTTGCAAAACTCTTTAGAGACAGGCATTTAGGGCATTAGTTAGGTATGCAGAGAACACAAAAATAATGAGATTTTATTAGAATGTTAGTGAGATTTGTAGAATAAGATAAATATTCCAATTATTGTTTGTAGAAAGACCCTATTTTGTCCAGTTTTTGCGTACAGTGCTGAAGTGGGATTAAATTCCAACTCTGAGTATGTGCCTATTAAAAGGTGGCTGAATTAGGCTGACTGATGTTTTTAAGTGTCAGTCGCACGTTATAATAGCACAGTAACCTTGAACCTGCGTCCAGACACTGACAGGAAAAAAGCAAAACTAAACATAAAAACATTCCTGAGTTATTGTGCATTTCCACATGCATCGTTTCCCCTGTTAGTGTGCCACTGAGATGCCTGGCCCTCGAAGTGGTAGTTCCTACCTTCGTTTATACAAATTGTACATTTTGCAGTTTGCACTAAAATATGTCTTTATGTCTAGTGTTCAGAGTGAAATTTAATTGGGCATGTCTCCAAGAGTGAGTGTGTGGCCATGAAGCAGACCTCAGCTCAGTGAGCCTGGAGCAGGATCCGGTTTGTGGAAACTGCTTTTATGTTGAGTGGAATATTTTCGTACCCCGGCCAGATTCTTTCAGAGCATGTTAATGTATTACTAGCATTGCTCTGAGCAGGAGCAAAGCTCATGTGGTTCTGAATCAGGCTGATCCGAGTTCTGCAGTGGAGATAAATGGTCAAGCACATTATTGAGTATACAAGGAAAACCCTCTCACCCTCAGGACGGAGAGCTTGCCTTCCGGGCGGCCTGTGTATGGGCCCTGGAGCACAGTGGGGTGTGGCCCCCCAAACAGAAACCCATGACTTGTTACTAATACTGTTAAAAAGAATAGTGCAAAATACTGTTTCTCCTGCCGTATTTATGTCTGACTTTCTTTTCTTTTTCCTTTTTTTTTGGATTTGGATTTAAAGTGGGAGAGGTTTGCTTTCTGTAACTGCCTTTCAGTGTTCCTGTAGCTTCCCAGAGAAAATATCTAAATTTCATCTCAGCTTCTCACCACATCCAACTTCTTTCATCTTCTTTTTCAGGCTATTCAACCATTTCTAGCATTTCTAACCTCTGCGGATGAGTTAGTAATGATCACTGTTCTAGCAGAGAGTCGAACAAATTAAATCCAGTCTTACTCGGGAAGGCTGGATACACATTTCTGTAACACCGGATATTCTCCTTTTGCTGAAGTCTTAAAACCAGTGATCCCTGCGGCCTGGCTTCTATCCTCAGTGAATTTCAGTGAATGAGTATTAAAAGCCTGTTACTAATAATGAACCTGAACTGATTGTGTGAAATGAGTCTCTCAGTTTCAAGTGTTATTTTTGATTCTCAGCCTCTGCATACAGGAGACGGTGCCTGTGCTTCCCCTTCATCTCAGCTGTGTAAACGGTTTCTGTTCATGTCTGGTGTATTGATTTCTTTAATAGGGCCACACCTGCTGGAGCTGGGTGTCACCCGGGCTCTGCCTGGCAGTGCTGGAGTGGGGCTGAGGTGGCCTGTGGCACTCGGATGGGGCTGGGCCTGGCACCTGCTGAGCCTGCACAGGCACTTGCGCTAAGCCCTGCGTCACTTCAGCATCCTGGTGAATCACTTGTGGTTTTGATGTCACTTGTGGTTTTGACTTGCCTTTTTCTGATGACTGAAGATAGTGACCCTTTTCCAAGTGCGTCCTGGCCACTTATTCCTCTTCTTTTGAGAAGTATCTCAATTCTTTTGCCTGTTTAAAATTGATTTTTTTGGCCTGAGTGATAGTATAGTGAGTAGAGCGTTTGCCTAGCATACAGCCGGCCTGGGTAAATCCCAGACTAAGTCCTCAGGCCAGTTTATCTTGTCCTTCCCCATGGGGGTCCTGTCTCTTAGGTTGTAACAGTTTACATCAAGACCATGCATTTATGCTTTCTAGAATGTCCCATTTCAATGCCGGGTAGCTTTGCCACTCGCCGTGGGTCCATTCCAGTCCCATGGCGGGACCCTTTTGGGGGTGTTAGGAACTACAGAAACTGAAGCCTGAGTCAAGTAATTATGACCAAATAATTATGCCCAGGAGCAGATACATTGCAGAGTCAGTCAACTCCCAAATATTAGGAGCATAGCAATAATGGTCTTTCTGTGTTTAACCAAAGAACATTGCTCTATAGGAAATATAAAAAGGCTATAGGGGGAATAGAAAAGCAGGTACAAATATACAGCACTTCAAATACAAAGCAGTACAAATACAAGCTCAGAATTACCAGAAAGTTTTGGCTTACAAGTAACCAAGACTGACTTGGGGAACTGTGACAGTGAGAGGTAAAATACAAGGGAAAGGTTGAAGATAAACTTTAACTAAGTTAGGGATGCTAGCAAGAGCATGTTAAACTTTTCTGGGAGGAAGAATGGGGGCAATTCACTGATGAAGCCTAAAACACCTAGGGTTGATATCCAACACAGCCCCTTAACTTTTTTTAAAGTTTCACTTTAACTGAATTCCTTAAATTCTGATGTTTCTAATTTTTTTTTTGTTTTCAAGATACCTTTGTATCTTCTGAGTTTCTTTAGATCTCTCCTCCTACCCATGGGTTATTTAGAAGTTATTAACTATCCAGGTGTTAGAAGGTGCTATTTCCTGTTTGTATTTGCTTTTTAGTTTGCACTGTGACTGAAGAAACATTTAGTTCAGTTTTTTGTTTATGTTTGGTTTTTGGGCCACACTTGGCAATGCTCAGTCACTCCTGATTCTGCACTCAGGAATTACTCTTAGCGGGCTCTGGGGACCATATGGGATGCCGGGGATCAAACCTCGGTGGGATATGTGCAAGGCAAATGCCCTCCCCTCTGTACTATCCCTCAGGCACCAGCTTTATTCTTTTCTGTTTGCTGTGGTTTGATGACTGTTCCCTGGGTGCTGAGGAGGTCACATATGTGTGCCTGTGTGGTGTGGCCTGTGAGTATCATTGTGACTCAGTTGTCCTGGCTGACCCATCATTTTATCATTATGTAATGCTCCCCTTTAATCCACCCCCACCTGGCGGCTCGCTCTCTCGCTCTTTCTCTCTCTCTCTCTCTCTCTCTCATCCTCTTCCCCTCTCTTTCCCTCTCTCTCTCCCTCCCTCCCTCTTTCCCTCTCCCTGTCTTCCTAGAATTTTCTTTGCTCCGCAGACGACTTTGTCTAGTACCGGCCTCGCTCGTGCTGACTAGCCGTTCTCATGGCGTGTGCGCTTCCCCCGGCGAGGCTCTGCTGGTTCTTCGTGTGCAGAGGCGTCTGGGCTGACGTCCCATCAGAGGCTCAGCCTTCTGTTTGACACTGCAGAGTGCCGAGTTCCAGCTGCCCTGGCCAGCTTGGCCTCTGGGCTAGGATCTCAGAACCATCCCTTGCAGTGCCTGGAGCCAGGCGGGCTCCTGCCCCATGCTGGGTAGCTGGACGTTTGGGAAGCTCCCCCAGGAGCACCCCAGCTGCCTGCCGGCTGAGCGCTTTGCCCTGCGTGCTTCCTGTCAGGGGCTCCCGGTACTCTGGCGTGGACAGCAGCTCTCGGCACATGGCTGTAGGGTCAGAGCCACAGTGTCTGGGTTCTCTGGAGTCCAGGGCGCTGCAGGCCCGGCCAGCTGTGTGGTGCCTTGAGGGTTCCTTTTCTGGTAAATGGACTGATGGCCGCTGACCTTCCCTGGGGCTGGAAATAATGGTTAGTGAAAGGTGACAGAGAGGATTGTTGCATTGTTTCCCTCAAGTGCAAAGGAGCCCCAGTAATATGATCCCATTTGGAAATGGGGTTCTTGCAGGGGGCTTCAGTTAAGATGGGGAGATCCTAGAGGGAGTAGGGGCCTTAATCTAGTAGACTGGTGTCCTTTTCTAAGCGGGAGATTTGGACGGACAGATGCATAGGGACCTTCGGGAGCCCCAGAAGCCTGAGCTCAAGGGGATAGGCTGCAGCCCCTCCTCTCTGGGAGCCACGGCTACAGCTGTGGGAAGCGGGAAATGCAGGTTTGAGGCGGAGCTCAGCTGGGCCAGCAGGGAAGGGTTGTAGTGTGAGCCAGCTGCATGCTCAGCCTGGAGCCCGTCGCCTGGGTGTGGCTGGTCAGCGCTGGATTAGTCCAGACAAAGCTACACCACAGGTGTCAGTATTGTTTCTGCAGGCACGGGATGTTGATCTTCTGAAAATATTTACGAATTTTCTGAAAATGTTTGCATTTTGGAAATCATGAGCTTAAAATGGTGTCTTATGAAGAAAATTGTGACCTCTCTCCAAATCTCTGCAGCTGGGTATGAGGACTAGCAGAAATGTCCAGCACCCAGGCCTTCTCAGGGCAGCGCTTTCTGCTGCTGATCTGCAAGGGGGGGGGGGGTGTGTGTGTGGGGGGCGGGTGGGAGGCGTAGAAAGGCACCTCTCTGGATCACCTGGAAATCAAAGCGAATAGTAAAAATGGACAGGAGGATGGAGTGGCCAGGCTTGACTTGGCCCGGGGATGTGGTGGGCATGGGCCTTGCTGGGTGCTGGCTGCCAGCTGGTGGGTGTTTTGCCAGGCGGCGGGGGCGGGGGGGCTCTGCCCATTGGCTGAAACCTGCCTTCTTGCTTGGGGTGCCTCCAGGGAGGGTGAGCACCTTTCTCTCCCTCCGGCAGCTCGCAGGGGACCACGGCACCAGTACCACCGAATGCCAGGATTGCCGTCGGGTCCAAGGCCCTTTCCCTGGGCTGGCCTGCATCGTGGGGACCTCTAGGACATCTATTAGTCAGAGCTCTTGGTGCCTGGCAAGTCACTCGCCTAGGATGGTTCAAAGATATGTAACAAAGTGTTGCTTCCAGCCTCCCCATTGACAAGGCTCTGCTCCTCAGTGCTCCCGCCCTGCCGCATTCCTTCCTGACAGAGGATGCTGTAAGTCAATGCTGTTTGCTGCCTTAAAGCACTAGGGTGACTCAGGGGGAAGTTGTTGGATTTTAATTTTGTCATTGTGGTTTCAGATAACTTATCCCTTTCGTTGTTGTCCTTTATTTCTATAACCTTTGGAGAATTAATTTTCTAGATAAAGAAAATTTCTCAGTGACTGTCCCTTCATATGAGGAGAGAAGAAAACCACAAACTACTTCTTAACTTGGGATATACAGATTTCTGTACAAGGATTTTAGGAACGAAGCTGCAGAAACTCCTCAGAAAAATGGATTGGGCGCCATTTTTAGGGTTTTGGTAATTTGATAGCTTAATGCTGTTAGGGAGGTTACAATGTTGCATTTTATTGGATTTTTTAAAACTTCCCCCCCCCCCCCATAAACAAGACAGTTTTCATTGAATGGAGTTTTCTTAGAAAGAGGTGGAGGGAGAAAAAGAGAGAAAGTACACGTTGGAGAAAGAACTCGGGCTTAGACTTGTGGAGAAAGCAAGCGAAGAGACAGAACCCATCCGTAGAGGGAAAGCATGGGTTTGAAGAGCAGCGACTGTGCATTTCTTTGAATTTTTTTGCTCTTGAATTTCGCAGAGCCCGGCAAGCTACCGAGAGTATCCCGCCCACATGGCAGAGCCTGGCAAGCTACCCAATGGTGTATTTGATATGCCAAAAACAGTAACACCAAGTCTCACAATGGAGATGTTACTGGTGCCCACTCAAGCAAATCAGTGAGCAATGGGATGATAGTGATAGTGAAATTTGCAATAAATTCACCACCAAATTGCAGGAGAATTAAAAAAAATTTTCAGGTAAAATGTAATTGCAGCGGTAGCGACATTGACTCGCTCATACCCAATTTCCGTCGGTCACATTGGGTTTCTGTTTCAGATATCTAATGTGAATCTTGTTTATCTTAGTAAATCTTTTTCCTTTGGCCTTTATTTTCAGCACCGTGGTTTACAGTACTGTTAACCAAGTATCTTATGTGGTACATATGTATGAACAGTGAATTGTGTGTCATGCCTCAGTGGGTTTATCCCATATGTGTTTTTTACTCTTTGCCCATCACAGCCTTCTTCAGTTGAGGTAACAACTCAGTGCCACCCACGGGGATTATCTTCACTATTTCGCAGCACAGTTCCCCCAAGCGCAGAGACGGTGAGGTAGCAATTGTGTACAGGGTATGGGCCTGCAGTTTGCAGCTCCTCCATCAGCCCAGTTTGGAATCAGCTCGTCACTCTACACGTGGGGGAGCATCAGGAATTCCAGGCGTTGATCTGGGGTTCCCGGGAAGCCTTAACAAGTAGGCAATGTTCCAAAGACAAACCTTCGTGACCCCAGCACATGAGAGACGCAGACTCTGAGGTGTGGCCCAGACTTGTGTCTGTAGAAGGGGCCCAGCAGGCTGTGGCTCTCTTGGTGCGTGGTTGGTGGCGATGGTCATGGTGCCAGTAGTGGTGATGGAGACAAGTGAATCCAGCAGCAGCTCCTTGTATTAAGTCCCCGTGGTGGTCCCCAGAAGCATCAGGCCCAGAACTTCAGAGAGGTGGAGACATTTGCCCCCGTCATACATCTGGAAAGTTGCTGAGATGAAACTTAAATGGATCAGTTAACTCATGCTTGTCTCTTGGCTTCTCTGTGACTGGGGGCTTCCTAGGGCCTAATGCGACCTAATGCGAGGGGAGGAGGGACACTCTGCTTGCTCGCCAGAGCTGGCCCCAGAGGGGTGACCCGAGGGACAGATCCTGGGAGGAGTGACAGTCCGCCTTTGAGGGGACGAAGCCTTGAGTCCCCTTAACACCCGCCACTTCCGGTCACTCTCTGGTCAGGCATCTGAAACTGGCCTGGTGAAGCAGAGCGCCTGTGTTTGCTTTCCTCCGTGCATAGCCAATAAGCTCTGTGTGTGTTTAAACCTTTGGGGGGCTGCTGTGGGCAGTGAACTCAGGGCCTCCGGCACAGAAGACTGAGCTTTCCCCTGAGCCCCGTGCCGGCGCACACCCGAGGGAAGTCAGCGTTGGCCAGTGGGCTCCCTCCTGTGTGATGACGGCAAAGTCCTTTCCCTGCTCTGGGGGTCTGGAGTCGGGCTCTGCAGACCCGCAGTTCCTGAAGGCGGTGGGAAAGCAGGATCCCTCGAGCCTTTTGTACGTGCCCGAGAGCCTGGGCCCCTGGCTGTCCCCTTCCCGACAGTGGCAGGAGGAGATGCCCAAACCACAGCAGCATGGAAAGTCTCTGCCCGGTGGAAAGTCTCTGCATGGAAAGTCAGCTGCCGGTCTGCAGCCTTTGGCACCAGCACCCGCACTCGTCGGGAGAGGCCTGCTCCGGGGGTGTCTGTGGCACATTAATCCCTTCTGTCTGCACCAAACTTGTTGGGGCGGCATTGCAGGACCCTCACAGACTGTGCTCGAGCTAGGGTCCGTGTAATTTAGTGAGTGAGTTGTGGGAAGCCAGGGCAGGGGTTCGAGGGATTGTTTGTCTTGCGAGTCCCTGGAAGGCCATCTCCTGGGGCCTGTGTGCAGAGCCAGGGCTGCCCTGTGTTTGGGCAGGCGACAGGTGCTGCTCTTCGCTGTGGGGTCTCTGTGGAGGCCATCCACGTCTGCCCTCGGGCTGGAGAGTGGGATCGTGTTATATCAAAACCGAGCCAGTAGGCACAGAAAAATTGTCCTGCGGGCTGTAGCTTACCATGGAGCCCTGGCGCGTGTGCCGCCTTTCCGGCTGGGCACCAGGGCTTGGGGCCGTGAGAGTGGCAGAGTGGCTCTGTGGCTGTGTGCATCTCACTTCCTCTCAGTGGGGCCAGGCCAGGAGGCTGGGTCCACTTGCTGCTGCGCTCGGCGCCTGCCCCAGTGCCGAGGACACCTGCTGACCGCTTGAGTGAGGAGACCCTCATCTCTTGGAATTTCCCTTTCAGAAGAAGCCCAAAGTAGGACGCTAATGGAACATCTTGGTTGGCGCTAGGAGAGGAAATTGGAGTAATTGCGGGCTCCCTAGCGGCTCGCGCAGTCAGGTAGTCTCTCCTCTCTCCTAAACCGGCATTGGCGATGTGGGGGAGCCATTTTCTGGTCCGGAAAGGCGAGGGCTCATTCCTCCCCCCTCGAGTGTGGTGCGTTCTCTCTTCCACCCTCCTTTCCTCGCCGCCTTCCCTGGTGACAGCAGGGGATGGGCTTATGTGGGACGCCGAGGCGCGGGGATCCTGACATCACGAGGTTCCCCCCGGCCCTGAGCGCTGTGAAGGGAAGAAAAGGGCAGGTCAGTCGCTGTCCTCCCTCTCTCTGCTGGCCTGGGCGCTGCTTGATCACCGTCAGTTAACGGGAGATGCTAAGGAGGTTTCTAAGAGCCTTTTTTTTTTGCGGGGGGGGCGCGGAGGGGCATACCCAGCAGTGCTCAGGCGGGCTCAGGGAACTACAGGGATGCAGGGCTTGAATATGGGTTGGCTGCATGCAAGGCAAGCACTAGGGCTTCCACCCCTAAGGAGCCTTGTTTCATTTTTATTTATTGACTCTTTTTGGGTTTGGGGCCACACCCAGCGGTACACAGGAGTCACTCCTGGCGGGCTCGGGGACCATACGGAAGCCGGGGATCAAACCCGGGCCAGCTGCATGCAAGGCAAATGCTTCAGCCCCTGCACCATCTCGCTGACTTCTCCGAGAGCCTTTCGGCCGCTGCGACTGTGACAGGCGCTGTTTGGAGAGGCTGGTCTTCGCGAGTCTCTGACCAGTGCGTCTCTGCAGCTCCTTTTGAAATTTGTCCCATCTGGCAGCGTGTCTTGGACAAGAGGACAGTCTTAGGGTTTCTTCTGTCGTGGATCCTACGCTCAGTGAGAGCTTAAGAAGTGATGAGTGAAGCTGCAAGACAGTACTGTGGGTCAGGACTTCTGTCCCTCTGACGTGTCCCCTGAGCACAGAGGCAGGAGCAAGCTGTGAGCCAACCTCCGGGTGTGGTCGCCCCAGAAACAACTGAAACAGAAGTTGGGCCGGGCAGCCTGGGGTTGGCTGCAGAGGATGAGAGCAGGGAGACTTGAAGGCCTGGGAGCCGTCTGCAGGGACCGGGGCAGGCAGAGCCAGGCTTGAGCAAGCCTGGGGAGAGCTGGGGGACGGTCCCCAGAGCCTCAAGAGGGTGAGCAGCAAGTTCAGGAAGCAAGGGGAACAAGGGAGTTTGAGGTCTGAGATGGGAGGAGTCGATTCTCTCCCTGTGCCTCTCTGCCCTTTGCTCCCTGTCTCTCTGCTCCTGTCCCTGTCCCTCTGCCCCTTCCCCATCCCTCTGCCCCTGCCCCTCTGTGTCTCTCTCCTCTGCCCTCTGCCTGTCTCTGTCTCCCTCAATTTGGTGGGGGCACTGATCTCAGAGTCCTGTGGGAAGGAGCACTGTAATGAACAGTTCTTCCTCACGATTCCGTGACTAGAGAAAGAGCTTCCGGGGACTGTGGAGTCTCGACTCGGACAGAGCTTTCGAGTGGACGGCGGGGCAAGGGCACTGTACCTGGGTGACCACAGGGCTACCAAGGAGAGAGTGAGGGGCACGGAGAGAGTGACCTCTGCCGACCCGGCCCGCTCCTGCAGGCCCCCACCCCGGTGTCCACACGCCTGTCCCTGGCCCTTGATTGGTGGTTTCTCAGTGCCTGCCGTGCCCCTCACAGTTGCCGGTAGCCCGGCTGTGTGTGATGAGTTGAGGTGCTTGCCCAGGTCCCCGTGATTCGGCAGGCGTCTGCTTTCAGTTCTTCCATTGGGGGTCCCGGGGCCTGTGGGCAGAGCACTGCCGGGCTGTTTCCCGGGGCCTGCTCCCCTCTTCACGTGCCCATCAGCTCGGCCTGTGCTCATTGCAGCCCTCGGAGGTGTGACGGGGCCTGCTTGGTGCTTTCACGAGCTTCTCCCTGGTGGCCGGTGATGTGAAGCACCGCACGTGTCTTGGCGTTTCATGCCGAGCCTCGCTGTGTTCTGGCGCCGGTGGAGCCTGGGAAAGCCCCTGCTGACCCCTTGAGCTGGAGATGACCACGTGAGAGCTGGGCTGTGCCTCCACCCCACAGAGGGCTCAGAGAGGGAAAGAGAATGGTGTCTCCTGTAGGCTGCTTTAAACGGCAGGGGGTATTCGTTCCCAGCGAAAGTGTGTTAGTATTCCAGGTATCTCGGATACACTCAAGGCCAGTTTTTAAGACAGACATGTGAAAAATAATGCCAGGGCCACAGGAGAAAATATTTGCCAAAGAAATAAGAAGGGCTGCTAGCCAGAAAGGGAAGGTCTGTCCCCAGTCGGTGATAGGAAACCAGAGCTCCAGATACAGAGAGTGTGAGCGAGGCCTGCCCGCCTGGGATGGACGTGCCCATGGGCAGGGAGTCCATCATAGGCTGCAGGGGGCTGCAGATCTGATGACAGTGAGACAAGGACCCTGAGACACCGAGTGATGTAACCCCTGGGGGACAGTGTGGGGGCTTCAAGACCCCTGGAAGCAGCAGAGGTCCTCATCCAGACCTCTGAAACTGTCCGTGCAAACACTGGCTGGAGCTCAGTCCCAGCTGTCTTGGTCACGATGGCCGGACTGTGGGTGCGACCCCCCAGGCTGTGGGGTTCATCAGCACTCAGAGGAGCTCTCTCGCCAGTGAGGGCCTGGAGGGACCCAAAACGACATCCCTGCGTGGGGCAGCATTGCAGGGTGGCGCACAGGGCCCCCGGGCCACAGTCAAGCGTGGTCCCCGTTCTCACAGCCATGGAAAGCAGGGAGGGAGAAAGCGCGTACAGCCCGTGGGCTCAGGAAGACAAAAGTCTGTAGATAGTTGAGAAAACTGGGTATTGCCAGGAACAGAGGGGGCAAGGCGCGGTCACCCTGCAGGATATTCGTGTCATTGTCATGCGAGAGCCAGGCCCACAGAGTAGGCACTGCCAGGAGCAACTCCAGGAACCCTGAAACAAACATTTGAAAGGAATCCAGCACTCCAGTGAGGGCTGTGGATGGGGTAGGGCGTGTGGGGAATCGTCTTCCCCTCAGCCCTGCAGCACCCCTCAAACTGCCTGAAAAGGAGGTTCGCTTTCAGATGTAGTGCGAGGGGTCCCGGGGGTGGGAGGCAGCAGCTGCTTTCTCAGGAGCAGCAGGGTTCCAGCTGCTCCCGGGAGAGCCGGGCACACTTGGCTCTAGGCCTTGCTTCTCCCAGCTGGTGCAGGGGTTCCAGGAGCTGACGCCAGGGGAGTCTCGGGCACCCGTCTGCGCCCGCCTGCCGTGCCCTCAGCGGTGCTGGAAATGAGGGTTTGGATGAGCGAGCAGGAAGCAGGGATTTCGTCTGAGACTGACTTCCTTGAAATCTTGGAATCATACAGCAGTCTTGCATTGATTTGTTTGGGGGGCAGGTTATTTAATGGTTATTTGATCATTAATCTAAAGTGTATTTGAGTAGCACTTTTCCTCCCAAGTACAATATTATGGTGGTCATAAGAAATTTCTTTTCACTTCAGACTATTGTGATGAATAGTGATGAACTGTGATGAATCACTGCTTTCTTGTTTTGGAAGCTTTTTTTGTTTTTTGCTTTTTGGGTCACACCCAGCAATGCACAGGGGTTACTCCTGGCTTTTCACTCAGGAATTACTCCTGGCGGTGCTTGGGGGACCATATGGGATGCCGGGGATCGAACCCAGGTCGGCCGTGTGCAAGGCAAACGCCCTACCCGCTGTGCTATCACTCCGGCCCCTCTTGTTTTGGAAGCTTTTTGCTTGTTTGTTTGGGGGCCACACCTAGTGTGTGGTTTTGGGCTCAGGGATCATTCCTGGCGGCTCAGGGGACCATCTGGGGTACCAGGGACAAAACCTGGATTAGCTGTGTGCAAGGCAAGTCTCTTACTGCTGTACTCTCTTTCTAGGCACCCCCTTTTTAAATAAAGTTAAACATGTGGTATACATTTAATTAGCATAGTAATTTTTGCTTTCATTTGATTCTAAATAGTTTACCATATCAACGTGATGTTCTTGCAATATAAGAGATAATGTACCTATCTAACAAACAAAAAAGGTTACATCCACAGTATATAAGGAGCTCTCAGAGCTAAACTGTGGAAAGAAATGGTTCATTTAAAAACCGGAACGCCAAGCCAAGTGGCCTCGTGGCCAGTCCGCTCAGGAGAGCAGCTGAGAGCGTGGCTGGTGATGAGGGAAGGACCGGGAGCGACCACGCGCACTCTCGCCTTTTCACTTTCTGAGGGTCTCTGGTTGAGGTGACCTGGTATTTAGCTTCACGTTGGAGACTGTGCTCCATTTTGTGTCAGTTTCTGTGTATATGTTTAAATTTTCCCTAAGGATGGTTTGTTGATTTCAACTGGATATTCCATTTTCTGGTCTGGACGAGAGTCCTCTTTTCCCTTTCCTCTCTCTCCTGTCTTGTCTCTCCTTCTTCCTCTCATTGAATTACCCTGGCACCTCTGAAATCAGTTGACTTGCCATAGGTCTATATTTGGACTTTCTGTTCTGTTCCGCTGGTTTTTGTGATTGGTTTCTAGATGAATATTCAGCAGGACGCTGTTCTCTCCTGGCCTGCCTGTCTTTAGCTCAGCTGGAGGAAGGGCGGTCCTGGCCCCACCAGGTACCGCGTGTCCGTCTGTTGGGTTCTGTGGACACGGAGCAGCGTCTGTGTCCCTCAGGACCTGCTTGTGATGGTCATCCATCATGTCCTGCCCTGGTTGAGTGTCCACTGCTCAGGGTTCCATTTACTCAAGGCCACAGCTGGTTGGCATCTCTGTGGGTGTCAGTTTTAGGCTCTTAACAACTGTAGTTCTGGTCATTCTGCCACATACTACTGTGTGTGTGTGTGTGTGTGTGTGTGTGTGTGTGTGTGTGTGTGTGTGTGTGTGTTTTTCATTTGGGACAAAATTGCCAGATCTTCATTTTTTAATTTTTAGTTTAAAAGGATTTCCTATTCTGCTGTTGATACATTGATTTGAAAATGTTGATGCTGTGTCAGGTTTTCTTCCTAATGCCGGAGCATGGACCAGGGAGCGGGAGGCTTTTCTTCCTGGGAGCACCTCACCCCCTTGCTCTCCTAACTGGGCCAACTCCAAACTTCAGTTGCTTATTTATTTATTTTATAAGTTAGTTGACAATATTTGATTACATTTGATATTCAGACACCAATCCCACCACCATTACACCTTCCCACCAACAAATTCGGATGTTTCCATCCCAGACCCCAATCCTTGTCCCAAAACACAACCGAAAGAATATATTTTGTATTGTCTGTTTTGAAGAACTGCTGAACGTGCTTACAAAAGATGTTCACATAGGAAACAATGTGAAGATTGTTCTATTTTGGCAGGAGCCATTAAGACATTCTATAGGATATCACTAACGTGGTTAAAGTTTGGGTGATGTGAGCTTTGGTATATATATCGGAAAATATGTATATATGCATATGTATATATTTCCCTCTATGATTTGTTACCTACTATCTGAACCCCATCAAATATAGTTTGGTAATTATGGAGAATGGGTAGGGAGTGTCTTATGATTGTGGCCACACAGTCCAGGAGTATGTTCACTCATGTGAGGCTTGGCCCTAGTGGGTGGGGGAGTGGCTAGAGCATGGTGGTGGTAGGATTGTGGAGATTGGCTGCCAGGGCTGAGTCCCTTGGGGTGGGGAGGGCTCTCACCCACCTGCCCCTCCCCCCGGCACTCTGAGTAAAAACAGCTGGCGCAGAGTCCGGTGGCATGGCTATGGGGGCCTCATTTTATGCTCCTTTCCAGGAGAAGCAGCCGTGTGGTTTCTGAGCTTCAGTTTTTCTCCACTAAATGGAGCAAAGTGATGTTACCCGGGCTTACACTGGGACGTGGAAGATAGCTAAGTAATCACGGACGATTTTGTTTAAAAAGATGCAGGATAATGCCATGCAAACCTTCAGTCCCGTAGAATCCAGGCGAGGTAAAGGAAGACACTGCAAGGGGCTTTGTTTGCGAGCTTGTTGGCCTGTGCAGGGTGTTGCCAGTGCCCTCCTGCCCAAGCTCTGTGCTGACCTCTGAGGTTTAGGTGACTTTTCTCCATATTAAATTAATAACGATTCCTTCGTCAGCTCGGCAACAGAGAAATGTTGATAGAACTTTGCTTGCTGTTATTGATTACTTTTGGGGGGATGGTGGGGATGGGAGGAAGTAGGGATCATGTGTGGCCAGGGTTCAAACCTGGGTCTTCTGCCTGTGAGAACAAGCATTCCACCCCATCTCTGGTGCTCGCTCTCCCTTTCCTGTTCCAGGTTTGTCTGATTACCAGGTTGTAGCTTAGTTTACTTATTTCTAGCTTGCTTTCCGTGAGTGGCCGTAGGCGGGCAGGCCACGGTGTCTGTGTTTTGGGGCATCCCTCCTAACTGGATTATTCCTGTTCATGAAGCGAAGTTTGAATCGAGTTTCTGTCCCTGAGTCTGTGCTAGTCCAGCCTGGGGGGTTGGGGGGGGGGGGTGGTTTGGGCTAACAGGGATTCATTCTGGGCTCCTGCGCTGTGCCAGGTGCAGTGGCATGTGCGGTCACTCGAGCTGCCGGGTGTTCACCGCAGCTTTGGTTGGGCAGCTGCTGTGTCTGAAGCCGGTGTCCTCGGCACTGGGGCAGGCGCCGAGCGCAGCAGCAAGTGGCCTGGCCCCACTGAGAGGAAGTGAGATGCACAGAGCCACAGAGCCACCACCGGGGAGAAGCTCTGGGGAGCCCAGGAAGGTCCCCTCTGCGTCCGGAGAGACTCCTGCTGCCGGGCCAGTGCTGGGGTGACGAAGCATTCTCACTGCAGTGGGTCTGTGAACGGGGAGTGACAGCAGAGGCACGGCTCTGAGGGACTGATGGCTTTTGAATAGAACTTTGCATCTTTCTCTAAGGAAAATCTGGATTGTGCTTCAGTCTAAACAAGGAATTTCTGTGGCATCGCCCTGACCTGATGTGCCTCCATTCTGCCCGGATAGGTGAGACACGTCCTGCGGCGCTCAGTTCAGGCCGACTCGTGCTCTGGAGATGAGAGTGTTCTTGTCAGAGATATTAGCTGAGAGACTTCTCTTCAGAGAGGGCTGCTGGTCTTTAACACTGGGGAGAGATGAAAAGTCACCGACAGTAGCTTTAGAAACGCTTCCTGGGAGGCCTGCCGTGCTTCTTCCTGGAGTCCTTGGTGGCCAGCCCTCAGCAGCCTCAGGAGTTACGCCTCAGGATGTAAATCCAACTGTTCACTAATGAGGGCTTTGTCTACCCACAGCCAGCGCTTCAAGAGCCTCCAGACTTTCTTTCTTGGCTTTTGACATGCACTTTATTTCTCCTTCCTGGAATGTTGCCTCTGGATTGAAACTGCAGGGGAATATTTTCCCTCCTTAGTAGCAGCCGGGTTCCTTAAGAAATGGCACGAATTGGGCTGGGCTTGAAGCTCAGAGGTAGAGTACTTGACTCGCCTGTGTGTGGTTTTCACCCCTGACACTGCAAGTGTGAAAATAAAAGCGTGAATTTGTGTGAGGGTGTGCAGTGACAGAGTATATGCAAAACTACAGGTCCTGGATTTCTGGAGTGTAGAATGGTTCACCACAGAAATTCATTCATTCATCCATCCACTCATCCCATCTATCCATTCACTCACCCATCCATCCATTCATCCATCCATCCATCCGTTCACTTATTCATTCATCTATTCATTCATCTGTGTATTCATTCATCTGTCCATCCATCCATCCACTGATCCGTCCACCCATCCGTCCATCCATTCATGCATGTGTTTGTTCATTGGCTTCTGCCAACATTGACTGAGCCCTGGATTTATGCCAACCCTGGGATCCTTGCATCGTCTGCCTTCTGGGTATATGAGTGAGGAGTTCATTTCCAAATAGAAGGTGGGCTCCTAATTCATTTGCTCAGGAAACGTTTTAGGGTAGCCTGTGCGTGGGGTACCACACTGGCTCTGGGGACATGGCGACGCAGCCCTTGGTCCAGTATCGTTTGTAGGGGGCGACAGACGGGAAGTATTAAAAAGTAGATGATTTTGTTTAAGCTGTGATCATGTCCGGGGGATTGAAAATGTGGTGTGGCCCCTGAGCTTTCCTGGGTCTTTACTGGGCCTTACTCATTCGCCCTAGCAAGGGAGCCAGCTTCTGAGACTCCCAGGCCAGTTGCCGACCATGTTTGCCGCCTGGGGACATTGGGACAGGTGTGTGGGGTGGGCTGAGCACTGCCTGAGGAACATGGCAGCATTTTCTGCCACAGCAGCACTGCCTGTCACCCCAGGCTTGGGGGTATGAGCCGAACTGTCATTTGGCTTTTGTTGGGGGCCCCTCCCAGTGGGCTCAGGCTGCAGCACCTGATTGGCCAGGACTGTGGAGCCTGATTGGCCCGGACCCAGCCCGCCGAGTTCTCTCCTGGCCGCTCCTTCACCCTCTCGGCATCAGAAGCTTCTCAAGATTTTGTTGTTTGTGTTTTAGACAAAAACTTTGATAGATGAAGCTCTGATACTCACAACTTAGGCAGGTGCTTGGAAACCATTTTCTCCCCGAATGGAGCCTCGACTGGGGGGTGATTTCCCATGAATACGGGGAGAGGCAGTTCTCCAGGGTGAAGACTGGGTAGGAGGGTTTCGAATCCATTGATCTAACTGAAATGTGATTTTCTTCTTCACGAAAACTTGAGAATTTCGTGAATCGTTTTGAGAAGGGGCAGCTGAGGGAGGTGTGAGCACGGACACTTCCCAGGGCGGCAGGCGTCTGCACTGGCCCCTCGATGGCTTTGAAGGACTTTCCACGTGTCCTCCTGGTGTCCTGGTAGAGGGGGACGGCAGGCTGGCCCTGACTGCCCTGGGCGCTTAGCTCTAGCTTTGGTTTTAATAAACGTCCATGTCCTCCAGCGAGCAGCTCCCGGACACTCACAGGTCACTGCTTCTCTCTGTGGCCCCCTGTGGCCACCAGTGCACTAGAGTCCAGCAGAGCCTGGTCTGAACACTGAGTTGGAGAGGGGTCAGCGCCCATGCGGAGAGGGTGGAGCACTACTCTGAGGGCTTTTGGAGCTGTCTGGGGCAGCTGCGGAGCGGGGAGGCACTACGTCACGCCACATCACTAACCGGGCACCCCGGCTCAGGGGGCTGCCTCAGGGCTGAGGAGCACTGGTAAGTGCTGATCTTCAGCGCCTTATAGTCCCCAGAGCACTGTACCAGGAGCACCAGCCAAATACAGTTATCTCCATTTTTTACATTTTGTTTATTTTTAGTTTGGGGGCCAAATGTGGTGTTCCGGGCTTACTCCTGGCTCTGTGCTCAGGGATCACTCATGCTGGTGTTTTGGGGTCCATGTGAGGTGCTTCCCACCAACCGTGGGCCAGCTCTTTGCAGGGCAAAAGGCTTATCCCTGGACTGTTTTCCCAGCCTCACTTAAAAACTCCATTTCATTATGGGATCTTTTAGTTTCATCTCTTGGTTGCCAGGGATCAAACCTCTGGCCTCACACAAGCCTGTGGCAGGGCAGTGCTGTATCCTTGAGCCACTCCCTGGGCCCGAAGGAGGCATCTCAGCATTGACACGAACGTGCCGACACCTGAACACAGGATTCGCTTTTAAAATCAGTTTGCTCCGTTTTAGTAAAAGCCACACTAGCTTGATCTGAACTTTCCCTTTTGGCACCAGTGACAGTGTAACCCGAGGGGCCTTTGGGAGAGCCAGGCCTGAAGGAGGCTCCCCTGTGGGTGTGGACCCTGGAGCACCCGCCTGGCAGGATTTCCTCACCCGCGCCGGAGGGTGGTGCGCCAGCTGCCCTGAGCGCAGAGCTGAGGAGAGGCCCGTGCGCCAGCGGGGGTGCTGCCACGCTCGGGCTTGGGGGCGAGCAGTGGGAGGCGGCGAGGTTCATGCAGGCGAGGGGGAAGATGGCACTTGGTGGCGTCGGGAAGAGAGCAGGAAGAATCAGTCTTGCCTCGGGGAGTGTTGACAGGAGGGAGAACATTCCTAGGTGGGTGTAATCAAATGCCAAGTCCGTGTTGTCACATGTCTCAGGAGTGGGCGAGACCAGTGGGTTGCTGATGGCGGCTGGGGTGGGGGTGGGGGCTGATGGAGAAGCTGCGTTTCCGTAGTCAGGCGTCCGCTTTCCACGAGCTTCCAGATGCTTATCCTCTCTCTCCAGGAGCAGGAACTGGAACACGAGCAGGGACAGAGGGAAGCGGCTGTGTGGGGTCTCCACGATGGGGTGCCCACCCGCTTTGTCCCTCGATGTACCCCAGAACCTCGGGTTGAGTCTTGGCCATGCGTAGGCATGCAGGACGCGTGGTGACCAAGGACAGAGGGGCAGTGTGTGCGGGATGGCCCGTGCCCCCTGGAGGGACCAAGCAGGACCCCACGCGGTGAACCAGACTCTAGCCCAAGGGACCCTCGCACAAAACCAGGCCTGTTCTCTCCGTGCGGACACTTGGGGGCCTTCTCCACGCGCAATGCCGAATGGAAACACCGCCTACCTCGCCCGCCCAAGCAGACTCGGCGCAGCCATGCCTGAGAGCAGAGGCAAGGGGAAGGGGTGGGGAACGGGGGCCCTGCAGAGCGACACGGGACGGCTGCAGCTGGCTCAGGAAGCGGCTCCTGGAGAGTGTCAGGGGTGAGAGGACAGGGCGCCATTGGGGGCACAACAAGATGGCTGAGGCGAAGGAAGAAAGTGAATAGCTTTCCTGTGTCGGGAGCTGTAAAGAGAGAAACGTCCCCATTCTCAAAACCAGCCCAAAGCGAGACGCGGAAGAGTAAACAGTGAGAAATGTGGGATATTTGCATGAGATTCTTTCAAATCCCACCTAATGGTATTAAAGAATTTGGTAAATGTGCTGTTCAGGAAACAGAATATTCAATACTGTTAAGAAGTCTGCCTCACCTTTGTGAAGTAACGTTCTGGGGGGGCCACTCCTGGCGGTGCTCAGGGGGTGCTCGGGGGTGCTCCACACCTTGGTGCTTGGGGGATGCTGCACTCTGAGGGAGCTCGGAATATGCTCCATCCGGGGGGTGCTCAGGGGTTGCTGCATTCCTGGCGGTGCTTGGGACCTTAAGCAGTTTTGGGGATGGAACCAGATCAGCCAGGAACAAGTGTCGTAACCCCTTTGCTATCTTCCTTGTTTGCGAAAAATGCATTTAACTTGCTCAGATGATTCTCAAGTTCAGCGAGAAAAATAAGCCTATGAGATTAGTCAGAAACATGCTAAAGAAGAGTATGCATTACTTTTGTAATTAGAGAAACAAGAAAGAAAACCTCAACAGGAGCTGTAACAAATGATCGTCTTGATACAAGAAAGAAGCTGTGTCTGTGTAAGGGTTTCTGTTGGAAAAGAAGGCTATAAAGGAAGAACTAGTACAATAAAGAAAAGATAAGAGGGAGTACAGTGAACAGCTATATACAGCAAATTAACAACTTAGGTGAAACTAAGGAATTCTAGAAAGATACAGATCACTAAAACTGGTAGAAGATCTCAAAAATCTGAGTAGACAAATCAAAAATTCAACAGGTTAGTCACTGAAAACACTTCCTACAGAGAAGTGCTGGAGAAGGATGGTGCTGTAAAATGGGTCATGGGGATGGTTGTGCCACAGCACACGGGGCTGTGGCCTCGGGGCGGAAGCGCTGGGTTTGACCCCAGTTCCAACACGAAGTACCACGTCTGTCTATGAGTTAGTGTCTTCGTAAAGCTGTTGCATAAATAGATACAAAGCCAAAATTTTGCAGAACAGTCACTGTCACTGTCATCCCATTGCTCATCGATTTGCTCGAGCGGGCACCAGTAACGTCTCCATTGTGAGACTTGTTACTGTTTTTTTCGGGGGGGAGGTCACACCCGGCGTTGCATAGGGGTTACTCCTGGTTCATGCACTCAGGAATTACCCCTGGCAGTGCTCAGGGGACCATATGAGATGCTGGGAATCGAACCCAGGTTGGCCGCATGCAAGGCAAACACCCTACCCCCTGTACTATTGCTCCAGCCCCTTGTTACTGTTTTTGGCATATCGAATATGCCACAGGTAGCCTGCCAGGCTCTGTCGTGCGGGTGGGATACTCTTCGGTAGCTTGCCGGGCTCTCCAAGAGGGTGGAGGAATCAAACCCGGGTCAGCCGAGTGCAAGGCAAGCACCCTACCCGCTGTGCTTGCTATCGCCTTGCACGCAGCCGACCCGGGTTTGATTCCTCCGCCCCTCTCAGAGAGCCCGGCTAGCTACCAAGAGTATCTTGCCCGCACGGCAGAGGCTGGCAAGCTACAATGCAGAACAGTATATTTTTTAAAACTATGCTTATAAGACATAATGGTTTTAAGAAACAAACCATGGTGGACTATAAAAAGGCACATTGGTGGACTTTCCATGGAGTGCAACATTAACCATGTAATATCTAGTGAAAAAAGTTTCCTGACAGCAATGAATAGACCCTTTTTGATATAACAGCATTTATCACATTTTTTTCAATATTTGCTAGCATTGGCAACATTCTGTGGTGCTTTGGTGCATGCAGCCACCAGCACTTATGCAGGCACCGCCCCGACCCACTGTGCGTCATTCTTTTTTCCTTGTTAAGTTTTTTAGGTTTTCAGATTTTCAGGCTGAAACCAGCCTTCATGCTGTTACCAGCTCAGTGCTTAGGGATCACTCTGGGCTGTGTTGGGGGAGTGAGACTAGGCCTTCCACACGCAGAGCCCGCTCTCAGCCCGTTCACCCGTTTCCCTAGCCGGGTTGTGCCTTGTGACGTGTTTTGTTCTTGGTTTTGAGTCACATCCAGTGATGCTCAGGGGTTTCCTCCTGGCTCTGCAGTCAGGGATCACTCCTGGTAGTGCTTGGGGAACCATCTGGGGTGCTGGGGGTTGAACCCAGGCTGGACATGTGCAGGGCCAGCGCCCTCCCCACGGCCCTGTTGCTCCAGCTGTTCTGTGTTTCTTGGCGCATGCCCTGTGCTCTCTGGTCTCCCCGGGGCGTCCTAGTGGGGCCTCGAGGCTCCTTTTGTTCTGTGGGCTGAGTACTAAGGTTGATGCCTCAGGGCTTAATTGGAGTTGATTTCCATGTGACCCTCTGCAGCTCTCAGGTCCCATGGACAAATCCATCTGTATGTCTAAATCTTAAGTTTCATCTGAAGCATTTTGCATTTGTTGATTCTCAGTTTGAGAAAAACACTTTGGGTTTTGCTTTTGTTTTGGGGGGGCGTGTGGGGGCGGGGAGCACACCTGGTGGTGCTCAGGGCTGCTTATTTCCTGCTCTGCTTAGAGGTCACTCTTGGCCGTGCTTAGGGGACCCTGTAAATGTTGCTAGGGGCCAGCGGGCTGGGCCGGCAGGCAGCGCCTTAGCCCCTGTACTGTCTCTCCGCTAGTGGAGAAATACTTTCTGTCAGTTTTTTGTTTGGTGTGATACTAAATTTGGAAGATAATTTTCAGAATCCTTTTGTTTGCCACTGCAAACACTGAGTAGCGTCTCTGGGCTCTAACAGGATGGCACTGACTGAGTGGCTGACTAGCAGACATTCCCGCTCACGGCTCTGGGGCCGGCGGGCAGCCGGTGGGGAGGGCTCTCAGGGACTGCCCACGACTGCCCGTGTTCTCGTCCCTGGAAGCCTCCCCCGTCCCCCCAAACCTCACCGCTCCCTCACGCACTGGGGCTTGGGCGTCCTGTGACGGGAAGGAGTGGGCTGGGGCAGGGTTCAACTTGCTGTGGGAAAATATTGTCATAAATGGTGACTTCGCCTCTTTTGTTTTCTTTTAGTGTTGTGTGCCAAGAACCTTGCGAAGAAAGACTTCTTCAGTAAGTAAACTTCCGTGGTTTATTTTTCTTCTAGATTCTTACTGTTCGTGTTCATGTAGTTGTAAGTGATGAGCGGATACAAGCCCTGGGGTTTGTCGCCTCCAGAGCCCCGCCTTTCTGTCCCTAGTCTCACAGGCTGTGTTTCCCACTCGCGCAGGCGCTGCCAGAGGCCTCTCAGCTCCAAGGCACAGGAACGCCGTGCCCGTTCTCTCCCCGGCCACGCGCGCGTTCTCTGGGCCCAGGGGGCACTGCGTTCTGCTGAGTGGAAAGTTCTCAGCTCCCTGTAAAGTAGCTTGGGCTTGAGAACAACTTGTCATGGGTTTTTGTTGCTGCTTTTTAAATCACACTGGCTCAACCCCAGGTGGATGCCTGAGGCAGAAGCCCTAAGTACAGCCAGGAGTGGGCCTAAAAGGATGCTGCTAACCCACGCCCCCCCCAACCCCCCAAAAAAAAATCCCACCAGAAAGACCTAGAAGGGCCAGGGAGATGGCTCTGAAGACTGGGGGACGCCGAGCTTGACTCCAGCATGCCAGGTGCCCCCACAGACATGCTGCCCCGAGCAGTCTCCGAGCTCGGCTGAGGATGCGCTGTCCCTGCCCGGGCCGGGGCTTGACGGGGCTGGAGTGGAGGCGCAGGGCCGGGCTGCCTCCCAGCCTTCCCTCGCTTCACCCACACTTTGCTAGTCAGCAGCTTTACAGATCTACACCTGGCAAGTACTGGCCTCCTTGGGAAGAGGATCCCCCAGGACGAGTGACCCGATTTCTGGGGATTCTTCTTCGTTAGAAACTAGAGACATGAATCACGGACACCTCTGCCCATTTAAGGAGCCATGTTAGAGTCAGAAAATGAGAATTTGCGCTTTTTGTTTTCTCCCCTGTAAAGACCCGAGAGAGATGTCCTACGAAACCTTCTTTCTGAGGAAGCTCAATAGAAATGACTTAGTGTATTTCTGTGAGCGACCGGAGCAGAGCGCCCTGACGGGGAGGTGGGCTGGACACAGGGAACCTCTTGTCCCCAGTGCGTGGAGCCCCACTGTGGCAGGCGCAGACCCGTGACAGGCCCTCTTGGCCTTCTCTAGGGCTCCCGGACCCTTTCGCAAAGATCGTGGTGGACGGATCTGGGCAGTGCCACTCGACAGACACTGTGAAAAACACATTGGACCCGAAGTGGAACCAGCACTACGATCTGTGAGTGGGATTTTCTACAAGGCATCCGGGGGCAGCAGGGAAGTGGGGAGCAAGCTATAAAGAGAAGCGCTTCATTGAGAAAAGGTAGTTAAGTTACTTTTGATAAAAAGATGTGTACTCACTGCCTCATCTAAAGTTTGGGGCGAGAGGTAGTCCCAGGGCTAGTGCCGGGCCTTCCATGCGCTGGGCCACACAGCCCCTGAGCACCACTGCCGTGGCCCAGCTGCCCTCATGGAAACTAATCACATTTGGCAGTGGCATCGTTTTATGACTTATTTCTGTCACACTGATTCTCATTTGCACTTGAAAAGGGCCAGAGAACATGTCCTTGCTCTGTTTCAGCAAAGCCCTAAACCTGCTTGTAGAGTCTTTATGTTAAACATGTATCATCATTATTACTGAACATATTAAGTATATACTTACCTATAATTTAAGTAAAATGTTAGATTAGGTCCATTCCCGTTGATTTAAAAAATTTGGAGGGAGGGGGATGGGAGCAGTAGCACAGCGGGTTGTGTGTTTGCCTTGTACGCAGGCAACCTGGGTTCAATCCCTGGCATCCCATATGGTCCCCCAAGCACCACCAGGAGTAATTCCTGAGCTCAGAGCCAGGAGTAACCCCTCAGCATCGCAGAGTATGGCCCAAAAAGCAAAAAAAATTTGGTACAAATGCACTTTCTGGAGACAGAATAAAATTGGGTGTGACTGATATAATAAGCCTCTGCAGCATCATTTTCTTACATCCGTCCCTGATGCGCACAGTGGGCCTGTGGGCTGTGCATAGACCCAGTTGCAGACTAGTGTTCTCTGTATGCCTGTTGGTCGTGTCATGATCATGCAACTGTCGACATAGAGAAAATCTCCCTTACAAGATTACCATCGGGTGGCTTCCTGCAGCGCTTCACAGGTAACCCAGTGTCCTCCTGCCACGGAATTGAGTAGCTGTGTATGCCTCAAGTGCTGACTACTGTGGGAGATTGAGCCACCGCCTTTACAAGGGCTTCCGTACCCACACTCAGATGACACCTGTGGGTTTCCCAACTCACATGCATTTAAAGATGCGCTTACATGTTGCTTTCAGATACGTTGGGAAAACTGATTCTATAACCATCAGCGTGTGGAACCACAAGAAAATTCACAAGAAGCAGGGAGCTGGCTTCCTGGGCTGCGTGCGGCTGCTGTCCAACGCCATCAGCAGGTTGAAGGACACCGGATGTAAGAACCACGTGCCCTCTGCCTCTTAATGCAACTGAAGAAGGCTTACGAGGCATCATTTTTCACTTGAATCCACAATTCCTGCCTTCCTCCCTAGTTCCCATTGCCCTGGGTTAAGTTTTGAATTGTTTGTTTGCAGACCAGCGTTTGGATCTATGCAAACTAAATCCCTCAGATACTGATGCAGTTCGTGGCCAAATAGTGGGTAAGAACCTTCTCGTCTGTATAAAGAGATGCTTTGCAGTACTGAGCATTCGGCTCCTCGTCACCGAGGAGACACTTGGGTAGCAACAGCAGCAGGACCCAGAGGCCGAGCTATGCGCGGGGCCATGTCTTACGTCCCGAGCAGTCTTGTCTGGTTGTGCTTTTGCTGTTTTACGAAGTTCTCCTTATCTTCTCACCCAGAGTTGGGTTGAACTGGTTAGGGTACAATCTGCAGCTTAGGAATATCGTTCAGTGTAATTCATAACATTATATTATATTCCGATACAAATAATAAGCACTGTGGCCACAAACGCGAGAGTCGAGAAACAATTTCTTTGAGAAGATCCAGTTTTAAACTCTGTGTAATGTTTTGTAGGAGGATTAGATTGTTCAAGATCAAGAAATGTGCTGATGTTGGCAGGGGGATTCCTAGAGCATGAGGATTTAGGTACCCAAATCTGCCAGGTGTTGTCTTGGGTCTTTGGCATGATCAAGCCGGAGAAGGAAACGGTGGGAGACAACCTGAGAACGACCCTAATGACAAGCCCTCCCGCTGCTTCTTTCTGTGCTCCTGTCAGAGCTCTTCTGTCTGTGATTCTGTCTTTCTCCATAGTGGGGTGTGCCAGGCCGGGGAAGGTGATGGAAGTAACTCCAGGAGTGGCTTTTTGTACCTAGTAGGGATGGAGTAAACATTCAGGTCTAGACTCAGCAGATCCCCAGCGTGCTCTCTGTCCTTAGCAAGCACAAAAGTAGGAAAGTAGGTGCCTTAGAGCAAGCCATCACCGTCCTGCTGTTTCCCAGAGAGCAGGAGACCCCAGCCCCTCCTCCCCCATCTAGAAGGACTGGCACACAGGGGTGCAGCAGCTGGGTAACTGCGTCATACTTGGAGTCACAAGAAAGTGGGTGTGTGTGCGTGTGCCCACGCCTGGTGGTAGCTGCGTTCCTGCCAGGCTCACCGTGGCACTCTGTGCCACCGGGGTGACGCGAGGTGTTCTCTCCCGCTGCAGTCAGTTTACAGACGCGCGACAGGCTGGGCGCCGGAGGCTCCGTGGTGGACTGCCGTGGACTCCTGGAGGATGAAGGGTACGTAAGCATCGCCGGCAGCCCTGCTGGGGGTGGGGAGCGGGCCCCAAAGATCCCAGCTGAAGAAGGCCAGTTGGCCCGAGAGGGAGTCCAGCCGCAGAAGTTCGAACCCTTAAAAAACTTAAAACGCACGAACCCATAGACACGTGTGGGGACACGTGTCCAGCCCTGCCCCTCGGGAGCAGGCGCCTCCCGCCACGGCTCCTCGGGCCCGGTGGATGGGCGATTGTCTGCCGTGACCAGCTGACCACAGCCTCTGGACAGTCCAGGGGACAGTGCTGTGTGTTCCCCTCCTGCCCCCGCCCAGAATAGTGGGGGGTGTCACCCCGTGTCCTAGTGGACATGTTAGGAGGACGACCCCGGGAGGAAGCGCCTGTAATTTGGGAACAGGAGAAACGTAGGAGCAGAGCTGCCCCGCGGGCTGTGGCCTTGTCTGCGTCCCAGTGATGCGACTGGCCGGAAATAGCTGGCCAGCGGTGGGAGTGCGGCTTAGGCAGTACTGCACCTTTTGAAAGGTGTGATGATGAGACCCCTTCAGAGGGGCGGGGAGCCCGGCTGCTGCTGCAGGGGACTCCGGAATGGTGTGCTCCGGGCACGGCCTGGCCTCTGTTGGCCTGTGCTGAGGTACTTGCAGGTGGATGCTGGGGGTAGAGTGTCCCGGTGGGCAGGACGCTGGGCGGCTGCAGTCATGTCGTGGGTACATCTTCAATGGCACTTGCCCTGGGGGTGGGTGCGGGGACACATGCTCTCTGCTGGGACAGCCGCTGCCCAGGAACAGCCTCTGAGTGTCCCTCCCGCAGAGGGCAGAGGGGCTGTCTGGGCAACTCTGCAGTTGTCTTCAGAGTTGGCGGGTGGCGTGGGGACCGGGTTTCACCTGGGCAAGGGCACTGCTGGCAGGCCAGGCCGGCCTTCAGGAGAGTGCTGCCCCTCCCGGCACATGGAGCGAGTGCCCACTTGTGCCCTGCTTGCTTCTAGGACCGTGTGTGAGGACTCGGGCCCGGGCCGGCCGCTCAGCTGCTTCCTGGAGGAGCCGGCGCCCTACACAGACGGGCCTGGGGCCGCGGCCGGCGCGGGGGGCTGCAGGCTCGTGGGATCCCCCAGTCAGGACCAGAGACTGCTGACCCAGCGGCTGCGGAATCCTGAGGTCCGGGGGTCCCTCCAGACGCCTCAGAACCGGCCACATGGTCACCAGTCGCCAGAACTGCCTGAAGGCTATGGTGAGAGAAAGCTGGGTGTGGCCTTGTCTGCTAGGCTCCCCTGGGGACTGGGGCTCCCCCTCCTGACTGCCCCTGAGCTGTGTCCACTCCCTGCAGAGCAGAGAACCACGGTGCAGGGCCAGGTCTACTTCCTGCACACGCAGACGGGCGTGAGCACGTGGCACGACCCCCGGATCCCCAGGTAGGCCCTCGATGGGGGCGGGGGTGGCGTCGCAGTGCACTGGAAAAGATGTCTATCACGGGGTCTCTTAGCTCTCAGGAGGAGGTCCCTGACCAGAGTCCTCCTGGAAGACTGCCGGCTGTAGGGGACCTCTGTGGGCCGGAGCAGGGACACCTGGGAGTGGGGGGGGGACAAAAGTCCGACTTTTTTTAGTGTGCTACATTTCCCATAGCAAAGAAGTCACGAGGGATGTGAAGACTGTCCCTTTCCTCTACTGGCCCTGCTGCCCCAGCCCTAAGGCACCATCCCTGGGGGTGGCATGGGGTGGTAGTGAAGCTGAGCCCCGGCCAGAGGCCCCTTTTCTGGTGCCTTGGGTTTTGCTTTGCTTTTCCATTGTAACTCTTTCATTTTAGAATAGCATTTTGTAGTAATGCATATTTCATTTTTACTCATAATATTTTTTCATAATTTTTAAAAAATCTGAGATTAAGCTTCCTGTCTTTCATTTTCTAAGCCTTGTTGAACTTACGGTTTAGTCTCTAAACTTAGATGGAAATACTACCTGCAGAGGAGTGAGGCATCTCTTTAGTACCCACGGTCAGGAACTGCAGCACTGGGGCCGGAGCCATAGCACAGCAGGTAGGGCGTTTGCCTTGCACACGGCCAACCTGGGTTCAGTTCCCGGCATCCCATATCATGCCCCAAGCACCACCAGGAGTGATTCCTGACTGCAGAGCCGGAGTAAGGCCTGAGCGAGCATTGCTGGGTGTGACCCAAAAAGCAAAAAACAGCAACAGCAGCAGCAAAAACCAGCCAGCACTGGGGCTGACTGGGGAGGCACGTTGGTCAGCCGTCAGTTCCCACACTGCTCTGGCCGGAGGGAAAGAACAGTGCAGCACCTCGGGTGGGAGCACTTCCTTCACAGGTCAGCCCGAAAGTGCAAAGGCCCAGCTGTGGCCTCGCTGCTTAGGATCAAGAAGTCAGGCCTGTCCCCGTCGCTGGACGCCGGCCTGTGTGCCTGGGAGCTTTGGAATAGAGAAACTTCCCACCTCAAGGGCCGAGTGTGCGGCGACCGTCCCTCTCCCATGAGGGGCCCTGGGTGCTCCTTGCTGAAGGGTCATCTGGGCCCCACTCTCAGAGGGACCAAGCTCTGTCTTCTGTCTCTCGGCAGGGACCTGAACAGCGTCAACTGCGCCGAGCTGGGGCCACTGCCGCCGGGCTGGGAGGTCCGGAGCACCGTGTCCGGGCGCATCTACTTCGTGGACCACAATAACCGGACCACGCAGTTCACAGACCCACGCCTGCACCACATCATGAAGTAAGGCTCCGCCGCGCACAGCCGACATTCTGGGTCTGGAGAGGGGTCAGGGTGTGAGTGGCATTTGCAGAGCCTGAGTCCTGGGCCTGATCTTTGGGATTCTGCTTCTGAGTGGGCTGAGAAATGCCCGGGCAGGAGAGGAGGGCAGGTAGCCCGTCTGGTGCGCGGACACTGGCCCCCCTGACGGAGCTTCCCTGCCACCAGCTGCCAAGGCCCCCCCGACACCCTCTCAGAACCGGGGTCTCCTCCATTGCCCGCCTCTCTGGACACGTTTCCATGTGGGGCGAGGTCCCGCAGGAGGGCGGGGGTGGCCCCAATGCTTGAGTGCGTGTCTTGCTGGGGCGTCCGGCTCTGGCTCCCGGCATCCTCACCCGCCCCCAGCGCCGCTAGGTCTGGGCGCCCCCTGCACGGCTGATCTGGCAGAGTTTCTGTGTGGGAGTTCTGTCACGACCCCCCTCGGCTCCCTGGCGGGAGGGCATCACCTATGGCTGTGGGGGCTGACGGGCTGTCGTTCAGTCACCAGTGCCAACTCAAGGAGCCCAGCCAGCCGCTGCCGCTGCCCAGCGAGGGCTCCATGGAGGACGAGGAGCTCCCTGCCCAGCGATACGAGCGGGATCTGGTCCAGAAGCTGAAGGTGCTCCGGCACGAGCTCTCGCTGCAGCAGCCCCAGGCCGGCCACTGCCGCATCGAAGTGTCCAGAGAAGAGATATTTGAGGTATGGACCGAGCAGCTCGCGGCAGGGTGGGCGGCCGTGGCCTCCCCTGGGGGAGTCACAGGTGTCCATGACCAGGGCATGCGCTTCCCAGGGCCCCCAGCCCCACCCCGGTGGGAGGGACGGGGCAAAGCCGGGAGCAGGAGTCTGTGCGGTGGCTGAGCTGCTCCAGCCACTGCCTCGCGCCCCGGGGCTCCTCCCGCATCTGCAAATAGAGGGAGAGAGGGGATCGATGGTGCCTGGGAAGGGGGTTCCCTCTGTGCCCCCACGGCAGGCCGGAGCCTCCTGTCCCCAAAGGCCTGTCCTCAGGAAGGACAACTCTGAGTTAAGTCTCCAGTGGGCAGGGCCGCTGCTGTACTGCACAGAGGAGGAGCCAGGCTCCGGGCTGACAGGGCTGTCATGTCCCCCTGCCTTCTTGCAGGACATGGCGGGGATGAACTGTGCACACTGAAAGCACCAAGAGGTGCCTCAGTGCCGTCACACCCAAACCTGCAGCACCATGGCCCTTGTGGTGTTGGTCTGAGCCACCGGCCTCTGGTTTGGTGAATGTTCTAGTCTCCCTCTTTCGCCTCCCGCCTCACTGGGTATCGTGGGATTTTTCACTCCAGGTAGGAAGCAGGCTCAGGATTCCCCGACTGCCCAGAGCCTGTAGTGGTGCCCAGTGCCATGGCCCTGCTGACGTGCTCTTGGCTCTCAGGACGCTGAGCATGGCTGGGCCCTGTCCCGGCCGCCCAGAGGATGCGCAGCCACTTGCTGATGCTGTGCTTTCCCACGCAGGAGTCTTACCGCCAGATCATGAAGATGCGGCCCAAAGACCTGAAGAAGCGGCTCATGGTCAAGTTCCGTGGCGAGGAGGGCTTAGACTACGGGGGTGTGGCCAGGTGAGGCTCGGACACACCACTCCTGCTGGGGTGCACCCCCACACCTCCTGATCTGCACTCCAGCCACCCCCCCACTGCAGAGGAAGGCCGCCTGCCGGCACTGGCCATATTTATGTCAAATTCTGGTGCAAATGATTTGAAAAAGTGTTGCAGGGGCCGGAGCAATCGTACATCAGCTTGGGCACTTGTCCTGCACGTGGCCGACCCGGGTTTGATCCCCGGCATCCCACATGGTCCTCTGAGCACATCCAGGAGTAATTAATTCCTGAGTGCAGGGCCAGGAGTAAGCCCTGAACATCGCCGGGTGTGACCTAGAAAGCCCCCCTCCTCCAGAGACACACAGTGTAGCAGCCAGAAGCTTCCTTGCACGGTGAGAATGGCGTCCTCACTCAGTTCCCAGTGCCTGCGGCACAGCCCTGACGGGGCACTGACTGTCCTGGTCCCAGTTCCCCCTTGCCGGAGGTGCTTAGCTCACGTCTCCTGCCGGTCAGGGCCCTCTCTGCCTCTCTCGTTCTCTCGGGACATCTCCACCTGGGGACAGTCTTGTCCCCGGGCCCCCTCTCCTTGCCCTTCCCTCTCCCACCTCTGGCATTGTGAGATACTCGATCCTGTGGACTGAGGTTGCAGGTTTATGTTGTCTCTGGGCCCAGGTTTCCCCAGGTCTCCAGGATTGGTCGTCGGTGCATAGCTGGCCCAGCACCAGCCACCGTCGTATCAGTTGAAGGATGAGGGGACATCTGTGACCCTGCCTTATTATCCTTTGGGCCCAGAGACAGTGCAGCAGGAAGGGCGTTTGTCTGGCACGTGGCCAACCTCAGTTCAGTCCCCAGCACCTGTGGACGTAGCCCCCACACCATTAATAATTTGTCTTTTGAGCAAATTTTTATTTTCCCAAGAATTTTGCCATCTACCTCCAGGCTTTGTTTTAGCTGTAAGTGTTCTGGCCCTTGTGAGATGGGTCCCCTGCGCCTCCCCCATGCTCTCGTGTCCACCCCTTCCCCCCACCTGGTCGCTGGTCCATGTGTGCCGGCCGAGCCCCACGCACCCTGCACTCTGAGATGAGCTCGGGCGTGACTGCCTCGGGCAGGAGAGTGGGAGACGAGGCTTCCAGGTGTGCAGGCTTGAGGATGTCTTCATTTGCCACGTTCTTAGGCTTCCAGGAGGAAACACTTTCCCTCAGCACCGTGAAGGCCCCGCCGCCTCCCCCTGCTTCCGTCCCCTCTGCCCTTTGGGGTGGCTGCCGCCTGTCCTCTCTCATCCGAGCGTCCTCGTGGCCAGGCTCTTCTGCCGGGGCTCCACCCATGCTCACGCTGGCCCCACGGTGCCCGAGGCCACTTCCTCCACTCGGCTGTGCTCGAGGCAGCAAAGTGTACCCAGAAGCTTCAAGAACAGCACGGCCGCTGCCCGTGTCTGCCTGCTCTGGGGACGCTTCCTTCTCCCGCTCTCCCGTGCGGCCTCCCCTGGCCGGGTCCCCCTCTCGGCCCTAAACCTGGTCATCAGCTGCCTCTCCACCCCGTGTGACCATCTCGAGCTTCTGCTCCCCATCCCGACCTCTGCCTGCTGCTGGCCGCCTCAGAACAGAGCCTCTTGTCACCCGTGTCCGCAGAAATCCCACGCCTTGCTCTGTCCTCCCCTCCTGGACTGGCCTCCCTGACCGCAGCTGTCCCACTCGTCCCGCCCTGCCCCTCCTGGTTCCTAGTGGGCCCAGTGCAAGACCCCGGGGACATACGTGTGCAGCTGCTGCCCTCCGGTGCCGCCGTACTCTGCCCACCCATCCTGCGGCGCTCAGCTTCTTACCGCTGCCCCCTCCTGGCAGCTCCTCAGCTCACTCTCCCGGGCGCCGCTGTTTTCTTGGCGTTTTTGAAAAACAGCCTTTGAGGGCTGGGCTGTGGCTCAGCCATCGAGCCCGTGTTTTCACGGCAGGGGCCCTGGCTGTCTGCGTCCCCAGCTGCCCTCACACGTTCGAGGGACGGGCGAGCACACAGCACTGTGACCCAGAGACCCCTGGGGTGCCGTCAGCTCAAGCACATTCAAAGTATCTCACTGGTTCGGGTCCAGGCTGGACGTTTCTCCATCATCCTGGAGTAAATCAAACAGAGAGAGATGCCAGGGCCTGGGGTGCCGGGCTGCCTCCCCTCCCTTCCCCTCCCCTCTCCTCTCCCCCCATAGCTCTGGTGGTGACAGGGCCTGTGTCCTGGCCAGCTCAGTCGTGTCCCTTTGTCCAATCTGGCTGCTTCGGTTGGCGCCTCTGCTTTTCCCGACAGCCCACGGCTGCGTGAAGCCGGCGGCTGTGGAGCACGATTATCTCCTGGCCCGGGCGGGAGCTGCCGCCGTTCCATTTCCGCACGGAGGACCTGGGTGTGGCTCAGGGCCCGGCGCTGCTGCCGGAGGGTGTCTCCAGGCCGACACTCTCGTACAGTCAGCGCTGCCCTCACCTCTGCATGTCCACCTGGAGTCTCCTCACTGCCTGTCGAGGCCATGGCAGGTGCTGCAGCTTTCACAGAAATGGTTCTTCTCGGAGGGGATGCGGCCTCTACAGCATGGGGTGAACTGAAGTCTGAGTTCGGGGGCGCTTTGCCGTTGACCCCAGGTGTCCCCTCTCCGTGGAGCCGGGCGGGTCACTCAGTCTCTCGTCCCAGCCTTACCATCCTTTGTGTATGTTTGTACAGTTCTTGGTCAAATCATTTGCATTTTTGGTTATTCTATTTTTTTTTTTAATTCTGTGCCTCTTCTACTTGAAAGAGCAAGATTCTAGAATCAAAGGGGACTCTGCTATGTAATGAGATTTAGCTTAACAGGATGAGAACGCGCTATTTGGAGGGGAGTTTGAGGAAAACATATTTGAATTCTGGCCTCAGTGTGCTCAGGACACGTTGGCCCGTGGGGCCTCATAGAGCGGCTCGTCTCCCAGTCTGTTGAGAATGGTTCGGCCCCTCCCCACTTTTTTTTTTTTTGCTTTTTGGGTCACACCCAGCGTTGCACAGGGGTTACTCCTGGCTCTGCACTCAGGAACCACCCCTGGCGGTTCTCAGGGCATCATATGGGATGCTAGGAATCGAACCCGGGTCGGCCACGTGCAAGGACAACGCCCTACCCGCTGTGCTATCGCTCCAGCCCCACCTCCCCACTTTTTTTTAACAAAGTAATTCATAAAGGAATTTATGAAATAATTTATTGCTATGTATCATCGAGATTTTAAAACAATATTTTGGAATTTTAAACTAGCTTTTAAATTATACAGAGATCTGTATTGATGGTAGAAAGAGGGAGGCCAGCCCTGCCTGGAAATGGCTCTTCCTCATTAAATATTCATATCGTCCATTGAGCACTAACAGGCCAGGAGCAGAAGGAAACAAGTCGAGGCTCACTGAGAACACGCTGGCATAAACCCTCTTCATCCTCTTCCAGGCTGCACACTGTGTTTTGTGTTTGTGTAACAGACACGTTTTGGGGCTTTGCCTTTTCCATATATTTGGATTATTCCCACATCACCTGAGATTTTGCAAAGTAGCAGGAAAACCATAATGACAGGTGAACTGCAACAAGCTCCTTGCTTAGGGGGACTTCGGGTCCATTAGGTCTCAGCCCCTTGCAGCTGGGGCCGGGAAGGTGCGGTTCTCTGGGTGCTTCTTGCCAAGTCTGTGCGCGCTGAATTCTTGCACTCTCAGTGGCGCCTCTCACTGGTTCGTCTTTTAGGGTGTAGGAATAAATCCTTTTATTGAAACATAAACTCTAAATTTAGCACACATAAAATGCTTCTTTGTTGTTACTCCTAGGGAATGGCTTTATTTATTGTGTCATGAAATGTTGAACCCATATTATGGCCTCTTCCAATATTCAACGGACAATATTTACATGTTGCAAATCAACCCGGACTCGTCCATCAACCCCGTGAGTATTGACGCGGAGGCGCTTTTCACTGCGTTTTGGCCTCGCCTTTGGGGTTGATGATTTCATTCCAGTTCTAATGACCTTATGACGGGTATTGTCGGGCTGTTGTTTTCAAGGGTGACATGAGAAGTCGCGCTACTCAGGGCGCTTGACTGCCATTTGTGGACTCTGGGGTCATGACAGGACTTGTTGACAGTCTCATGTGGGTGGGCCAGGGGCTGCTCCAGCGATTCTGGGCCAGTGCAGGTGTCTGAGGCCATGCGGCTGCTCTGGTCGAGGTGCCCAGGATGGGACCAGAGAGGGCCCCTGGCCCCTGTGCGCCCCCGGGCCCTGGCAGCTGTTGGAAGCAGCAGCTCATAGATTCTGTCCTCAGAGTCAGAATTTCCAAGTGACTCCCCAGCCTTAGAAGCTGCTGCTGTAGTTGGAGGGTGTGGTGGCAAGGGGGACGAGCCCTCAGAAGGGAACCGACCCAGCACACGTTTCCTAATGTCCCGAGTGACCCCTGGAAGGAGAAACGTGAGACTTGTGACTTCCGTCCTGAACGTCAGTGGCAGCTCCTTGGGATGCTCACATTAGCTTCTTGTGAGGTCGCTGGGCCCTGGGGCACTCCTGAGTGTGGCCCATAGGGGTCACGGCTGCCTTAGCAGGCCCTCCCGGGCCACAGGCCCTGGGTTTCCTAGAAGGGCTTCTATGTTTTTATTTTGCGCCGAGACATCTGAGCAGGGCTGGTCAGGAGCACGGAAAGTGACTCCTGGGAACAGACTCGGTCCTCCCCTTTCTTCCCGTGGGCAGTGGCCGCTGGCCAGTGTCCGCTGGCCAATGTCTGCCTCTGGGCCCCAGGAAGCTTCAGGTCCACCCAGCGTATTCCCGCAGCGCACTAATGGCTCCTGGTCTCTGGCGCCCCCTGCAGGACCACCTGTCTTACTTCCATTTCGTGGGTCGGATCATGGGCCTGGCGGTGTTCCACGGCCACTACATCAACGGCGGCTTCACGGTGCCCTTCTACAAGCAGCTCCTGGGGAAGCCCATCCAGCTCTCGGACCTGGAGTCAGTGGACCCGGAGCTGCACAAGAGCCTCGTGTGGATCCTGTGAGTGTGCGGGGGCCGGGGCTGTGGGGGGAGCAGCAGCCACGGCGAGGCCCCGCCAGCCACTGAGCCTGCTGGCAGTTTGGCCAATTTTTATTTCTTCAGTTCTGGTTAGATAATCAGAGGGTGGCCGGTCGTGTGTCTAACACCGGAGTGCCTGGTCACCCCAGAAGGAATGCATGTACGCGCACACACATGCACACACGCCACTTACATACACATGCACGTGCTTAAAACTGTAATGGCTCTAGGGAAGCAGGAGGAGCGGGCGGGGCCTGGCCGTGTCCCCTTGCAGTCTGGGGTCTGGGCAGGCGTCCTCCCTTCAGAGTGGGCGGGTGGGGTAGGTGTCCCTGAGGTGACCAGCGCCCCGCGTGTGACCCGCGCATGTGTCGGGCTTGCAGGGAGAATGACATCACCCCGGTGCTCGACCACACCTTCTGTGTGGAGCATAACGCCTTCGGGAGAATTCTCCAGCACGAGCTCAAGCCCAACGGCAGGAACATCCCGGTCACCGAGGAGAACAAGAAAGAATATGTCCGGTGAGGCCCGGGGCAGGCTGCGCCCCTGCCTGGCGGGGGCACTGCCCCGCCCACGGGGTGAGAATCTGGGCTCCAGCTGGTTGCTCACACGGGAACTGACCTTGCAGGCTGTATGTGAACTGGAGGTTCATGCGGGGCATCGAGGCCCAGTTCCTGGCGCTGCAGAAGGGCTTCAACGAGCTCATCCCCCAGCACCTGCTGAAGCCCTTCGACCAGAAGGAGCTGGAGCTGATCATCGGGGGCCTGGACAAGATTGACCTGAAGGACTGGAAGGGCAACACGCGGCTGAAGCACTGCGGCGCCGACAGCGACGTGGTCCGCTGGTTCTGGCAGGCAGTTGAGGCCTTCGACGAGGAGCGGCGGGCGCGGCTGCTGCAGTTCGTCACCGGCTCCACTCGGGTCCCGCTGCAGGGCTTCAAGGCACTGCAAGGTGACGGATGTGGACGCGGGGCCACTGGCCCACCAGAGGGGGTGGGGCGGCCCCATCCCTGGCGGGTTCCCGGGGAGCCTCCACCCCACTGACCTCAGAAAGCCCCAGGGGCTGGTTTCCCGTGGCAGAACCAAGAGGGTTTCCCGGGCATGATGAAGGGCCCGAGGGCACGGGGCTCAGCAGGGCTGTTGGAGGGGCTTCCCAAAGCTCACTGAGCCCCGAGGCAGACCCCGTTCCTTCCCGGGTCCCTGTGCTTGCCGCAGCCCCGACGGAGGACGAGGCCTGGGTGGGCCGGGCCCGGGCGCTGGCCCTGAAGTGCATTAACTAGAACGTTGTCTGCAAGGCTCTACAGGCGCCGCAGGGCCGCGGCTCTTCACCATCCACCTGATCGACGCCAACACGGACAACCTGCCCAAGGCCCACACCTGGTACGCGCTCCGCCCGGGGACAGCCCCGTCCCGCTGTGGGCAGCAGGGCCCGGCCGTCAAGCACCCTGCCCCTGGGTGCCCCTCGCGCTTCTGGCGGCACAGACAGGCCCGGGCGGGACTTGGGTTGGGATGAGAATGTCTTTGAGAATGTCTTCTGTCACCTGGTTAAGGGTGACAGACACATCTCCTCTGAGATCTGATGCCGGATTCCTTCTGGGAGTTTCCCGCCACGCAGAGAGAGGGCCCCTGTGACCTGGTGTTGGGCATGCAACAGTGTAGCTTGAGGCTGCTAGTGACCCCCTCTCGCCCTCCCTCCCCCCAGCTTTAACCGGATCGACATCCCGCCCTATGAGTCCTACGAGAAGCTCTACGAGAAGCTGCTGACGGCCGTGGAGGAGACGTGCGGCTTTGCTGTCGAGTGACGCGGCCACGGGCCACCGCGGATCCAAGCTCCGTGTCCTCCCCATGGAGCTGGCTGAGCACTGGGCTTCCGGGAACCTGAGCGGAAGGGCACCGCTCCCCGGGGGCAGTGGGGGGCCGGAGATGGGCTCGGTGCTCCCACCCCCTTCCATCACCCTCCACGCGGTGCGGCCAGGGCGAGGGTTGGCTCCGTCTCCGGGAGACGGACGCCGCCTCGGGTCGCAGCCTGCCCCAGGGCTCAGCTTCCTGAGGGTCGGGGCGGGTGTGGGGCTGCCTGTTTACTCAGGGAACAGTCCCCAGGCGCCACCTCCAGGTCAGCAGCTCGCAGGCCTGCTCGAACCACAGCTGTCCAGTCAGACGCTCCTGCCCGTGCCAGCCCGGCAGGAAGCCCGCGCTTCCTCCCCCAGCCGCGCGGGAGCTTGGCCGCCCCCACAGCCCGGGTGTTTCTCTTCAGGATATCCCGGGTAGAAAGTCTCCTCGGAGAGTCCCTCTTGCTGCATCATCAACCCAGTCACAACGTTTCCCCAGCGAAACCCCCACGAAACGGAGCTTAGACAGACCAAAGCCAGCCCGGGCCCGGGCCCCGACCGGGAGGGCGGGCAGCTCCCTCTGACCTCAGCCGGCCTCGGCACCCTCACTTTGCACAGAAGTCCGAGTAGTACTTTAGCCTGCGTGGCGGCCGAGAGGCTGGGGCTGAGGCCGACCCGCTCCCGCTCACCGTGTCGCCTCCCGCGAGCCAGGCGGCCCGTGTGGTGACAGCCCTGGGAGCCGGGCGGCCGCGCAGAACCTGGAGAGCAGCAGTGCCCAGGCCTCCGGCGCCCCCAAAGAACACGGCAGCGAAGGGCCACGCCCCGGTCTGGTCTGTGCAGCCCGTCACTCCCCTTCTCCGCGCACCCCACCAGCCACCCCTCAGGGACGCCGCAGCCCTGCTCGCCCCCGTGTACCAGGAACTCGGGGGCCTCGGCCGGGGCTGCCCCGCCTTCCTGAAACATAGTATGGATTTACAAATTCGTTTATTTTTGTTTCTCAACCACTTTCTAATGTATTTTTTAATTTATTTTGTAATGTCTTGTTTTTAAGTGTTGCTGCTATCCTTGTTATTCTTCCCACTGTTTTTATTGCTGATTTATTTTGTGAAAGTTGTACACTAATGTTCTGTTTTTATGTCAAAATCAAAAGTATTTAAAGAAATACTAGTTCTATTTAATGTGGTCATGGAACCAGCTGGAAACACAAGACAAGCAGTGATTGGACAGCAGGCTGGACCCAGGGGTCAGGGTCATTTTGTTACATATGCAATAAACTCACAACTTTACTTTTCCAGCGTGTTGACTGGTGTGGAGATGCGGCGGGGCCATGGGTGCCCGGGTGGGGTCCCGCCTCTCCTGGGGCCACAGCACGACCCGCAGGGCTGGCCGTGGTGTCCCACACTTCCTGCAGCCTCCAGGCCAGTCACACCCAGCCAGGAAGCCACTGACCGGTGTGGGGGCTGGGGAGACCCTGTGCGAGGACAAGGTGCCGCTCAGGGAGCTGCTGTGGAGGTGGCGGCGCAGGCCCCGGATGTGGCCGCTCCAGCAGCAGCTGAGCCACATGCCCCGAGTTCCCCCCGCGCGAGGCCCGATGGCAGCTGGAGCGTGAGGGCCCTCGAGACGAGCTCCCTTGCACCTGGCAGACACGACAGCACACGCTGAATTTCTCTCTGAAATGGAACCGTCTAAGAAAGTCAGAAATCACTTAAACGCATCAACAACAGGTCCGGTAGGAATGATGGGAGGTGGTGAACAGCTGGCTCGGGCTGGCGCTCGGGCAGCTCCCACCCATCGTATGAAGCGTCCTCAGACCACAAGGGCAGGGGCTGGCATGGGAGTGAAGATTCCTCAAGAGGATTCTGGGGGTGGGGGTCACAGCCAGTGCTGCTCAGGCGACCACGTGGTGCAGTGATTGAACCAGGGTCCAGCATGTTCAAGACAAGACCCTCAGCCTCCCTCGCCCCCAGTACTGTCTAGAGCACTGGGGATCCAGCCCGAGCCTTACCCTGGGAGCCAAGTGCTCTCCCCCTTGGTCACACCACTGGCCCTCTAGTTACTGCATTTCATTCCGATTTGTCTCCTGGATATGCAGTGTAGGTCCTTACACTTTACCTCCGTGAGTTCTAGAATAAGAGAAAAGCCAAACAAGTTAGATGATTGTAAGGAATCCCCTGTAACCAGAGGGGTTAGCACTACCGTACGTGCTAGGATATAAACGCAGGTTGAGACTGAGTTGCTGGGGATTAACGTCAGCTGGGCAGTAGTGCCGGGTTTGCTCATCAAACACTGCCCGTAGGGATCCTGAGGACTCAGGAGTCAGCCCTGAGCATGGTTCAGGTGTGGCTCCCTACAAACATGGCACAGCACTAGCGTTCCATCTACAGGGCTGAGGCCAAAGGGGTGGGGTGCACGCTTTGTATGCGGGAGCTCTGGGGTCGACCCCCAGCACTACATGGTCCTCCAAGCACTGACCTGGCTCGAAGCCCTGCAGGGCAGCCCAACTTCCCAATGGAAACACTGGGGCTGGCTGGCACGGACTCGCCCCCCCAACAGCCCCCCCCCCCCGCCCCGGCTGAGGAGACAAGCGCCCACAGATACGCACACGTGTCTGGGGTCTCCCACATTCCTCACACCCCACCTTTTCCGACACCAAACACCCAGGTGGGTCTTCTAGCTTCTGGGGTGCCAGGGGCTGGGTGCCAAGCCTGTGCTTCACTGAGCTGCATTCTGGCTCCCCTGAACTCCCCCCACCGCCCGCCACCCCCGGCATCCCTTCAGGAAACAAAATAGACACCTTGTCCCTGTCTCTCCAACAGCCAAAAATGATTTTCTCCATAAGAAATTTATGCCAGCACAATTTTAGTCTTAAAACTAAAGAAAAAAAAATTCCCAGCAAAGTTGTGAGATAACAAAAATCAATAAATCCTGTTTCTTTGTGCTAACAATGAACAATCTGGAAGGGAACTTTTTAAAAACTCCAACAGCCTTAGAATATAACTGGTGGGAATGTGGCTGAGTGGGAAGCGCCAGCCTACGGATGGGGCCCTGAGGTGATCCCAGCATGCCAGCCTCGCCCACCTCCAAGTGAGTAGGAATAAAGCAGGAGATAAAAGACGTATAATGAAAACTCTGAGACTGAGTTAAGGGAATCGTGAGTAAAAGCCAGAAGACGCCCCCGGTGAGTGGACTAGGACATTAAAGTGACGTTACTGCCCAAAGGACCTTCAGCTCCAACGCCACCGAAAGGATCCCAACACTTAAGAGACAGAAAAGTTCCTCCTAAAATTTCTAGGGACTCTCAAGAGCCCCAACTAGCCAGAATGCCCTTGAAAGAAAACAGGGCTGTAGGTCTCACACTTGGTGATTTCAAAAATTAATGCAAAGCTACAGTAATGCAAGTGGTTGTAAAGTCAGAGAGCCAGATCAGTTACGTGATGAAACCTGCAAACAGGCCGCCAGAACCAGAACGATCCTGGAGACATGGAGACACAGGCAAAGGATTGAGTTGGACCTTTGCCTCCTACCACATTTGAAATTTAACTGAGAATGAATCAAAGCCCTAAACAGGACAACTAAATGGAGGGAACTGGGAACAAAGCTTGCTAGACTGGCACCCGGGACCTGGCACCACAGCTGAAGATGCACATGCACAACTGAAGAGTGTAAGCTCCAGTGAGCACACGTGTGAGCACAGCAAAGTGGTGAGCACCACAGCCAAAGCCCCCCAACACACACACACACACACACACACACACACACACACACACACACACACACACACAGAACCAATATAACAAACTCCTTGGAAGAAACAAGAAAAACCTCATGACGTTGGTCTTGGCCCGGTCTCTTGGACCAGGACATCGAGCCTGGGCAAGCCACACAAGGGAGGAAAAAGCAGTGAGCCGTGGTAAGGGTTTAGGTCACGGACACACCTCAGAGCCTCACCCCTACCACCTGCCTGAAAAGCTGACCTGGAGCTCGGGAATCTCGACTCAGCTGCCTGGTGTCAATGAATACACAGGGTTGGTCTGAGGCTACCTGGGGATGCCCAGGCACCACTCCTGGTAGGGTGGGGACCATCCATACGCAACGCCAGGGTCTGAACCCGGTTGGCTGGGTGCGGGGTGACCTACCCTCTGATGCCAACACTGAGTATATTTTTTCCCAGTAAGAGGCACAAACTGTCAGTACACTCAAGAAGAGAGAAATCACCGGCACTGAGGGCAAAGCAAACCAAAGCCCAGCGGGACTGACGCCCCCCTGAGACATGATGGTTATAAGAAAAAACAGACATGTTTGTGACACTGGAAGGTTTGTGCACCATGAGAGGCGGGTGGGCAACCGTCCACAGCAGCGCTGTCCAAAGCCCACGTGTGCAGACACCCCACTTAGACAAGGAAGGACACGGATGGGGCGTCCTCGAGGGCCCGCAGTGCCATGTGAAGCCGGTGCAAGAGAACCAAGAGGGCGTGACTGCTGGGACGGGCCCCGGCAGTGGGATGGGGCCGTTCAGGCGGCTGGTTGCCAGGGGCAACCAGGAGGTGAACTGGGAAGATGAGCGACTCCGGCCGGCCCTGGGGAACTCAGTCAGCACTCATCGGGCCTGGTATTAGAAGGAAGTTGACAACAGAACTTACCTCCAGGAGTGTTTGGAGGCTTGGGGGTCGCGACCTGTGTTTCAACCTTGTTTATGTCGTGGATGCTTCCTGGCTTGAGGCCCAGAACTTCGAGTATGGATGGGAACAGCCCAGGGCTTCAAGACTCCTCTTCCAGCTGGAGCTGGGGAGGCGGGACTGAAAAGGGGAAGCAGTGCTCCCAGCTGTGTCCGAGGCAGGGCCTGTTGGGGCCCCAGGACACGTGCCTCCTCCCCAGTGGAGGTGACTTCAGACACCAGCTCAGCACCCGGCTGTGTGGCCACGCCTGGCCACGGCTCTCCACAGCCCCTCAGCAGGACGGCGGCGGAACGGCTGTCCCGGTGAGACCTAAGGACCAGAGGCAGCTCTGCCACCAGGGCCAATGGCACGCGGCAGCTGCAGTCCTCAGGCTCCCAGACACAAGGCGTCATTCCGGAATCCCATGAGAGGTCAGAGAAGGGCAGACAGTGCGAGCTTGCAGCGGAGCCGGGCGGTCTCCAGACCTGGACCTCAGTGGGGCTCACCTGGAGGCAAGTCCCTTCTCCGTGCAGGGCAGCCACCTCAGGGCTGACGGCCACAGGGCAAAGTTTCTGCCACACTTGGTGACGCCCCCCAGCTGGGACGTTGGTGAGGGGTGGCAGCGGGTACCTGGCGAGGCAGGTCGACCTCGCGGCTGCTTCCTGTCGCCGGGCTGTCCTCGACCTCTCGGCCTTGCTGAGGCCACCCCTCCCCGTTCACGGGTCAGAGCCGTGGCCTGGGAGGCGCAGACAGAGGTGAAGGAACTTCCTGCCGGGCGCAGGCTTGGGTGTCCAGCTGCTACCAGGCACATGGAGCCCCCGCGGACCCCAGAGGCCAAGGAAGACACACTCCACCAGGAACCACAACACATCCTGTTATAAAATATTTATTCTAAAAAATCACACTGTACAAATTTAGATAGAACATTCTCAACGCACCTATTTATAAAAATGTGAACAGACTAGTTAACGAACAAATGTTCGTTGCTGTTGCTTCTTTTTAAATTAGGAAGAAAAAAGTGATTCTTTCTCAGTTCCACTGATAGGAGAAGTCCGTGAGAGACGAGCTGCCGGCAGGGGCTCTGGGCTGGCCCCAGCAGCGGCGGAGGGGCGGTGCGGGGAGGGCGGGTCCTGGCGGCTCAGCGTGGAGGGGCTCCAGCCGCAGCCACGCCCCCTCTTCTGACCTGGACTAGCAGGAACTTCACTGCAGGATGCGGAGAGGCGCTGGCCAGCCGGGCGGGGCCCAGGGGGGTCACAGCCAGGGGTGCCAGGCAGGGTCCATTCGGCACAGGTTGTCTAGGCTGTTGGCGGCGGCCACCAGGGTGCTCACTTTGCTCTCGCCGCCCTCAAACTGGGCGAGGTTGTGCAGGCGGGTCATGATGGCGGTGACCGCCTTCTGCACCAGGGTCACCAGCTGCTGGCTGTCCATGTTCTCAGGCTGCCCGGCGGCTGACAGCGGAGACGACGTGTCCTCCTGGGTCTTCTTGTGCCAGGCAATGATCTCGTCACGCAGCACCGTTTTCAGGATGCCATCCACCTGGGGAGGGGCAACGTCTCGTCCCTGGCTGCTTCCCACCCTCAGGGCACAGCACCCTGGGAAAGCTGTTGCCTGTCTGGCCGAGCAGGGGCAGGGCTGCAGGGCACCCCAGGACAGAGCCAGCGCCCTCAGCGGCCTGAGCAGACAACAGCCGGAGCCTGAAGCGCTGTGTGGGGTCAGGCGCGGGGCCGGGAAACTCCCGAGTCAGCCACAGCACTTCACTTGGGCAGGGGGTCCAGCCTGGGGCTCGGACACTCCTGCTCACACCCTTCAGACCCGCACTGTGCACCACTTCCCCAGAGAAAACTGCTTCCACAGCAGAAAGGGAAACCAAGGCCCATCTCTAACAGTGGCAGAAAGAGCCCCCGACACACGGTCACAGCCGCTGGAGTGACGTGGCCAAGTCGTCTCAGCCCTTTGGGCAGGTCCCCCTGGGGCCGGGCCTGGGGATGGACACCCCCACTGTGCTCTGGCACGGCACCAGCCGACTCACCTTGAAGTTCGGCTGTGCAAAGCAGCGGGCGACGGCGATCATGGAGGCGGTGAGCGGGCCGGAGACGCCGATGGTAGTCAGGAACTCGGAGATGTTGGGCGTGAGGCGGAAAGGGACGGGGCGGTTGGCGTCCAAGTCCCCTGTCGCGTCGTTTATGTCAAACCGGAAGTAGGCGACGTTGAGTTTGCCGGTGTCCTGCGGGCGGCAGGAGACGTGTCTGCAGCAGCCGGGGGGTGAGGGGTGGAGGGGGGAGCAGGGGCGGCCCAACCCCTGTTACCTGCGCGATCTGGAGCATCTCGGGGTTGAGCCTGTTCAAGTGTAGGACGAACTCGGCGAAGCCGATGAGCGCCAGCTGGATGGTGAGCACCTTGCGGAAGGCCCAGTAGTCGGTGGCGTTGGGCAGCGCGTGCAGCGCCCACTCCTTCAGCATGCTCCGCGGGACCATGTTGCTCTGCACCTCCTTGAGGATGTCGCGGAGCACCTGAAACCACAGCCACAGCCCTTGGCTCGCATCCGCCTCCGGAGACGGGACAGGCCGGCGGGCTCCGGCCGCCCGCCACATCCCCTCAGAGGCCCCGTGCGCTCACGCCACTGACCCGCAGCAAGGCCGGTGCAGACCCTCCTGGAGAAGAGGGAGAACCGTCCGGGCACAGAGCAAAGGCCAGCAGCACCAGCCCGGGCAAAGGGCCACGTGCTCTGATTTAAAATGCCCAGTGGGTGAGGGCTGCCCCGCAGTACTCGGGGCGCCGGGAAGCACTTTAACCCCAGGGTACCTCTCTGGCCTGTCCAAGGTGTGACTGGGCGGAGTGCTTAAATAAGAACGTAAGTGACCAACAGACACACGCAAGGCTGCCTAGAGCCATTCTCAAACCATCCTGGAGTGCGTCTGTGCGGCCGTTGCAGCAGGAGCCCGGCACCCAACTCACCGACCACTGCAGCCATGGCCGGAAAACTCTGAGGTGAGCACGCATGTGCCACAGACGGCGCTGTCGGGCTCCATGCCGCCCTCCCGGCCTGAGGGAACAAGCCACTCACCCCACACGTACCTCAGCCATGCCCCGTAAGGCGCTAAGGGGTTCCCGAGGGAGGCACTGAGTGGCTCGGCCAGCACCAGCCCGTAGGAGCACAGCCTACCGGGAAAGGAGCACCGTGCAGGGTTCTCAGGACCAACCTCGATGAGGGCCCAGGCTGGAGCTTCCGAGACTGAGGAGTTGCCAGGGGCGCACATGGTGGCCAGTCCATGCCCACCCCATCCCCTCCCTGGGCACAGGCTCCGCCTGCAAAGGGGGTGGGGCAGAAAGCCAACAGCCCAAGGCAAACAAACGAGGGAGGGGGCGGAAGGTCACCATCCCACCCGCCACTCTGACTTGACTCCGGTTAACTCTTAACTACGGCCCCGAAACCTGCTCCCAAGGTCCTGGGGTGCCTCCTGCAATGCTCAGCCCCCGGCCTGGGGCCCGACGCGAGGCGCAGGGCTGTGGCCCCGGAGTCAGCCGCTGTTGCCCCGGTCAGTGCCGAGCCCTCCCCAGGGTGGCGGGAAAGGCCACCCCGAGCTCCTCAGCCCACACGGGCCACAAGCCGCTCCCACCTGGTGGCTGGCCTGGGTCCCGCGCGCCTGCACCGTGGCCAGCCGGTCGTAGTAGCGCGAGATGGGGTTGTCGTGCTCGATGCCCTTCTTGGCACAGCGCTGCTTGTAGATCTCCACGAGGGACAGGGAGGAGGGGTTGTCTTCCACGAGGCGCATCTGGGGGGACACTGCCACCACTCGGGGAACTGGGGGCAGAGTGGAGAGACAGGCGGTCAGCAGCCGGCTCACGGCATCTGGGCAGGGGACCGGGAAAGCTGCAGCTTGGGGGTGTCTGATCCGCCCAGCCCCGCCCGAGACAAGGCTGACTCGGAAGCAGAAGCCCCAGCCCCGCCCGCCGGCTCGGTGAGGCCCGAGGATTCGGCCTGAATCGATGGTGACTATGTTGACTTGTCTGCCATGTCAGAGCTGGGCCCTACCCCGAGAGTCAGACTCATCAGAGGACCCGGCATCCTCCCCAGTGTCCCTGAGACCTGCGCAGGCAGCGGGACAGGGCACACTGCTGGCTGCACACAGGGTGGGCCCAAACTCCCGCTTTCCCCTTCTCCAGAGCGGCGGTGTTCAGGCCCCGGGCCACTCCCAGCGACAGTGCTCGTACCTGGGGCACCAGAGTGTATGCCCCTGCCTTTCTCCTGCCCGCACCTTTAGGCCACATTTGCTGGTGACTCAGTGCTCAGGGTCTGGGGCTGTGACCAGCCAGGGGTGCTCGCCCATCCCCGCCTCAGTTTCCTCAGCAGAGCAGCAGATGCCTGAGGCCCTCCTGAAGGACAGGCGGACATGGATCACACATGCTGGGTCCCCGTGGGACCCGGGTCTGGACTTTGGCTGACGGTATTTTGTGGCGGAGAGCGACAGAGCAACCAGCTCGCACAGCCTACGGCACCCGGCTGCCGTCTCTTCTTCCCACGGGGACTCGGTGTGAGTAGGTGCAGGGACGTCTAGGTCCCGGGCTAACTGTCACCGGCCAGTGCCTGAGGGTCAGCTCCTGGAAGAAGCGGAGGGCCTGCTCTAGCCGTCCTCCAGGGCAGACGTGGGCGGAGATGCCGAGGGCAGAGTGAGCTGCAACCACATGGCTATCACCAGAAGCAGCTGGGGAAACACCGCAGGAGCGGCCCAGCTCTGCGAGCACCCACAGAGGCGGAGGCTGCTGGAGGCCCCTCTGAGGCCTTTTCAGAGCCTCCCCCGGAAAGTGACATTTGCGAGAAGCCCCCAGACAACCTCAGCCAAACTTCGGAGCAAGGACAGGGTTCCTGGGGAGGTACAGATGGCCACGTGCACATACGCAGATGTGCGCATGCGCGCGCGCACACACACACGCACACACACACAGGCACACACGTGCACATGCGCACCTGACACATCTCAGGAGGTACCTCGAACATGTACATAAACACAAACACACACCTCAGGAGGGGACTGGGACACACACATGCACATGTACACACACACAGACACATCACACAGCTCAAAAAGGGCCTGGGACACACACATAGAGAGGAAACGCGCACAGACACATGTCATACACCTCAGGAGGAGCCCGGGATACAGATGCACATGTACACACACACACACACACACACACACACACACACACACACACACACATACATGCATCTCAGGAGGGGCCCAGGACTCACGCACACAGACGCTCAGGCTCACCTGTGAAGAACAGGTGCCTCTTGGTGGTCTCCTTCCGCTTCTCCAGGCAGGGGTTGAGCAGCCGCAGCAGCTGCAGCACACGCTCCTCCCGGCGCGACTCGGTCAGGCAGGCGTCGTTCATCACCAGGTAGGGGTAGATCTTGCCGTTGTGGCCGCGGATGTACAGCCTCCGCGCCGCGGTGTTGTGCTTCTGCACGATCTCCACCCTGGGCATGAACCTGGCGGACAGGACACATGCTGACCCCGAGACAGGCCCCACGCACGATGACCCCCGCCAGCCCTGGTGGGGAGGACGCGGGGAGCTGGGCCTGAGCTGGAGAACAGAGACGGGGCGGCGGGAAGCTGCGGCTCCCAAGGGCCGGGCCCCAAAGGGGAGTCTGGCCACGCAGCCCTGCCCAGCCCCAGTCTCAGGAGGGGCGCCGGAGGGCGGCGTGTGTGGGCGGGGGCGCTCACCGAGCGATCTTGATGTAGTAGTGCGTGGGCTTCGGCATCAGGAACTCCCCGGGAATCTCCACCTCGGCCGTCTGCGCAGAGAAATTGCTCAGGAAACGGCACTTTTCTTCTATGAGGAAGAATTTTGGAAGTTGCTTCGTTTTAGCTTCCAAGATTTTGATCCACTTTTTCAACTTTGAAATAAGATTATGAAGCTTCATCGATCCTGGGACACTGAAGTCAAAATCTTCAAGATAAAAGGTGAAAAGCAGCTTCAATCATCGGGTCACTCTCAACAGTCTTGTCCACCTCGGCCGACGCATCCTCCATGCCCACGAGGCCGGGGCTGACCCAGCCCTGCTCCCACAGATGCCAGGCCTGGGCTCACGGCCGATTCCGCAGGACGCTGGACAGCGTGTGGCCGTCCCAGGCAAGCACCCACACAGAGGCGGGTCGGGGACACCCACAGAGCCGCAGGGAGGGGTTTCATGCCAAGGACCAGAAGCACAAATCATTCACCCCACCACGCGCCCCCGAGGCAGCGGGAACCTTTCCTCGGCCACAGGGTCTGGCAGACAAGGCCCGGCCCTGTGTCCATGGCCGTGTTCTCCACTGCTGGGCTATTAGGGGCTGCAGGTGGGCCGTGAGGGTCCTCACCGACAGACCATGCTAAGGGGGGCTTTGTGCATCACCCCAAGGCGGGGGAGCCAGCGGGTCCCGGGGCCAGCGACGCAGACACGCGCGCTGAGGGGGAGCCGCCTGCTGTGTCCAGGGCGGGAAGGCGGGGGCGGCTGACTCACCGCTGGTGAACTGGCCCTTCAGCTTCTGGAAGACGGGGTCCTGCGCGGTGGCCTGCGCCCGCCGGGCCAGGGACTCGGAGGCGGCACTGGAGAACATGGTGGACACGTTGGAGACGTTCTCCAGGCCCACCCCGAACGTGCTCACCAGCTTCTTGACGAAGTTGAGTGTGTGGGGCGTGATCTTGGCGTCCGACACGGCGCCGCTCTTCTCGAACGCCACCGAGTAGCACTTGGCCAGGCCCTGCTGCAGCTGCCGGAGCACCTGCGGGAGAGCCCGGGAGTCACCCACCAGCGCTGGGCGCCCCGAGCCTCGGGGACAGCCCCTCCTCTCTCACAAGCCACAGCCCGCCGGGTGCTAGCCGGCAACGAGCCACTTGCTTCCCGGTGACCGCAACAGCCCGAGGAGGGGCCAGGCGTGCGCTGGAGCCGGACGCTCGGTTCCGGGCGGAAACGGCCTCCCGTCTCCGTCACCGTCCTCGCCAACTCCTCGCCTCCTGCTCCGCTGACCGAGGCCCCACGCAGGCGGGCTCCACGACCACCACACCGACTCGGAATGACCGGCTGACCCCCGAGGGGGACAGCCATGTCCCCTCCAGGAGAAGCCGCTTGCCCGGGCGGGCGGGGCCGGTACCTCTTCGTGCCAGTTCTCCCGGAACCAGACCATCTGGTCGACGATGCCTTCCAGGGAAGACAGCAGGGTGGGGTGGAGCTCCCGCTGCATGTGCATGATGCGGCTGCAGCGCCACATGGGCGCCGTCGCTCTTATGGGCCCTGGATCTGATGCAGAATGGGACTGGTTACCCACTGAGCTGGGCTGCTGCTGTCCAGAATCTGAGAGCGACACACACAACGCCCGCGTCAGCCCCGCCCGCTCCCGGAGCACACGCAGCCGGCCGGCCGGCCGGGAGGAGACGGGGCGGGGCGGGGCTCGGGGGGAGAGTGAGATGCCCCGCTCCAGAGCAACGGCCGCTCCCCCTGGGGGCCAGAGAGCACGTCTGTGACTCCGCTTGGAGGAAGAAGAAAGGCTGGAGCGGGCGCCCGAGCTGCACCCTGGCACGTCCACGGGGGGTTGGGGGGAGTATGGAAGACCCCTACTCTAGCTCGGAGAACCCGCCGGCAGCCAGGCCTGCTCGCTCATCTGGGAAAGTCAAACCGCAGTGCAAACTGCTATTTTATCATAAAGAGTCGCTTGCTACGTCAGAAATAGGTCTGAAACAAAATAACACTTGGGCCCCTATTTTCCACTTTCAGTTCACTTTCTTGAGAGGACAAGTGCACGAATCTGGGGGCAGCTGAGTCCAGGCGCAAGGGGACAGACCACGTCCTCGCAGGTCCCTCTGCCCCACTCGAGGGCCATCTCCTACTCTGAGAACAAGCTCTACCATCCCGTCAGGTGACCATTATGCCGATTCTTCTGACAGCCAAAGACGTTCTTTAAAACCGCAACAAAATACCACGGGCTGAGGGCGCCCTGGGACAGGGAGGGAGGAGTGGCCCCTGGCGGAGCGCGGGTGCTGGAGCCATTTATGCAGGAAACCCGACCAAAATAAAATTTAAAAACTAACAAGGCAACAGAGACCATGCACCGTTACGGCTCGCCCGAGGGAGCCAGACCCCAGAGCCAGCCGTCGCTACAGATGGCATTTCTTACGGACGACTCAGAGGACGATGCCACTAGGACTACAGGCCCCCCAAGTGGCCTCTCCCTGGCTAAGGGCAAGACTGACCCGTCCCCAAGGCCAGACGTGGCCGCATCCCAGGGGGCCCGGCCCGCACCTACCGCTCTTGTAGCGCTCCCGCTGCTCTATCTTCAGCGTCAGGTAGAGGGTCCGGATGGGGAAGTAGACCGCCTGGGGGTACACACGTCCAACCTGCTCGGAGACGGGGGAGGGGGCGCTGCTCGTGACCTGGGCAGCTCGGCGAGAACAGCCAGCATGGCCCTGAGCAAGCAGCTGATCTTCCCAAGCAGGGAAACTTCCTGTTTAGCTTCAGAAGCCCCAGCGCCGAGAGCTGGCTCATGCGGACGGCCCCACACGGACCCTCAAGCACCAGGAGTGACCCCTGAGCACTGAGCTGGTCACTCACTGAGTGAGCCTCTGAGCACTCCTGGGGCTCAGAATCAAAACCAAACCCCCTGCACAGAGCACTTCACGAGACTGCCAGAGACCGTTTCTGACCGAAGAGCATGTCCCGGGGGCCTCGAGAAACTCGAGTCTCTGGATCTCACTGAGGCAGGAACAGGAGGACACAGAACGACACCAGCTGTCCTGCTGCAGCTCTAGGGGAATGGGCGCAGCTAAGGGAGAGTAGCAGTCAACAAAACCCAAGGTCCACACTAAGGGAAATCATCAAACCGGGCTCTAAGGCTCCCACAAAACGGCTAACTGGCTAGAACTGTGCCCCAGGCCTCTGGCGCCTGTGAAAGTAGGAGGGGCCTGGCCGCTGGCCCGGGCAGCCGGCTAAGGACAGGGAGTGGGGACCGACAATACCAAGTAAGATCGACCCCGCAGCAGAGACACTCGGACGGAACGGCAGCACCCAGGAGGTAAGGCGAAGGGGAAATAAAGCCCAGTCTGGGCAGGAGGGGGTGCTCGACCTCGGAGTGTAGGTTCTGCGTGGGGGTTCAAGGCCAGGCACCCTGAACAAGCACCGGGGCAACCCTAGGCGGAGCCAGAACTGTGGACACCACAAACAGTGTTTCTGCACCAAGAGCGAGATGAGTGGGAGGGACAGACGGGGGCAGGCCCTGGGCAGGCCCACTGCCGCTCACTCGGACAAGTCCCGGCGGTCACCATGCAGCTCGGGTGTGGGCAGGCGCCCAAGAGGGGCTGTTTCTGGTTCTCTTCTCTAAACTGAGCCCTGATGAAATCTTGGGGACTGGAGGGGGCACCAGGGGTCAAACAGGGGACGACCACATGCAAGGCAAGATCCTAAACACTTATGCTGTCTCTCTCTAGCCCCATGGCTGGGTTTTATAAGAAACAAACACGAGGTGTGGTCATCTCAGATGAGATGCACTCGCATCTGCCGCTGGGCTCCTGCCTCCCCACAGCCCTCAAGAAAGAGGAATATTCCGAAACCACTGACTAGAGGAGGGAAGCCACTCTCCAGGCCTGCTGGACTGTCCACGCCAGCCCGCTCAGGCGATGTCCCTGCTCAAAGAACAGCAGCCCCCAGTGCTGGATGTCCAGGCCCCGTGATGGGCAGGAGAGCAGCTCACAGCCTCGGAGACGCTCAAGCACAAACGGTCATCCTAGTCCTGCGATGCTGATGTTTTATCCTACACTCGAGTTTAAGCAACTGCTGTATACCAAGTGCCGTAAGCCTCACTCTGCAAGTTCCGTCTGACTTGCTCGCTATGTACGGCGTGCACGCCCCTCTGCAGAGTGGGAACCGAGACCATTATGTGGCTGATGGAGAATCCCGTCACTCCCACCTGGCTGATGAGGTTCAGGAGCAGCTTCCCCTCGGAGCCCACCAGGCAGGTGAGCAGCTGTGGGATCCAGGACAGCCACTGGATGGGGGGCACGCCGATGCAGTACTTGTCCACAGCATCTGCCAGAGTGTTTTTGTCATCGTCGAAGCTCAAAAGCCACAGCACCTAAGACAGAAAGAAAAATTCCGCAATTCAGTGAAAATTCTGAGGCTCTTAGTCCAGCTGAGAGATGAACAGAAGCCGGGGAGACGTGAAAACGCTGGGTTTCCCCCCTGGTGCACCCTCAAACACTGAGCACCAGTGGGTGTGACCCCAAAACAAACCAACCAGACCACCGGGGTCCTCAGTGGCGGTGTGGAAAAGCACCTACGAGAGCCCTCGATGCAGGGAGCCCGGCACCGCTCACAGCGTGGGCACGGAGTGTAGTGCTCATCGGGGTACACCAGGTGCCAGCAGGCCCGCCCGCCGGCCAAGGGCAGTCAAGAGCCTTCCAGACGGCCAAAAGCAGATGGCCAGGCCTGCCCACCTGCTAGTTCACATTGGTGACCTCCCCAGTAAAATGGTCCTTGCCAGGGGGCTAAGAGGAAGATGGTGCCGGCGTGACACCGGGGAGGTCCCTGTGACGCTCTCAGCCTGCTCCCGCCTGGCTCACAAACGGGCCAGACCAGACCTGAGGCCGAGGAACCTACAAGCTGCAGCCCTTCGGGGACTGGACAGAAATGCAGAGCGATGGCGCTCCCTGCAAGGGTCTGCATCTGCCCTCTGGGGAGATGGAAGGAAGCAACCCTGGAGGAACAGCAACTTTGCACCCTGGGCCTGGCACCCAGTGCTTGGCGTCCCCTACCATGAGAGCAGCGGCCCGGGGAGTCCGGCGGGGGAGTCCTCGGGGCAGATGCACCCCCGAGTGGACTCCAGGGAGGGCACCGCACTCGACCCCACGGCCGACTCTGGGCCCAGTGCTGCTGCTCAAAGCCCCGAGACCCAAGTAATGTCCAGCAGGCAGGAGAGGAGACCACGGCCCCAGCGGGCCCCACCCGGGCTGGGCTCGGGCCAAGTGAGCAGCCGTCTCACCTTGGCAAGGTACTTCCTGGACTTGCTCTCGTTCTGGTGCCGGCACGCGTGCAGGTAGCAGGTGATGGCAGACACCCCCAGGTGCAGCTGCCGCTCCTTCACGAAGATGTTCTCCAGGTAGTCGCCCCACATGGCCCAGGCCTTCACCAGCACGTCGTGCATTTGGACAGCCGCAGAGAAGGCTTTGTTGGCCTCCTCCGACCTGCGGACACACCGGCAGGGGTCACAGGTCAGTCTGGCCGAGCCCCTTGGAGAATCCATGCACGTCACACATTCAAACTGTGTGCCCCTGGTGTTTGAATACGGTATAACTGAGACATAAACCTGAGAACTCTGTAACTTTCCACATGGTGATAAAATTTAAAAAAATAATAATAATAATAAAAAAAAATTGAAAAAAAAAAAAAAGACAAACTGCGTGCCCCGGGCACCTGTGAGGCACGGGACAGGGGTTCCTTGACACGGGACACCCGGCCCCCGGGAGCACTGATGGGCTTCTCTCCGGAGCCTCCCGTCATGAGTGAGGAATGCGCGACTGTGGGCTTTCCCACCACCTGAGGCTCCACCATCCACCTGCGCTGAGGCAGGGCCAGGCAGCTTCTTCGAGTACGGCCCATCTTCAACGCGGGGATGATTAATTTTTGGGGGGAGGGGGGAGGGATTGTCAAAACAATCTTGTTTGCAGGGACCAAGTTGAAGAACACTTCCTGGCTCTGCAGTCACCAAGAGCCCTAAGGAGTGGCGAGACTGTGAGGGCCTGGCATAGGACAGACACACGTCAGTGGGCAGAACCGAGTGTCCAGAACAGACTGCTCATCCCTGGCCAGCTGATTCTCATCAGGGAAGCCAAGGCCATCCCAGAGTCTTTCTGCAGCAAGGGGTGTGAGGAGCCAGACTCTATGCCTGTGGGACGGAGCTGGACCATGAGCTCAGGCACGTGTGGAGACTCCCAGTGTATACTAAAGACCAAGGCCAATCTCTTAAAAACCACAGCAGTAAAGGCAAAGCTGCTTTAGGAGCAAGACTAAAAAAAAGTTTAAGTCACGGGAGGAAAAGCAATATACTGGACTTCATTAAAATGATAAATCTGTGCATCAGGACCCCGCTGAGAGAGGGCAGGGACAGCACAAGGAACGCAGGGCGTGTTGCGTATTGACGCTCAATCTGAAAGCGCCACACGAGGGCAGAGAGGACTCAGACAGAGCCAGATACTCCACGGGCACGGGCAGAGGGGCCGGGGAACAGCAACAGGGCGCCTGGCCAGCGGGCGTAGGGTCCTGGGCCCCACCCGAGCCCCACCCAGCCCCAGGCACCCAGGTTGTCCTGGTGGCCCTGCCAGGCCCACACACCAGGACAAGGCTGAGAGGGCACGGCTGGGAACATGCCCAGCTGTGGGGCATGCTGGGGACAGAGCTGACAAGTTGGGGACTGGGCTCGGCCGTGGGGCTCAACCTGGCTCTGGTGTCCCCCAAACCACAGGCTCGGCTGCACGAGGTAGCGCTGGCATGTGTGGGCAGCAGCGGTGATGCGGCCCCGGGCTCTGTTCCTGAGCCCCTGCCTCCCTTGTCCTTCCCAGGTGCTAAAGTACACAGCCGGGGGGTGTCAAGCCCCGCCCACCCCACGCCACCTGCTAATGAAGCAAGCGAGGAGCGCCTCAGGAGGAGTGAGCCGCTCTCTGGAGAAGATGCGGGATTGATTCCGTGTCATCACCGGCTCTGGGAAAGGACTCTAAGCATTGCGGTGGCTGCCGCACGGCTCCACCCTCGGGGAGCAGACACGAGACTCGGGAACAACTCGTTTTTTTTTTTTCTTTTTTGGGTCACACCTGGCGATGCTCAAGGGACCATATGGGATGCTGGGAATTGAACCCGGGTTGGCAGCGTGCAAGGCAAACGCCCTCACCGCTGTGCTATCACTCCAGCCCCGGGAACGACTCTTAAAGTCACGCTGATTTTTAGCTCTGGCTTCCCACTGACCTGAAGTTACAGAGAGCTAGTCTGATCATACACTGCCTAGTTGGGTTTCCTCATCTCACGAGACACTTACTTGTTGATCTGTGCCAAGAACATCCCCTTCAGAGCATAGAACTCAGCCGTCATCTCTTTTGTAAAGTACTTTAAGTTTGTAGATTCAATAACTTCAAGGCCCTGTTTTTAGAAACAAGAAATGGGAAAATTCTAACAAGATCTAGACAATGATATAAATAAGTCATTGAGATGCTCACCTCCTCACGGCCTGAAGGTCACTGAAGGTCACTGGCTCAGCATGCAAAGCTGCTGAGAGCTGCTTACCAGTGACAAAACCTACTCACTGCCCAAAGCAACGGGTCAAACCCAACCCAAGGCCTCACGACAGATACACCCCTGACCCCTTGCAAGAATGATTTACACTGAACCACTGGTGCTCACCTCAGGCCTGGCCTCAGGGTTCCTCTCCCCCCAACCCCCCGCCGATTTATGGAGACCAGAGACCAGGAAATGCTATTCAAACACGAGCAATTTCCTTTTCTGTTTTTTCCCTTTTGGGCTATATGCTCAGGGGTTACCCCTGGCTCTGCACTCAGGAATTACTCCTGGCAGTGCTCAGGGAAACATGGATCGAGTGGGCTGTGTGCAAGGCCAACACCCTCCCTGCTGTCCTACGCTCTGGCCCCTCCTGTCCGCTTCTTGCTTTGGAAGGGCTATTTTCCTTAAGCTCCATCTGTAGAAAGTTCCAGTCCTCATGCCCTCCGTGATGAGAGCAGGGGTCTGCGGGCACAGACCCCCGCATCGGCACGCACCTGCATACACTCATTCTTCCCCATGACTCCCGCCAGCTGCAGGTAGCACTTCACTTGCTGGCGAATCTTCTGGAAGCAGTCCACAATAGGCACGGTTGGAATCGTGTGGATGCGACTCAGTATATCCAAAGCCACGTTGACCAGCCCTTGTTTCCGGGCGATCTTCCCATACTGGATGATGGCTGAGGCCGAGGCGTGTACCCCGAGCATGGCGTTATTCGAGCTCGGGTCATGCTGGGAGCTGTTCTCGTAAGCCGTGACAATCGCTGGGGGGTCGGGAAACAAAGCTGTCAGTCCCCGAAGGCTTCAGAGCCCCCTACAGCGACACTGAGTCTCAGCACCTTGTTCCTTACTCGGGATTCGAGTGAAAAAACACACATGGCGTATGGAAGCAGGGGGCGCGGCGATGAAGCCCGCGTTGCCTTTCCTCACATTTGATACTCAAAGAGCTGAAAAGCACCGTCCCAGCTAGCTCCACTATGAAGGTCAGACTGCCCAGGTGCTGGACACGGGGACACGTCACCAGCCACCGGTGGGCGGCCCTCGCTCAGGGCCCTCACGGCCAGCACCCCCGGTGTAAGAGGCAGCGTCTGCTCTGACTAAAAAAATCTTAGCAGGTCAGAGGGTCGGGGGGACGCCGCCTCCTTCTCCTCCCTCGTCCCCACCGAAAATACAGGAAACCCGGTAAAAACCCACACGGACACAGACTCGAAGACGACATGAGAGCAGAAGAGCGGGCGTCTGGGGAATTACATGGTGGAGGCATGCCGGACCAGGTCGGTTTACCCTGGTAATGGTGCTGCCGCCACATGAAGACGCTGCTCCAGTGCGACAAGTCGTCGGACACGATGGGCAGCCGGTTCCGCCACGTCTTCACCACCGTCTTCATGTCGTGCAGGCTGTTGCTGCGGCCCAGGTTGGCGGGCTGCAGCCCCGCGTTGATCTGGGCCGCCTCCTGCAGCTCGATGATCTGCTGGGCGGCCTGGGTGGGGACGGGATGGGGGAGATGCGGCGTGGGTGACCCCAAAGACCAACGCGGGGGACCCCCGAGCGCCAGCACACAGCTGCCCCCAGCCACACTCGGCAATCAGGAGCCCGGGACAGACCACGCGTGGCCGGTTCCCAGGATCCTGGCCAACTGCCCGGGACGGACAGTGCTTCCGAGTCCTCCCGCTCCGGGGCTCGGTCCTTTCCTCGGACCCTCGGCCAGCCTGAGCCCACCCTCCTGGGGCTGCCCCTCCCCCTGCCCAGACAAGGCCCAGTTCTGGGCCTGCCCAGGTTCTGCCCCTCTAGAAGGCCTCGCTCCATTCTGCTCCCGCCGCAGCACTGACCCTGAGCTTCCTGCCCTTTGTCTTAGAGTGGATGTCCTCTGCCTCAGTGGATGCTCCTTTGGGAAGGATCCATCCTAGCTTTTCTCAGGGGATGACCAGAGGTGACCAAGACACGAAGACACGTCACCCAGCCACCAGGTGGCCCTCGTTCAGGACCCTCACAGCCAGTGCCCCCTAAGCAAGAGGCAGTGTCTGCTCTGACTAGAAAAACCGTAACAAGCCAGGCGTGGGGGTGGGGATGCCGCCTCTTCCCCTCTCTAATCCCCCAAATATAGGAAATCCGGTAAAGACCAACACAGAGCCTAGTTCAGTACTTAGTATCCCTCTGACCCTCATCGAAGCCTGATCATAAGAACTTTTTTCTTTTTTGAGGGAGCTCACACTCGGCAATGCTCAGGGGTTACTCCTGGCTCTGCATTCAGGAATTACTCCTGGCAGTGCTCGGGAGACAATACGGGATGCTGGGAACTGAACCCAGGTCAGCCGCACACAAGGCAAACGCCCTCCCCGCTATGCTATTGCTTCAGCCCCCCTGCTCATGAGAACTTGCCTGCCTGGCTCGAGTTCAAGTTCAGGCCCTACACAGGAATTTCGGAAACCCCACCACAGGCTTGCTAACACCAGGTCATGCCCTCGAAAACAGCTAACTTCCTGCAATAGCATTCAAATACCCCCAAGTCACCGTCAGAAATGGACACTGAGCGTGCAGTGCATTCTGCCAGACTTCCATCAGCATGATGTCCGCTGTCCCCAAGGAGACAGTGCACGAACAGCTACCCTCTGCTCTCCATCCCACAAATGGTCACCAGCGACCAGTTCCCCAACCCACAGACGAGCCCCATCTGGCTAAGTCACACACATGGGGCCATACGCCCAGTGTCCTTCTGCGTCGGCCTTCAGGCTACCGTCCTGTGCTCTGACCCATGTTCCAAGGCGAGGCTAGACACTGGTCTGACCTGCGCCCCACCAACTGACGGCGGCTGTTCGGCTTCCACATGTGGGTCTCTAGGAATGCGGAGAGCCTCTTCAGACGGTGTTTTAACTCTCCCTGCTCTGCAATGACCCTGACCCTGCCCAGGCCCGAGAGTAACCAGAGGCTGGTATTAGCCAGCTCCTCTCACACTGAGAGCGTTTTCCTATTTCCGTGCGATAATCTTTAACCCAAGACTCTAACAGCAACTCACCCTAATAACTAACTCTGGACAATATGGAAGGAAAAACCCACTCTCAATAAAAGCTTTAAAATAACTTAAAATTCTAGATGTTATAGATAGGCAAGAAAAAAAAAAAAGCCTGTTTCACTGAATGCCAAGTCCACTGTGGAGCCAGGGAAATGCTGCTGAGCAACCATCCTGCCCTGCTAGAGCAACTATCCGATGATAAAAAGCCAAATTCATAACCAGTCAGTCTCACGACCACTCTTTCAGGAGAGAAATGACTCTGTTCTGAACTGTCGCTTGAGTCAAAGAGTCAACGGCCTCTGCTCCGGGCCCAGTACTGATGAACAGGCTGAGGCCGGCAGAGGCCCGGGAGGCGGGCATGGGGCAGACGGGGGCTTAGCTACAGTCACTGCTGCGGGGAGCAGGAGGAGGCTGGGCATGGCTGTGCCACATGCTGGAACCCCCCCAGCCAACCATCTCCAAGATGGTTCCAGACGGGGCCGCTGATGGGGAAGAAAATCCCCAAGGCAAAACTGAACCATCCCAGCTGCGGACGTCCAACCCCGAGGACACGGGGCCCACCTGCAGCAGTGGCGTGTGCACGTGGGACACCACGTGGGGCAGCCGCCGCCACTCTCGGATGGCCAGGCTGCTGGCCATCTCCACCAGGCGCTCGATGAAGCTGAGCTGCTGTTCCTCGGGATGGCAGATGGCCAGGTAGCCGCGGTACATGTTCACCTTCCACGCCATCTCCTTGGGGCAGCTGACCTCCACCTGGCAGGGACAGAGCGAGGCCGAGGGGTCAGAGGGACGAAATGAAACGGCAGATGAGCCAGACAACTGCAGAGACAAAGCCGGAGGAGCTCGCGCTCTCTGGGGATGCAGCTTGACCGCCGCTCCCGGGTACAAGGCGGTCACTTGGCCATCTTCGAGCCCCACAGGTCTGCCCAGCGGCCACAGGCCTTCATCTCCCCACGGATCCTGGGACCAGCCGGGCTCCTCGAGCGATGCCAGGAGCCCGAACCTGCCACTTCCCACTGTCACCGGATGATGAACTAACAATCTGCAGGACTCAGAGCTGGGAACAACGTGGCAACAATAGGTAACGCCCCCTGCTGCCCGAACGCCAGCCTGTCCCCGCCAGGAGGCATCTCACGGCCGCTCACCTGCACCAGCGCCTCCTTCATGGCCGTCCAGTTGGACACCCGCCAGGCACACTCCAACACCAGGTACGGGTTGATGTGGCCCTTGGACTGGCCGTACTCAGTCAAGGCTTCCCACTGGTTCAGCTCCTTAGAGCACCTGCAAGACCAAACCCTCAGTCACCCCCAGACCGGCAGGCTGGGAAGGGCAGGGCTGGGGCGCAGGTCATCTCTGTCCCTCCACAGACAGAGGACACTCTCCCCAGCACGCAGGACCAGGCTTCGGAGAGCACCAAGGCCAACTGAGCATACATGGCCAGCTTCTGCAGCGGACACTCCAGGCTCTCGGCTCTGAGGGTGGCCACTGTCGGCTGAGGAAGCCACTTGGTCTCCGGGAACCAAACCATAGCAGACCCAGCCCGGGCGCGGGCGCAGCCCCACCCACCGGATCCAGTGGTCCTCCCAGAGCTGGTACTCCGGGAAGATGGCCGGGGACGCGCTGCTCCGCTCGTGCTCCTTCTTGGCTTTATCCATGGCTTTCTCGTAGGACTCCTGGGCCTGGGGGGAGAGCGCCGTCAGCCTTAGTTCAGCAGAAGCTCACATGCAACCTCTGCTCCTCACTGACCAGGGCAGCTGGACCACGGGCTGGGGTCACCCCAGCTCCTTCCCTGAGCAAAGAGGGCGTCTGAGCCCCCACTCGGAGCAGAGCCGCACCCTGGAGGGAGGCTCGTCCTTCAGCCACAGGCCACAGCCCGGCTCATGCCTCTGAGTGTCCTACCATGGTCGAGAGCCGCGTCTGGGGACGGTGGCCTGCAGCTCTGAAGGCCACGACAAGGACGACACTTTAAATGCCGAACGCAATCCACCTTCCATTACCGACCAAGAGAAGGATCGGGACGGGTGTGGAACGGCCAGAAGCTGCCCTCTTCGGGATGCTTCACCCAAGCTCTTCCCGCGCAGGACAAACAAACACGCCAGACTAGAACCTAGGGCCGGGGATGTGGCCTGCGGCCAGGAGCACACCCTGCATCGTGGGACGGGGCCCCACCCCTCGAACCGCGCAGGGAGAGACGCCAGGGCTGCGGCACACCTGCTCGAAGAAGCCGTGCTGCTCGTAGGCGATGGCGCTGGCCGTCTCCGAGTACTTGCAGCGCTTCTGCCACAGGCCTGCCCACATGTCCTCCTCCTGCAGCAGCGCGTAGAGCTCCGCCAGCGAGTCCAGGATCTCCTGCAAACAGCAGGGGCCGAGTGCGGGGCGGCCAGACGCCCACCGCCGCCCGCAGAGCAGCCTCGCCGCAGGGGCCGGGGTTCAAACCCCGGCACCACCCAGAGCCCCGAGCCCAGAGTCACCGGCCTAGGAGCACCGCAGGGGCCAACGGGAAGACTCACCTGCTGAGGCGGCGTGATGCTCTCCTGCTCGTAAAATTCCGTGGTCTGCTTGGGCTTGATCTGGAGGCTCAGGCCCTTCTCGAAAGCCTGGTGCTCCAGCATGAGCGTGGAGCGGAACCAGAGGTTGTGCGTCTTGCCCAGGTACTTGAGGACGCAGGGCCGGATGGGGATGGGCGGGACGCACTGGGACATGGCCTCTACAAAGCAGTTGAGGGCGCTGGGCTGGCAGTCCCGCTGCACCTGGTGGCTGCCGCTGCACAGGAACGGGCTGATCTCCCCGGCCAGCGCCTGTGGGCGAGAGCCCGGCCACGGGGACACGGTCACAGCAGGTCCCCGCCCGCAGCAGCTCCGTTGGGGCCTGGACCCCCCTCCCCCAAGTATTTATCAGACACTCCGCCAGCCCTGCCCACTCACGTGCTGCTGCCGGTCTGACAGGATCTTCCACAGCCGGGGGAACAGCTGCACCCATGTCTTCTCGGCCAGGGTGGTAGAAATGTGGCACAGCTGGACAAAGGCGCTGAGCAGGGCCCCGGTCTGCGAGAGAGAGGGATCACGGCTGGGCCCAGCCCTGGACTCCCAGCTCCATGCTCCTGCCTGCGACTGCCCCTCTGCCCAGCTGCCCCTCCCACCCCCGCCTCTATGGAGCTGAGGGGAAGGTCCAGGCACCAACCCCACGGGAACTCGGCCCCGCTATGGAGTCATGGTCAGGGCTCCACGACACACCAACAGAACCATCTGGCCCAACACCCCAAACACAACTCTAGGAAAGAGGGCTGGAGAGAAGAATAGGGAGCTGGAGCGATAGCACAGCGGGTAGGGCGTTTGCCTTGCATGTGGCCAACCCGGGTTCGACTCCAGCATTCCATACGGTTCCCCGAGCACCACCAGGAGAAATTCCTAAGTGCAGAGCCAGGAGTAACCCCTGAGCACCACTGGGTGTGAGCCAAAAAGCCAAAAAAAAAAAAAAAAAACCACAAGGAACAGAGAAAGGTGCCCGTGGGGACCTGGCTCAGTCCCCGGCACCCCCAAGGGGACCTGGGCAAACCCCAACACAGCATCCTCCAGCCCCTCTGCCTCCTGAGCACCACTCGGAGACCCGGGGGCGAGGAGAGAAGCATCACATGTCACACAAAACAGGGAGCAGGAGACCCCTCAGGCCGCGCCCGACCCGCACTGGCCTCGCCCACTGCACACACCTTCACCTCACGGAGCGTGTCCAGAAACTTGTCGTGTCTGTTGGTCAGCATGTGCAGCTGGTTCCCAATGTCCTTCTCGGAAAGCTCCTTGGTTTTGGGGGTGCTGGTCTGATCCCCGGGGGCCAGTTCAATGTCTATCTCCACATCCTGGAACACACGCCAACGCACCTCAGGACATCAAACAGTTCAAGGAAACCCTGCGACGCAACTAAATGGAAACCTGCGTCCACTTTCACTAGGAAGGGTTTGGTTCTCCGGGAGCGGACGGCACAGCCTGCCAGGTCCATCCACGCAAGGGGAGCCCAGCTGCAGCCCAAGTCAAAGCTGTCAGCGTATCGGCACATGCCCTGGGCAATGAAATCACGCCAATGGTGACCACGTGTTTACCTCAGCCGAGAGCAGAGACAGAGACACGGGATCGCAAGGTGGCTCGACGAGAGCTCGGCCGCATCACACGAGGAAGGAAAAGGGGACAGAAGGACCGAGTGGCCTGGTGTCAGCGCGACTCCTGCAGCACTCCCGACCGGGCAGGGGCGAGGCTGTCTGCATGGCAGCCCCAGGGCTCTGTGCGTGCCAGTGACCGCACTGCCCAGTGGCTCCGAGACTCGGGCAGTGCCTCCGCTCTGCAGGGCGAGGCCCAGGGAGGCCCACAGCGGGACAGAGTTAAGCCCAACAGCCACACGGGGGCAGGGGGGGTTGTCGGGGCGTTGCCTGTAAGCGTATCAGGGAGACCCGAGAGAGAGGTGTGGCGCCGCGGCCCCGCCCTCACCTCCTCCTTGGACTCGCTGTTCTCACGCTCCCTCGGCTCCTGCTTCACGTGTGTGACCATGGCGAAGGCGGCGCGGTCGTGGCTGTCCGCCAGGTTGATGACGTTGGTGATGGATGGCAGCATGGCTCCCTGGCAGCTGGTCCCAATGGACGTGCCCTTCTCACACACGGCCAGGAGCAGCTGCAAGAGACGCTCGTCAATGGACGCCCGGACTCGGGGGTGGCGAAGCCCAAGGCTCCCACGCTCTTGGGACGGTCCCGCTGCGGCTTCTCCTCCTCGCAGCTCCCACACACGTGGCCCAGCCCGGCAACGCACCGCCCACCTCCTCAGCCCCTTAGTGGGGCTCCCAAGACCCTCCCGGATCCAGCACCTCCCACCCACAGCCCACCCCCAGCACCTCCCCCCGGCACCCACACACACGCACCCCCCACACAAGGGTTTATCATGTGCCAGCTCTACGCAGTGACCTCAGGTGGCAGGACAAGCCCAACACCACACAGACAAGCCCCCGGTGGCGGCACCGGCGCCAAGGAATCGCAGCTGAGAACAGTGCCTGCACTTGCGGGGGAGCAAGAAGGCAGCACGGCAGGCGCCCAGTAGGGGAGGAGCCAGGCGGCATTCAGAGGGCAGGGCTGGCCGGTCAGCCGGAGCCAGCAACATCCCTGCAGGCTAGATTCTATGCTGGACACCACGGGGAGGAGTGGCACGCGCCTTCAATCTGGCCGGGGGGGAAATGCTCCCGGCAGTGCTCAGGGGACACAGGGCCACTCCTGGCAATCCTCATGAGCACATGGACAGTCAAGGCTCGGCGGCACTGGGCCTTCCCAGGGCTACACCGGCGGCACTTGGGGGGCCAGGCTGTGCCAGAGACTGAAGCAGGGTCCTGCAGACACTCCCCGATACTTATCTCCCCGGCCGCCTCTTAACAAGCAAAGTGGGGTGGGTGTTCGCCCCAGCTCCCGAGGGATGGCCCTCACCCCTTCCTACCAGTAAAAGGCTGAGAGTGCTGGCAAGAAACCTTCAGAGCACACAAGCAACTAACGATGCTTTTCCCAGTGCTGGGATCAAGCCCAGAGCCTCCCTGCTAAAGGCAAGTGCTCTACCCGTGAGACAACATTCATGTTTTATAAAATGAATCATGTATAAACCACAAAATTTTACTCAGCTTTCTTATTAAAATACTGAAAGTCACTTAAAAACAAAACCTCCAAGAAAATAAGGCTTTCTGTCTTCCTTCCTCCAGACATTACAAGTTTTACCGCAGAGATTTTTGTTGTTTTTTGGTTTTGGGGAGGCCCACACCCTGTGCTCAGGGGTTATGACTGGCTCGGGGACCCTATGGGATGCCAGGTTCCAAAGCTGGGTCTGCTCCTGCCAGGAAGCACCCTCCCGCTATCCCATCTCTCCGGCCCCGCGGCAGAGGTTTCTAAGGCATCTCAAGCAGGGACCCCAGCCCCGGGAGTGCCAGCCTGACCCACCTCGATGCACTGCTTGACCCAGAAATGGTTCCCCATGGCCTCCCAGTTCTGCGAACAGGTCAGGTACAGCAGCCGCTCATACACTCGGCGCTTCATGGAGTTGTCGAAAACCTCGAAAAACTTCGCCCTGATGAGCGGCTGGGCGCAGCGCAGGCCGGAGAGGAAGGCGGGCTCGAGCTTGGCCGTCAGCTCACTGCCAGACAGAGTCTCGTCCCTGTGACCAGAAACAGCACAACAAGCTCACGCAGGGCGGAGGGCGGCCAACAAGACGCGCTGACGCCCCCAGCGCCAGGAAAGCCGTGGGCCCCGGGAACCGCGCAGCCCACACGGCGCTTCCAAAGGGCCTTTCCTGCCCCCGGACAGCGAAGGGCTCGCTAATGTACGTGGCATTCACGGCTCTGTACACAAATGAATACTTTTTTTTTTTTTTTTTTGCTTTTCGGGCCTCACCCAGCGATGCTCAGGGGTTACTCCTGGCTCTGCACTCAGGAATCACTCCTGGTGGTACTCGGGGGACCATATGGGATGCTGGGAATCGAACCTGGGTCGGCTGCGTGCAAGGCAAACACCCTCCCCACAGTGCTATTGCTTCGGCCCCACAAACAAACACTTACTCTTTAAAGATTAAAAAGCTATGCTATGTTGGCTGGTTAGAAAACGTAAGAACGACATGACATTTGATTAATCTATAGTACCTGTAGACGTAATTAACAAGGTCTAAAAACTGGGCATTTAATTCAAGGTCTTCAGGGAAGCGTTTTTCTATGTAGGTCATCATTTTCACAAGCAATATGGATTTCTCCCGGAGAGTAGGTGTCTGTGAAAACCAATTTTTTCAAAAAAGAAATATCAATACAGACGTGTGTGAAAGTCCAGCAGTCTCCCTGCTTTGCTACCTGTTAAGCGCCACACATTTTTCAAGTGAAATAAGAAAAACTGAAAGCTAATGCCTCTATCTTTGGGTGCTTAAGTCAACACAGATAGAAACACATTGTCCTCGGGGGCTAGCTCACTGTGGAGAGCGACCGACCGTCACTGCTCACCAGCCGACCCGAACCAGCAGTGCTACCGCCAGGACCATGCAGAGCTCCCTTTGCCACTATGAAAGAGCAACAAGGTTCACTGGGCATTTTAACAGAAGCAGAAACACAGTAAGATGATCAGCTAGTTAGCTCGAATTTCTAAAAACAGTAGAAAAAAGTCCAAAGAAAAACCTCTTTAGATGCAAAAAGCAAAAACAACCCAAAACAAATAATAATTAAAAAACCAGTAGACCCAGAATAGACTGGAATAAAATAAATAGAAATAAATTAAAAAAAAAAAACAAACAGAAGAACACCAATTTGTGTCAGAACTTTCTAGAAGAACTGAGGGGGCAGCTTCTGAAATGCCTTCCACACACTGGGCAGTCACGGAGGCAGTCCCAGAGCGCTCCACTTACCTGATTGGCTGCCATCGGGGAATTATTTTTCACCCATTCTTCCACGATTTTAACCACAGCGCGGAGGATCTTGGCGTCGGGCGATTTCTCAATGAGGGAGGTGAGGATGGCCTGGATGAAGCTCTTCCTCATCTCCATGCTCATCACGGCCAGGCGTGTCTTCACCAGCTCCAGGCTCAGCATCACCAGCTCACTCGTCCCTGGGCATGCAAAGACCAAAGACCACACCGGTAACTCCCCTACCTCAAGGACACAGCGAAGGGGACACAGAGCACCTGAGTCCCAGGGCACATTCATGGCACGCGGCCACCAACCAGCTCTCAGGAGGGTCCATCACCCCCAGGCCCCATGGCCCACAGCTCAGGTCTGAAATGTGCGATTTAACGCTTCTTCACAATAGCGCCTCTGAGGAAGCAATCTGTTTTCTAACGAAATAGGTGACTCACTGGTGAATGTGTCTAGTCACATCAATGTCTGACCGCTTTAAAATTTCTTCATTCTGGCATTCACACAACTTAAAGGCGGTCACTTGGAACACTGAGAGTCTTGGCTTGTTCTTCAAGCCCACGTTCTCCCTTGAACGAGTACTCGTCACTGTTTCTCTTTGCTCCTTGCAAGGCTCATGTTCCCGCTTGAATCTACTTCCTTTTTCTCATCTTTCTAAGCAGTTTTTATTCAATAAAACCTTGCCTGACTTAAAATACAAACCAATCGGCTCAAACCCTCACTGTTGAAGAGAAAGGCTAAGAAACCACAGGCAGTAACAGGAATTCATGCTCCCTTTGGAACCTGACTCAGTCAATGCCCTTAGAGAACTGGAGCTGTGGTAAACATGAGGAGGCCCACGCTTGTCACCTGAGGTTGCTTCTGTGCTCCCGGAGGCCGCCTGTGGGTTCAGGTGCTCCCGAACCATCTTCTGGAGGGAGCGCATGAAGACAGAGATCAGCCTGTCGATGTAGCTCGGGTTGTTGCTGCAGGCCGACTTGAGGATCATGAGGGTCCCTGAAACAGAGTAAGGGCAAGGGATTGTGGCTTTTTCCGAGTTTAGAAATCTTGAGAAACGTGTGCTAAATTGAAAAATGGGCTGTTGACTAAAGCACAAACTAATTCCTAATTCAACATACACTTTTACAGGGCATATTCTACATATCAGAAGCACAAGATTTTCAGACTGGAGAAATAGTGCAAAAGGTGAATGGAACACAGGCTTCACACGCAGGAGGCCCAGGTTCGATCCCTGGCACCACATGCGGTCCCCGTGAGCATGGATCACCCCACAGCACTGCAAGATATGGACCGAACACCCAGACACCACAATCCATGAGAGCATTATGCTCTCACTCCTAACTTGTCATGATCTCTGCATCACCATGATGAGAAGATGTTTCTGTGACTCAGCAGAAACGAGAATCCGCCCCCTTCACTCCTGGCACTCACTTTGAGTTTAAGACAGACATCTCAGTGACATGCTTTGCCCTGTGACATGTTTGGGCAATAAAGGAGAGACAACTATTTCTTCAGCACTCACCAAAGAGCTGGGAGGGGTTGGCACTGGTGGCCTTCTCGTAGCTGGTCAGGCCCTCGTAGATGACCTTCCCGACTGCCGCGTACAGGCACTCCAGCTCCTCGTGCTTGGAGGCCACGCTGGATGTGCCTGCAACACAAGCGCACTGTGGCCTCCACTGCCTCACGGGGACCGAGGGTGCACTGTGCAGCGACCCGCCTGACACTGCTCACGCCCGGAGGAGCCGGTCTGGAAGAGCTAGGCGCCAGCCTCCACTGCACCGGGCCGAGGCGGAGACGCTCTGGCTCCGCTCACCCAACATCCCCGGGCGGCCCAGCACACTGCAAAGGACCCTCCCCATCCTTTGCTTCTCGAACCCAGAGCCTCAGAAATGCAGAGCTAGAGCCCCAGCCCCAAGTACTTTGCCACCTCAACACACTATCCTGAGGAGCTAGCATACAAAAGCAGATCCCGCCCTGCTGCCAGGCTCCCGTCACCCATTTTCTTAAAATTGCAGCTGACGGTGCACGGGAAGGGGCTCTGAGGACGGCCCAGTCCCCACCCCGCAGGGCAGACGGCAGAGGCACCCGGGAGAAGACCTACTTGGCTCTGTGGGGAAGATACTCATGAGGCGCGAGAGGAGGCTGTGCACGGCGCGCAGGACCTTGGTGTTCCCGCAGGTCATGCAGGCGGCGATGCCCCGCTGCAGCGGCTTGAAGCTGCTGAGGATGGCGGGCGACTGCAGGACCGTCAGCAGGAAGCTCAGCACCTCCAGTCCCGTGCAGATGTTCCCGTAGTTGACCTGATTCGGCTGCTCCTGAAACGGGATACGCAGGCCAGAGGATAAGGAAGGGTTCCACGTCCATCGGGCCACACGGAAATGGCCAGAGCACTTGGAAGGAGGACGATGGCGTGGCCACATATGTAGAAAGTGCGGGTCCCATGTTTTAATAACTAGCGTAGGTTTCCAAGATGTTTCTTCTTTTTCTGGCCCACCCAGCTCTGCTCAGGTGAGTCCTGGTTCTGTTCAGGGACCAGTCTGGCAGTGCCCAGGGGACCATAAGGGATGCTGGGGATATGATCAAACCCAGGCTGGCTGTGTGCAAGGAGAGCTCCCTACCCACTGTACTATCTTTCTGGCCCTCTAAAATGTTTCTTTAGTGACTGGTTAAAGAAACTCTGGTACATTACACAATGGAATACTATGTAGCTGTCAGAAAACATGAAGTCATGAAATTTGCATATAAGTGGATCAACATGGAAAGTATCATGCTGAGTGAAATGAGTCAGAAAGAAACAGACAAAGCAAGATTGCACTCATATGTGGAATATGAAGTAGCTGAGAGGTACAAACTTGCAACGATGCAATTTCTGACAGACATTTCTCAGGACTTAGTTACTAAAATACTAAAATATAGAAATCCAAAACCGTGCGGCAGCTAGTGCAGCCACTTGACCTCATATCTCTTCATTCTCAGCAATGGAAAACGAATTATCAAATGCTTCCTTTTCAGCAGGTCCGACTTTAGGGGGGAGAAACTCCAAACAATAACAGTGAGTTTTTTGTTGAAATATTGAATGTAATCAAAGTAAAGCGAAAGTAAAGTGAAATTTATCAGTTACACAGACGGGGTGGGGGGCTAGGGAGGAGGGGGGGAGGGAGGAGGTATACTGTGATTCTTGGTGGTGAAATATGTGCACTGGTGAAGGGATGGGTGTTCGAGCATTGTATAATTGAGACTTAAACCTGAAAGCTTTGTAACTTTCCACACAGTGATTCAATAAAAGAATAAATAAAAAAAAAAGTTTCTTTAGATAAATCTGCTATCGTTTAAACCTCTGCAAAGTTAATGAAAAAAAAATACCGTTTGATCTTTAACTCATTTGGAAAATTACTAGACTCGGATCTAAACAAAGCAATCACTGCAGTAAATTTTGCTCTCCTCCTCTAGTCTTTTTCTTTGCTTTTTGGGTTATACCTGGTGATGCTCAGGGGGTTCTCCAGGCTCTGCACTCAGGAATTACTTCTGGTGGTGCTCAGGGGACCATATGGGATGCTGGGGATCGAACACGGTCAGCCACATGCAAGGTAAACGCCCTACCCACTGTGCTCTTTTTACTTTTAATTGGAAACATCTTTTATTTTGCAGGATGGATCTCTAAGCATAGAGCCAGGAGCAAATCATGAGTATAGCCAAGTGTGCCCCCCAGCTCCCCCCCAAAAAAAAACCCCAAAACCGTTTTTAGCTGATATTCATGAAGAGGCCAGCATCTGTGGGCCCTGTGAGGGAAGAGCAGGGGCCTACAGCCTCCAGAGGCCTCTGGGCAGGGGACACGGGTCCTGCCTTACCATACACGGCAATGACCAGCCTTCTCCAGGCTTGTTTATAATAAAATTATTTGAGAATAGGGGCTGGAGCGATAGCACAGCAGGTAGGGCGTTTGCCTTGCACGCGGCTGACCCGGGTTCGAATCCCAGCATCCCATATGGTCCCCTGAGCACGGCCAGGGGTGATTCCTGAGTGCAGAGCCAGGAGTAACCCCTGTGCATCGCCAGGTGTGACCCAAAAAGAAAAAAAAAAAATTATTTGAGAATGATTCTTTCTACACAATTGGGAAGTTAAATGATAAAAGACGTGCCGGGTACCAGCACAGCAGTGATACTGAAGCAGAGAAAATACAGTAAGAATAACAAAAAGCAGAGCACAGAGCGTATGGCAGAGACCAGCCCTGCTCAGTAAAGCTTCGTTTCTTCAGCTTTTACACACACACGGGACGGGGGTCCACCCCACCTTCCCTTCCTGGGACCCTGGGAGAGCAGGAAGTCAGGGGCAGGAAGTCAGAGCCTGTGGTTTGGAGACGGGGCTGCGTCCCACAGAAAAAGAGCTCAGATCCTTGGGGAGAAGAGGTTCACAGCCAACTGACGAGGTACGCGCCATGCAGCTGAGGCTTGGTGGGCTGCTCCCCTATAAACAGTGCAGGCCGAGGGGCCAGTGTCCCGGACACGCGTGCAACACCTTCCAGGGGCTACAGGGGCTCACAGGCTGGACGCTGCGCCTCCTAAGGCCATCAGGCAGCTCCAGAACTAAGCTATGCCGTAGCAATAAAAGGGATCAGGCGAGAGACATGCTTTAACAGATGCCGGAAAATTTCAGGACGACAGCATTTCCATCAACAAAAGAAAAAACCAGAATACGTGGCACTCATGCTGTTCCCTGATAATAGAAGGCTCAAAAGCAGTCTGAGAGGTCGGAGAACCACTCTGCCTGCAGAACGCCTGACTGCGCTGAAGCCCGGGCACGTGCACCCAATTCTTTTTTATTTTTTCTTTTCTTTTTTCAATTTTATTTTTAATTAGTGAATCACCGTGAGGTACTTACAGACTTACAAACTTTCTTGCTTGCATTTCAGTCATACAATGGTCTAGTACCCATCCCTCCACCAGTGCCCATTTTCCACCACCAAAGTCCCAGTATCCCTCCCACCACCCTCACCCTGTCCCCTCCACCCCACCCCGCCTCAGTGCAGGGCACTCCCTTCTGCTCTCTCTCTCCTTTCGGGTGTTGTAGTCTGCAATGCAGGTGTTACTGTTCGATCTACAGTCTACTTCCAGCCCGCCTCTCCTATCCCGAGCGGGCCCTCCTAGCACCCTTTACTGGGTGGTCCCTTCTCTATCTGAGCAGCCTTTCCCCCCAGCATGTGAGACCGGCTTCTAAGCTGTGGAGAAATCCTCCTGGTATTCATCTCTACTATTCTTGGGGTGCAGCCAATTCTTAAAAGATGAATTTTGGAACCAAACTCCCTCTGGCAGCCAAAGATGAGCAGGAGACGATGAAGCCGAGGCAGGCCCAGGTCGGCACCTACCACGCTCATGAGCAGCTTGTCGAACCACTGCAGCTTCAGCTCCGATTTGCACCACATGTCAGGCCTCAGGGCCGTCTTCAGCAGCGTCACGCAGCGGCGGGACAGCAGCTCCCCAGGGGAGCCCGCGGTGCTCGTGCTGTCATTCACCTGCAGGGGCACAAGAGCTGCTCACCTGCACCCGCTCGCCCCACCCGGCCCTCGCCCTCAGACTCTGCCCTGCAGCCCCCCAGAGTGAGGCCCCCACAGACAGGCCTTGCACACCACAGCCAGGGTGGACGCTAGACTCAGTATGTGGAACTCCTCAATATCTAAAGATACGCTATTTTTCTTGATGACTATGAGAACAAACGTTAAGATTTCCAAACTTACAAAAATACCACTTGCTTTCTTGGGAATATAAAACCAGAAAGCTAGAAACACTCCCGGGTAAATTAGCCCAAGTCAAGAGCATGTGCACGACAGAGATCACTCAGGCTGCTTCACCCTCAGGAGACGGAGAGCTCGGAGGGAACACGCCAGGATGACGGAGCCGCCACTGGCCACCAGCGCCAAGAAGCCACTGGTGATTCAACACACCATCGTTTTGCTAACACTGCAAAGCAGCTCCTTAAAACCGTACAAGCGGGCGGCCGTCAAACAGGAGCAGGCCGGCCCCGCTCACCTGGCAGGCCACGCGGATGAGGAAGTTGACCACCGTGTCCGTGTGCTGCTTCTCGATGGGCTTGGCGAGCAGCGAGTCGGCTCCCGGCAGGGACTGGCTCCGGCCGAACACCTGAGAAGGCCAGCGAGAGTCCCCCACACGTCCCCACCCCGCAGACCCTCTGCGCACTGGGGACAGCAGAGAGCCGAGTCTCCGCCAAGGGAGGCTGAGAGGAGGAAAGGGGGCGCGTGCCTGGGCCGAGACGCGCCCAGAGAGGAGACGAGACTGCGGGCAGGACAACCAGGTCACAGCCCTGGTCACTGAGGTGGAGGGGGATGCGGACAGTCCGGAGGCTGAAAGACACAGCAGCCCAACCAGGAACAGCCCAGGAAACCGCAGAGTGAAAGCTCCCAGGGCCCACCCAGCCAGGCACACCAGGGTCCCCTCGGAGGCCACCCCTGGCAGGGTTCGTGCCCCCCGAGTGCCTCCTGGGCACTGTGTGAGGGACGCACCCTACAGGAAAACAAAGCTGCCCCCCGCCACGGGTCTCACCGCGCTGATGGCGCCCGTGGCCGTCCGGAAGCGCTTCACTTCCTGTGCCGAGTCCACCGACAGGCCCCTCTTGATGGACGAGGACACAGAGCTGACGCCCTCGCCGCTGGAGCTGGGGTCCACGTCCGAGTCCGGCTGCAACGGCACACACGAGCCTCACCGCCCGCCTCCCGGGCCGTGTCCAGACCCCACCGGAGACAACGCAGCAGGGCAGACCCCCCACACCTGCTGGTCCTTGATCCGCTGCAGCTCCCACTTGATGACCACTTCGGACAGGTCCACGGCCAGTCTCCGCTGCTCGATGGTGACGCTGGGCGTGAAGCCCAGCCGCTGCATGGCGCTGACCATGTGCTGGACCAAGTGGTGCCGGACCGGGTAGTACACCTGGGGGCAGGAGCTGGCGTCACAGGGACCCCGGGCCAGGCCCTGCACGCACACACACCCACCAAGCACACCCGCCAGCCTCGCATTCACGCTCTGACTGGTAAACGAGACAATGCTCGCTTCCTTAGCTATGCGCTGAGGTGGCGTCACCCCGATCCCTGCCAACACACAAACAGCATGTCCGGCCTCCGGTGCCGCCTGTGAGGACGCTGACGCTGAACTCTCTGGGCAGACAAGCCCGGGTCGCATACACCAAACTGTGGAAATGACTTCCTCAGAGCTTGAGCCAATGCAAGCAGCAGAGGCCCCGTCCCGGAGAGCATGGGGAAGAGTTCCCAGCTCCAGCCTTTCTCCTCTCCACGAAGCCCCTGCAGCAAACCTCCTCCACGGCAACCAACCCCAGAGAGCGGGTGAACGACATCCAGAGTGAACGGGGACACCTGGGCACCACCCCCCACACCCGCTGACCGAGCGCTGACACAGCAAACGCCGCCTTCCAGGAACACAGGGCGCCTGGCGATCGTCTCCCCCGACCCCCACGCTTAGACAGCCCCCCACGCACCAGCTGAGGGACCAGGAGCCCCAAGGCACCAATGCGGCTGCAGTGCAAGACCTTAAGACCGCGCGCCCGGCCCCTCCCCCACCCCATCCCCCCTGCCCAGTCCCCGCCTTCCCGCCCACCTTGAAGTGCTGCACGATGAGGTGCAGGATGTGCACCAGCTGCGGCACCGTGTGGCCCTCCTCCACGATGATCTTCCGTGTCCAGTGGGTCAGCATTTGGTGCCCATCCTCCATCCTGGCCGGCACGGCAGGCGTGAGGATGGCCATGGCCTGCCTGACGATGGCGCGAGCCTCCATGGCGTGGGCCTTGAGGAGGCTGTGGAACACCTGGAGGGGAGCGACCCCTGAGGCGAGCAGGCACGTGCAGGGCTGCGGCCGGCAGTGGGGAGGGCTGATCAACCCCAGGGCCCATGCTCAGAGTCAGCTCCACCCGAGGAGAGAGCTTTACACAGAAGCCTGGGAAGACGCCTCTGGGCGCACACAGGGAGGCGCGCAGCTGCTCTCTGGTCCATCCCGATGCTCAGATGAACGAGCACTGGGCAACGGGCAGTTGGAGGAGAAGGAAGGCACACACACCCTCTCTGCCTATCACGGCATGGGCCAAAGGGGCCGCCCTGAGACCAGGGTTCAGGAGAAGCTGGAAGGCTCAGCTCCGACGGACAGCACGTGTTGCTGTGGCAGGGGGGGGGGCCCGGGCCATCCCTAGGCAGCCCAGGCGCCAAACAAGAGCAGGACAGCAAACAGGGCTATCACGGCTGCCCTGGGCACAGACCAGCAGAACCCACCAGAGACGCCACTCACACACACACACAGGGGCCTGAGTGGAACAGGACAGAAGGACACCTGCCCAAAGCTCAAGGGCAGACACACCGCGTGCCCAGGTGTGTGTGTGCATCTGATTCTGACAGAGCAACTAACTCCCTGGGGCCGAAGAACCCGGGAGTGAAAGAAACAAAACACACCCAAGGCTGCCACCAGCCACCCCCGGACCACTGCGGCAGAGCCAGCGCGGCAGGGAGTAGCCACCACAGAGGGGCCAGGGCACCCGGGATCCAAACACCCACTGACTCATTAGCTCACGGGGGAGGTGGGACCCCAGGAGCCCGGGCACGTGAGGCAGATGAAGGAGGCAGCGTGCTCTCTCAAAAGCACGGCCACAAATAACATAGGCGGCATGGCACAGAGCAGGAGAGATGCAGGGACCGAGGTGACAGGATAGCAGGGAGGCACTTGGGTTCGATCCCTAGCACCCCATAGGGTCCCCAAGCACTGCCAGCAGTGATAGTGATCCCTAGGTGCAGAGCAGGAGTCAGCCCTGAGCACTGCCAGGGTGGCCCAAACACCAATAAAAAGGGAACAAACAGGAGAGTGATGCAGACACTCATGAGAGGCAGATGGGGTCTTTCCATGGCATCTGAAGGGCTGCAGAGGAGGGGCCTGGGCCTGCGGGAACCCACGCATGCACACACACGCAAGCCAATGAAGCCCGTGCACACACACACGTACACACACACACACACACACACACACACACACACACACACACACACACACACACACACACACACACACACACACACACACACACACACACACCCCAAGCCAGGTGAGCGCAGCTGGGCAGGAGAGAGCCTCTCATGGTACCTGCAGGACGATTTTCTTGTGGATGGCGAACTTGGCGATGCACACACACACACACACACACACACACACACACACACACACACACACACACACACACACACACACACACACACACACACACACACACACCCCAAGCCAGGTGAGCGCAGCTGGGCAGGAGAGAGCCTCTCATGGTACCTGCAGGACGATTTTCTTGTGGATGGCGAACTTGGCGATGATGTGCGCCAGGAGCAGGTGGCCACTGTACTTGCAGGCAGGGTCCACGCAGGCCTTGGAGAGCAGGCAGGGCCATGCGAAGGTCATGAGGCGGCGCAGCTTGCTGTTGCGGTTCTTGTTGTTGTCATGGATGTGGTGGGGCGCGTGCTCCACCAGCAGTGTGGCGTACTGCAGCAGGTAGATGCGCAGCGAGTCCAGCATGTCCGCCTGCTTCTCGGGGTCCAGCACCTGTGGCGGGCAGGGCAGGGCAGGGCTTACTGTGGCTCTGAGCACCCCCCACAGACCCCCACACGGCAGGGCAGAGCTTACTGCGACTCTGAGCTCCCCCACACCCCCACATGGTGGGGAGGGGCTTACTTTGGCTCTGAGCACCCCAGACCCTCACACGGCAAGGCAGGGCTTACTGCAGCTCTGAGCCCCCCACACCCCCAAATGGCAGGGCAGGGCTAACTGTGACTCTGAGCCCCCCACATGGTGGGGCAGGGCGGGGCTTACTGGGCTCTGAGCACCCCCACACCCCCACATGGTGGAGTGGGGCTTACTGGGTGCTCCAAGCACCCATAGGGCAGGTGGGGCTTACTGCGGCTGTGAGCGCCCCCCCCCCAACACTCCCACAGCCCCCCACGAACGGCGCCCTCCAGCTGGCCCCACCTTGGTTATGAACACGCTGGTAATACTTTCAGGGTTATCCCCCTCCGGGTTGGGGGGCCCCAAGAGCTGCTCTCCTTCCCCCTTCTCAAAGCTGTACAAGAAAGCAGGGTTCAAGATGTGCTGCAGAACCTACAAAAATAACAAATAACAAGAGAGGGGAAACAAAGTCAGACTCCTCTGCTCCAGCCATATAGCTCAACCCCAGTGCAACAAAAGACTTTTTGTTACAGTGACAACTGGAAAAGATTTAGTAACTGCAAAGGGGCTAGAGGGAAGTGCAAGGATTAAGGAAAGTGTCAGCGCTGGTCTGATCCCTCGCACAGGGTCCCAGCGCCACCAACAACAAGCCCTGAGCACAGAGCCAAGAGCGGCCCAAGCACTGCCAAGTGTTCCCAAAACACTCCCCCAAGGTTGTCTGGTTTTGGGTTTTGGTATGTAATTAAAGCATACAGGACGAAAGGAAAGCCAGAGCTTGGTCCACCCTACGGAGACCTGGGCGAGACTTTCCCCACGCGCAGGGCTGCATGGCCTCGTTTCCTCGTCAGGAATGGCATCTTACCCACACAGCAGGACAGACACCGCGCCCTCGGTTCCCTAGAGAGATCAGCCCCAACGCCCAGGCCCTCAATAGTGACAGTGGGACTCACCTTCGCCTTGAGTTCGTCACCGAAGTTGGGGTCAAGGAATTCAACAAAGCGAAAAAACAAAGCGCGCTTCTGGGCAATGCTGTAGTTCTTGGGAATCTCCTCCTCCATGTACTCCTTCAGGAACGTCATGTTGCAGAGAAAACGGCCAGTAAAGGCGCGAAGCAGCTGGAACAGTAATTCTATGTCTCCGTAATTCCTCCTAAAGGATCGGAATGAGAAATCGGTTACATCATGCCAGGTGTCCTGGGTACATGCTCTTTAAGGGACTTGCCCTTTAAAGCTTAAAGTTATAGTCTACTCTCTGTCTGAGTCCCCATGCCCAGTGAACTGCCGAAGGAAATGTGTGATGGGAGGCAGGAAAGATGGACGCACTTGCAGTAACTCAGCAGACAGTAGGCCAGCAGCTTGGGCTCCTTCCAGTTTGTGGCCGCCATGTTCTCCTTCCGGTGCCTTTCCTGGAAGGTCTCGCTCACCCACACGCGTCTCAGCTGGCTCACCAGAGAGTGCTGGTTGGCGAGCCAGGAGTCGTCGTTCTTAACGATGATGCTGATGATCTGTGGGAGAAGAGAGGCCATGGGGCTCTGCGCCCCGCCTGCAGAGGGACCCGGGCTCGGGCGGCACCCCGCTACCTTGATGGCCTGGAACTGGAGGTCCAGCCGCATGGTGCTGGGGGAGCCGGGCCGCACGGCCGCCTGCGCGCCACACGGCAGCAGCAGCGTGATGAACCTGTTGGGGTTGGCGGCCAGCACGTCCCGCAGAGGCCTCGAATCTTTGTGCTTTAGGAAACTCTGAAACAAAACGGACAGGTGCTTTGAGCAAAACTCCCATCAGGCAGTTCAGATGACAGGTGAGCAAAGCCTTGGCACACAGCCTTTAAAAATGGTCTTAGAACATTTTGGTGCTGAAACCAACATGCTACATGTTCCGACATGTGGTGTATTCGATGTTTATCACCCGACACTGCATCCCATGACCAAGATCTCCTTGATTCTCGGAAAGCATTCTTTTGCCACCAAACTCCAGAGCAAAGAATCCTTAGCTTGCCAACACTCCAAAGATTCACAGCTGCCAGGTAAGAGCCTCCCAGGCCCTCGGGGCGGCCCCGGTGGACGTGAGTCGGCCCCTACCATGAACATGCGGCTCCACTGCGGGTCGTTCAGTGTCGCCTCCATCATGAACAGCTCCACGGTCTGGGACGGGTGCCGCGTCAGGAACTTGATCAGAGGCTCTCGGAAGGGACTGCCCGCCTGGAAGACACGCCCAAACGCTGCAGACTCGCCCTCGCCTCGCCGGAGGGAGGCATCCGGCATCTGCACCTCATCGATCGCGCCACCCAACATATGAGGACGAGGCCGACCAAAGGCTGAAGTCACACGGTTACCTCGATCAGCATTGCCCGTTCTGTTTTCATCACAACCTCCAGCAAAGGCTTGACCAGAGTTTGAGGCGCCGCCGGGATCAGATGAAAAAGGTTTATAATCGCCGAACAAATTTTCATTTCCTATTGAAGAAAACCCGAAATTACAAAACAGACCAACTGATGCTGCCAGACAGCAACACGACTACGGCTGCCACTACGGTCTAGCTCCATTCACAAGGCCCGCCAACAGAAGCCAAGAGTGAACACGTACAAAGCCACAACTTACCACCCTCCGGCTAGACGTGAGCCCTGGGGGAGCAGGTGCCCTGGGCGTGCACCTGCAGGGGCTGCTTGTTCACGCACACGGACAGTGTTGGAAGTTGCCCTGAGCGCCTGGGAGCCCCCACTCTGTGGGCCACAAGGGGTCTTCCAGGGCACTACACTGGAAGGGCAGAGACTTCTTCCGCCCTCCAAAGTTAGCACAGGTTAGTCCTCGGGAACTACTCGGTGCGTACTCGAAGAATTGGATAGCAACACTGGTGACTGATCCGTGGTGCTAAGTATTTGTCAACTGGGTTTAAAAGTAAAGCTGACAAATCCCTCTACTGACTCACACGGAAAACGTGAGCCACACGCAGGCCGCACTCTGCGAGGGGCTCACACGCCTCAGCACTCGGTTGCTTCCCTCAGCCTCCGGCCTTGATGGGCAATGCCAAAGGCTCTCTGTGCACTCGGGGAAGGACCCCCTGACGTTCCAACCTGGCTGTGTGCAAGAGCAAAGCGTGACTCTGAGCACAGTAAAATGGGGAGATAAGCCCGGGCCCGAGGGCGCCTCCAGCACCATTCCTGAGTTCTCACAGCTCCTTAGAGCCCGGGGGGGCACACGTGCGAGGGGGAAGGAAACAGAGTTACCCTTCCACACCTCCGGGGCGCTGGCCCAGGGTTTTCACGTCTTCAGCCAGGATGTTTTATCCTGAGAGTAAGGCCTCCTGGGACAGTACTTACACGTCACAGCCTTTTGTTCTCAAAGCAGTGTCAGGAAATCACTTTCTGTGGCCTTCAGAAGACCACGGAGATGGGCTGAAAAGGTTATCGCCCCATTTTACAGGAGAAAGCTCAGAGTGTGGCCCCCAGCCGCAGCGGCCGGCACGAGAAGGGCTGCGGGGGAGGAGGCCTCAGTCAAGGTGGGAAGGCAGGTGGGCAGAGAGCTCCCAACTCCTGGCAGCTAGGACAGAATCTTGGTGGCACTTCCTCTAAGAGGTTGTTAGCTGAGGTCGAAAGAACACTGAGAGCAAAATCCAATCAAATCTTAAGTCATGTTGAGATATTGTAATTGGACAGGTAGGAAAAAAAAAAATCAAAGGGGAAGAAAACAGACACACTTAGAATCTTGTTTCACACATCCTAACAGAAGACATGCGTGGGCCCCGGACAGGTCACAGCAAGGAGGTAGCACGACGTTGCCACACACAGACAGTACGGCTCACTGCATCCAAGGCACAACGCACTGTGCACCACAGAACCACAAGTCACAGCAGAACCAGTACAACGACCCCCCCGCCTGCGCTCCACTGGGTTCTCACCTCCACCCCTTCCACGGCAGGCTGAACCAAAACAAAAATCACAGCATGAAAAAAGGCAACGGAAAGGGAAAAAAAGAAAAGAAAATAGAAACTGTTCTTCACATTGCAAGTCATAAGCTGACTTTTAATAGGTTTTTCTCACCTCAAACTGACAGAATGGAGACAAGGAACATCTCCCGCACTCTGCCATGCTCTCCTGAGAAGGGGAGGAAAAGCGGCTGTTTGCTAGGTGCGTTATTGACATTGAGAACGTCCCGAATACTCAGACACAGTTGGGGTGAAGGGTGCACGAGACAGGAAGGACACAAATATCAGAAAGCACACGTGATTAACAGACGCTCAACAGCAGAGAACGCCGTCCCCTGGGGGCGGGCAGACTGTCTCGCTTCCCTGAGCCAGGGTTTAAGAACCAGAGCTTCCGCACACTTGTCGAGGAGGTGACCTGCGAGACCTCGCCGTAGGCAAATACTTATGAAATTCTGGTTTATTTGGAGTGACTCAAGATTTCGATGTGGTGCTGAGACAAAGCGACTTCTCTGCAGCTCCAGTCAGAAGCAGCCAGGGAGGGGGGTTCTGGCCGCCAGTGAGGCATGCCTGAGACCCCCCACACCGAAGGCCAGCACAGGACAGACAACTATCTCCTGACTGGAGCTGCGTGCACATGTGTGGGTGCACATGGGTAGACATGCGCATGGACATCCCACGAGCAGGACCAGCAGTTCCCCTGACATATGCAATACCAGCAGCAACAGCCCTGCAGGACGGGCAGGTGCGATGCTCGGATCGCTGGGGTCCCTAATACTGAGGACACTACCATTGTTGCTGGGTTTTGGTTTGGTTTGGGGGACACAGCCAGTGATGCTCAGGGCCTACTCCTGACTTCACTCACGAATCACTCCTGGCGATGCTCGGGGGACCATATAAGACACTATGGCTTGAACCTGGGTCAGCTACATGAAGGCAGACGCCCCCCTGCTCCCCACTGCTGAGTTACTATCTCCCCAACCCCAATTGCCATTGTTTTAAATAGGTGACTTAACACATCTTCCATTAGAATTTCTTAATTATTTGGGGATTCTATCAGCTAAGACAAACTACTTTCCCACTGCCGATCCTCTAAGACTTGTATAAGAACCATCAGAGCTTGGGCGCAGAGAGGCAGCCTGGCCACTGGCTGGGCCATAAAACCACGGCCCAGGCTGCTGGCCCTGAACACCAAGTTCCCTTCTGCAGCTCTGGTCAGCCAGGGAGTCCACGCTGTGTGACCGTGAGGCCTTCCCAACACCCTCGGGGCCACTGCCGCCCTGTCACCCCCCTCCCGCAGGGAAGCAGGCTCCCTTGCGCACACGTCTCCATCTGCCCACTGGGCTCGTGAGTAGACATCGGGCGTGTATGAGATGGACACGTCCATCTACTCTCAGAGCAGAGGACTGAGAGGCACTCTGTTCCCCAACCCCACCACCCCACTCCCCAAGTTTCAGTCATTTTCCCTGCACATAAAAGGAACGAAACTTTAAAGAAGCCAAGGATGTTCGGTTTAACACCCCAACACATTTCCAGAACTCTAGACCCGTTTTGTTTAGTGGGCTGCTTAGGAGCTACAGGAAACAAGACTTACAAAAAAACGAAACACCAGGACACAGGATGGTGAAAACAAAGCATAATAAAGCCGAAAATAAATAGACCCAAGTTTGGATGAAACACAGCATCTGACAAACAGGAGGACAAGCAGCGCGTCGACCAGGCTCGGGAGAGCTGCAGAGTTCCCGCCGACGCCACAGCAGGAAGCGGAAATTTAGGGAAGAATCCCACGGACAAACACTCAACTCACACTTTAGAAAAAGATAACATGTACAATATTCAGGTACAAAACAGCAAAGACCTCTCTTTTTGTTTCCCTTTTTTTTGTCTGTTTGGGGGCCACCCCCAGCAGTGCTCAAGGTGGCACCTGGCGGGCGGGGGCGTGCACAGCCAGTGTCCTACTGGCTGGCCCATCGGTCCAGGCCTAAGGACCCTTCATTTGTAAGAAACAGGCTTCTATGCCAACATCAGGTACTTAAGACGCTTCAACTAACATTGTTCTCCTTCAAAGCGGTGTGTTTCAAGGTAGCAATCACGTCCCTTGGCCGAAGGTAAGAGAACTGAGGCCTCGACAATCTACAGGTCAGTACAGGGCGCCACGTGGCTCTGGGAGGTCCCGTGACAGGAAGGAGCAGGCAGTGGTGGAAGATGCCACCATGCAAGCACCAGCTGCTAAGAACAGTCCGGAACACAGTGCACGGACTTTAGAGGGACTGGGAAAAAAAATACTAACATCTCACACATCTCAAAGTTCCCATCAACAGAAAAGCGAAGTGAGCCAAGGGGAGACTGCGGAGGAACCCGGCAGCTCAGCACCCCGAGAAGGCAGCCAGAGGAGCGAGCAGGGCCGGTCAGCCACAGGGGCCGCGCCCTGCACTAGAGTCAGGCCGAGGCAGGCATGGGCAGCACTGCGCCGGCACCAGCAGGCTCGCCCCCCCAGAACAAAGAGGCACTCACGTTCCCGTCGCTCCGCTGGCCCCCTTTGTGCGTGAGGACCACCACTTCCATCCACTTGCGCAGATGTTGCTGTGGAGAGAAACACATCCTGAGGCACGGGCCATTCCTCCCTGAACACCGCTCGCCGCTGTGGTCCCCTCCGTGCCCGCCCCAACCCCTCCTGCCCTGGGGCCCAAGGGCACTGCCCGCCAGTGAGAGCCTAACCTGCAAACACTGACCCACATGGAGGCCCGCACAGATGTGCTGAGAGAGGCTGTGCCCAGGCAGCTGCTGGGGGGAAATGTCAGCCCTACCCTGTCTTCCCCGGGAGAGTCAGGGGGATCTCGTGTGGAGGCAGTGAGACGCCCATCGGGGCTATAAAGGAACAGCGGGAAGCAGCTGGGGAGCAGGGCAGGAGGCAGGAGACAGGCAGGAGCAGTGTCCCTGACAGACACAAAGGGAGGCGCAGGCACAGCCGCCCCCCCACTGGGGCGGGCTGAGGGATAAGCAAGTGTCCGGTCAGGCTAGGGATCGGGAGGTCGGAGGTTCCCACTGGCCCCAAGGCTTCCTGGAGAGCCGGGAGGAGCGAGTGCCCATGGAAGTACCGGCACGCGGTGTCTCCGGCCTCACCGTCCAGGCCTGCTCAAGCACCTCCGGGGACTCAACAGATTAATTTTAAATTTTGGTTTTCTGGTTTGGGGGCCACTCCCAGCAGTGCTCAGGGGCTATTCCTGAAGGAGCGCCAGGAGTGCACTGGGCAGTGCTGGGGACGGAGCTCAGGGCAGATGTAGACATGTGAGTGCTCTAGCCCTCCACGAGAGGAAAATGGCAATAATAATAATGAAAGCTCAGGACACTTACGACCCCAACTCAGATCTCAGCCACGGACACAAAGCTGCAGCATGGCAGATGCAAATGTTCTGATCGGGAGGGGTACCCTGTACTGAGGCACCATGCTCGAAGGCTGGCAGAGTGTACAGGGATGGCTTGGAAGATGCCCATTCGGAAAATCCACTGCCGTGTAACCATTTCCCAATTAGGCTATAATCAGGGGAGCCCTTGCAACTCATGGCTAATGTTGAGGGCAGCAGGTCTCTATCCCACTTAGTTAATCTGGTGACTTTCCATTTTCTTAGGGTCTATAACTGTAGTAGCTGCTGTTCCCATGCACAGAGGCCAAACACTCGAACACGACCCCCAGCCACAGCCCCGTGCTTGTTCTTTCCTGCTCCCATCAAGGAAGAGTGTTGCCCAAATACCCTTTAAGTGAAGCCAGGCAGGCCCTGCTCCGCTTAAGAAAACATAGTGGCTGGAGCAATAGCACAGTGGGTAGGGCATTTGCTTCCCACGCAGCCAATCCGGGTTCGATTCCCAGCATCCCATATGGTCCCCTGAGCACCGCCAGGAGTAATTCCTGAGTGCAGAGCCAGGAGTAACCCCCATGCATCACCAGGTGTGACCAAAAAAAAAAAAAAACAGAGAGAGAGAGAGAGAGAACACAGGCTTCTCCGGAGTGGGAATCAGCAAAGAAGTGACACAGCAGCAAGATATTTGCTCGAGAGAACACGAACGGGAGCAGTGTGCCATGTGCCTAATGAAACTGCTGCCAAATGGACTTTTCACCTGTGGAGCATGTCTGTGGCAATTCTAAAAACCAGAAATCTTTTAATGTTCCTACCACTTCCCGCTGCATGACTAAGCATAATGACAGGAGACTGGGAACGACCTGTGGGCAGATGAGGGTCACAGACCGATGTGCCCCAGCTCTGCAATGGCGCCACCCTTCCCGAGGGACACCTCGGGGGCGGCAGGAGTTGTAAACTGGCCACGGGGCACACGTCCCTGCCTACTATAAACGCAATGCATGTCCGTGAGGGCACACGGGAAACTCAGCACTGTCTCCGGAAGGGGTGGGGGGCTTCACAGCGCCCCTCTGACACTCACAGGTCTGGTCAACCTGGGGCTTTCTTGCAGAGCTCGTCTTACCATCATCTGGTCACAGAATTTGTCGTTGAAGGAGTTTGGGAAGAGCCTGGTGACCGAGGTCAGGCGGTTGACCACGTTGAGGGTCAGGCTGCGGTAGTCGCCCAGCATCATCAGCAGGGGCCGCATGTGCGTGTGGATCTGGTCGACCTCGATGGTGGCGCCTTCTAAGAACTGTCGGAAAAGACGAGTTAGGAAAGAAAAACAGGCAAGTGAATGTACTTTACGGTATGTAGCAACTTACATTCAACTCCACGAAAGGAAAATGGCAAAATTCTTTCGCTTTGTGTGTGTTTTTGTGCAAAAGCTGAATAACATAATCTAGAAGTTTCTAATAAAATGTGTCACTACGTCCACACTCTCCCCATTCTGAGATGCTGACTGAGCCCAGGCCTGACCTCTACCCTACCCTGAGTCCAGTCTGGCCTCCTTTGTGCTATTTTTTTTTTCCCTTTTTGGGTCACACCTGGCGATGCACTGGGGTTACTCCTGGCTCTGCACTCAGGAATTACTCCTGGCGGTACTCAGGGGACCATATAGGATGCTGGGAATCGAACCCAGGTTGGCCGTGTGCAAGTAAACGTCCTCCCTGCTGTGCTACTGCTCCGGCCCCTTCATGCTATTTTAGAAGGTCTGAGACTCTGGCCTGAGGCATCACAGCCAGCCAGTGCCTACTTTTTTAGTTGTTGGGTGCTCAGGAGCTACTTGTGAGGTGCCGAGGGACCGTGGAGTGCCAGGGGCCCAACCTGGGCCGCCCCCAGGCCTCGTGCGGAGGCGACAGGCGTCCCACCTTCCTCATGCAGGCCTCTCCGGCCTCCTGGAGCTCACTGTTGGTGGAGTTGAGGGCCTTGAAGAGGGCGGCGATGATCTTCTCTCGGGACTGGGGAAGGTAGTTACAGGCAGCAAGAGCATCTGCGAGAGAGTCGCCAAGGCGATTTCACGATTACTAACCTGAACAATACGTCAACAACTTCCATGTCTACAGACCCAACCTACGGGAAACGGGGACGCCGGTGGCAGGGAATGTATGCTGGTGAAGGGACGGGTGCTGGAACATCGCGTGACAAACCCGCCATGAACAACTTTGTGGCTGTGTGTCTCACTGTGATCCAATTAAAAAAAAATTTTTTTCATTGAAACACTCGACTTTTGGACAAAAAAAGTGAATCACTAAGCCTTTATCCGCATTCATCGGTGGTATTACCCAAGTGAAGTCAACCACCGACTGACAGCCAGGACAAACCTCACACTCGGGCGGAGGGGAGGCTGGACGGGGAGCGCACAGGGAAGTCCGTGGCGCCCGAGGCGAGAGCATGCCGACCCCTGGGCCGAGAAGGACGCTGGGCGCCGATCCTTCCCCGAAGGCCTCAACAAGAATGCTCTGGCCCAGCCCCCGCACCCCGGCCCCCACCCCCACCCCAAGAGGCCAGAAAGAGAGAAACTCGGACGGCAAGACGGGCGGTGGCAGGACTCACTGAGGGCGGCGATGCGCAGGGGCACGAGCGACGGGAGGCTCTTGTAGCACGGCAGCTTGGTGAGCGCCGAGTCCTCGGCCTCGCACAGGTTCAGCAGCTGAGGGAGAGAAGCGTGTCCAGGCTGCTCCGACGTGTGCAGCGACTCGGTCGGAAACAGGACCCCAACTTCGCACCACGAAGCGCAAATTCAACCCGAATACTACAGAACCGGAGCACCACCGTGGAACTGCCCTTCTCGTCGGAAGGTACTCATCCGATTCTCCGACATGCTTCTCAGCCGGGAGAGCCCCCAGCAGACCCTGCCCTCGAGCCCCGGCACCGCAGGGTCCCTGGAGCATCCCCAGGAGCAACCCCCAGACCTAAGCACTGAGACAGGAGCAGCCTGAACACCACCACAGGCGTAGTACCAAAAACAAAGTTTTTCATAATTGGAAATTCAGATTCAGGGTGAACCAGGAAGAATTTGCTTCCTTACAATTTTTTGCCTCGGTTGAACACTGCCTCTGGAAATACGATTTAGATCTCATAAAAGTCTCAAATTGAGACTATCTGCCAGACCCAATCCTTAATGTTTTGACAGTGATACTCGTGATCTGGTGGTACCTGCAGTTTAATTTCTGACCGTCAGTGTGTAGCCACGAGCCCACCCAGGGTGCTGACAGGGAAGCCACGCGGCACCGCGGAACCGCTTCATGCTACCTGAGCAAAAGCAGAACCAGGCGGGCCAGTGCGGGACCAGTGTCCCGGAAGGAACAGGGAGGGGCCAAGGTCAGCGCTCCAGACCCTGGCCTGTGGCGTATTCAACTCTAATATTCAGTCTCTGCAGTTTCAAACTGAGGGAACTGCCCCCTGGGCTTCCCACGTGCCCTCAGAGACGCCTGCGGGCACTCACGTGCCATTGCCAACAGCGTTACGTGCCCGGTGCCAGTCTCTGTCTGATGCCAGGGGATGCCGGGCAGCAGCAGTGGACAGGCCGAGCAGGCCCCGAAGAGCCGTGCCAGTGCCGGGGGCTGACTCACACACAAGTGTGTCCGAGTATCTGCGGTCCCTGCCCACCCCGCCCGTCTCGGGGCGACACCCATGCCAGAACCACGTCCTTCCTGCACTGGGCAGCCCCGTGCCTACCTCTGTGTAGAACACCTTGTGCTCCACCACGTTGAGGTCCATGGTGAAGAGGCGCGGCTGCAGCGTGGTGCAGAAGGTGTTGCCCTCCATCAGGCCAATCTGCGCGTTGGCCGGCTGGTGCCGCAGCAGGTGCTTCTTAGGAGGAACCATGTCCTGGAGCACCTGGATGGCCAGGAGGGAGCACCACTGAGCAGCAGCCCTCGGGGAGCAAAGCCCTTCCATTGCCAGGGTCCAGACCGGCTGCTGGGACAGTGGCCGGAGCAGGGAGGCCCGCCCACCAGACAGACCGTCATGGCGCCGAGCCCGGGGCCCGCGCGCCCCCACTCACCTCCTTGTGGGGCTCCATGATGACCGTCACGCTCTTGCCGGTGACCTGGGCCAGCACCTGCAGCGAGTGCATGGCCTGCTTCCTCACCGTGGAGTTGGGGGACGTGACCTCCCGCACCAGGTCGTGCGTCACGTGGTGGAAGGACTTCTCCTGGGCTGCCACAATGTCCTCGGCCCGCTCCTCGTCCTTCAGGGGGGTCGCACAGCGCATCAGGAGCTGCTCCAGCGTGGTCTTGGCCATGGCCACGGCCCCATTGGACACCTGCAGGCCAGGGACTCCTCAGAGCGCGGGCGGGGAGGCCCCACCACACGCACTGTCTGAAGGGGACAGTCAGCCCCCACCGGCCCCGGGAACACGGCCCGGCATGACGCCTCCTCGTCCCCACTCCATGAGAACCTTCCCACAGGGGATCCCAGTGAGCCACGCGGGAAGCCAACCGGGGGTGAGGCAGGACCCTCACATCCCAGACTGACTGGCCCGCCCCCCCACCACCGCCGTCCAGCTGAGCTGCAGCTGAGTCACACAGGAATCCACAGCACACAATTCTCGCCCTCTGCAGACGCCCCAGGGACGGGGGACAGGGCGGAGGCCCTGGGGAGCATCCAGGGGGCAGAGCTGACCGACACTGTCTCCCGCCGACCTCGTCCCGGGCAAGCAGGAGGGCTCTCGGCCTCTACCCACCTCCCCAGTAAGGTCCATCATGACGAAGAGCAGCGCCTTGAGGAACGTCTGCTGGTTCTGCAGCACCCAGGTGAGCGGCAGCCGCTCCATGAGGAACTTGATGGACACCACGCCACCCAGCTTGGCGTACCAGGCCTGCTCGTAGCAGCAGGCGCACAGGCGCTCCACGATGTAGGAGAAGAGGGGCAGCTGGCACGCCTGGGGGGACACCCACACAGTGTGACCGGGGAACATTCTAGAATGATCACACAGTGGCCGAGCCCCCAGGCCTCCTTACCCTCTCCTTAGAGCCCAGGATGATGCTCGCGACGTCGAAGATCACGGCCAGGGCCACCTCCCCGATCTTGCACAGCTCCTTCTCCTCGTAGGCCATGCAGATGGCGATGGCATCGATGAGGACCAGGGGGTCCATGCCCTTGGACCCGTTCTCCTCGCTGTGGAACATGGCAGTGCTGGGCTGGCCGCCCACCTGGTAGCACGGCAGCAGGAAAGGACCTGCAGGTGGAGAGTGTGAGGGGGAAGCACACACACCCTGAGCACTGGCTGCAGAGCACTAGGGGGGGAAGGTCCCAAACGCAGGCCCCTGGAGCAGACCAATGGTGAAGCGACCCCAGACTACACCAGCGTGTGCAAATACCCAGGCGCTACTTATCACGGAGAAAAAAAAGAGTCAAATGTACGACAAGTACATACTTAATGTATGTTACTCAACATACCGTTTAACACGTAAACGGCGGTATCTTACTATTTACTGGGAAACAGCAAGCAGCACGTTTTACTAAAGACCCGGACTCCCCCTCAGTGAGCACAAAGCCACCACCAGTGTCTCGCTCATTCGCGCCTACAGAAAGGAAGGGATGAGAGTAAAGAGCAGCCGCCCAGGCCCCACTCACCACACTGCTGGGCCACGGCCACCATGGTGTAGTGGCGGATCAGGCTGGCCACGAAGGGCAGCGCACTGGGCCGGAGGTCCTTGATGACCGCAGACATGAAGGCCCCAGTCAGGGCCTGCTCGAATGTCTTCCGGGCGGGCGTGTCCTGCGCTTTGTAGCGGTGGGAGATGATGACATTCGGGATGGTCTTCTCCGTGAAGCTGCGATACAAAGTCAAATCGGCTTGAGCAAACGCTTTCTGCACTCTCCAACCTGCCCGTCCCCCCACAGACAGTGCCGTGCACAGGTCTCTCTGCTTCCATTTCAGCAGCCTCTGGCTTCGAGTGTGAAGGGCACTAGAGAGATGCCCACGACTGGCAAATGCCCACCAGCTGGGCACGAGGGAGGGCAATACATGAGCACTTTCAAAACGATTTTTTTTTTTTTTTGCTTTTGGGCGATGCTCAGGGGTTAATCCTTCCTCTGCACTCAGGAGTCTCTCCTGGAGGTGCTGGGAGACCCTATGGGATGCCGGGGATTGAATTGAACCCAGGCCGGCTGCATGCAAGGCAAATGCGAATCCCTGCTGAACTATCGCTCGGTTCTCAAAATGATTTTGTCTTAATGAAGTTGATGCGCGACTAAAAGTTCTTTTAGTCAAGTGGACATCCTGATCTCCTGTAATCATCACATAATCAAGTGAAGGCTCCAAAAGTCAAAGAATTAACTCAATTACAAAAGAGAAATAAAGAAAAGCTTAAAGGCAGCTCCACAAGCCTGTTCTACACTGAGGAGTCAGTCCCAGCTACGGAACCGGGGGAAACAACAGATCGAGCAAGGCATCGCCACCCCAGAGGATTAACTGAGACACAGGGAGGCAGGGGACTGAGTGACAGAGGACAAGAAATAGCCACTCTGGACGAGCTGCAGAGAACAGGGACCTCAATGACCCGAAACTCACCAGGCTTTCTGCACCCCAGGCACGGAGGCCCTTCCCTGCCAGGTGCAAACACATGGGTGCGGACGGAGGCCCCGTCCACGGCAGCGCTCGCTAGCAGACACTGGGGTCAGAAGCCCGGACTAACCGAGTCCCACCAGCGTTGCAGCCAATGCTCCCCAGTGTTCCCGGCTCCCTCAAGAAAGGCAGCTCCGACTTCGGCCAAGAAAACTGCAGCCTGAGAAGTCACATGCTGAACTCGCTACTGGCTGCATCATCCCCCTGCTCCTGCTCTGGTCACTGTCTCCTGCTGTGCCCATGGGCGGGAGGCCCTGGGCTACTTCCCGATTTCCTCCCGCAAACACTACCTGGCCCCTGGAGTGGTGGTGTCACTGCCCTTCCCCCCAGGCTGCCCTGGAGTGACCTGGTGCCCGAAGCCCACTGGCTGCCGTCAGCCCCTCCCCCGCCAGGCTGGAGGCAGGGCCGTGCGCCCCACAGGACCCCGGAAACAATGATTGTGCAGAAGGCAGAGGCGTCCTTCCAGAGGCAGGCTCGAGGGCCAAAGGGGCAGGGCACACCCGCCCACAGAGCAGCCACGCCCAAGGGACGTGACCACACTTGAAGGCCATGTGTCACTGACATGGAACACTACAAAAAGCAATTTCAGAGATAAACGTAGCCCCCCAGTTGGGTGGGCCTGGGAGTCACTGACATCCGCCAGGGGAACGAGTCCCACCTGGTCCCCGACAAACCTCAAATCATAAAGACAGAGGCCCAGACTGTGGACAGGCTGAGACACTGGCCTGCAGCCCACCCATGCCAGCAGCGTGAAGGACAAGGGGGGCCATGCCACCCCCTCAGCTCCGCAAGTCTCCTGCTCTGCTCCAGTCACACCAGAGGTTCTCAATGATATCACTCTTGCCAAGAATCAACTTTGTCTGACACCACACAGGAATGATCCAAAACTGAATAAAAACTTGAACACTAAAACCTGAAACCATAAAAATACATAGAAGAAAACATGCGCCCTAAGCAACGGGGCTGCAGCCTCAGCACTAAGTCTGGAACCGTCTCCCACGGCAAGGGAAACAAAAGCAGAAACGCACGAGACCAGGACACACGACACAAGAGAAGGCCGCCCTGAGGGAGCGCTGATCGGTGCATCATGCATCGTGCATCGTCTGAGAGACTCTCTCAGCTCCGTCTATTTGTTGGATTTTGTCTTCTAATTGTATTTTGTTTTTCTGTGGGGCCACACCCAGCAGTGCTCAGGGCTTACTCCTGGCTCTGTGCTCAGCGGGGGGCCCAATGAGGTTCCAGGGATCGAAGTCAGGGCAAATGCCCTCCCTGCTGCATTACGGCTCTGGCCCCAATCAAGCTCATTTTGCACAGCCTACCCTTGTGTAAGGGAGCTGGCGTCTGAATCCGTGCAGATCCAGTTCTCCTTCCGGTTAGTCGGCCGAGTGCTACACACTGCCACAGTCCCTGTGGACATGTGCTTATGCTCCGGTGTCCTTCTAACATCCACACTCACTCGACAGATGCTGAGACATCTGTCTCACTGCAGGGCTCACTACAGACCAGAAAGGCCAACACGCAGGAGAGACCCACCGGGACTAGAGGAGCACGGCCGTGACTGCTCAATCCTCCAGGTAACGCAGGGCCACGGAGACGCAGCCCAGCCCCCAGGAGCCCCTAGAGCCTCCCCCACCCTCCGCCCCACGCACTTGGGGTGTGCCAGCAGCTGGTAGAGGGCGTGCTTATTGTCCTCCAGACTCATCATGGCCACCAGGAAGCACTTGATCACCTCCCACGCCTGCCTCCGGTAGTAGGGCTCCGTGTTGGCGCTTTTCAGGCAGTCCAGGGCGGTCTCGATGGCCTACGACGAAGCAACACAAAGGTGGGAGTCAAACCTGGAGCGGAAACGTGCGGCACCTCCCCTGTGGGGCCGAGGGTCCCAGCTCGCGCACACCCTCTGCACGAGGCCCAGCAGAGCTGCTCTGGTGGGCAGCAGCGGGCACGGGCGAGGCTCGCTGAGGCGCTGTCTCCCGAGGGCACCCTCGGCAGCCCAGTTCCAGAACCAGGTTTCCACACCTCCCCAGCTGAGAAGCTCGGGCTGGGGGGCTTTGCGGCCATGGAGCCCACATCTGACCCCTCTCAGGCCCACAGCAGACAGGACCCTCCCCTCAGGAGGCCATGCCCTGTACGGGGGAGCTGGAGCCGGGCCCTCCCCGGGGCTCTAACCCAGATGAGGGGGAGCGCTGGGAAGCGCGTCTCACCCCGAGGTCCGGTGGGCGACGCCTGGAGGGGGTGCAGGTGCCACATATGGGGACAAGAGACAGCACCTGTGCTTGAGGGGGGCTGCCACAATGATGGAACATTTATTCAGGGGGATCGGGCTTCTCACACAAGGGCACTGTGCCGAGTTCTGGAAGGCCAGAGCTGCGTGAGGCTGAGCATGGGGAGGGAAGCGAACGGCTCGAGACCGGGCCCTGGCTTAAGGGCTGAGCCAGGAGCTGAGGGTCCAGCACCACAGCCTCTGAAAACACGCAGGACACAAAGGCTAAGTAAATGCTCTGGAAGGGAAACCATGCGGAAACGGTGTGCGCATTGGGGGTAAAGGAAAAAATCAATGTGACCTAGAAGATTATAGTGAAGAGAACAATGCGTGTGTGACGAGCATCAGGGGCCGAAGGCGGCCACACAGTGTGAAAGGGACCAGTCTTCAACAAGGACCATCAGAAACAGCGGGGAGGGGCGGGGTGGGGGGAGTGTCTGGCAAGAAGCTGCTGACATATCAGCTGCCCCCACAGTGAAGTGGTATGAGCGGCCACGGCTCCTTCAGAAGTGTCCCCCGGGCCCCAGGTACCTTCTCCATCGGGAGCTGAAGAGACGCTTTACAGTCGGAAAACTCCACGGTGATGCTCGGGCCCTGGACTTCAGTCACGACGTAGTGCAGCTTCTGGGACTCCTTCAGCATCTTCCGGTTGCTGCCGCCAAACTTGCCCAGGACGCGGTAGGCCACGTGGGAGATGCTGTCGGCGGGGTTGCGCAGCGTGCGCCACAGGGCCTGGGGACGAGGCATGTCGGTTCAGGTCCCCCGGCGGGACACAACCCAGCGGTTCGCAGAGCAAGATCCGAGTCAAGGAGAACCAGGCAGTGGACACTCGGCCCCTACCCCCGCAGGTTCCCCTCCCGGGGGAGGCCTGCTCTGGGTCTGAGGCAGAGTCCCCAAGAATGTCTGTTGTCACTGAAAATGCACAAATAAAAGCGGCCCCCACACTCCTGAAAAATGGCAGTCAATGCATTAGAAAGACGCAGTGTTCAGCAATGTACTGATCAGGCGTACACACCTTAGAGCAGCAGAAGGGAGACGCAATCTGCTAGTAAAAGCCCTGTGCCTGGGTCAGCCACAGTGACCCGATCCCCCCTCCTCAGGCAAGGACAGGGAGGCAACTCCCAACAGGGGACACAGTACAGACAGTCACCGCCGACTACGAGCACTAAGAAAGCAAGATGTCAGGGCCAGACAAGAGCGGGGAGGGCTCTGGCCTGGCACAGAGCCAACCAGGTTGGTCCACGGCATCCCACCGGGTTCCCAGAGCACCGCCCGTAGCGATCTCTGAGCGCAGAGCCGGGATCGAGTGAGACCCAGAAAAAAGGAAACAATTTTTTTAAATGAAATTTAAAAAGCAGAAAGTGAAGGAAAGCCCTGGTCTCTGTTCACTCAAAGCCCCAGGGAACAGAAATTCTGAAGTATTTTCCCAAACAGTCTCCTTGGCCAGCTGCTCCATTTCCTTCAGGCTGGGCCGGCAGCTCGACCTTGCCTTAGGAGCCTGTGCTTCTTCAGATAATGGACAGCCAAGGGCAGCTACATAAATAACAGCACCATTTTTTTGTCTTTTTCTTTTTGGGTCACAGCCAGAGATGCTCAGTGGTTACTCCTGGCTCTGCACTCAGGAATTACTCCTGGCGGTGCTCAGGGGACCATATGGGATGCTGGGAATCAAACCTGGGTCGGCTGCCTGAAAGGAAAACGCCCTACCCGCTGTGCTATCGCTCCAGCCCCACCACAAAACCATTAATAGCCATTGAAGGCAACCAGCTTAGCAGGGCAGCTGAAGGTCAGCAAAACAAAGCCACACTTCAGCGGCTCCTGCCTCCTGCAGGTCTGTTCTGGGCTGAAGCTCAGGGGGAACCCGCAGATGACCCCTTCGAGGGGAGGGAGCGGCACCCACCTGCATGAGCTCTGCACGCACGGGCTGGATGTGGTCGTAGAGGAAGTCGGGCTGCAGGTTGTCCACGCACAGCTCCAGGGTCCGCAGGCCCTGGCTGACCAGCGTCTGCGAGCCGTTGAGGGCGGACACCAGGGGGTCCATGAGCATGGGCAGGTAGGGCAGGAGCGAGCTGAGGCGCACGGGCACCGTCAGGCAGAGCTCCACGAAGAGGTCCTTCATGTGCTGCTTGTGCAGGCCGCTCTGCAGCATGTTCAGCCCTGCGGGCAGGGGGGCGACAGTGGCTCACAGCCTCCCACACCCCCGGGACCCCCCCATGTCTGTCACACTCACAGTGGCGAGAACAGGCTGCCCTTGATCACTATGGTTTAAGCTACAATCTCCTCCAAATCAATCCCACCCAAACCCTGAGGCCCGAGCACAACGCACTCGGTTAACGCTTGGGGTTTCACCCATGCACCTCGGCAGTCTGCCGGGAGGCCGTGATGGAAGTCGATGCTCCAAAATAAATTTAGCATTTTAACCCAGTTTTGCATCTGATTTGTAAGAATGGGAGATGGCTTCAGGAGCGTGACCGAGCATCTAGCGAGCTCTCCTTCCCTTCCTGCCCCGAATCACAGGGTCCTAAGCAGTTCCAGAGGAAGAGCTGGGGAGAGAGGCGCTATCAAGGCGGGCACTGCAGGGCCATGACACCAGACTCGGGCGGTAAGGTGGACAAGACAAAGGCCAAGGTCGAGTGCAGAGGGGGCTGAGGAGGAAGTTGGCAGCAGTGCGGAGCTGCAGGATGAAGTCGCTGGGCAGACTCCAGCAGGAAGGAATGACAACGGGGCTGTGGCCAGGCAATGTCTGACCAAGGCCCTGGCAGCACCTCCAGCCAGGTGACACTGGAATATACAAGCATCTCTCACGAGTCCCTGGGTAAACAGGTAACGAATGCCGTCTTTGGAAAGAATTTGCAAGTAAAAAAAAAATCACAAGAAGGGGCTGGAGTGACAGCACAGTGGGTAGGGCATTTGCCTTGCATGGGGCCAATCCGGGTTCGATTCCCAGCACCCCATATGGCCCCCTGAGCAATGCCAGGAGTAATTCCTGAGTGCAGAACCAGGAGTAACCCCTGTGCAGTGCCGGGTGTGACCCAAAAAGCAAAAAAAAAAAAAAAAAAATCACAAGAAGAGGGTCTGGTTCCACCAGCAAGTCAACCTGTACCCACAGGGTGAGTTCATCAGCAGCCTAATGGTGCCTTCAGGCTTCCTGATACCTCAAAATTTGCCACTGTGCTTTTGGCTGGTCCCCCAAAACTTGTGACGAAGTTTCCCAAGAAATCAAAAGGCCAAAAGTCAGGTATGTGAGAGTCACACCCACTAAACTACCTCCGGCTCAGCCATACTGGCTCATTGATCGGCCTTACTTCGGAGACCCATAAATAAGTCTCAAAACGGATCAAAAGACGCACTTCATCTCGGACCTGCGCATGGCTGAAGAGACTGGAGTAAATCGGAGTTAGGTTGGCCTGGTGCCCACCCAAGCAGGACCCCTGGCAGCCGCCTGCTTCCACAATCCAACATTACTGCCACGCCCTGGCCTGACTCCACGGTCTCAGGATGGACCTCACCAAGATAAAAATCTGCTGAAAACTTGGATATGCGGGTTTTGTGACTGAAATCTCCAGGTTTCCTCAGAGTTGGGGTGGGCTACCTCCCCCCACTTCCCAATACTCCTGAAAGCACTGCAGTCACCCCACGAACCAACTCCAGCGCCAACATGTAAGCTCTACCACTGTCCTTACTTCAAAGACCCACAAATAAATCTCTAAAGAGATCAAAAACTGCAGTTAATCTCAGACCTGCGTGCCCTGGTGCCTGCCAAAACAGAAGCCTGGGCAGCTGCTTGCTTTCACAACCCAAAATCGCCACCATACCCTTGGCCTGACTCCACCGTCTCAGGACAGATCTCACCGAGACATAATCTGCTGAGAATTCTGGTATGTGGGTTTCTTGACTGAAATCTCCAGGCTTTCTCGGGGCCGGGATGGGCTACCTCCCCACACCTTCCGCTACTTCTAGAAGCCTTGGCAGTCACATCCACACCCCAAAGCTGCCACCCAATTAGAAAGCTGCTCCAGCCTTACCATCCCAACAAAAATACTGAATGACCTGAACAAACACCATGACCTTTTAGCACCTCTTAGTATTGCAAACCATAATGCACAAAAGGAAAAGGAGAGAGAGCACGAGAAGGAAAGTGCTTCCCATAGAGGGAGGCTGGGGGCAGGGGGTGGGGAGTTGGGGGATGGTGGAGGGAAATGGGAGACATCAGTGGTGGGAAATGGTCACTGGTGGAGGGATGGGAGCTGGGTCACTATATGACTGAAACCCAATTATGAACAAATTTGTAATGGTCTATCTTAAGGATAGTACCGTCATCCCGTTGTTCATCGATTTTGCTCAAGTGGACACCAGTAACATCTCCATTGTGAGACTTATTGTTACTGTTTTTGGCATATAGAGGGATACTCTCGGTAGCTTGCCGGGCTCTCCGAGAAGAGCGAAGGTATCGAACCCAGGTCGGCCAAGTGCAAGGCAAACGGCCCTACCTGCTGTGCTAGTGCTCCAGACCCATCTCAAGGACATTCAATTAAAAAAAATTTTTTTAAATGTGGAGTTCATGCCCACTTCAGTCGGTCAGCTTAATTGGTAGCTGAATAAAAAGCAATACTCCTACATTAAAAAGAAAAAAAAGAAAAAATAATCCCTTTCCATGAGCTCATCTCCACAAAAAATACTCGTTTGACTGTTTCTTTGCCATTGCTCCTGTGTGGGGCCAGGACCACCGTGGCAGTGCACAGGCCACATCCCATTAACAGGGAGAGTGTTTCCACTCAGTGCACAACTCAGAAGCATCCTCAGGACCTAAGATCTCCTGTAGATAGATATCGATAATGCATTCCTAATAATTTCAGAATTGCAGGGTCCTGGTAATTAATTGTACGAATAAGCAACTAAATTAAAATACAAACTTGTAAACTAGCTCCATAACTTGCTTTCCCACTTCTGTTCTGATTCTCAGGAATCCTTCCGCTGATAGACTAGAAACCGTGGTCTAGATTTTCTTACAAATGCGACAACAGTGACAAGTCCTAACCCAGGTAACTGAAACCTTCCGATTCCCATTCTCATCGGAAAAGGGAAGGAGGACCCCTCAGAACAGAGGGAAACCCTTCTGGGTGCCACTGCCTTTCATGTCCAGGGGATGGGAAGGGACAAGCACACACCCGCCTCCCACCACCAAGCCCTTCACCAGCGCAGAGGGCAAACCCAGCACCCAGGGAAAGGCAGCCGGCCCCATGCACGCAGACAGGTCTGGGGCGACCCACACGCCGCTCTGACCTTGCAGGAGGTTGGGCAGGAGAGGCAGGAACTCCTGATACAGGAGGTCGTGGCTGCCCCCGCCGATGGAGCGGAACAGAGCCCGGAGCAGCAGGAAGTAGTTGTACGGTTCCTTGGCTGTCTGCGCGAGCTCCATGGAGCTGTTCACAATCTTGTGCAGGTGAGGCTGCAAGGTGGGAGAGACGGTCACACACTCTTAAGTGACGGGGTGTGAGGGCTTCACACAGAAACGGAGGGCAATTCTGATGGACTCAGTGCAAAAGCAAAAACGAGACCTTAGCAACTTTTCACTCCAAATTAACTGCCCTTAAATTAAATGAGTGACACACATAACCTTGTAAGGGGCTCCACAAGCTCTCAAGGACGCTCCCAACGGCTAGAGTCTGGACTGTCCTATCAAGCCTCAGCTCTGGCTACTGTCAGCCAAACCGGATGTAACGCTGGCAGAAATGGACTCATTTGACCTACCGAGTTATGCGGATACGGATTACAATAAATACAACTTAGATAACTTTTATATTAACACAAAAGTTGGCTATGGTTGTTGACTGACTGCTAAAAAACTGGAAAGGCTGGAAGCCGTAGACCACGAACTCCAGTACTTTCCATCACTGTCTGTACATTCACTCTGAAAAAAAGCTCTCCTATCTTGAAAGTGTCCTTTTGGTGACCATATTCAGCTTTCAGTAGTAATTAAAATCCTCTGCCATACGTGAATTGGGAATTGGGTTGGGGGCCACCTCAGTGGTGCAGGGGCGAGGGAGCACAGGTGGTGCCCGGTAGGGGTGGAGGGTGGCCATAGGCAGGCAAATTCCTTAACCCTGTACTATCTCTGGCCCTGTGTGTGCATTTTTGTGGGGCTTCTGCTCTGCCATCTGCCGGTCCTAGTTCTGCAGTAGGTTGGTCTCGCAGCATCTGTCCTCCAGGGCCCCATTCCAGGAGCCGGTTCCCCTCCGCTGCCTAACAGGACAACACGGAGTGAATGAAATCTATGATTTAACGGAGGAAACTCAACAATAGCCCTCCTAAAGAGATGTTCATGGATCGCCCTAGAAGAACGAACAGAAAGAAATGCAGTTAAAAGCCAGCGATAAGCGACCGCAAGCGAGGCCCTCTGCCCCTCCCAGGACTCGGACAGGGACAGTCCTGTCCTATACGCCCTCTGCTGGGAGGCCGGCTCAAATGCAGGCCTCACGGCCAAGCACATGCCCTGTCACCCCATGAATAGCGACCTCCCAGCAGGGCCCCGGAGCCACCCTGCAGGAGGGCCCAACCTCAGCCATGGGGCGACACAACAGCCACCTTCCAGTGTGACTGCATGCCAGGGATTAGGCCTGGGACTCCGCAAGCGTCCTCTGGCCACTGAGCACTCTCTGGCCCTATCTTTTTTTGCATACAGTGATACAAGGGCTCCTATCCATAGAACTGAGAAAAAGAAACTAAGTCTTGTTTCTTTAGGGGGACAGGGACACACCCTGTGAACCCCAGGGGTAACCCCTGAGAACACTCTGAGGATGGTATCTGGGATCGAAGCAGGTCAGCTACCTGCAAGGCAAGCACCTTACTTCCTGGACCATCTCTCGGGCTAAGAAACTGAGATTAAAAAGAAAATCGGTGCTAGCACAGCAAATGGCAATTTAGTGACTATATGAGAGTTCTGAAGTTTGCCTTTTAATCATCACATAAAATAAGCTCTACTTACAAACATCTAAAATTTATTTTTACACTAAGGTCATTATTTGTTGCAAATATTTCTTTTTTGGTGCTGTTGCAAATTTTTTTTTTTTCCTTTTTGGGTCACACCCAGCAATGCTCAGAGGTTACTCCTGGCACTGTACTCAGAAATTACTCATGGTGGTGCTGGGAGAACCATATGGAATGCCGGGGATCGAACCCAGGTCTGCCCTGTGTAAGGCAAATGCCCTACCAGGTATACTATAGCTCTGGCCCCTGCAAGTATTTCTTAAAAAGCACTTTGCACTAGAAATTAAGCTTCCATATGATCCTACAATAGCACTTCTGGGAATATATCCCAAGGGTGCAAAAAAAAAAAAAAACAAACAGCAAAAATAACATCTGCACCTGTATGTTCATTGTAGCACTGTTCACAATAGCCAGAATCTGGAAACAACCCGAGTGCCCGAGAACTGGACCGGTTAAAGAAACCCTGGTAATCTACACAATGGAATACTATGCAGCTGTTGGGAAGATGAAGTCAAGAAATTTGCTTATAAGTGAATGGACATGGAGAGTATCATGCTAAGTGAAATGAGTCAGAAAAAGAGGGACAGACAGAATGACTGCGCTCATTTGTGGAATATAAAATGAGACTGACACCTTAGAACAGTAGACACAAGAGCCAGGAATAACACTCCATAGGTGGAAACCTGTCTCATGAGCTGGGGGAGAAAGCAGCTGGGATAGAGAAGGGATCACTAAGTCAATCATAGTTGGAGGGATCGTTCGCGATGGGAGATGTGTGCTGAAAGTAGATAAAGGACCAAACGTGACAGCGTCTCAGTATCTATATTGCAAACTATAATGCCCAAAAGTAGAGCAAGTGTATGGGGAAAATTGTCTGCCATGGAGGCAGGGGGAGGGTTATGACAGGGGACAAGGGGGACATTGGTGGTAGAGAATGTGCACTGGTGGAGGGATGGGTGTTCGATCATTGTATGACTGAAACTCAAACATGAAAGCTTTGTAACTATCTCACAGTGATTCAGTAAGAAAAATTTTTAAAAAATTATTAAAAAAGGCACTTTGCAAACACAGAAAGCATTGCTCCGTGCCACTATTCTGGGGCCTTTTGTAACCTCTCTCAAACCTCATGAATGGTCAGAAAATGTGTCCGTTCTGCATTTGCCAGGCAGCCACCCAAAGCCTCTTATGAAGTCTGGGTTGCCTATATGTGTGGTGACTTAGCCCACCACCCCAACGGTCTCCCTCAGGAGAGCTAGGGACATAAGAACATATCCAATCAGATATGACATCACCAGTCTTTAGCAAATACTTTCTCCTATTTTGAGTGTGCTGTTGGAATATGAGGGTATTGAAATAATCACACCTGATCTTATTATCTACCACCAGCGGGAACACAAAGTGCTACTTCATATCCAACCGAACTTTACCTTCAGCATTTGTTCATTTTCAGCTGCAAAGAGGGAAACTGAGCCAAAGACCAGCTTGAAGAGCTTGAGGTACAGGTTGGAGAGCTCCACGTTGGAGCCCATCTCAGGCAGGCGGTCCAGGAGGTACTCCACCAGGATCGTAGCGAACAGGGCAGAGGTAGTAGGGTTGGCCAAGAAAGAGTTGGCAACAATCTGTCAGAGAAAGACACTCCTGTGACAAAACCAAGGCTTCCCCCCAGCAGCTCCAAGAAAAACAAACTTTTATTTTCTTTTGTCTGGGGGTCGTGCGCAGCAGTGCTCAGGGCTTGCTCTTGCCAATATTCGGGACCACATGCAAAGGTGCCGGGACTGAACCGGGGTTGGTCGCATGCCAGGCAAATGCCTCAATCCCTGTTCTAGTTCTCTAGCCCCCAAAGTCACAAACTTTCCAAAACTATACAAGCAAACCACTACAGACACCCCAGAAATTAGTTATCCACCAGAGAAAAATGGTGAAATACATTCACAAAAGACTGAGAGGAGTTTGCTTAGAGCAGACTTCAACCTTAGGATCAAATACCAATAGCCGACATCGAACACACACCATTCACAGGAATGAGAAAACTAGCTCGAAGCACCTTAATCTTTGGGAAAAAAAAACTTTTGAATATAATACTTCACTAGAATTCTTACATTATTGAGAAAACTCTTCCAAGGAAGGGGGAAACCAGGTATTCGTGACACAAAGGAGCTTCCTTTTTTCACAGGCAACTCCCAGGGGCCACTCCCAGGAGGCCTGGGCCCAGCTGCCTCCGCGGCCACGAGAGATATGCTTGGCCTCACAGAGCCGGGGATCAAACTGCAAGGCACGCAGCAATCTCCCTGGCCCTCAACAAAGTATTTTTAAGTTGACGTGGGCAAGAATGCAAGAAATACCTGAAGAGCATAATTTTTTGAGATTCTTTCCACCATGTAAGGAACGGTTGTTTGAAAGATTTCCTTAAATGTTAAGGGATTCATCATTGTAAACACTCCGGCAAAGTGTTCCAACACTTCCTTCTCTTCCTTCATTCTCACAGTCTGGCAGTTTGCTACGCGAATGTATGTCTGTCCATTTCCTGCTATCTGGACCTAGTGTGGCGGAAGAAATAAAAACAAAACCCAAAGTCAATGAATCGAAACCCACAATCTCTGAACACACTCAAAACAACCCGATCACAAGATGTAAGTGGCCCAGCTTTTCAAACTCGAGCTGCTCCTTTATTTCAGAAAATACTTGTAGGTGGGAGGGAGTTTCATTAAAAAAAAAAAAAAAAAAATTGAATCTTATGTTTCTACTGCACAGCATGTACACCGTCCCCCAGACAAAACATATGCTCAGACACAAACTGTCCTCAAAGTCCCTGACATGTCACGGAGCGGAATAAATGTGTGCATAAAACCCACTAAAAACCATAACACCCAAAAGGAGAGAGAGACTAAAAGGGAATGTGTCTGTCACAGAGGCAGGGAAGGAAGGGGGGGCAGGGGGTGGCAGGAGGATACTGGGATCACTGGTGGTGGAGAATGGGCACTTGTGGAGGGATGGGTACTTGATCATTGCATGACTGAAACGTAAGCACTAAAGTTTGTAAATCTGTAACTGTATCTACGGCAACTCATTAAAAATAAATAAATAAATAAGTAAATAAACAAACAAACAAATAAATAAATAAATAACATAAGGAAATAGAGAAAAAAAAGAGAAGAAACCCGCTACGTGGTCCAAATAGCAGACTTCTCGGTGTCTGGGGGAGCCTTCTCTCCAGCCTGTGCGGAGCCCCCTTACCTGATAAATGTCCAAAGCCTGCATTGCGTACTTCACAAGTTTTATGTAAATCTGAGTCTCTTTGGGCTGTAACTGCTTGTTGGGAATGAACTGGGCTTCTGGAAGGGAAATGGCACAGTAAGAGGCGGAGCCCGACCCCCAAGTGAGCGGGACCGCGTGAGGGGCACTGGGGAGCAGGATTACCGCCAGGCGCTTTACACGACGTGATCCCCCACGTGATGGTCTTCACGCCACAGACCAGGGTCTTCACCAGACTCCGGCAGTCTGTGACCTGGAAAGTCTGCTTGTCCTCCTTGTCCTTTTCGCCTTGCTTCTCGAAGGGAGGCACTGGGGCTGGCGTCACAGGGGTGGTGGGGGCCGGGGGTGGTGGCGGGGGCGGTGCGGGGGCAGGCACGGGGGCAGGAGAGGGGGCGGGGCCAGGAGCTGCGGGGGCAGTGGGCACACCGGGCAGAGCGGCGTCCACGCCTCCCAGCTCCGACTGAGGCTTGCACTTCTTAAAAATGGCAGCGAGCTGGTAGCGCGCAATTGTGTGGAACTTCAGGACAAAGACCTGCAGGGAGAGGCCGTGTGAGGCAGCGGCCAGCACCCGCACAGGCCCGGCCCGCGGAAGACAGAGAGCAACGCGCTCCTGCCGTCACCTGCAACGCCTCCCACTCTCCTCGCAAAGGCTCGGGACAGCAGGGACAGGCCACACGCAAGGCCAGATGCAGGCCGCCTGCCCCACGTTCACACACTGCCCCTGGCCCCGGGTCGATCTTCTCCCCGCCCGGGAGGCGCCCGGCCGACCGCGCGCTCTCCGGGAACAGCCCTCTGCAGAGAACAAGCCCCAGGCTTCCCGACCACTCTGAGACCCTCCCGGCCCAGACTAACCATGCTGGCTGCCCAGGACACTGACTGATGAGCCCAGCCCCCCCACCCCCCTGCAGGCCTGGCCCCTCTGGGCACCTCCAGCATCCGCATGAGTACGTCCCTGCCGTTGCCGCTCTCCTGCTCGCTCTTGGAGCGGATACAGTCCACCAGGTTGAGCAGCAGCTTGCAGGACATCGTCTGGATGCTGCTGGGCAGGGACTCGTCATCGATGTTCTTGGCGAAGAGCTGGACGGCGAGGGAGAGGTCGCCGAGGGGCAGGTGCTGCCGCACGTGGTGCACGAGGTCGGCCAGCGTGCTGTAGGCGAGGGGCCTGCGGGCAGAGACCCCAGTAGTGTGCATCCTGCCTGGGGGGGTAGGGGGTGCTATCTCCAGCCCCGGCTCCTTCTTCCCAGGCTGCGGAGTGAGCTTCCCACCGACGAGGTGCCAGGCAAGTTTGGCACTTCGGATAAACACCGCGTGACAGGGAAACCGCTGTGTGCGGTCGCCAACTCAGACATGCCCGTGTCCGGTATACACAGCCATGAGCCACGCACTGAGCGAGGACAAGGGACGCCACAGCGGCGAAGCAAACAGACCCTGCCCTCAGGAAGCGCCTTCGCAGGAAGAGGAACATGAGCCACATCAGGCGGGCGTGAGTGCGCGGCCAGGAGAGCCCCACACAGACCAAGGTCAGGGGGAAGGGCAGAGGGGACTCTGGGGGGAACAGGGACCCGGGCGGCAGCAGCCAGGGCAGAGCCGAGCGAAAGTCTGGGTCTGGTGTGAGGGCCACCAAGTGCAGGGGCATCAAGGAGCCACGCGATCTCACAGACAACCCTGGTTCAAACCCCTACACACTGGAACCACCACACGACCAGGGGTCCCCCCTGAGCACAGGGCAGGATGGGGTGGGGGCGGCAAAAAAATAAACACATTTGGCCATAGTTTTACATCTCCTTTGTGTAATCAGTTTTTTCCCCCTCTTTTTTCTTGGTGGATTATCAAATACTCATTTATCAAAATAAGATGTTTTTTCTTTCTTTTTTTTTTTTTGCCTTTTGGGTCACACCCGGCAATGCACAGGAGTTATTCCTGGCTCTGTACTCCTAGCTCTGCATTTGGTGCTCAGGGGACCATATGAGGTGCTGGGAATCGAACCTGGGTCTGCCGCGTGCAAGACAAACGCCCTATCCTCTGTGCTATTATCGCTCCAGCCCCAAGATGCATTTATTTTATGAAAAGCAAAATGCTAATATCAGTCAGAGCAATTATCTACGACTTACAGCAAAACAACTACTCTTATTTCTCCCTTTAAAATAAGACAATTAAAAAATAAAAAGCAAGCAAAGGCTCCAGCTGTGGTTCCAGCAGTAGGACATGCTGGTCCAGCCCGCACCACGCAGTGTGGCTTCCCAACAATTAACAAAGGTGAATTAAGGTACGAAGGAGGGACTGGACAGTGGGCAGGGAGCTGGCCTTGCATGCGGATGACACGATCCCAGCACCACCACCCCTCCCAGCCGCCGTGTGGTCCCTGAGCCAGGAGTGACCCCGAGAGCAGAGCCAGGAGAAAGGCCTGAAACCACCCAAGGTCTTTCAGAAAGTTCTGCGGTTTCCAGTGGCATCAGACTAAAGGCCAGCCAGCAATTTCCTGAAACCGGGTTGTCGTGTTCAGGAGCAGCCACCAGAGGGGTCTCGCCTCATACCTGAGGGTCTCCCGAGCGGTGTAGCCTGCGCCGATCAGCACAGATTCGTCAAACAGCTTGTCCATACAGGGGATGAACTCTGGAACACAAATAGCCATCATGGTGTCACCAGCTCAAGGGCACAGCAGGTCCCTTCCCAGCCACCGTGCGACCCCAGGGGGCCTGGGAAGGGCAGGAGCCCCCAAGCCAGGCTCTGCAGGGGGAGGTGTGACCCCGAGCCCACACCTCAGGCTCCCCCATTCCTGCACTCAGCACCCCGGGAATGACTCCTAAGCACCCAGCCAGCAGCTTGCTCTTGAGCACGGCAAGTTGGGCCCAAACCCAAACAGAACAGGACAGATGGGACTGCGTGGGCATGGCTGAGGACAGTCAGAGAAACTGGCGGTCTGTCCCCCACCAGGCCCACATGTCGAGGGACACAAGCCGCCCATGGTCACAGACAGCCAGGGTCACATTCAGTGTTGCAGCAGGGAGTGCATGAGCCGAGAAGAACTGAGCTTCATGGCCCAGAGAGAACCCGGCCCAGTATCACCTGACACACGCCCCACACCCAGACCTGATCAGGAGGCGCCTCCCATGTCCTACCGCTTGGCATCAACTGTCTTGACAACTCTGTGCTGTCCAGTAGGGGAAAGCAAGAGGCCACACATTCCCGACCCCAGCGAGGACAGAGGCCCAGGACAGCACCCAGCACTCTCGGAGGTCAGGGGCCCCAGCTCTCTGCAAGAAGCGCACTAAACAGTCCCAATAATCCTGCGGTGGACGGTGGAGGGACGCGTGACCACACCCTCTGTCCCCACTCAAGGACACCGTCTGTTTCCACAGAGTCAGAGAGGGCAGCAACTCAGGCTCCCGAGGCCTCTACCCCATACTGCCTCAGGAAACCCTGGCCCCGGGCAGCCGGGGGACACCGCACTTCGAGAACAAGCCCGACATCAAGGGCGGCTCCAAACAAAGCCCACTGTCCCCCACCGGCAGCTCGGAGGGCCGGAGATGGCCCAGAACAATGAACATGCTGACGCCCGCTCGGGCCGCACCAGCCGGACAGCGGCTCACTCAGCAGGTCGCTAGCTCAGGCCAGAGGAAGGCACACACATCCCAACCACCCTCAGAAAGGAGCTGAGAGGAAGGAGCAGAGGCTACGAGACTTCCCAAGATGCACAGTCCAAGGAAAAACGCAGAGCTACTAAGAAAGTAAACTGTGCGGAGGGAAGAATCACGTCATAAAACGGCCAAGATGAAGGAGGGAGAGAGAAGAAAAGAGGGGAGAGACAGACAGACAGACTGGACCGTGAGTACGGTGGTAGGGGTTCAATCCCGGCATTGCATACGGTCCCGAGTCTCACCAAGAGTTAATTCCTGAGGGGCTGGAGCAATAGCACAGTGGGGAGGGCATTTGCCTTGCACATGGCAGACCCGGGTTCAATTCCCAGCATCCCATATGGTCCTGAGTACCGCCAGGAGTAATTCCTGAGTGCATGAGCCAGGAGTAACCCCTGAGCATCGCTGGGTGTGACCCCAAAAAAAGCAAAAAAAAAAGAATTCCTGAGCACAGAGCCAGGAGAAAGCCCTGAGCACCACGAGAGTGAGTGAGCGAGTGAGTGGGGGAGAGAGAGAAAGAACGAGAGGCAGAGAGGGAGAGAGACCAGAGACAGAGACAGAGAGGGAGTGAGAAAGAGAGCTAGAGACAGAGAGGGAGAGAGAGAAGCAGACAGCCCAAGTCGGGTGAGAGGCAGGGAAAGGAAACAAGAGTCAATTCAGACAACATCAACTCAAAGACGAAGGCCGAGAGGCAGCGGGGAGGGCGCGGCTGGTCTCGCCCTGCGGGCACGTACGGTTTCTGAGCTCCGTGGTGAGGATGTGCTTGGCGGCGATGAGCAGCTCCTTGCGCAGGTGCGCGGTCTCGGCGGGGCAGCTGGAGAGCAGCTGCAGCATCCCCTTCACCATCTGCTGCGAGTACTTGGTCACCAGCTCCTGCAAGGGAGGGGAGAGGCTCGCTGGGGGCAGGGGAATGTGCAAGCAGCACTTCCTTCTTCCTTCAGTGCCAGAGATGAAGCCCAGGTCTCACGCGCACAGCACGGGCTTTACCACTGAGCCACCGTCCAGGCCCCAGAATATTCCATAAACCTCCCAAAGCTGCTGCGTTAGACTAGGCCGGACCCCAAAGTAACAGGTCTAGTTAAGCAGCATCCAAGAAGTCTGAAGTCTGTGGACACACAACGGCCACTGTAGGACAAGTCACAAGGAAAGGAGACTTCCCACAGGACAGCGTCACCATGGATCGTGATACTGTCCAATGTTAGGCACGGTGGACAAGGGGTTACTCCTAGACCTGCCCGACTTTAGGCAGAGTGGCACGATTTCACGACGAGGGAAAGAAAGCAAACTTTTTAAAAAATTCCAATCAATACGTAACACCAGAGACATCTCTACCAACTCAGAATAAATCTATCGTCATCGTTTTGTAGTGCCTTAGGACGGCAAGTCACCAACACGCTGAAGCTGACAGAAATACTAAGAAGTGCTACCCGAGGCAGAGGCCTTAAACCATGTTCCACTTTCTCTGCAATTTTATGAACTGAACAACCTTCTAGCATGACCTAGAAAAGCACTTTCAAAACATTTGATAGGGTTACAAATACTCTCAACGGGTACTTTTATTTTAAACACTGCAGCACACTTATTTTTACTTGATTTTCCTGAAATAAAATCATTAACCCAAAATTCACCTCTAATAAAATTCCACTACTATGGATCACAACCAAGTTTACTCCATACTTTAGAACCATTAAATTGTGAGTTTCACTCAAAAATACCGCATGAACTAAAGGAGTAGAAGGCATTTTTTCCCTTCCAGGTCTTATGATTTGAGTAGTTAATACTAAAAAGCAAATTTTTTAAAAAAGCAAAACCGTTTCACAGATTTTTTTCAAAAAAGCATTCAACACTTCTGTATCAGTTTGAGAATGCCATTTTTTGAAAGTTCTCGATCTCTCCCACATCATTTGTTAGGCAACTTCCAAAAAAATCTAGAAACCTCTTAAGAAGTATCTATGTATCCTTTAAAAGGGCAAACTGTACACTGTGTGAATCAGACCCTTCTTTTCCTGGTTTTGGTGCCACATCGAGCAGCACTCAGGGCTTTCTCCTGGTAGTGGGGGACCATGCGTGGGGCCAGGGCTCAAACCTCTGGCCCGTGAATTATATACTAAGGATTATTTTTCTTAAATTGGAACTCAACTGTCCATCAACTGGTGAATGGATAGACACACTGTGGTACGTCCAAACAAAGAAATACTGCGGCCACATTGCTCCTTGCCCATCCCCGCCAAATTCACAGGTTGGAAGCCTACCCCCAGAGTGACCACATCTAGAGGGTCTGACCACATCGGGAGGTCAAGAAGCGAAGTTGACAGGACTGTGGCCAGTAGAATAAGGAAGATGGCTCTCGTCCCCCTCACCAGCCTGGGAGGGTGCAGCAAGCCAGGATGAAAGCCCTCAGCAAACACCAACTCTACCAGTACCCGAGAGACTACTATGAGAAAACCGACGTCCACTCTTCAAGCCGCTCAGCCTGTGGAGTCGAGTGACGGTAGCCTGGCAGAATGAGCCAACCAGCCATCAATAGAAGCGACGGACGCTGATGGACGCTGATGGCACACAAGGACAAACCTTGGGATCACTGGTGAGAAAAGCTGCCACACTCAAAAGGTCATACAAAATCCATTGCATAGTCTTAGACAACCTAGGAAAGGCGAAACTCAGGGACTGAAAACAGTGTCTGTCAGGAGCTGGAAGAAGGAAACCGGCGCAACACAGACAAGGAAATCTGGGAAGTGACCAAATGCTCCCCCTCTTGATTTGTTGATGGTCACCAACATGCATTTGTCAACTCACAGAACTGTACGCCTAGAAAAGGTAATTTTTTTGTTTTGGGGCCACATCTAGCAATGCTCGGGGGGTTACTGCCAGCTCTGCACGCAGGAATCACTCCTAGTGGGGCTCACGGGACCGTACGGGGAGCCCGGACCAAGCCTGTACCAGCCTCATGGAGGCAACGTCCTGCCCCTATACTGCTGCTCCTGCCCTCAGATGGTGAATTTCACTGCATATAAATCATCTCTCAAGAAAATCCAATTTAGGGGCTGGAGCAATAGCTCAGCGGGTAGGGCATTTGCCTTGTACGCTGCCGACCCAGGTTTGATTCCCAGCATCCCATTTGGTCCCCTGAGCATCGCCAGGGGAAATTCCTGAATGCATCACTGGGTGTGACCCAAAAAGAAAAAAAAAAACTTAATTTAAATTTTAAAAACAAACCAAAGTCAGGAGACTTACCTGGTAAATTCTGATGATATAAGCTAAAAATGACAATGTTTTGATTTGAGCAGCAATGAAATCAGCATACAACTCCTTGTTGTAAAGCTTATGTTGCCTAAATGAAAAGTAAGTAAGAATTTCAAACATTAGCTCTTAAATCTTGACATGACATTAAAATGAATTAAAAACTTACGAAAATCACAAAGACCAAGATTTGGTTCCCTCACAGGAGAGAGCACGGTAATAGCAGGGAGATGTGACTTCCAGCCACTCCGAACATCACGAACACTGAGCGGCTCCCGAGGCACTACACAGCGCTTAGTGCCAGGCCCGTGACGCTGGTGTCCACTGACGCCCCCCGGGCGCGCTGGGCTGCCTGTTTCTCCGTGAGAGACACAGGCCAGGACCGCAGACGGAGCCCACTCTCCCTCAACCCCACCCTCTTCTGACTGCAGCCACAAGGCTGAGTCCCGGCAGGAAACGTTTGCTACCGTAACAGGAAAGCTCCGAACAGGAGGGAAAACTTCAGGGGAGGCTATAGAGGATGGACACAACTGGTCAGAGTCCAGGAGACAGTTAGGAGACCGGCGTGCCTGCACTGACACTAAAGAGCAGGGCTTGAGGGCGAGAAAAGTTTCAGTGGTCCCCAAGTTACAAGTACAGTGACCCTTAAGAACAGGTCTAAATGATGGCTGCTTATTACTTGTATTGCAAACCATAGCAACCAAAAAAACAAAAGAGTAAGAGGGATTGTGCCTGCCACAGAGGCAGGAGGTGGGAAGGGGTGGGGGGAGGGGAAAGGATACTGAAAACATTGGGGGTGGAGAATGGGCACTGGTGGAGGGATGGGTACTTGAATTGTTTGACTGAAACGCAATCATGAAAGTCTGTAAGTCTGTAAATGCATCTCACGATGATTTATTAAAATGAAAAAAAAATTAAAAAAAGAAAAAAAAAAGAATAGGTCTAACGGGACTGGAGTGATAGCACAGCGGGTAGGGCGACCCGGGTTGATTCTAAGCATCCCATATGGTCCCCCAAGCACCGCCAGGAGTAATTCCTGAGTGCATGAGCCAGGAGTAACCCCTGTGCATCGCCGGGTGTGACCTTCCCCCAACCCTTCACCCTCCCCCCCAAAAAAAAGAATAGGTCTAAATTTACCATCACCAAAAAACAATGTATTACTTACTTCCTCTCAACATAAGGACTACTGGCACCCTCACTGAAAGGCTAAACCAAGATTCAAGAGTCTGAGGCACGGGAAATTTTGCCACACTGTAGCTTCATGTGTGTGTTGGGCTGCCTCAGCTGCCCGGGACATCTCACCTGGCCTGTGCAGACACTTGGATCGCAATAGTGTTCATGATCAGTGGCACAAACTCGGCGACAACATTGTGGATATTCAGTTTGTAGAGCTAAAAGCAAAGAGATTTTCATGCTTTGACGCTCTGGCACACCAAAGACACCACAGAAGCCATTCTCTCAGCACGTGTGGCGCCTAGCAGAGTGAACCGCACCATAGAATAAGCCCAAGACCCAAGAATCTGATACACGCCTACTTATACATCACACTGACCCTGACGTGTGACGCACATACCTGATACATTAATACGACAATGATAGGTAATTCTGCCAACACTTTGAGAGACAGAGATCCTCTTGGAATGATGGAATGCTGAAAGAGATAAACAAGCAGGATCATCGCTATGCCGCTAAAATACCCTAACCAGAATCCACCAGTAAGTATCACCTCACTGGGATGAAGGAAAGTAATACATTTCGCAAATATTTGTTAAAAATCCAAACTAATCTGAAAGCAAGGTACACAGAGCTATGAATGTAGCTTCGATTGTTCCAACAAAATCACCTTTATAGGTGATTCCCTAATGACGAGGCAGATTTCCTCAGGAAACACTAAGATTTATATCCTGAGAAACTATTTTGCTTTCTTAAAAAAATTTTTTTTTCTAATACTTCAAGCCCTAAGAGCTTATAAAATAGGTAGGGAAAATGTCAAAATCCAAAGGGCAATGGATAGGAACAGACAAAAAAAACCCAAAAAGAAAAAAGAACCAAACAGAGACTGGAAACCGGGAAACAACTTTAGAATGTCTTTTCTTATCCAAGAACAACTTGAAACATTCCACAAAATCATTTCGGCATAGAGATGAAACAGGGATAAGTCTTAATTCGATCTACAGTCACAGTAAATGTCAATGCATGTCACTTGTGAGCAGACTCGTCACCTGCAGACAATACCAGCATTACCTTCACATTCCACAAGACAGGATTTTCAGATGAGAGGAAAAATAAGGTTCCAGAATGACGGTTCATGAACTTTCTGACAATGAGAAACCCATGTGGAGGCTGGGACCGTCCCAGCTCTCCGCACGTGGCTCGGCACTGACCTATGACCTCGAGCTACTAATGGGCTCCCTGATGCCCGGCCCAGGCTGAGCAGAGCCCTGGCTGAGCCGTTGCCCTCTGCAGCAGGACAAGCCTGGACTCCACTTTCTTTCCTTTTTTTTTTTTTGCTTTTTGGGTCACACCTGATGATGCACCGGGATGCTCCTGGCTCTGCACTCAAGAATTACTCCTGGCAGTGCTCAGGGGAACCCTATGGAATGCTGGGAATCGAACCCAGGTCAGCCTTGTGCAAGGCAAACACCCTCCCTGCTGTGCTACTGCTCCAGCCCCTCCCCTCTATTCCTCTGTCTCCCCCCATCACCACGGCAAGGTGGATGCTGCCTTCTCACGGATAAGCAGCTTAGTTCAAACACTTCCAAATGTTTCAGAGAAAGAAAGCACCAAAGTCACTCTCCTCCTCCCCCCGCAGCCCCGGGACACTTACTGTTCTCGTCTCACTGTCCTCGCGCTCAGGACTGACTTTCACAGCGATGGTGGTGATCATGCCAACCATTTCAGGGGGAGGGACTGTGTTCTCGGGGATCACCTGAGGGTTCTCAAAGTAGCGGTTCTAAAGGAAGCAAAGAGAAACCGATTGTCCCAAAGCCAACCACAACATTCCTTCGTGAGCTCCGCCCAGCATGTGGTGGAAGAACCCGCATGTCCCGGTGTTCCCGAGGCAATCCCTGACAGGGGTCCCAGGAAATCCCGCCTGCTGCTTCCGGACATCAAGATGACACGAGAGAGACCACACTCTCCACCCCCAGCATCAGTGAAGAGACATCTGCCCGAGTGTGACCTGATGCAAGATGAAATGTCTCCCCTACGCCTTTACTAGCTTGGGGAGGAAGGATGGGCCACTGACCCTGAGTGATGCCCACTCAAAGGGAGTCCCAGTCTCTGACGCAGATAAAGGCTCCCCACCTTCCCCATGCCACAAGCTCCTCCCACAGTGCTCGTGAGACTATGCAGTATGGAGATCAAACAGGGACCTCCAGCATACAAAGCAAGTACTCTAAACAGCTGAGCTATCTCTGGCTCAGAATATACTGTTTTTATGTCAAAAATAAAATACCGTGGGCCAGAGAGGGTTAAGCACCGGTCTTGTGTGCAGATGATCCCGTTTCCATCCCCAGAACACACAGGGTGAGACAGCTGGGGGGGGCCCAAATACCTCCCCTGTCAGTAACTAGCCAAACAGCAATACTAAAAGGCTTATTCGTCAACCAAGATTCTGATCGTCACGAAACATTCCCCATTCTAAACTGAGCATCCCCCAATTACACATTCAACTCAACTGCATTCCCTTTGTCATGAATTAGTAACACAGTTAATAAAATTAAAAGACGTCAAAAACATACCACTACTTTTGGAAGCTCCTTATAAATCTGTTTCACAAAATCCAAAAAATGATGAATCTAAGAAGGGCAAAAAAAAAAGAGAGATTATCTCTGTGCAGAAATTATTAGTTAAGAAAAAAAAACTGAATTTGAATATGCAAAAACACAAAAACAGGTAATGAAATTATGAGTCAAAATACAAATTTTGGTTCTTGGGACACAGCTGGAGGGAAGTTCAAAATATTGGAAATGCCTTACATATCTAAAAATATCCACAAAAAATAGTAACATGCATCCATTAAAAATAAAGGCAGCCAACCGTCATTCAATCCCCAGCGTCCGTATGTTGAACAAGTGACCCCTGGGCACATAATCAGGAATGAGCCCCGAGCACTCACATGTGTGGCCCAGGAATGGAACTTTTAACCAAATTTTTTGTCCTGTTTTGTTTTGTTTTGGGACACACCTGATGATGCACTTCTCACTCTGTGCTCAGGACTCACTCCTGGCAGTGTTCGGGGGACCATATGGGATGCCGAGGATTGAACTCCGGTTGGCCTCGGGCATAACAAGCATCCTCCCCACCCCACTGCTCCAGGCCCTCACAAAAAACTTTTTTGAAGAAAAATGAATCAACATTAAGTATTATTTTCAGATGGAAAAAATTCTATTTTGTCGTTATCTTTTTAATTTCTAAATCATCATTAATAGGCATTTACTAAAGCGATCATCAGACATTTTGTTTATTTTCGGGCAGCTACACTGGTGGTGTTAGGGAGCTACTCCTGGCTCAGTGCTCAGGGGACCATGTTACCAACCAGAATTGAACCCAGAGCATGCAAAATCATGTGCCCCAGCCCTCTGAGCATCTCTCCGGCCATGCCAAGAACGCTGACTCAGCACGCACCACGCTAACGTGTAGATGCTGACTGTCGTAAAACTTTCCTCACCAACTCAGGTCATCTTTAAGCAAAAACTTTAAGCAAAAAAATATATATATACTAGGACTGCCTCTCTTTCTATGTGAAAAAAAAAAAATTCCAAAAGCCTTCCAGGTGACCCGCACAGCAGAGCAGATTCTGCCTGAGGCCATCTCCAGGACACACACCCCTCCCCCCCATCTGACTCCTCACACAACGGAGAAGGCGCTGGAGCATCAGATTAGTCAACACCGAGATGCTCCCGAAGGAGCGCCAGTTTAGTCAGTGAACACATCTTTACTACTGGACAAACTGCGAAAGAATCCTATGCAAACAAGCAACTGGAGTTTCCGTCAACCCCATAAAAAACTCCCCCCAACCTCCACGGCTTCAACGAGAAAGCACCACAGTCCTTCCCCCGACAGGGGGGACCTGTGCAGCCTGTGGCCCTGCTGGCTCGAGGAGCAGAGTCCCGCCATCACTTACTTCTTGCGTGATGGGCGGCCTGAACTGCTTGTGCAACTCAATGATTATTCGCAGACAAATAAGAACATTTTCTTCATTTTCCGTCTATAAAAAAAAAAAGTTCTTGATTACACTTTTGAGGACTAAGAGATTACAGACTCTTTTCTGAGCACTGTCTGCACTTAAGATTTGAACTGTTTGGAATCCGTGAACCCACAGAACCAGCTTCCCCGGGCAGAGGCGTGTGTGGCCTGCAGGGGCTATCCTCAGGACCACACGCTGGGGACACTGCCCAGGGTCAACAGAGCCCCCTGCCCCAGTCCTGCACGTGAACTTTACACACAGAACACACGGTGTCTCCCATGTTTTACACATGTGGCCAACACAACACAGCTAATAAACTCAGGCCTGAACCTAACTACTCCCCTGCCCCACTCATCCTTCCAAAGGGACTGCAACACGACTGAAATCTTAAACACATCAAGACTAAGAACAGCAAAATAAAGCAGAGGTTAACTAGACGGGCAGAGCACAGGAGCGCACGAGCACAAGCATCCCCCGAGCCTGACCGACGGGACCCACGAAGACAAAGAAGCCTGCGCCCTAGTAAGCCCTTGTTAAAGACTCTCATGACCAGGCTGACAAAATACACCATGAAGATCTTCACTCCAGTGCACAGAGAACTCATTTTCAGAACTCATTTCCTTTAGAGAATGAGAAATAGTTTTAGGACAGGGTTATAAGAAAATTATTAGTGCTTGATGAGGCTAAATAATAAAAAGTGAAAGGTTACCTCTAAAAAGCGAAACATCACAGATAAAACATTTTTTGTGTGTGGACGAAGATGTTCATTGGTTGGTATTCTGTGAATTATCTCAAGAACTAGTTTCCGCAGTTGCTGGCAAAGAAAAATAAAAACGTAAAGATACAGTTTTTTGAAGAGTATCATTTCCTTCACATCCTAAAAGCGTCACCTCCACTGGTATCCAGTGAGCTCTATTTTAGGAACAATCCTATTTTTCAGAAGTATTTCCATGTAGGAGCTGCAAACCCCTGTATTTCTACACTGGTATACCGAATCAAGTAAGCCAATCAGCCTGGGTCGCTACTCTGGGTGTGGAGCATATTTACAGTGAGAGTCAAATCAACTGGACTCAAGTCTACATTCATAAACTATTCGCACTAACGCGCTCTCCAGTGATCTGGGTCTGAGACCCAATTCCATCCTACACGGTGTGAGATTCCATGTTTCTTTTCTGTGGGGCTGGCAAGATTCTGCAGTGTAGCACGAAGATGCGCCACTCAGCAGTCAGGTCTGCACTGTTACTGGAGTCCTTTCGGTTGCAGGTTACTCCAGCAATCCCAGGAAACCCTGGGGTGCAGGGATCAAGCCAGGGGCTCCTGCATGTAAAGCATGCATTACAGCCCTCAGAATGAGCTGCTGGCTTTGTTATGGTAAAGAGCTACTTTTTTTAAAATCAGCTGTTTTTTAATAGATACAGGATAAAATGTGTAGATTTTTGGTCCTTGGAGAAGTACCACCGGGAGCTCCTGAGCGTAGATCCAGAAATAAGACCTGAGCACTGCTGGATGTGGCCCAAACAAAACAATTATCAGTTCGATACCTGGCACCACATACAGATCCTAGAGCATGACACACACACACACTGTGTCCCCAAATTAACCAAGAAGGAAAAATGATCAAGGTGGGGAGGGAGGGCAGAGCTCAGCAAGGGAGGGAGGGAGATGGACAAGACCAGCCCTGAGTTACCAGAACTGAAATGAAAAGAACTCATAAAATGTACATAGAGTCACTGAACTCATGTTCCCTCTTTGTACATCCTGGAATAAGTCTGTAATGAACACAACACATATGGATCACGGCCTGAACAAAGTGAAAACAACACGTTTCATTGAGAAGGTAATGATCCGGATGAAACTCTTCTCAATCAATAAAACTTTAGGGTTTTTTTTTTTGTTTTCATTTATGTTTTTTAAATTTGGGGGCCACAACCCCTAGTACCCAGGGCTTCCTCCCGGCTCTGCACGGGGCATCACTCCTGAAGGGGCTCAGGCCGTACACGGTGCTAGCCGGCTGCTGAACGCCTCTCCACCCCCAAACTCCTTTCATTTTCAAGTGGAACTGTACGTTTTCAGAGTGGTTTTAAAACAAAACACTTGCAGCTGTCCAACAGGACACGTTCCTTCCTCATTGATGTACCTGGGCTGGTTTCTCCTGAAGAAACTGCACCTCTCCATCCTGAAGAAATGTAAGGAATCGAGGGATGATGTGTTCCAGGAATGTGGAATACTGAGGAGATGACGTTACATTCTGATTATGTGAAGAGAAAAGAAGACTCCATTTAGTCCATATGCTTATTTAAATTTCATTTAATTTCATATACTATTTTAATTTCAGTTTGAAATTAAATGTCATGTCACACATCATAACAACCTCAAACTATCAAATATACCCATAAAGCCCGCAGTAATTTTTAAAACTTTTAAAACTTTTAAATGCTTTGGCACTATTTTAAATAAATTAGGGAACTGCTACTTCAGAAGACCAATACAGGAAAAATAAATGGTGAATTTTTTTGCTAAAACAAGAAAGTTTCATGCTGTGGCAAAGGTTAAATTGGAGTGTGTTCTCAATTAGCTCTGTCACAACCTAAACGATGCCTCTGAAAAGCCATTTTGCCTTTCTTGGTTTTGGTTTTTGTCCACACCTGGAGGTGCTCAGATTCATTCCTGGTTCTGCACTCGGGACCACACCCAGCGGGGCTCAGGAGACCGTATGGGGTACCACAGATCTAACACCGGGTGAGGACAAAGCCAAAGCCTTCCCCACTGTACTATGTCCCCAGCCCCCGGCTGTTAGGAAATAAAGACCCTAACACCTTTTGCTATCCTAAAAACCCAAAGGTATTTATGATCTGCGTTACTCAAATCACACTCTAATCCATCATTTACCCCATCAATGGTTTAAAAGAACTGGACTCAGAGAGCAGTCTGGAGAGAGGGCAGTGCAATGGCCCTGGGCAGTCCTGGTGGGAAGCATTTAGGCCTCACGCGGGACAGAAGCTCCATCAGCTTCCCACTATGGGACAGCGCCCGCTCCTGCCCCGTGCCACCAGGCCACGACTGAGGCGGCCAGACATGGGAAGGCCTGCGGCAGTGCCCGTGGTCGGCGCTGAGGGAGAGACCAGCAGGCACACGTGGTTCTCATCATGTCCAACCAGCCCCGAGGGATGTGTTGAAAAAGAAAGATGCCCAGAGGTGGACGAGGTGCCAGCACCTGCCGGGTAGAGCCAAAAGCCAAAAACTTGCCCCCAAATGACAATTTTTAGCGATGACTCTAAATTAAGCTTATCTAACACCCAAATCCTTTACCCTTATTCAGTTCATCCCTCAGCAGTAGGGGAAACAGGTGTCAAAGAAAGAACAGCAAAGAATTACTGCAGGAGATGCTGACAGGCAGGGGCATGAATGACAGGAGGTGACGACCGGACAGAGCCAGCCGCCTCCCATGTGCCACACAGAGCAGAGGAGGGTCCCGAGAGAAGCGTGGCAAGGACAGGAGGCCACGGCGAGGGGAAAGGCATGGGACCGACGGGAATGTCAGAGGGAAGAGGTCAATGTCACACTCCTGAGTGGACAAGCCGGACAGAGGGGCATGTCAGCCTGCGCCAGGCGGGAGAAAGCTCTAAGGTTGCCCCTCTTAAAGTCATCTCCAAGCCCCCCGGAGGGCAACCCCAAAGCCTCCTCCCAAGGCTCGGGAACCCCAGGAACCAGCAGCTGTCTAGGCTCGGTGGGGACAAGAGCTGTGCTTGGGGGATGGAGCAACAGCACAGCAGGGAGGGCATCTGCCTTGCACGCGGTCGAGCCAGGTTCAATTCCCAGCATCCCATATGGTCCCCCAAGTAGCACCATCAGGAGTAATTCCTGAGTGCAGAGCCAGGAGTAACCCCTGAACATCGCCGGGTGTGACCCAAAGAGAAAAAAAAAAAAAAAAAAGAGCTGTGCTCGTCTCCTTTCCTCCCTGAACTTAAGACTTTCATGAGACTTGGACATGCAGAGCTCAGGAAAGGGCAGATGGCACCAGAAGGCCATCGGCCATCTCAGCCACCAAGGCCACGGCCAACAGCACTGACCCAGTGGTGTCCAGTTTCTCCAAAGATACACTCACTGGACATGCCCCAGTACCCCACCCCTCCCACACACGGACCCTGGCTACTTGATCCGTTGGTGTTTCTCAGGTGATTTTTAACTTTTCTGCATCTTTTTCTGTCCTAAAAGCATTTCTGAAAGATAGCCCAGAATCTTATCCTTCATGTGGTCAATGAATGTGTGTGTGTGTGTGTGTGTGTGCGCGCGCGCGCGCGCGCAGTGCTAGGGATTGGAGTCAGGGCTGGAATAAAAAAAATTCTGGGGGGGGGGCCGGAGTGATAGCACAGCGGGTAGGGCATTTGCCTTGCACACGGCCGACCCGGGTTCGATCCTCGGCATCCCATATGGTCCCCCAAGCACTGCCAGGAGTAATTCCTGAGTGCAAAGCCAGGAGTAGTAACCCCTGAGCATTGCTGGGTGTGACCCAAAAAGAAAAAAAAAATTTTTGGCTCTTTTGGGTAACACACCTAGTGCTGTACAGGGGTTACTCCTGGCTCTGCACTCAGGAATCACTCCTGGAGGTGCTCAGGGGACCCTATGGGATGTCAGGGATCAAACCTGGGTCGGCCGCATGCAAGGCAAAAGCCCTACCCACTGGACTATCACTCCAGCCCCGAGGGCTGGAATAAATTTCTAAGACTGAAAATCACTGGGCACTTTTCATTTTTACCCATTTAAGTATTTTTCTAGAGTGGTAGTGATGGCGACTTAGAATTTTCTGACAGTCATCCTAAAGTACAGCTAAACTGCACTTAAGGCTGTGTACACCAGACTTCAAAAGGCACTAACTGGAAGCTCCCCCCACACACTGCCTACCTTCCAGTTCCCCTAACTAAAGCAGCGCCCCTGTGGCCACAGCTGGGCACCTGCTGCTAACTGCCCTCATGAGAGGGAGCGGTCAGCAGGCCCCCGAGCTCCGTCTGGCCCACAAGCTCCTTTCCACGGGAAGAGCCTCTCAGTAAGCCTGAGAGAGCTGGGCTTCTCTCCCAGGAAGATGCAAAACACAGACCTAGCATATGCGACCTCCCCCACCCCTGCTCTTATTTATTAACATTTTGCTTTAGCAGCCTGGTCAAGGGAAAGTCCTTTACTTCTATCTCTAATCTCAGGAATTTTTCTTCTTTTCCTTTTGGCTATTGCTCCAGTCCGACTGGAGCGATAGCACAGCGGGTAGGGCGTTTGCCTTACACGTGGCTGACTCGATTCCTCCATCCCTCTTGGAGAGCCCGACAAGCTACCAAGAGTATCCCGCCTGCAAGGCAGAGCCTGGCAAGCTACCTGTGGCATATTCCATATGCCAAAAACTGTAACAAGTCTCACAATGGAGATGTTACTGGTGCCCACTCGAGCGAATCTATGAACAACAGGATGACAGTGCTACAGTGCTTTCTTTTGGCAGGGAGGCCCCTCCTGGCTCTGCACTCAGCGATCACTCCTGGCACAGGGGATTGAATGCGATTTTGGCTGGGTGCAAGGCAAGTGCCCACTGTACTCTCTCCCTGTCCCCTCTCAGGAAAACTGTGATCCAGCTCAGTTCAAGGCAACAAATCCCAATAGTGTCTCACCAAAAACACAAAACTCACCAAAGTATTAAGAGTTACATTAGAAAAAGAAAGAAATACGGGGCTGGAGAGACAGAAGTAAGACACCTGCCTTGTATGCACCCGACCCAGATTTGACCCCTGATACCGATCCCTCCACCCCCCCACCCCCGATTCTGCCAGGCATCAGGAGAAAGCCCTGAGCATCGCTGGGTGTTGGCCCAAACCCCACACCCGAAGACTAACTGGCACTTTGGCCAAAGAGAGAACTCAACGGCACGTGGGAGGTCCAGGCTCAATCCCCAGCACGCATAGTTCCCCACAGACCCCCCTCTCAGGGACCTGAGCTCCTCCCTCCCAACACTAAGCTGGGGAGTAGTCCCAGACCATAGCTGGGTACGGCTCCAAAGCAAAAACAAAGACTAACTGGCATCAGACAGACCATGAAGTGGAAAAGTAAGCCAAGTCTCCAGGAGGCTGACAAGAGGCAGTGCAAGGCCCCAGAGGAGGCTGGCCAGAGTGCCTGGGTTCCGAGTTGGGGGCCAGCAAGAACACGGCAGTCTTTGGGAGCTGAGGAGCAGGCTGAAGAGGCGGAGCCCTCCACCTCCGCCCAGGGACTGCAGGGCAGAGCCCCGCAAAGGAAATGAACTCCAGGAGCTGGAGTGAGAGTAGGACGGCTGGGAGGACATCTGCCTTGCACGTGACCGAGCCGGGGTCCGATTCCTGGCATCCCACAGCCCCCAGCCCACCAGAACTGATCCCTGAGTGCAGAGCCCGGAAGGAGCCTGAGCACTACCGAGTGTGGGCCAGAACCCAAAACTTAAAAAAGGAAATTAAGAACTGGGCCTGGTTTCCCCGGAGCGCCTGGGCTTGTCTGAAGCCTGGGCTGTGCTCCCAGGGAAGACCGCGGGTGCGCACAGGATGGGTAACACTTCCGGTGCAGAGAACCCTGCTGGTGAGGTGGGCTTCCGGCCTAGCGAGAGCAAAGACCCTCACACCTCAGTGGTGCCCAGACACCAGGCTGAGGAGGACCAGGCTTCAGAGCAGAAATAGCCAAACTTATTTGGCTTATCGCCCCATTTCCAGGGGGGGCAGGGGGAAACATTCGGTATTTCCCCCTGGAAGACGGTGCCACCACACCCCAGGCTGGAAACAGCCTCTGAGTAAGGCCTCAGAATACCAGATACATCCCAGTGAAGCTCCCCCAAAATCAATCTGTGATTTAGAATCCTGGGGAGACAAGGACAGAACTTGAATTCCAGCAGATTAGAGATGGGAAGGACAGGCTGTCCACGGACCCTCCCTGCAGCAGCAGGAAATCAAGAGCATAGAAAGCCAGCCAGCCCGGGAGCCAGCTGCAGCCAAGCCGTGAGAACACCAATGTCCTGACGCAGGGAAGTCCCAGAACCCAGGACCCCTGTGTCTCCCACACTAGTCAGGACCTGATAAACACCTACTAGATCACAGAGAAAATGATCGAGTGGTCCAGGTATTTAGCAGACTTCAAAGCAGTGACTGTAGGGCCAGAATGAGGCCGGAGCATGGGGCAATCTCCTTACACCACAAGATCCCCTGGCAGTGACCGCCTCCAAGCAACATCAGGTATGATCCAAATGCCCTAATTCCACACACACCCCCACAAAAGCACTATAAATATGCAAAAAAAATAAAATACGCTCTTAAAAATATAATGCATTTTAGCTGAAAGACCACATATTAATAGGACATTTATGCAAAACCACAAGGAGCAAGTTCTGCAGGAAGATTTTATTTTTCCAACAGGTAGCCCTTCTGTTACTTTGGAGAATGAATCAGTTGAGGGGCACTGAATGGATCCCCATGGGATAGGCTAAGTGATATTTATGATTTTAATAAACTTTCATAAGCATAAAAACAAATAGGCAAGAAAATAACACTTGAGCAAATAAAAATCTCAGCAGAAAGCAGTAACAAAGAAATTCTTAAACCTACTAGAAAAAATTTGGGGGGTAGGGTGGGGGATTTGTGTCATACCCAGCAATGCTTAGGGGTTACTCCTGGCTCTTCACTCAGGAACTACCCCTGACAGCTCAGGGGAACATATGGGATGTCTGAGATCAAACCCAGATTTGCTGCATGCAAGGCAAACACCCAACCCGCTGTACTATCACTCGGGCCCATAACTAAAATCTTAACACGCATGATACAGGGGCCAGAGAGACGGAACAATGAGTAAGCCCTGTTTGCCCCCCCCCCGCCATGTTAAATAAAATTAAATTAAAAAATGTTCAACCACTCAAACAAAAGCAATATTCCTTAACATTGTTTAGAATTCAGCATCATGAGCGTGAAGAGAAGTTAGACAATACTATGAACCAACTTTCCTATTTCAGTTCTGAAGTAGAATTACAAGAGCAAAGAGAGTGACTTTTGAGTTAGTAACAGAAAAAGCACACAGATGACAAAATGAAAAGTGGAAACAGAAATCTCATACCTCGAAATTTTCACTAACTTCCTGCATCATTTTTAACTTTGTTTCATCAGCTGTAAATGACAAGACAAACCATCAGATTGTTGAAATTCCATTTAAAATGTTCCTTAAATAGCAGGATTTGTTCACTTAAGAGAAGCAATCAGATCTTATCAGTTTGACTGTCATCGTCCAACAGAAGGCACACAATTAGTCCCTATCACCATCATACACATTCATACTCCAGACACACATGCGCAGTCAGACACAGGCACGCACACACGCATACATGTGCCTCTTTGGGACTCCAGCCAGCAAAGCTCATCACTTTGCTTCTCCACGACACAAAAAAGAAATTCTTAAAAAAAATAAACGTGACCCTCTTTCTCAAAAGTCCGCTCTACACTGAGCTGAATGGGTCAAATGAACGCACTGCTTTCATTTTCATTGTTTTTTCATTGTTTTGCAGTGCAGGCATGAATGACAAAAAGGACCAACTTACGTGTATTGACATCTGTGAGAGCTGCCACAAACTGAAGGTACTTTTTCATCAGAGTGGTTTGATCAACCACCGTGGCCCCTTGTGTTGCAACGAATGCCATTGTTTTTCCTAACACGTTGGTTTGCTTCTCAGGAGAAAAGTATCAGGTCCATGAGTCCACCCAGCCTACAAAGCAGCAAAACAGCACAGGGGCAAGTAAGTTACCTTCTTAAGGACACAAGAACAGTCTCTACGGAAATCGTACCAAGCTACCAGTGTCTCCCTCCACTTTTGGACAAGAGTCACTTAAGTCCATTCTGCCTGTTAATTTCTAAGCAGGATTTTACACAGACACCTTCCCTTGAAAGGGGGGGGGGGGCACGGGGGACAGGACTGGACTCTGACACACATTGAAGGAAACATTTTTGCTTTTGTGGCAGCACAGAAATGAAAGAGCCTGGCTGGGATCCAGTAAAAACTGTACCTATGAGTCCTGACATTTGAATTTCACAAAATTCTAACATGATTACTCGTGGTGGGCACCTGGGGGCCACAGAGACAGTACTCGGAGTTAAGCAATGAGCCCAGAATAAGCCCCGAGCATCACCAGAGAGAGGTCAGCATGTCGGGGCCCAGGCAGGAGCCCCTGGTCTAGTCCCTGCCCCTCTGGACACACCAAGAACGAGACCCCCAGCCCCGAGCAGGAAACAGCACCCGCTGCCCAAGCTAAAACACGCTTTTAAAATGAAAGTAAAACAGGCCTTCAGCTCGGATCTGGTCCCCAACTGCATCTGACACCTGTGCCCAAGGTGACCACTCACAAGAGGGCCAGATGCCCAAGGTGGGTCCCCAGCTCCATCCAGAGGCCCTGGGGGTGGAGGGGGGTAGTCCCGGATGGGACGCAGTGGGGGACAGGACATTTGGCTCGCACACGACCCACAAGGGTTCGATCCCCTGGTACAGAGCCAGCAGGGTCAGCTCTGGGCACCGCCATGTGTGTGCCCCCACCATACACACCAAGGAGACTGGGGGGGGGGTGGGTGGAGGGGCGCCCTGGGGATGGGGGGCAGCTGGGAAACTGCTTTCTTCCCCTTCCTCCCCCCACCCCCGACCCCCGGTGTGGGGGGGCATTGGGGAACGGGAACACGCCCCGCAGCACTTTCCTGCTGCTGAGAGGACACCCCACGAGAAAAAGCCCCAAGCCGCGGGGGGCGTCAGCGGGCGGGGGGGGGTGTCTCAGGTCCCTAGTCGCCCCCTTTCCCAAGTCGAGGGCCCGGCCCTGAGTCCCTCCCGGCGTCCCCGCCGCTCTGCGAAACTCTGGGGCGCGCCCCAACTCGGCCCCTCGTGTCCCCCGCGCAGCCCCTGCGCCCGGGCGGGGCGCGGGCCCCCCGAACCCCCCGGAGCCCCCCAGCGCCCGCCCAGCCGCGGCGCCGGCGCACCAACGGCCCCGCCCGCCCGGCCGGAGGCGGCGCTGTGGCCGCTACCTCGTCGGGGCCGGGCCGAGGCCGAGGCGGCGCGGCGGGCCCGGGTGGCCGGTGTTGGGGGCGGCCGACCCCGCTCCCGCCGCTCCCGCTCCCGCGCCCTCCGCGCGCTCCTTTTGTCCAGCGGCCGCGGCCCCCCGGCGCCCGCGTCCCGGGCCACGCTACGGCGAGCGCCGAGGGCCACGCCGCGCCCGCGCCCGCCCCCGGCGCCCCCCGCGGCCCCCGCGGCCCCGGGCCCGGCCCGGCCCGCCGACGGCGCCGCCCCAACGCGGGTCCAACCGGCAGCGCGGGGCCGCGGAGGGAGCGGAGGGCGCGGGGGACTCGGGCCGCCGCCGCCGCTACCGCCGTGCAGGCCGCCCGCGCTCCTCGCCCGCCTGCGCCCCCTGCACTCACCCCGCCTCGGCGCTCGCGCCCCGGGACCCCCGGCCCGAGCCCCCAGCGCCGCCGGCCTCGCCGCCGCCGCCGCCGCCGCGCAGTCCCGCCCCCGCGCGCGCCGCCGGCCGGGAAGAGCCGAGCGCACCGCCCCCGAGTGGGTGCGGCCTGGGCGGGCGCGGGGAGGCGGAGGGCAGGGGGGGCGGGGTCCAGCCCTAAACTCCCGCCGGGCGTCCGCGCAGGTGCACCCGGGGGTGCTGGGCGCCGGTCGAGGTCACCTCGGGATTGTGGTCAGCGCGCAGGCCGGGGGTCCCATCCCGGGCCCCTTCCTAGGATGGCCGGTCTCACCCCGCCAAGCGTCCGGGGACCCCGAGGGTCTGGGGCGGGACGAACCAGGGAGACCCTGGAAGCCAAGAAAGCCCCAATTTCCGCCTAGAGGTGGCCTGGCCCGTCGTGGGTTGTGCAGCTGAGTCACCCCCTCCATCGCCCCTGCTCGCGGGACCTGCTCCTGCCGGCAGGTGCCAGGGGCAAGTCAGAGCAATGAGGAGGGAGGAGGGGACAGAAGGCTCAGATGTCCAGGTGAGGTGGTGTGAGCTGGACTCACGGGCCTACGAGTGGGAGACACTCTCCAGCCTCACCTGGAACCTCCTGAGAGAGGGGTAGCCCAGGCCTGATGGTGAATGTTGGAGGCCCAGAGCTTGTCCACCTTCTCCAGGTCCTAGGCCACTTCCTGCCCCTTGTAGACAGTCCCCAAACCCTCCCCCCACCCCAGTCACTCGCCAAACTGTGGGGCTCCCTTCCCAGACTTACATGTCACCTCTCCCGGATACGCCCAGGCCAGAAACAGAATGAACGTTTAGCCCTTGACACGAAAGAACTATGCTCCATCCAAGTTTTAGAATTTTAAGTGGATTATTTCATGCCTGTTCTTAATGCCCTTCACCCGCCTGGGGCAAGTTGCAAGCAAAATCCCCTATGCCCCTGCCATCAGGAAAGTTGACCTTTCAGAGCTGAAGCCAGGGTTAACAGTATTCTTCAGTACACTCTGGTGACAGGCTGGAGGTAATACAGCAGGTAAGATGCTTGACTTGGATTCAATCCTCAACACCCGTTATGGTCTCCCTAAGCCCTGCCTGGGGGACCCCTGAGCACAGAGCTAGAAGCACTACCAAGTGTGGCCAAAGAAACAACGAAAGAAGAAGCCCTAAGACAGAGGGTAGTTAAGCTAGAGGAGGAACCACCATGACAATACAAGTTGGAAAATGATCACTCTGGACAAGAACTGAGTGTTGAAAGCAGGTAAAGGGATATCCATGATAACCTTTCACATCTGTATCACAAACCATAATACCTAACATGAGAGAGAAAAAGAGAGAGAAGAGAGGTGCCTGCCATAGAGACACGGTGGGGGGTTAGCTTGAAGGGGTGGGAGGGAAACTGGGGACACGGGTGCTGAGAAATTACACTGCTGGAGGGACGGGTGCTGGAACACTGTATGGCTGAAATGCAATCATGAACAACTTTGTAATGCTCTATCTCACGGTGATTCAATTAAAAGAAGAAGAAGTCCTAGATGAGAATTTCAGTAAGTTTTCACTTAATAAAATTGTTTTGGGGCCGAGGGGTCAAAATTGCAATGTCCTGGACAGGAACCTTGGTAAGTTTCCTTCACTAATTGCAGTGGATACAGACCCACAGTGAGGGCCCTAACTTGCCACCTTGAGGATTTTTGTCTCTTCCGGTGCATCACCGGGGTGAGGGCAGTATCCACTATGTATCTCCTGCTGTTTGTTCTGTCCGGTCTATCAGAAGGCCCCTCCCCTGCCCTCCCAGGGCTCCAAGCTCCTGGCCTGCTCTTCCAGCCTCAGAGCCCGGGCAAACTCAGCACACAGATCGCTGTTAGGTCCCTTCCAGCCACTGAGGACCCCTCAGAGTGGGTCTGGGGTGATTGATGAGGTCCGGAGGGCCCTCCCCTTCCCAGTCACATTTCCCAGGGCAGTCAATGAGGTTTGGTGGTAAATGGTTGTCTAGACTCGAGGACCACCGCCAGCCAGCCCGCTCCTAAGCAAGATCTAACTGTATCCCTGGCAAGGACCCCCACAGGACTCAGCCAGCCTCAGGACGGGTTTTAATGACAAAATTAATATCAAGTGCAAATTTGATATTGCTGGTCGCCCACAATGAGCACAATTCTGCTAAAAGGAAATTCTAGTAGCTCCTGGGTAGTGTGAAATAGTCAGAATCTGCTTCTCAAAGCTTGGGGGCCCCAAAGTCATGCCCTGGTGCAACAACCGGCCTGGCATGTGTGGGGGGGGGTGGAAAGGGGGGGCAGTAAGCTTGGGTGGCAGCTCATTCTTCTGAGGGTGCTAATGTCTTTGTGAGGCTCTGCTCTCCTCTCCGTACTCATGAGCATTTGCTCAGTCTCATTCACGGCCTTGGGTGAATTCTCAAACACAGGCTGTGTCCATGGGCCGAGCACACACTTTGCACGCAGAAGGGCTGGGCTCGGTTTCTGGCTCCCTGGCACTCTAAGAGCCCTCCCTCCGGCCACCCCATCACCGGGAGCAACCACAGAGCACTGAGCCAGGAGTAGCCCCAAGCGCTGCCAGGGACCCCCTCCCCCTCTCCCAACAAAAAGAGACTCCTGATGCTCTCAGCTACCAACAAGCCATACATGCTGAGCGCCAAGCCCGGGAGACTCGGGGAAAGGGTCTAGAATCGGGGAGAGGCTCAGTTTTCCCAGCAAGAGGTTCGGACGCATGCCAGCCTTGAAAAATGGTGCAGATAATAATCGGAGCGGGGAGGGGGAGAGGCGGTTGCACGAGAATGCTTGCCTTCCCTGTGCCAGGCCTCGTGCCCTCCCTGGAGCTGACACGGAAAGGGAGTCAGGGGCTGATAAGCTGTATTTTTTTTAATTGTTTTTTTCATTAAGCACCAGTGATTAATGTTGAAGTAGAATCATTTTAGTTAGAGAAACAGGAGGAGGGTCGGAGCGAGAGTACAGCCAGGTAAGGAGTTTGCCTTGCATACGCCGACCCAGGTTCGATCCCTGGCATCCCGTATGGTCCCTGAGCACCACCAGGAATGATGCCTGAGGGTAACCCCTAAGTATCACTAGGTGTGGCAAGAGAGAGGGAGAGAGACAGAGACAGAGAGACAGGAGAGCAGCGCAGGCTTTCCCAGAGGCGAGAGGGCCTGTCTCGTTTGCACTGCACAGGAGAAACACTCCCACTCTGAATGGGGATCACAGAGGCCAACTTTTGAGAACTTTGCACCAAACACACCGGTGGTGTTGGAACACCGCTTGAAACAACTGTATAATGAACAGCTTTGTAAATCACAGTGGTTTTTTTTAAATAAAAAATTAATAAAATTTTTGGGTCTGGAGCTATAGCACAGCGAGTAGGGCATTTGTCTTGCACGCGGCTGACCTGGGTTCGATTCCCAGCATCCCATATGGTCCCCTGAGCACCTCCAGGGGTAATTCCTGACTGCAGAGCCAGGAGTAACCCCTGTGCATTGCCAGATGTGACCCCCCAAAAAAAAATTAATAAAATTTTTAAAATTCTACTACTACAAAAAAAGAAATATATATATATATATATATATATATATATCATAAACCTAAAAAACAAGAAGTGAAATGACTTCTGGGTATGGGGGGGTGGGTGTTGGGCCACCCGCAGTGCTCAGGGCTGGCTCTGGACTCCGATCACTCCTGGGGTTCAGGGGACCGTATGCGATGCCAGGGATCAGACTGGCTTACCTGCATGCGGGGCAGGCGCCTTCACCCCTGTATTATTGCTCCTGAAAGGTGGGGTGTGTTGCGGAAGAATTTTCGTCCCTATGGTCTGTTGACCCTTATGCTCAATCACTGGGTTAAATAAACCACTAGTGAAGTTCATTCCACTCGCTTCCCCCCCCCCCCATCATCAGCTTTAGAATGTTTAAATCCCACCTGGCTCATGGTATGTTTCTAGCTTCTTTCAAAGAGCTGGGGTCTGAGTGAATTTCTCAACCTGTTAATAGGGTAAAGATCTCCCTCCCCGCCCCCCCATACACACAGACACATACACTCAGACACTGGGGAGCCCGTGGACCAGGTGCAGGGGCCCTACAGTGCAGGAGAAGCGTTACATTGTGGGTTCCCGTGACCCTGAAGGGGAGGATGAGAGCCACTGACTGTATCATTATTCAGTGTAATAAAGTTGCAACTTGGAACACAATGAATCTGGGCCTGGTGGGGAGAGAAAGCTCCAAGGACTCCAACACACTTTGGGGCTGGAGATAGTACAGGGTGAAGGCTTGGCCTTGCATGCGGCTGGCCTGACAGAGCGAGAGCACAAGCGTTCTGTGAGGTGAAGCTGGAGCGAGCTAGCACAGTGCCTCGGTGGCTTAGGAAGTCTCCTGCTTGGTGGCCATCCGCTGCAAGCACCATCAGGAAGTGGAGAAACTGCTCCTTCTCGCTCCTAATGGGAGCTTTCCTTATTCAGCCTTATGTGAAGGTTGTTAGGAATTCCTGGACCCAAATGCAAACATGAGATAAGATGGTTTTTCTTTTTTTCACATTTTTCATTCCCTGTGATGCCCGGCCCTGCCCTGCCTGACTGAACCAGCAGAGCACCTGGGTTGGAGTCGGGGGCAGAGCATCGCCAGGACCAACCGCAAGGCCTAGTGCACGCCAGGCACATGCTTCAGCCCTTCCCTTGAGGGGGTGGGGGGTTGGGGTCACACTCAGCAGTGCTCATGGCTCATTCCTGGGCTCAGGATCATCCTTGACGGTGCTCGGGAGAACCAAGTTGGTGCCAGGATGGAACCCCAGTCCGAAACGTGCAAGGCAAGCGCCTTACCCACTGGCTCATCTCTCCAGCTCTGACTTCCAGTCTGTAGACGTCCAGATGGGGCCATCTTCCTGGAGGAAGGACAGCCTGCTCTGTGGTGGCAGATGCAGTGATGACTGACCCTGTCGCCTGGCTCCAACTCAGCGATGGGCCGGGGCTGGAGCAGGGGGCTGACTCCGGGCTCATGCTCACTACCCCAGGACGGCAGGCAGCTGCAGCACCCTGCCCTGTCAGCATCCTGCACCGTGTCAGCGCCCAGAGCGGGGCCAATGGGCCCCGGAGACACGCCACCCGGAACAGGCCCGCAGGAAAGGGCGCTTGCCTCGCGGGTTCGATCCTCGGCATCGCATGTGGTGCCCCCACCCCGAGCAGAGCCAGGGGTGTGTCCTGAGCGCAGAGCCAGGAGTAACCCGTGAGCATCGCCCGGGTGTGACCCAAACAGCCTTTAAAAAGAAAAAAAAAAACGGGCGCGGGGCTGCAGGCGGACTTGCACGGGCCGGCGAGGGTCGTGGCGTCCCCGGGAGGAGGGGACCGGTTCGCGCGCGGGCAGGGGGCGCGTGCGGGCGGCTGACGCGGGCCGGGGTGGGCGCGGCGCAGCGGGCCGTGGGCGGCGACAGCGCGACTCGGCGTCCCCGGGCACAGCGCGCGCCGCTGGGTTCCCCGAGCGGACGGCATGGCCCGGGCAGCGTGTCCGCGCGCCGGCCGCCTCCTCTGGCTCGCCTGCCTCCTGCCCTTCGCCCCGGCCGCGGGGGCCGCAGGTAAGGCCGGACGCCTGCCGGACGCCGGGCCCCGACTCCCGCCGCGTCTCGCCCCCCATCCCCAGAGGGCGCCCCCCGCTGCAGGGGCTCCCACGCCCCGCGGGGACCCTCCACGGCGGATCGGCCTGAGCCTGGGCTGCGCGCGGTGCCGGCGCCGCGTTCCCGGTGCCCCCAGCCGCTGGGCGGAGGTGGAGGGGCCGCGAATGTCGCGTTGGCCTTCGGCGGCTGCAGGGGCTGCGGGCGCCCCCAGGCCTTCCGTGCAGACCCGGGGCGCCAGCTGCCGTTTTCTCTCGGGACATCAAAATGGGCCCAGCGCGGGTACCCGGCACCCCAACCTCGCCAGAGCAGACTGTTCTCTTGGCCGAGTCTGATGGCCGCTGGGGCGGGGGAGGAGGGTGGGGGTGGGGAGGCCCTTCCAACCCCCACCAAAGAACGGTTGAGAGAAGGGGCGGGAGAGGCGGTGCAGGGCTCAAGGCACTTGCCTTGCATCTGGCGCACCCCAGTTCGGGGCCCGGAACCACATATGGCCCCCCAGCAACGCCAGTGCCAGCTCCTGAGCACAGTCAGGAATGGCCCCTGAGTACCTCCCCGTGTGGCCCCAAATCCAAACTCAGAAGGAAAATAAATACAAAAACAAAACAGGACACGCAAAAAAAAAAAAATCATAGACACAAGGGGGTGTGTCATGCAAATTGGCAGAAAAGGAAGCCCCAAAATTAAATGACAACCTGCATTTAGGGATGAATAATGGGAAATGTGGTCATTGGAAACTGCCCTGCCCTGGGGATTGCTACAGAACTGGGGTCTCCGTGATGGGGTCAGCTCTGCATGCAGCTGACCTGAGTTTGATCTCTGGCATCCCACATGTTCCCCCGAGCCCCCCAGGAGTGATCTCTGAATGCAGAGCCAGGAGTATGTCTTGACACAAAAACAAAAGCAAAAATAATAAAAGAAGAAGGAGAAAAAGAAGCTGCACCTTCACTTCCTTCCTTGGGTGTGGGTGAGCCTGGGCTCAGCGCCAGGGTCTAACAGACATTTATACCCTGGGCCGGGAGTTCATTCCAGGTTGCCTGAGCTCAGAGTACCCTTGGGAAGGGTCTGGGGGGTCGATGTGTGCAGTGCAAACAGGCCCATGTAACCATTTTCTATGCATGCTGCATGATCAGAGAAAATGTGCATGTGTGCATGTGTGGGTGCAGGAGCAGGGGCCCTGGGGGTCTGCAGGTGTTGGGGGGGAGGGATGGGGAAGGGGGTGCTCCCATAGGCCAAGCTTTGTGGCCATGGACACTTTCCTACTTTGGTCCTTTGGGCTCTGGCTCACTCCAGGTTCCCCGAGGAATCTCCCCACGCCCCTGCCTGGCCTCTCTCCCCTCTGACCCCTGGGGTGCGCCCAGACCTGGAATAGGAGGACTTGGAGGAGGGTAGGCACAGAACCTGCTTAGAGCCTTCGGGGGGTTGTTTCAGCTCCAATGCCCAGGCACGGGTGGGGCATTTGAACAGAAGGGGGGGTACCCAGGTGCTGTAGGTCTGTGTTAACAAAACAAAAAACTGGGGTACAGCATTGCTTTGCACCCACCTCACCCCGACTTTAACCCCTGACACCTCATAGGAAGCCCCGCCTCCACCATGAGTCACCCCTCAGCATGGAGCCAGCCCTCCGCACTCTAGCGTGGTCCCAAACCAACCAAGCACACAAAGCAGTGCTTGGGGGTTCCTGGGTCTGAACAGGTGAAGGCGTCCAGAGCTGGGCCAGCGTCTGCAGCCGAATCTGCTGCAGCCCTCCTGTGTCCCCCTGCTTCCAGCCCCCTGGGAACCAGCCCTGTGTCTCGGGCATGGCTGTGATCTCTGAGGCGTCATTCGCCTGCAGGCCCCTGCTAGCCTCACCCCAACTTGGGAAGCTGGCCTGGGGGTGGGGGAGCAGGTGCCTCTTAGCCCCCTGCACTCCTCACTGAGACCAAGGCCAGTCCTGGTCTGGCCATCGCCCCCCCATCTCTGTCAGGTAGCACCCCCTGTTTTCTATGGCTGCTCTGCTGCCAGGTCAGGAGCTCCCTGGCATTAAGGGCTACTTTTCCATGCTCCAGGACTGTGCTCCCAAGTATGGCCCTGAGGAAAGGGATTTGGAGTGGGGCATGAAGGGTAGTAATGTGACCTGGGAACTGGGGCCCAAGTCACAGAGGGGACGAGTGTGGCTATCCAGGCACAGCTGGCAGGCTGCCTTTTCTGTGGGCGTGTTGTCAGGGCCTGGGTTTCAGCTCATATCCAGGGCCTACGTGCTCAGGACTCACTCCCGGCAGTGCTCAGGGGACCCTGCGGTGCTAGGGATCAAGCCCCGGCTCCTGTGATAGGGCCTCGCTTAGCCGTGAGCTCTTCCCCGACCACAGACATCCAGTGCCATGGCCTGCCTTAAACAGGGGATTCCCTCTACCTGCTGGGTGGGCTCAAGGAAGTGGTCTGGGTGCCAGGTGCACTGGCGCTCCGCCATGCTTTGTCTCTGGCTGTACCAAACACCTGTGTGTGAGCAATTTGTAGCAGACAGAGGGGTCAGCCCTTTTGAATTTTATTTATTTATTTTTTTGCTTTTAGGGTCACACCCAGTGATGCTCAGGGGTTACTCCTGACTCTGCATTCAGGAATCACTCCTGGCAGTGTTCAGGGGTCCATATGGATTCCTGAGAATCAAACCCAGGTCAGCTGCTTGCGAGGCAAATGCCCTACCCACTGCCGCTGTGCTATCGCTCCAGCCCACATCCTTTTGAATTTTAATAGAACAGTTTCATTTAGGGATAGAGAGATGGTGCAGTAGGCGGAGCACTTGCCCTTGACGGGGCTGACCTGGGCTTGGTCTCTGGCACCCTATGAGTCCCTGAGCACCACCAGGAGGAATCCCTGACCCCAGAGCCAGGGGTCGGCCCTGAGTACCGCCGGGCGTGGCCCCCCAAACAAACAAAATCCCAAAACAAATTAAAATAATAAAGTACTCTCATTTCACACTGTCTCTATTTTCAGGTTTTTCAGTCTTAAGTCTTAGTTTCAAGTAGAGGTGGGGGTTGGGGAGGACAGGATTGAGCCCCCCACACTCCCTTTACCTGACCTCTGTCCCCTTGGTTCAAAGTCCAGTTCTCTACTGGAAACCCCAAAATCTGAGTCCTAGAGTCCATGGAAGAGCCACAGCTCGATGTTACATTCGAGTTCCCCAAGGAGCCAACCCCTGGCGCCCCGCCCCTACATGGACCCTGGGGTCACCCAGTCCAGAACTGTGCGCTGCTCACACCCGTGCACAGGTCTACACTTGTGTGATGCTGCTGGCCACACACATGCGCGCACACACAAACACACAGACACACGCAAGCACATGCACACACAAATGCACACATACACACATGCATACACGCACACACATGCACACACATGTGCACACGCATATACACACATACACACATGCACACACACGTACACACATGCACACATATACACACACGCACATACGCATACACACATGCATACATGCACAAACAAACGTGCACACGCGCGCACACACATACACACATGCTCTGGGGTGCCCCAGTGGCCTCTTCAGTGACCACACTGTCCCAGGCGGCCGTGGAGCGGGCTGTATGACCCAGAAACTTGACTCCCAGAAGGGCTTTGTTTCCCCTGAACCTCTGCCCGCCCCGTGGCTGTGGCTGCCTCACCGTGGCTCGCGGGTGTGGGCGTGCAGCAGGGAAGGCAGGGCTGGGCCGGGGTCAGCGGGAACCACCTGGCCAGGCCTGTTCTTCCACAGGCAAGGCCACTGACCCTAAATGCAGCCCCGCTGGGCAGGTGCCGTGGCCGCAGGGTGGCCAGGGTGGGAGCTGGGCCTCTGCGCCCTCAGCCCTGGAGGACACGGGGAGAGTATGTGTTTGGAGACCACCTGTGCGAGTTTGAGTCCAGCTGAACAGTGTTTGGGGAGAGGCAGGGGTTCCAGGGAAGGAACCCGGTCTCCTGTCTGGAACGCTGGGCTTTAATGTCCCCCTCCCCGGTCCCCACTGGACAGTGCAAGAGTCCGTGGCCATCCCTGGGTTTCCTGCCTGTGAACAGAGAGACTCTGCAGGCAGGAGCCCGGGGTCCAGCCCCAGCACCACCGGAAGGGCCTCCACGCGCCTCTGTGTGCCCCCCAAACCCAAACCCAGCAGCCGGAAGGGTGGGCCAGCCCTGCTGGGGCTGGGGGTCCCGGCCACACCTTGGCTGAAACCCTTTTCATCTCTGGGCCCCCAGGCGCATACGAGCTCCACCTCACCTCCGATGGCCCGGCCACCACGGGGACAGAAGTGTCCATCACAGCCAGCCTGGTGGCCAAAGACAATGGCAGCCTGCACCTGCCCCCCAGCACCCGCTGCCGCTTCCACTGGGTCCACGCGCCCCTGCTGCTCACGGGCAGGGTCGATGAGGCGCTCAGCTCCACCGTCCGTGCTGTGGGGACCGTGCCCGGGGACGTCCCTGTCTCTGTCTGGGTCACTGCCGCCCGCTGTGGGATGTGCCGGCCCTTGGCCAGGAGCTTCCTAGTCCTGCCTGTGACAGGTGAGGCCTTTTCTGTCTGCTCACGGGGGTCGAGAAACCCACCTGTGTGGCTCAGGCCCCAGAACTGCACGGTGCACGGTGCTGCCACCTCTGGCGTGTGGGCAAAGGGGCGGAGAGTGTCACATCATCCGCAAGCCTGTGCCCGGGGGCCACCGAGCCCTGCCACCATCGGTCAGCAGCAGATGGCTCTGTGCCAACAGTTATTAATGGTTTTAGCCCCTCTTGCCCCCAAATTCTGATTCTCTTTTTCTCTTCCTCCCTCTGTCTCTCTCTGTCTCTGTCTCTCTGTCTCCCCCTCGGTCCCCTCACTCCCTCTTCTCTCTCTTTCCAAGAAATGCCTTATCTCTGAAAGGTCTAAGGAAGAGCCTGTCTTCTGGAAATAAGCTCTCTTAGCATGAGGCCATTCGCGCAAATATGTGCATTGCAGCGGTGAGGCCTCAGGCACTTGCTCTGCATGCAGCTGCCCTGGGTTCCAGCCCAGCCCTGCATACAGTCCCCAGAGCACAGGGCCTGGAGCTAGCCCTTAGCACGGCCAGGTGTGGCCCCCAAACAAACAAAAGATCAATTTGCATTAATACATTTATTTTCAAGTCAGAGATGCAGGTCGAAGGTGCCCCCGAGTCCAGCGCTTGGTGGGGAGATGCCGTTCCTGGCACTGCCCACTTGGGCCCGCTTCGCCCAGGCCCATTCTCGAGACCTGTGCATTTCCCGCTGCACCCGGGTGTCTTGTGGCAAAGGCCTCCAGACCCCGATGGGTGTGTCACGATGGAGGCTGGACCCAAGTCCCTGATCCCAGGCCCTGCAGGCGTTTTTTACTTTACCCTAAAATTCTTATTTGAGTATTGAGTATTGAGCCACACCCAGTGCTGCTCAGGGCTTACTCCTGGCTGTGTGCTCAGGGATCGCTCCTGTCGGAGTTCGGGGAACCATGTGGGGTGCTCGGGAGTCGGTCTCAAGCAAGGCAAGCGTCCTCCCTGCTGTGCTGTCTCTCCAGCCCCCTAAGACATTTCTGTCACTGTCCTCCTGAGGGACCTGCCCTCTGAGCTCAGTGACCTGTCGGGTCCCTCCTGCTGTGGGCCAGCTCTGACGCCCACACCGGGTGTGGGGAAGGTGCTCTGCGGGGTCCCCTCCTGCGCTCTCGGGGGCCCTTGGTGACTCGCCGCCTGTGCCCCACCCCTCTGTCCCCAGAGTTCCTGGTGGGGAAGCTGGACATCACGCAGAACACCTCCCTGCCCCAGCGCGACTCCTACCTCACGGGGACACCCCTGAAAATCTCCTTCCTCTTGCACGACCCCAGCAACTTCTTCAAGGCCGCCTCATTCCTCTACAGCTGGGACTTCGGGGATGGGTATGTCCTTCCCCACAGGAGCCCGAGCGCCGGGACTGTGGCCAGGAGCAGGATATTGTTGGGTTTAAATTGTGAAGGTGTGGGGCTGGAGTGATAGCACAGTGGGGACGGCGTTTGCCTTGCACATGGCTGACCTGGGTTCGATTCCCAGCATCCCATATGGTCCCCTGAGCACCATCAGGAGTAATTCCTGAGTGCAGAGCCAGGAGTAACCCCTGAGCATTGCCGGGTGTGACGCAAAAAGCAAAAAAAAAAAAAAAACAAACAAAAAAAACCCACAAACCCACAAAAAACTGTGAAGCTGTGGCCTGGGGGATCAGCTTAGAGGACTGGAGCGCGCCTGGCATTCAGCAGCCCGAGACCCGCACCCTGCGCCCGAGGGCCCCTAGCACTGCCAGGGGTGGACTTTTAGGTCCACACAGCTGGGTCCAGTATTGCAAGAGAGGCCACTGTGTCCCCCGGAACACCTGAATCGTGACTGTGGAAGAAGCTGATGGAGAGACACAGGCCCGTGGGGGACGTGGCGGGAGAGACGCAGCAGGGAGCACTTGGGTATCGGCGCGGCTTCCACAGGCTTCCGTTACTGCTCTTGGCCTCTGAATCAATTCAGTGACTCGCAAGGAGAGACTGCGGGTGTGAAATCAGCCCCTCCGCTAGGCTCTCACCTGGGAGGGGGGTGTGGCCCCCTCTGAAGTTGGTTTCCTCTGTTTTGTTATGGGCCCCACCAGGCAGTGCTCAGGGGTCACTCCTTGGAGGGCTTGGTGGGCCGTCTGGGGCCCCAGGGATTGAACCTGGGCGCATGCCAGGCAAGCAGTGTGCAGACACGGCATCTTGCCAATTGCGAGTTTGAGGCCACACCCCGGGTGGTGCTGGGGATTGAAGCTGGGTTGGCTGGAGGCAAGACCCGCACCTTCACCCCCGTACTACCTTTCTGGCCCTTTTCATTTATTTATTTATTTATTATTTTTCTTAATTATTAAAAAAGTGTTTTTTTGGTTTGGGGGCCCCCAAGCCCAAACCTCGGCAGTGCTCCGGGCTTCTCCTGGCTCTGCACTCAGGGGTCACTCACTTGGGGACCATATGGGGTGCCGGAGATTGAATCCCCTCAGCCACGTGCAAGGCAAGTGTCCTCCCCGCTGTTCTTTTTTTTTTTTTTTTTTTTTTTTTTTTTTCTGGTTTGCTCTTTTAATTATTGCCTTAGACCTGAGGAGAAATCACTGAAACATACATGTGTCATTAACATTATATCACATAATATATGTAGAAATATTTATTGCATTCTATAAATATTTACCCCAGGGACTGTGAATATTTGTTATATATTCAAAATAATTGCCATAGAAACAATTATTATTGTCTTCTTCACCTCCCCGCTGTTCTGTCGCTCCAGCCCTGACAATTTTAAAAATAATTTTTGGACTATAGCCAGTGATGCGGGTGGAGCTGGGGGAGGGTGGTGGGACCCTGCGGTCCCAGGGATCAAAGTGGGGACCCCCCATCCAAGCACTATATCCCTGACTCCCAATTCCCCCCTTTTTATAAGAAATAAAGCTTAGAGTCCCCCCAGTTAGGAGCTGGGAGCTGGGTCGGCCTGGGCCTGTCCCCTGTCCAGGCCTGTCTGTCCCTAACCCTGGGCTGGGCCAGCCCGGATCTCTGCCTGGGGAGCCCCCTGAACCCCAGAACTGACAGGCACCAGGCCAGTGGGTGTCTGTAGCCTCGGGCTTGCCCCTGGGATGTTGGTCACTTTGCTCCTCTTCCTGCCCTGGAGCTGCCCCTCCCCCGCTCCAGGGCACCTGCTTCTGTCTGGCCGCTTCCCTTCTCTGTTCCATGTCCCCTCACAGCGTCCAGCTGCTGACAGTGGACTCGATGGTCTATTACAACTACTCCGCGGCCGGGACCTTTCGCGTCAAGCTGGAGGTGGTGGCGGAGTGGGCGCAGGAGAGCCCCGAAGCTGGCAGGGGCACCCTGCAGAAGACGGGGACCTTCAATGCTGTCCTGCGGCTGCAGGGTGGGTCCAGGGTGCCCAGATGCAACTCCTGGTCACACCAGAGGACAGCGGCTCTGTCCCTGCCCCCGTCCCCATGTGGTTCGCAGCCTGAAGGCCTCGAGGGGGTCAGAGGGGCACCAGGTGTCAGAACTGGGCTGTGACTGGCCGTGTTTGCACCTTGCTCCCAGCACCTTGCTCCCCAGTGGTCCCCAGCTTGCACCTCCTCGGGCTCTGGCTGAGGGGTGTCATGGCAGAGAATGGGGTGGCAGGAGGGGCGGGGACTTCCGCACACAGCATGGCGTTGGGGCGTCGTTAGGGGCCCTGGGTTTCATCTCCCACCTCCTCCCTGATTGTCAGCTCTGGGAGTCAGGCCTGACCCTCCTGCCTGCACTGCCCTTGGGGTCCCCGCGGTTACACTCCCCCTGCCCCCGGGCCAGACACCGTCAGAGACAGCAGCCATCTTCATTGATTTTTTCCCTCGGCCACCACTCTAAACGACACATCCTGCTGCTTTCAGAAACCCTTCAAGGCATCCAGGTCTCCGGGCCTAGCCTGATCCAGACCTTCCAGACGATGACGGTGACCTTGAAATTTCTGGGCAGGTGAGCGAACCCCAGAGTGCTCGGCGGGAGATCCATGACCTGCCCAAGGCATCCTGCCTGCTCCGTCCCCTGCTGCTCCATCCCCTGCTCCTTCCCCTTTTCTGTCCCCTGCTCCATCCCTGTCCCTTCCTCTGCCTGCTCAGTCCAGTCCTTGCACACACGTCCTGCTTGGTCCAGCCCTGCTCCACCCCCCCTGGGCCCCAGGCTTGGGGTGGGGGCTGGCAGGAAGAGTCTCCTCTCCTGCGTCACCAATAAACCCTCCTGGACCTCACTCCATTCTTGGGCCCAGGGGAGACAGCCACGCAGGGAGGGAGAGGTGTGCTGGGTGAGCCCTGCGGCCCCCAGCCCCCCAAGAGCCGGTGCTGGGCAGCACGCGGCTGACTCCTGGCACAAAGGCAGGACACTCGGGGCTGTCGAGGTCCGGGCGGGACCCAGCCTCCAGGGAGTCACGGGGAAATCCATCGGCTTCTGAGTGGGGGAAGGGGACTGAACACCCCGACCCCCACAAACCTCCCAGAGCCGCGTCCTCCAGGCAGCCACCCTGACCCCCTGGGCCCCTGGGCCTCACCCACAGTGCCCACTGCACTTCCGGGCTCTCCCCTGCCATCCGCTGTCTGTGCCGGCCCTGCCGGCTGCTGCCCGTCCTGTGTCCTGGGTCTCCTCTGCTCCGCTCTTGCGTGTGGAAGGCGTGGAGTGAGGCGGGCAGGGCTGGACAGGGCGCAGACCCTCACGGCTGCCTACTCTCCTGACCAGCGGCCCGCTGACCACGTGCTGGCGCCTCACGCCCGAGTGCCTCCCGCTGGACGCCGGGGAGTGCCACCCCCAGCCCGTGACCGGCACTGCCTACAACCTCAGCCACACCTTCCGGGCTGCGGGCGAGTACTGCTTCAGCATCCGCGCCGAGAACGGCGTCAGCAAGTCCCAGCACTACCACCGCGTCCAGGTGTGGCCCTCCAGTAAGTGACCTCAGGCCTGTGCCCACCGCCAAGGCCTGGCCCCGAGTCCTGCTGACACTCATGCCATCGGCATCCCTGGCCCGGATGCATCGATGCCACTGACTGACTGTCCACGCCGACACTTCTGTCTATACTGACTGTCCATACTGACACCACTGTCTATATTGACTGTCCACACCGACACCACTGACTGTCCACACTGACTGTCCATGCCGACACCATTGACTGTCCACACCAACACCGCTGACTGTTCACAGTGCCACCACTGACTGATGGTCCAAACCGACACCATTGACCAATTGTCCACACTGAAATCTGTAGGCTCTCCTCAGACTACCCGCAACTGATTCTTCTCCCTAGACCCCGTGCCATTGCCTGTGCTGGCGCTGCTGTAGAGTACCCCCTCACGGACACGCCTGCCTTACCCCTCCCTCACCCCCTCACGGACACGCCTGCCTCACCCCTCACTGATGGCGCCCGCCTCACCTCACCCCATCATCTCCCCCTCATGGACAGTGCCCGCCTAACCTCACCCCATCATCACCCCCTCATGGACAGTGCCTGCCTCAGCCCATCACCCCTCACAGACAGCACCCACTTCACCCCATCACTGCCTCCCGGACAGTGCCCACCTCACCTGTCACCCCCTCACGGACGGCGCCTGCCTGCCCTACCCGTCCCTGGGGAGTCACCGACACGAGCCCACCCAATAGCCTCCTGTGGCACCACTGAAGCGTGCAGCCCTGGGCTCTGTCCCACTCTCTGTCCTGCATCCCGGGAGGCGGCTGCTCAGCAGGACGGGTGGTCACTCTCGATCTCGGGACCCCCTCACATCCCCTCAGGCTGCGTCACAGGATTCGCTGACAGTGGCTTCCTCTCGGTCCTTCACTTCTCCTGCCACAGAGCCCCAGGGGACACTTTATTTTTTAATGAAAAGATAATTTTATTGTCTCATTTTCCCTAGTTTATGAAAACTTTTAAAAAAATTTTTTTATTGAATCACCATGTGGAAAGTTACAAAGCTTTCAGGCTTAAGTCTCAGTTATACAATGCTCGAACACCCATCCCTTCACCAGTGCACATATTCCACCACCAAGAATCACAGTATACGTCCCCTCCAACACCGCTGCCTGTGTAGCTGATAAATTTCACTTTACTTTCTCTTTACTTTGATTACATTCAATATTTCAATGAAAAACTCACTATTATTTCCTAGTTTATGAAAACTTTTTTTGCTAATTACATTTTATTATTATTTTTAATTGTCACTGTGAGGTAGACCCTTACAAAGCTGTTCATGATTAGATTTCAGTCAGCAGTGTTCCAATTGTTAGGGTCCGGTGTCGATAATTTCCCCCTCTCTGAACCCGCACAAAGAGTTCAGCCAGTAATGTAAGACGCAAGCGGAGTTTATTAGCCAGCTAGCTGGGCTCAAGCCTCTAGGCACGTAGGCCCAAGCAAGACCCTGAGCAAGGGAAGAGCTGCAAGTTTAATAGTTAATGTTTACATCTGCTTACATCCTAACCCGCACGTACGAATTTTAACAAAAACATAAGTGAAAATGCAAGTTTCATGATTCAGAAGCAAACATACTTTCAAATAGTACAAACAAGCAGTTACAGATAGGTGATCTAGACATGTTTTCGGAACATCCTGGCAGCTACCCACCCTGCTTGTGTCTGGGTGGCTTCTATGAATAGTGGTTATGAAACCATTTGCCAAGGCCAAGTTTTCAGCCCAAATGACCTTCCCTCACAGATGGCAGGGGGGAGAAGTGGGGTTTTGAGAAAAACAAAAAGGTTTAAGTAAAACAGGACGTGGAGAAGGCACCGGGTATGATGGAGTCACTCCTGCTCCGCTGTGTGTCCAACACAATCCCAGGAGACGTCCTTTCAGAGGCTGCCCAGGTCTTGAGGGGACAGCGGTCAGCCGTACTTGTCTGGCGGGGTGCAGGACTGTGCTGGGCTCGAGGCTGTCAGTGTCCTTCCAGTTCTGCCCAGTCCTTCTGGCCCCCGAGACTGGGGTCAGCACTGGAGGGCCTGGGCTCCGCGTGTCTGGGAGCCCCTAGACAGCACTGAGGTAACATTTTTGCCATCTTCTTTTGGGCAGGAGAAGGGAAGGACCCGAGGGCGCCCAAGCCTGCGGGTGACCCCTGGCAGGTGACTCCCACATCTCACTACTGACCTTGCCACATCCCCATGGCAGCCTCACAGGTCAGCCCGGGAGTGTGGCCAGCCCAGGACTCGAACCCAGGAAGGCTTACTCAGAACCCTCAGCTTGTCCTGGAGATGCTGGGCCCAGTGTGGGGAGGAGCCCAGGTGTCCTGGTCCTTCGTCCCTCCTGTCACGCACCCTCCCTCAGAGCAGCTCCCTTGAAAGTTCCTGTCAGGCAGGAGGGCATTCGCCTTGCCTGGCCCCCCACGGAGCCCCCCAGCCCCAGAGCCCCGCCAGGAGTGAGTCCTGGGCCACTGCCAGGTGTGTCCCCCAAACAAAAACAAAAGAAACCACCAAAAGAAGGAACGACAGAAAAGAAGAGGTGGGACAAAGGAAAGGGGCGTCCGAGGGTCCAGAAGGAGCCCGAGAGTGAGGACAAGGGTTCGGGCCAAACACGCATGTACCTGATAACGGTCCTCAACACCCCAACACCTCAGCACCCGGCCCACCAGGAGTGATCCCTGAGCACAGAGCCAGGAGTCACCCTGAGCCCCTCCAGGTGTGGCCCAAAGACAAAGGGAGCATCTGCCAAGCGCCTACGGCTGTTTTAGGTGTTTGTTTTGTTCTGGGCCGCACCCGCACTGTTTAGGATTGACTCCCCGCTCTGAGCTCAGGGTTAATCCTGGCGGGGCTCGGGGAAGCCTCTGGGGTGCGGGGGGGCGGGGAGGGTGGAACCCGCCTCTGTGCACACGAGGCCAGCGCCCTTCCCGCTGCCCCGGGCCCCTCACGGGCATTTAACACAGAACACACACAAACAGCCTCACGCACCCACCTGGCTTTCCCATGTCCCAGAGTTGGGTGCTGGGCTGTTGCCCGCTGCCCTGCCCGCTGATGTCCCCTGTCACCCCAGGCACACAGCCCGCAGCCTTCGCCTTCCCCTGCGCCACGCTGCTCACCATGACGCTGGCCTTCGTGGTGTACCTCAGTGTGCGGAGCTCAGCGCGGGACAAGGACCTGGTGGAGGTGGGTGGGACCCCGCCCCTGGGCATGGAAGGGTAAGACCCTGCCCCCCCATAAGGTGAAGTGGGTGGACTCTGCCCCAGGCAAGGTGAGAGGTGGGTGGGACCCTGCCCCAGGCACGGTGAGGTCAGTGGGACCCTGCCCCCAGGCTGGGGCAAAGTGAGGCGGGGAGGCCCTGGGGGCTGGTGCCCTGGGGCTCTGAAGGCAGCTCAGGGCTGAGCACTGCCCTGGGGGCCGGGATCTATCCCACAGAGGCCACATTCCAGGCCCTACAGGGCAGTTGTGTCGTGACAGGCCCAGGGCGGGGACAGGGACACCGGGCCCTGGGGAGTGACCCGTGGGGTTTTGTCCACCTAGGTGGCTGATTTTGACTTTTCCCTCTTGTCTGACAAGAGCCCGGAGCCCGCCCCCGGGGCCAGACGCTGTTGCGGGCCGTGCTGCGGGCGCCCGATGCTGGATGCGCCCGCCGCCGAGTACCTGGAGGTGGTTCGCGAGACGCAGGGGCTGCTGTCGCCACTCGCCAAGGCCGCGAGGACCTACACGGTGTGAGCGCGCCCGTGCCCGCCTTCGTCCGCCCCCATCGCCCTGCTTGCCCTGCCCCGTGCCCGCCTCTGCCCGGTTCCCCTCCCCCACCGTGGTCCCTTTCCCCCATCTCCATCCACTCTGTTATGCTGCCCTCCCTGACACCCCCATGGTCTGCACAGCTGGAAACTGACTGGGGAGACCTCCGGGCACCCGCAGACTCTCGCCCACCCTGCACTCAGGCCCCAGCACCCAAGTCTCAGTGGGGTCCTCGGACACCTGCTGGCCCGGCCACTACCAGGCCTGAGGTCACCACCTTCCCTGCCCACTTGCTCTGGGCTATGGTGGGGGCTGATGGCCTCACTGGCTCTGAGGGGTCACATCAGTCACCTGGGGTTCCTGGATGAGCGGGTGCCCTGCTTGTCACCTTGTCCAGGGGCCTCTGAGAAGGGCCGGGGATTGAGGGAGAGGCTGCCATAGTGGGGAGGGGGCTCCCGGGCCTTTGGGGGTCCCGGTGGGGGTCCTGCCGTCATCTCCCCCTCAGACTGTGTGTGCAGAAGCAGTGTCCCGCTGCCACGTGTCCTCACGAGATCCTGCTGAATAAAGCTCACGGGCACCAGCTCAGAGGGTCTGTGCCACTTCGCACCCTTCATCGTGACTCATGTGTTTGGAGCAGAAACGTGGTGACCTGCTGGTTCTCCAGCACCCGCTGGGCAACAGGAAGGAGAAAGAGGGTCCTTCCAAGCGGCCCCAGAATGCGGCCCCTCCTCCCCTCTCTCACCCCGGGGCCCGGGATTCCGCCCAGCCTCATGCGTATCCTCTGCCCCCGTGTGTCCTCAGAACTGCAGGGCCCCCTGGTCCTTCTGTTTGTCCAGCAGCCAAGGAAGGCCCCCAGGGAGTGAGGGGGAGATCCTGAGGAGGGAAGCAGGTGGCGGGGTGGGGGGTGGGGGGGGTGGGCAGCTGTGCAGAGGAGCCGGAGGCTGGGCTGGGGGCTGCCTAGCCACTGGGAGGAGTGGCCCTCCGGGTAGGTCCTGTGCTCGGGTGGCCGAGTGGCCCCTGTCAGCACACATGGAAGAGAGGGTGACATTCTTGTTGCACACTGGTTTGGGGGGGCTAGGGTCATACCTGGGGGGACTAGGGGGACCATGTGGTGCCAGGCGTCCAGCCCAGGCCTCCACGTGCAAGGCCTGTGCTCCAATCATTGGAGCGGTCACTCGGGGCCACTTTCAATGGGTTCATGGCCTTTTCTTCCTCTGGGATGTAGATAAGACCTGGCGATAGAAATCGCAGCTATTTTCTAGTTACATCCCAATTGCTGTATATAGTCCCGAGGGAGGCCCACAGGGGTGTAGGGCCAACCCCAGAAAGGAGCCTTTCGGGGGTCATTTAAAAGCCCAGGGCTTCGGTCTCCTCTGGACCAAGGAGTAAGCTGCAGTTCTCCTTATGAACAGCAGGTGGCAGCCCAGTCATTCTTCTTTCCCTTTTCCTCTCCTGCTGGTCCCTGGTCCACTGGCTCAACAGTGCCAGGGGGACACGGAGAGCCAAGGCCCCTGTAACTGAGCTATCCGCAGACACGCACACACTGTGGACACACGTGAACACACAGGCATATGCACATCCTACAAGACGAGCGGCCGACCTGGGAACCAGCTTCTAGCGCCTCCAGCTCTTTCTAGGATCTTCCTTGTCTGGGTGTGTGTGTGTGTGGGGAGGGCTGCGCAGGACTCTCTCCTTATAGTTCCCCAGGGGTTAACTGCTCTTCCACGGGAGAACAGGGATCACACCCAGACACAAGGCTTCAGGCGGCGCGGGGGTGAGAAGGGAGAGTTGGGGGTTCAGATGACGCCCGGGGCACAGTGAGAGCCCCAAGCTGTGAGTCACCCGACCCCTCGGATGAGAGTGGACCCCCAGAGAGGGAGGTGCCCGCAGCAGCTGCTAGCCTGAGTGTGCCCCAGCGCCCAGGAAGCAGATGCACAAACCCTCCCCAGCTACTCCTGGCAGCCAGTCCGAAAGCTGAAAGGTGGGGATGCCCAGCTGGCCGCCAGCGGGAGATGGAACTATGGCACGCGGGATGTCCTTCCGCCTCAGGCGGGACAAAGCACGGACATAGCAGGAGCCGTTGGGGAGAGGTTGGGGTGGGGGGCGGGCTCCTGACTGTGCACACACGGTCCTTGGCACCACAGGAAACAGAGCAACCCTCTATGCAATGTTCACCCACACAAATTGGGGGGAGCACACCTGGTGGTGCTCAGGGCGTGCTCCTGGCTCTGCACTCAGGGATCACTCCTGGCAGTGCCTGGGGAACCGTAAGGGATGTTGGGGCTCGAACCCGGGCAAATGCCCTACCCTTTGTGCTATTGCTCCGGCCCCATGTAAATATTTTCAATAAGAGAGACAGTGAGTGAGGGAATGGATGCATTTTCCAGGTCTTCATTCTGGAACATCCCAGGGTCATCAGCCAACCCCTCCACCAGAGTCCCGCAGCTTCTGGACATGGGGCAGCTGCCAGCTTGCTGCTTCATGGCAAAGGGCTGATGGGGAGCCTGAGGTGGAAAATTCTGAAAGGATCGTGTGAGGCACTTTCTGGGGCCCCAGCATCCTGCCTCCAAAGAGCAGTGGGCGCTAGGTGGACGCCGCAGTCCACGGTCTCTCTGGCCCCTCTGTGGTGGGGACACTGACCCAGAAGGGGAAGCCTGCTCCGCCCCCCCCCACGCCTCCCCCAGTGCCCTTAATCTCCTCTCCCAGTGGTGAGAAGTGTCCAGCCCTCCAATAGGGCTGGTGTGGGGATAGGCGAGGGGCTCACTGACCATCCAGGCGCACTCCCTCTTTCCCAGTCCTGGGGGTGTCCACTGGGCTTCCTCCCCTGACTGCGAGCCCCGTCCCCACGCTGGGCTCTTACTGGGGGGAAGTGCTGCCTTGGGCACCAGGCAGTGGGGGGGTGGGTGTCCAGGCAATTCTGAGTGGGGGGTGCCCCCACTCCAAGCTGGGGGTGATCAGAGTTGAGAGAACACGCGGGGGACTGTGGTGGGCAAGCATCCCTGGCCGCTTTAGCAAGGGGGCTTCTCTTTCCTGCCGGCCCCAGGCCCCAGGCGCTGTGCCAGGAACGGCCAGCAGGGGGAGCTGAAGCCTTTCCTTGGTGCAGTCCGAGGTCCTGCCCCCTCCCTCCCGTCCAGGGCCGGGTCTGAGCCCCAGCCAGCACCAGATCTGGCCCAGCACAGAATCGCCCCACTGCTCTTGTGTGTGTGTTGGGGGTGGGGCACCGCTCAGGGGGCCCGGGGGTCACTGCCGTGATACTCAGCTGAAAGGATCAGAAGTCTCAACTAGCCTCGGTATCCCCAGAGAGATGTCTTGGGTGTGGGTCGAAGTGCTTTGTCGCCCGCAGGCTGGGGCACAGCTGAGGTCTTGCCCCATGTGGTGGGGAGGTGTCCGAGAGGGGCAGAGCTCAAGGGGCCTCGGAGACTGCACAGAACAGTGCCCAGTGCCCCCAAACTCTAAGGGGGCCTTGGGGGACAGCGCCAGGGTGGAGGTTCCCCCTCTTGATGCCCGGGGGAGGCCGGACAGTGTACAGGGGATCGCTGACACACGCCTCCTTGTGGGCTGCCCCTGGGGGTGTCCCCAGGCTGCCCCCCATTGTTCCCTGGGTGTCTGATGACCTTCAGAAGGAGTTTGCTGTGATTTTCCTCACAGCCCAGCCTGCAGCCCCATCTTTAAAAATAGTTGCAGAAAAGCCCATTGCTTATTCAATGAGGTCTTTTGTTGAGGAAAAAAACCAGCCCTGCGGCAGCTTGCGTTTGTTTAGTTCATAAAAGGTCCAGTGCAATGATCAGAGAACCAGCTCCTTCGAGAAAAAAGAGATTCTGAGGCGGGGAGAGGGGGCCAGGCCTGGGGGCGCCTGTCCCCGGCCCCTCTGGCATCCCAGAGCAATCTCCTCCGAGCCTTAGAACGCCCAGGTCTGATCCGATTGGGTCCCGCTTCTGCTCCCTCTCTCTCCTCTACCTGCCCGCCCCCCAGCTCCTCTGCCTGCACCTGCTCACCTGTCCCTGCAGCTGATCCATTAAGGTCACTAGAAATGCCTCGTGCCGAGCCTCCATGCCTTTCAGCCTTCTCCGTATGAGGTTCCCATGAGCTGGGGGAGCTGTGAGCCCAAGCAGTGGACACTGTCCACTCTGCTGGCGTTCAGAAAGAGTCTCCCCCACCCCCATCACACACCTGTGAAGGACCTTTGTCTGGGCCCGAACTCGGAGCCGAGCGGAGAGGTGGCCGGGCGGGCTGGGCTCCGGCTCCCCTTCACCTCAAAGCCACCAAGGTTTGCTTTGAGTTTGGGGGCCAGGGTCCACTCCCCGGCTTCTTAGGGGTCACTGTGCTCTGGCACAGCTCCTGGTGGTGCTGGGGATGGAATCGGGGCTCCCGCGGCTGAGTGAAGCAGGAGGGCCTCGGCCCAGGGCTCGAGGGCCGAGCGCAGGTCCAGGAGCTGAGCCTGCAGTGAGATGTTGAGGCTAGAGCGGAGCCGTGGATTCACAGAGGGGCTCGGGGGAGACGCTCAGAGAGAGTCCGTCCAGAGCGCGGGTGGGCGCGCTTTCTTGTCCCTCCCTCTTGAGGGAGAATCATCTTAGAGATGCCACATTCGGGGGGACAGTGACCAGCAACTCAGTGGGGCACCTTGCTCGGGCACGGGCTGGGTCCCACGGCATCAGCCCCTTGTACGGGGCTGGTCCCAGAGCTGAGCAGGAAGGACTCTGGTGTCTGAGGAACCTGCTGGTGGTTCCTGGCCCTGGACTCAGGAGATGTGGCTACCACTTAGGATCACCAGTCGTGGAGTGCCTTAGGCTGCTCACCTTCGGGCCTCAGTTTCCCCTCTGTAAGCTGTGTTAGATCAACTCCTCTGCACAGACATTCTAGGATTCCCACCAAGTTCAAGTTTAGGGGGACATCAGGAGGTCTCTCCAGACTTTCTAGAATGACCCAGGGATCAGCTGTCTTGTGGGGGGGTTGGTGTTCCCAGTTTTGAAATCAGCAAGTTCCATCTGGGGGCTATGGGGGGGAGGAGGAGGGGAGGGCTGGGCTGGGATTAGCTGCCCCTGAGATTCTGATGGCCAGAGGGTCCCCGGCCAGGAGAGTGGCAGGGGCCGGAGGGGTCTCGCACCTCTGGAGTGACACTGCCTTGTTTCAGCCTGGGGCAAGGGGGGCTATGACGGGGCTGGGGCAGCGAGTCCCCGAGCCTGTGAACGTGCTCTTGGAGAGGGGACAGCTGGCACCGGGTGAGGATGTGTTGCCGGGCAGATGGAGGATTCAGAGAAAGCTGGAATCCAGTGCCAGGCGGGCCTGGAGCGTGTCAGCCTGTAGGGCCCCCAGGGAGCAGCGGGAGGCTGGCGCCTGCCCAGGCCCCGGACGGCCTCAAGGCCAATTCTGTTGAAACGTGCTCGGACAAGGTGACCTCCGCTGGCCAGCGGGTGTGCAAGTGACCGGGCAGGCTGGAGGTGGGCAGAGATGGGAGCGGGTGCGGGTTCGTTCGGGGGACCTGGGCTTGTCTTCGCGCTCACACACGCCAGGTCTGTGCCCTCCTGCCGGGTTGCGGCCACACCTGGGAGGAGCCGGTGGGCGTTGGTTTCCCTGCAGCCAAACCTGGTGGGCGAGTGCCAGCCTGAGCACGAGCTGCGCAAGAGCAGGCACACCTGGCGCGGCATATGCTTCGTCTCTAGACGCACACCTGTGTGGGTGGGGCAGCATGCATGTCAGTAGGTCACGTATGTGCACGTACAGCTGGGAGGGGACTAGCCCCACCTGGACAAGGGTATGTGCCCGTGTAGATAAACGCACACCTGTGTAGACACATGAACACCTGTGTAGGTACATGTACACCTGTGTAGGGGCACCTCTGTGTAGGGGCACACACACTTGTATAGGGGCACACACCCCTGTGTAGGCACACATACCTGTGTCCCCACAACACCCACTGTAGAGCGCAGACCCCGTGCCCCCACCAGCATCACTGTGGCCGCCCTGTTCCTCGACTGCCCGGGAACCCCTTACGCTGTGCGAGCTCTCGCAGCCCTGCCAGATGTGTCTCACTCTCGTGTCCTGGGCGCGGGGCTGATGCTTCGCAGTGTTTCGTCAGCTCCAGGACTGACTCCTGCCGGCTCCACCCTGAGCCCTGGGCTTCCAGGCAGGGTCAGTGGGCCCAGGCAGGGTCAGTCAGTCCCTCCCTCAGGGCCAGGGGAGCCCCGGATCTGGCCCTGCCCACTCCCCTTCCCAGGTCTCTCCCGCCAGTGGCCACATTTGCAGCGGCCGTTCCTCAGTGGGAGCACTGGTGATGGGAGCCCGCAGGGGCCACCTAGACCGAGAGTGTGCGGATTCGCCCTTTGCACGGCCTGTTCCTTGCTCCCACGGGCAGCCAGCACAGCCCCACTGGACTCTCCGGCCTCCCTGGCCGCAGGTGTCTCGGGGTCCATCACGCACAGCGGGAGGACTCCCCATGCGGCCGAATGCCACTTCCGGGGGTCCGGATGCTTCTCAAGGCCCCCTCAGCGGGCCTGCCAAGCCCTTCGGGGCAGCCCTGTGCATCAGTCCGAGGGCCTCTCTCTGGTCACGGACATTCTCTGTTGCTTGCTTAGGGCCACAGGGCAGTGCTCAGGGCTTACTCCTGCTTCTGTGCTCAGAGATCATGCAAAGCTCAGAGGTTGGGTGAGTGGGTGCCAGAAAATGAGCCGGGGTTGGCCCCCTGAACTACAGCTCCAGCCCCGACAAGGATGGTTCTTGGTGACACACTGTCCCAGGGTCCCCAGACAAGGTGCCGAGACTCCGGGCCTTTCTTTGCATCTGCAAAGTGGGTTCACAGCAAGCTCCTTCCTGCCTGAGGGTGCTCGGCACCTGGCCGCCAGCCTGCACACACCCTCAGGAAGGAGGGCGACGTGCTGCCCCAGCCCCAGGCCTGAGTCAGGTTGCTTCAGCCCAGCCTGGGGACCGCCAGAGCTCGGGGCTCTTCAAAGACTGCTGGCTTCAGTCCTTCAGCCCATGCAGCCTTTTGATGAATTATAAAGAGCGCCGGTCTCCTGCTGCGTGGGGAGCTGGGGAGACTCCTCTCGCTGTGAAGGCTCTTCCCTGGCACAGCTGTGCTGCAGCCGTCCCGCAGGCTCAGAGCTGAGTGATGTGAAGTGGGAGGCAGGCAGGTGTCCTGCCTGGAGGAGGCGGCAGGGCCGGGACCAGTTGTGCCTTTCATTTTCAGGGGGATGCTACAGGATTAGAAGGTCAGGGTGGTGGCATCTGTTGGCAGTGAGCAGCACCTCTGTGGGCCGGGAGCGCTTCTCTGTCTCTCTGTCTCTGTCTCTCTGTCACCCCCCTGGGATGTGCAACAACTGGGACCCCACTCTCCAGCTTGGCCATATGTGTTGGCTTCCAGCTGCCGGTGACCCAAACTCATGGGGCATGCAGCTCATGGCACTGCCAGAGAGGCGATGTCACCTGCTGCAAGGCTCAGTGACAGCCACAGTCCACACACTCCCGGGGACCTTGGCAGGGGCAGGGGCAGGACCTGGCAGCCTTTTGCTCCCCACTTTTGCCCGACTGTCCCCGCACCTCCTCCCCGCCCTGGTGTCCAGGCCTGCCAAGCTCGTGCCCCAGGGCTGCCTGTCACCATCTTCCAGTGGCTGGTCACCTCCATCCAGACGCTCCAGGCCCCGCCCAGGAGCCAGTTCCTTAAGATATGCACCAACCCAGTGTGCAGCTGAAGGGCAGGAAGGCTGGGAGGGGCCTGGGGCTCTGGGATGGAAAATTTAATTCAAACTTCTTGTGATGTGACATGGAATAGCCCCAAAGACTGGCCCAGAGGGGATGGAAGGACACCCACACAGTCTCACACACACATACGTACTCACACATACACACTCGCACATATACACACTTGCACACATATACACACATACTCACACAATCACATATACACACACTCACACATATACACACACACACTCACACATATACATACTTACACACATATACATATTCACACATATATACATTCACACATATACATACTCACACGCATACACACTCACACATAAACTCACATTCACATATATACACATATACTCACACATGTACACACTCACATATACACACTTGCACACATACTCTTTTACACACTCACACATATACACACATATACACTTGCACATACTCACACATACACACATGTTCATATATACACACTTATACACAAATACATATACACACACTCACATATACACACAGACATTTTTACACACACATGCACACACAATCTCACACACACATACTCATACACATATACATACTAGCACATGCACACCCTCGTACTCATACACTCGCATACATACACACTAGCACATGCATATCCACATACTCATATCACTGTATCACTGTCATCCCATTGCTCATCGATTTGCTCAAGTGGGCACCAGTAACGTCTCCAAACAGTTGTCACTGTTTTTGGCATATCGAATACACCACGGGTTGCTTGCCAGGCTTTGCCGTGTGGGCAAGCTACTCTCGGTAGCTTGCCAGGCTCTCCGAGAGGAGCGGAGGAATCGAACCAGGGTCAGCCGCATGCAAGGCAAATGCCCTACCCGCTGTGCTATTGCTCCAGCCTCATACTCATCTACTCACACATATACACTCTTGCACATGCATATACTATACACTCTACATATACACACTTGCACACACTCTCACATATACACATATATGCACCTGTCACACATATTCACGCATTTATACACTCTGATACACACACACATATGCACTCTCATACATACTCCCATCTCTGTGCACACACACACACACACACACACACACATACATACACTCACCCTGGAACATCTGGTCTTCCTGCATCTCCCCTACTTGCCCCCCCCCCCCACCAGCAAGGCTGAGGACAGGGGCACCTTAGCCCATCAACAGAAGGTCCAGAGCAGTTTCCCGTCACTGGCGCTGGCTTGAGCAGGCAGAGCCATCGTCTCGGCCTGAGGAGCAGCTGGCGGGGAGCCCCTCCGTGCAGTTACCGCTCCTACATGTTTAATGCGCTGTTCTCGCCATTTAGATGAGGCTCTATTAAAATAGCAGGGAGGGGAAGTTGATGCAGGCGCCGGGTGCAGAGAGAATAGATCACTAGTGAAATGAATAATATATTCACAGAATAATGATGTTGCTTCTCATATTAATCGTATCAATCACGGCGCTCTCGGGTTGTCGGTCCAGGTCTCCAAGATGATGCGCTGACTTCCTGCAGCCATGGGGGTCTGAATGGGGCTTTGGCCGGGCTCCCCGCCTGAGGTGAGCCCCATGGTGGTGGGAGATAGCCCCACAGCGCCAGCCTGTACCTCACCCCTGCACCACTGCCCACGGTCTGCCCGGAACAGGGGCTGACAGAGGCTCCTCAGCATGATGCCAGCTGGGGCGGGTCTGGGGAGAGAGGATGGGCGGCAGGGAGGTAAAGGTACTATAAAGGTATGTACAGGGGGCCCAAGTCCTGACCCGCAAGAGAAGGCATGTGACTGTCGGGTGAACTAATACCCACCTCCCAGCACTCCTGAGAGAGTGGAGGAAGATTCCAGAGTGTTTCCATGGTTACAACGAGGGTCTCAGAGAACTTCCCAGTCCCCAGCCCCCACGGCCCTTCAACAATCATGAGCCATCTCTGAGAACTCCCTGTCCAAGCACCACTACGGGCACTGGCGGGGGGGGGGGGGCGTTCCTCACTGTCCACTGCAGTGCCCGGCTGGGGCTGGAGGCTGAGCCTTCACCTCACAGGTGTTGGGGGCGAGTGCGGGGCTCCTGGCGGTGCCCAGACAGGACTCGTCCCCTGGGGGCACATCTGGGTCACCCTGACGGTGGCTGCTGGGGCCGAGCCGGGCTGGCCCTGGGCTGCTGGGGAACGCTGCTCCCCAGCAGGGAACCCCACCTGGCATCAGGCATCAGCTGGTTGATGGGAAAACATCCCCATGGCAACCCAGAGGGGCCCTTGGGTATCCGGGGCTGGAAGCGCGGCTGCGCAACAAGCCAGAAACTCGGGCTTTGCTACCCCAGGCCACAAGCTCTCCAGAAGTAGGGCAGCGCCCACCTCTCTTCCTCCTGAGTTGGGGGGCGCTGGGAAAGGCGGAGCCCCAGGTGTCCCCGCCAAGCCATGCAGGGGCGGCTGTGAGTTAGGGGTGGCACAGGGGACAGCACTGGGGCTGTGGGAACTAGAAGTAGCCAGGATGGGGGCCCGGAGCTGTGGGCGGGAGAGGAAGAAGGAAAGAATTCAGGGTCCAGGGCAGGAGAGCCCAGCAACGGGGACAGGCGCCGGGACGCTGACCGGGTAGAGACACAATGTGTATCCAGCTGCCCACCCGTTTTGGTGACAGGGAGAGGATTGATTATCTTGGGGGCCCCAGCAGAGCTCAGGAGGCAGAGACACTCGCCCCGCCATGCTCATGTTTGACAGGCAGCTGGGGAGGGTCACGCAGGGCTAGAACCGGGGTCTATGCTTGCAAAACATGGACCCCGACCCCTGATTCATGGTGTCCTGACTGACACTGTGGTCCCGGGTTGACAGTGTGTGTTAGAGGCTGACTCCTGTACTCAGGACTGATATCCTGGACCTGGGCTGACACCTGTACCCAGGGCTGACACCCTGTACCTGGGCTAACACTCTATACCCGAGCTGACACTCAATACCTGGGCTATCACCCTGTACCCGGGCTGACACGCTGTACCTGGGCTGACACTCTATACCCGGGCTGACACCCTGTACCTGGGCTGACACTCTATACCCGGGCTGACACCCTGTACCTGGGCTGACACTCTATACCCGGGCTGATACCCTGTACCTGGGCTGATACCCTGTACCCAGGCTGACACTATACCGGGACTGACTCCCTGTACCCGGGGCTGACTCCATCCATGTACCGCCTGGTACCCTGTACCCGGGCTGACACGGTGCACCTGGACCTTCCACAGTCCTGGTGCTTGCGCGGGGCTGGCCGTGGCCTCAGCACCGGCCAGGACTCGCCCTCTCCTGCATGTGCTCAGGGCCCGGTGGCCCCCTCTCCTGTGGGTGGTCTTTGTCCCCCAGCTTGAAGGGGCTCCAGGGTATGTTTCTGAGTTAGCGGCTAGAGCCGCCTGGCCTGGCCTGGCCCTGCAGAGGAGCCACACTGTGGGCCCCCAGCCTTTGGCCTGGAACCCCAAGTCTCCCCGGCAGCCCGGCTCCAGCCAAGGGGGAACTGGGGCAGTGACTGTCCCTGTCTGTGGGGTCCCAACTGGCCTCACTGCCTGCTGCTCCTCTGCCTTTCTGTCCCCTGGGGCAGCTGCTGTGGGGCCTGACAGTTCCCCCGAGCGCCTGTCCCTGAGCCGACAGAGGCTGCGCTGCTGTGAAGGGACCCCTCGGGGCCCTCAGTGGCAGGAGATCGGGCTTGTGATGGGCTCGCCCGCTGTGTGCCTCTGTGCAGCCCACACCGCCCATTCGCCAGCCCCCAGGAGCTGCCTCGTCTGGCCTCTCTGGGCATAGCTGGCCCCAGAGCCCAGGGCATGTCGGGCTGACTCTGGTTTCTATGGCAACGCGGCGGCAGCCTCTGCTTGTTACCAGGCCAGATGAAAGGGGGACAGGCAGTCACAGCCGGAGGGGACAGGATGCCGGGTGTGTGGGTGGCCTGCGGCACCGTGTCTGGGAGGCCTCCGATCCACCTGCCCGCCTGGGCTGGGGTTCTGAGGTCCCGGGGTGCAGGGTTGGAACATGCAAACAGGGGCAGGGTGGTACCCTGTGGACTCTCTGGGGGCTAGAGGGGAGACCCGTGCGGAGACAGAGCCCCCACCGCCACGCCCTTGTCTTCCCAGCAGGTCACAGGCTGCTGTGGGCAAGAGCTGCGGTCCTCGGAGGGGACAGGCCAGTCCCGCGTCTCTCACAGAAAAGGGCGGGCTCGTCCGGGGGGCACTGAGTGGAGGCTGTGTTTGTGTGTGCCTCCGTGTGTGTGCCTGCATGCTTGTGTGTTTGAGTATATGCTTATGTGTGCCCGTGTGTTTGTGTGTGCCTCTGTGTGTACGCCTATGTGTGTTTTTGTGTGTGCCTATGTGTTTGTGTGTTTGAGTGTGGGCCTATGTGTATCTGTGTGTTTGTATATGTGCGTGTGTGTTTGTGTGTGCCCCTGTTTATGCCTATGTGTTCGTGTGTGTGCCTGTGTGTTTGTGTGTCTGAGTATGTGCCTGTGTGTGTGTTTCTGTGTGCCTGCCTATGTGTTTGTGTGTGCCTCTGTGTGTGCCTGTGTGTTTGTGTATGCCTCTGTGTATGCCTGTGTGTTTGTGTGTGTGCCTGCGTGTTTGTGTGTGTACCTGTGTGTGCTTCTGTATTTGTGTGTGCATGCCTGTGTTTGTGTGTTTGCCTCTGTGTGTGTGTGAGTGTGTGCTTGAGCCGAGACCGCGGACGTCCTTCCTCCCTTCGTCAGGCCCATCAGCCCTCTTCCATCCAGCCCAGCCCCCGCCCTGTGCCCCCAGCTCTGCCTCTGCAGCACAGGGAACGCCCCGAAGGCCCGCAACCCTGGACCCCCAGAATTCTGCCTCCTGTCCCGGGTCCAAGCCCCTGTCTGTTTGCAGCGTGGGGCTAGAAATGACCCTTCTCCCAGTCACCACATACACAGTGGCCTGATTCCCAAATGTCCCGCCCCTGCCCGGGCACCCGAGGCGGGGCTGGCAGCTGTGCTGCGCCGTGGCCCCCACCGGCTCTGGGTCTCTGATATGCTCTGGCTGTGTGACTCATGTCCGTGCCCAGCCCAGGACCACCCTGCTGGCACTGCCCCTGCTGCCCCCCAGCAGGCTCCGAGCGTGGCTCAGCATGACAGGAGCCCAGAGGTGGGTGCCTGGTGCCGACAGAGACAGGTGGCTCTGCCAGATGTCATACCTCCACGCCAGGTCCCCCAGTCAACTCAGGCTGCCCGGGGTCTGCAGGGCTGCACTCAGTGGTTCTCAGGGGGCTCATGGGGTACCAGGCCCTGTGCGTCTCAAAGCTACCCCTGACCTGTGGGGGTCTATAACCTGGCCACAGAGTGGCTGGATTAGTGGCTTCTGAATTGGAGGCGCTCAGGCCCACCAAGGTGCATTACACTGGCGTTCGCTTCCTCCCGCTTGGCAGCCAGGCCCAGGGCTGTGCAGGTGCCTGGCACTGCCAGGGAACAGGACACTCGGATGGCATCAGGCTTCCAGGGGGACGCGGCACTTGGATGGGGTGCCACACACGTGTGTACGTGTGAGCACATGTGCCTCACGGGGGGGGGGGGGGAGGCATTGCAGCTGTAGGATCCCTGCCGCCCCAGCCCCGACACCCTCCTGGCAGACCAGGAAACCAGATAACACACCACTGCAAGACTGCGTGACTCGGGAGGCGGCTAGCTGGGCACTGAGCGTCCAGCCCCACCATCGGAGCCCCACGGCTCACCTGGACTCGAGCCTCAGCCCCCCATCTGGTCCTCCAAGCCTGCCAGGAATGATCCCTGAGCACAGAGTCAGAGCACAGCCAGATGTGGCCCAGAAGCAAAATAAAAAACGAAAAACAAAAAACAAATGCATCTGGTCTGGGCAGCACTCGCCCCATAGGCCCCCAGGAAGCCTCTGTGATCCAGCTTTATTTACCTGTTTGCTTTTTTTTCTTTTCTTTTTGTTTTTGGGGTTTGAGGCTGCATCTGACAGTGCTCAGGGCTTACTCTTGGTTCTGGGCCTGGAATAGAACCCAGGTGGGCTGCATGTGGCTGAGCACCTTCCCTGCTGTACTGCTACTGACTTTTAAAGGAATTTGGGAGTGTCCTGACCCGGGGACATGTTCAAGGGACTGAGCCTGAGCTTTGCATGCTGGTGTTTGATCCCAGGACTGCATAGTTCCTGAGCAATGGAAAAAACGGGCCCCGAGCCTTATGGGGGGAGAAGCCTCTGCCAGTGTAACCCTAAAAGCAAAACCCCAGACCTGAACAAAACACTGGAAAGGTTGCAGTGGCATTTTTGCCGCAGAGATTGACCTCCAGTGTCCTGTTGTGAGGAAAAATCTTCCAGTTGGTAGGAGATGTCCCCCAGCTCCAGGGACAACAAGGACGGAGCCAGGCAGATGTGCCTGCATGTGTGTGTGTGAGTGCACATGTGTGTGCATAGGTGTGTGCATGTGTGTATGCATGTGTGTGCATGCCTATGCGTGAGTGTGAGCATGTGTGCATGCATGTATGCATGTGCACACATACATATGTGTGTGCACATGTGTGCATGTGTGTGCATGTGTGTGTGCATGTGTGTGTGTGTCTGCTTGTCTGTCTGCAGCAACAACAAGCAATGCCTATCCTTGGGAGCCTGTTCGAGTCCCCCACACTCCCCTTCCAGCTCGCCTCCTGCTGCACTGGCAGGGCTCAGTGACTTGGGGAGACTTTTGTCCCACAGGTGGCAGCCCCCATCCTGTCCCTCTGCGCCTCCCTCCCCCATCTCAGGAACGAGTTTATCAGATGCAAATTGCTCAAGCACCTCGTTCATTTTGTGCAGTAATTAAATAGAAGCTGTTTGGAAATATGATTATAGATTGGCCCATCAAAGCAAATTAAATCTTTGAAGAGTAATGGCCTAATTAGCTCCAAGATTCTGCTATTAAAAAAGTCCGAAGGCCTTGTTGTCCCCCACCAGGAGGAGCGGCGCCCCGGCTGTGGAGAGCGCGGGGGTGCCCAGCACAGGTGCAGGGGGATTGTGGGCGGCCGGGCCAGGAGCGGCCGCGGGTGAGGCTCATTTGTCAAGATTAGCCTGGCTGCAGCTCTGTTTCCTGCTTATTTCTTGCTTCATGGTCTTTTTGTTGAACATCTTGGTACTAATTGTCCACCCTGGGACGATGCTCAGGGGTCACTCCTGGCTCTGCGCTCAGGAATCACTCCTGGTGGTGCTGGGCAGCCCTGACCCCCACCTCACAGGAAAGGCCATTGAGGCTCAGAGCCAGGAGTTCAAGGTCACATAACTGTGTGTGTGTGTGTGTGTGTGTGTATGTGCGCGCGCGCGCATGCACATGTGCACAAGGGGGAGAGTGACAGACTCCCTGGCCAGGGCCCATGTCATGGTCAGTGCTGTTGAGTTGGGGCCTCATTTGCGTCTTGGGGGCTGCATTCAGTGGGGGCCCCCTGGGCCTGGACCAATGATGAGTCCTCTGAGAGACTGAGCCCCTGGGTACAGCCACGGCCGAGGGTGATGAGCTCAGGACGTCGCCCCCACCCACACGGGCTGGTGAGAGCGAGGCCAGAGCAACCTCCCTGAAGCCCAAGCAGGAAGCACCCAGCACCCCACTAACCCCCAGACTTTGCAGAGCTTCCGGCTGTCAGAATGGAGAGGACAGCTGGCAGTGGTCTCAGCGCAGCCCCATTGATCTGTTAGGGTGGTCCCAGAGAGCCCAGGGGTCCCCACTGCGGGGGGATCTTGCCTGGAATCACAGGCTGGGTTTCCTGCGACTCTGACAGGGATGCTGGGTGCCAGGAGCCCCTGACACCAAGGAGGGAAGCAGGCGGGTCTCCAGGCTCAGAATCAGTTTTAGGGTGGCCTGGGCAGGGGCAAGGAGAGGGGTCAGAGGGCGGGTGCCTGCGCCATGCCCCGGGTTCAATCCCGGACACCGCGTAGTCCCCTGAGCACAGTGCCGGGATGGCCCAGCACCACCAAGTGTGGCCCCCCAAGAAAGTTCCCTGGGTGATACCGGGAAGCCGCCACCCCCAAATCGAGTCTTAAGAGTCCCCCACCCCCTGTCTGGAGAATTTCCACACCCTGGTCCCTCCCTGTGTGGCAGCTGGCACTGCCGAGAAATTTGATTTATTCATGTTCATTTGGGAGGAGCTTTGCAGAGCCTTGGGGGGGGGGGTTGTGGGGGGCCGGGTTGCAAATGAAAACTGAACACATTGCAAATTATGAAACGCACAAAGAACCCCGGAAACCAGCCTCCTTCATTCAGATCCGGCGGACGGGATGCCGTATCCTTGGCAACATAGTCCAAGGAAAACAAGGCATTCTCCCGCCAGCCTGACATTCCGAGGACCAGACTTCCGTCCGTCCTTCTGTCCTGGGCCGAGCCCCTCTCCAGCCGCCTGCCCCCACAGCTGCTCCAGACCCACCTTCTTTAAGAACATTGCTCCGAGGGCTGGCAGGGGGGGCAGACTGCAGGCTCAGAGAGATGCGTTGGGCAGCCCTGAGGAGGTGGCATGAGGGGCCCCTTGGTGTCATCCTCCATACCGCGGTGAGCGTTTTCCCGTCCGTTTCCCGACTCTGGCCGGTGGACCCCGGGATGTGGTCTGCTCCGAAATGTGCAGCCGCAGCACCAAGCCTGGGGAGTCAGACTGAGGTGACGAGGAACGTGCCAGACTGTGTGTCCTGACGTTTCACTGAGCCCCCACCGGTTTCCCCAAGGTGACCCCAGTACTTGGGAGCTGATGCAGTTATTCAAGCACACAACATGGAGATCTGGTGTGCGACGGGGCCAGACGGCCAGGAGCAGGCTGGGAAACGGGCAGAAAGGCCAGGCGTCAGCGCCCAGCTGGAGCCCGGGTTCTGTGGCAGGAGGCCTGGGCCTGACCCCAGCACTGCATCACCCCCATGTGCTGCTGTCCCCCAAAGGCCACCACATATGGCCACAGTTCGGGGTCTCGGGGGTGTGAATCGCAGGTCTCAGGGTGTGGAAGGGCTGGAGGATGCACAGGGAGGGCGGGTCTCTGGATCCCTGCAGTGGGTGGGTGTGGCTGGCACGGAACCACCTGGCAGACCCTGCAGGGTGGGGGAGGTGTGGGCAGTTGGGCAGGAAGGACCGTGGGGCGCCTGAGAGCGGGGAGGCGCCGATACTAACGATTGCACTTTGGGGGCTGCTGAATGGCAACCACCTGTAGTTCTAGGTCCTCCCAGGCTGGTTTGAGGGGCTCACTCAGCAGTGCTCAGGGCTGGCTCCTGGGTCACCTCTGGTCAGCTCAGGAGGCCATACAGGGTGCTAGGGATTGAACCCAGAGCAGCTGCAGGCAGGATGAGGGGCTCCCCGCTGCGCTCTCGCCCCTTGTCCTTCTGTGTTTTGCATGTCTGGGCCTCACGCCCTGCTCTGGGGGCGGGGGCTACCCTTACCCTCACTCTTCATGGAAAAGGCCACTGAGACTCAGATAGGAGCTCAAGGTCACATAATTATGTATGTGTGCATCTGTGTGCACCTATGTGTGCGTGTGTGTGCATGTATATGCATGTGTGTGTTTGTGTACCTGTGTGTACATGTGTGCGCGAGTGTGCATGTGTGTGTACAAGTATGTTTGCACATGTGTGTGCCTGTCTGTATGCATGTGTATGCATGCACATGTGTGTGCGTTGTGCATATGTATACATGTGTGTGCCTGTGTGTTTGTGCATATGTGTGCATGTGTATACACATGGGTGTGTGAGTGTGTGTGTGTGTGTGTGTGTGAGAGAGAGAGAGAGAGAGAGAGAGAGTATGAGAGAGGCCAGACTTGAACCCAAAACCCCAGGGTTGCCTCTCCAGCCAGCGCCCACCTCATGAACAATGTGGAATTAGGGGGGCAGAGGGCCGGCTGAGGTGGGAAGGGGACCCCACTTTCCTGAGGTGAAGGATGGGAGGGGCCTCGGGGACAGCTAGACTCTGAGTCCTCCTCGAGGAGCGGGGTCGTGGGTGCTGCGGACGGGAAGGCCGGACGCACGGTCGGCCTCAGGCCGGGCCTTGCCGCCCCCTCTCTCTGCCTTACCCGGGACCCGCCCCGCCCCCCCCCCCTGCTTGCCGCCGAGAGGCTCTGGATGGTCGGTCTCTGCTCTGAATTCATTTCCCAGAAATGTCAAGCCTCGCCAGAGCGAGCCGAGAGCGGGACACGCATTGTTCCCGGGCCTTTGTTCCGGCTCTCTCTTCTCGGGCACAAATGTGTCATCTCTGCCCACGGCACCGGGAGCGTCTCTGGAGCTCTGGCCCCGCCTGCCTGGCCGCTACCATGGTCCTTTGAAACAATTCTGTGAGATTTGGGGGGTTTGTTTTGTCTTTGTTTGGGGGCCGCACGCCCCACTGCTCAGGACTCCCTCCGGGCTCCATGCTCGAGGGTCACACCTGAGAGTGCTCCCGAAGGGTTGGGGTCTAGCAGAGGCCACTGCGTGCAGGCCAGTGGCCTCCCCACTCTTCTCTCGCCTCCGGGGCCTCCTCGTGTGTCTGCAACACCAGCTGCCCTCCCTCACTTCTCGCTTCACCCCCCTCCCTTCCTGCCCTTTGCTGTCTGACAGGCGAGGGACCCCGCCGTGGGGGTGTTTGCGGGGAGGGGGTTGCAGTGTTCAGCTGCTGCGGTGATCATGTGATAGGTCACCTGAGCCAGGAGCCCCTCGTGGCCCTGCTGGGTCCGACCGAGGTCAGTGCCTGCGTGTCCCCTGCGGGGTCTGCTCTTGGTGAGCTGCGGGCCAAGGCCAGTGTCGGGGCCGGGGGACAGGCAGGGGCAGCGCTGTCCACGACGGAAGAAAGAAACAGCAGTCACAGAGCAGCTATTCCGGGCTATATGACCTGTGCCCTCTGACCCTCGACCCCAGCTTGGAGAGCCCGGGCACGCCCCTTTGCTTCTGGAAACTCTAGAGTGATGAGGAGCATCAGGCCCTTTGGTCAAGGGTGCAGCCACGTCAGAGGTCACCCGTCCTACAAGGCCCCCGGAGGAGCCGGCACTGGGGGAGGGGCTCCTCGCTCCTCCCACTCACTCCTAGGCCGGGATTGGTTTGGAGCCATATCCGGCAGTGCTCAGGGCTGACTCCTGGGTCTGTGCTCAGGGAGGACTCCTGGATCTGTGCTCAGAGCTCATTCCTGGCTCTGTGCTTGGGGCTTGCTCCTGGCTCTGTGCTCAGGGCTGACTCCCGGCTCTGTGCTCAGGCCTGAGTCCCGGCTCTGTGCTCAGGGATCACTCCTGGCTCTGTGCTTGGGGATGACTCCCAGCTCTGTGCTCGGGGCTGATCCCTGGTTCTGTACTCAGGGATGACTCCTGGTTCTGTGCTCAGGGCTGACTCCTGGGTCTGTGCTCAGGGAGGACTCCTGGGTCTGTGCTCAGGGAGGACTCATGGATCTGTGCTCAGAGCTCATTCCTGGCTCTGTGGCTCTGTGCTTGGGGCTTGCTCCTGGCTCTGTGCTCAGGCTGACTCCTGGCTCTGTGCTCAGGGCTGACTCCCGGCTCTGTGCTCAGGGATCACTCCTGGCTCTGTGCTCAGGGCTGACCCTTGGTTCTGTGCTCAGGGCTGACTCCTGGCTCTGTGCTCAGGGCTGACCCTTGGTTCTGTGCTCAGGGCTGACTCCTGGCTCTGTGCTCAGGGCTCACTCCTCAAGGACTGTTTTCTGGACACAACTGAAAATTTTCATTCCATAACTCTCCGGGGTGAGATGTCATTCCTCCTGGTAGTGGAAGCGACATTACATAGTGTCATTATTGTGCTTTAGAAATAAGGACCCAGCTACAACTTCTGAACAAAGTATGAAAGTGACGAATGTTGGTGCTCGTCCCCAGATTGTCACCTTGGATTTACTGCCCCTCAATTCTGGTGACTCAGCATGGAATTTACTGGTGGGCCTTAACCCTTCACTATCGTTTAATGAAGCACCTAATCCAGGCTCATTCCTTCCTGGGCGCGCAGCTGATTTTTATCGTCAGCAGAGTTTTGAGAACAACACGGCAGCTATAAATCAGAGTCTTTATTGGGAGGCTTGAAACGTTGCTTTAAACACAGATTTGGTGCCTTTGATTTTCCGGGGAAATCTGAAGAGTGAGCAAGGCGCCTTCCGCCTGGGGCTGGGCCTTCCCCACCGGAGGCCTCGACTTCCATCTCCGTGACATGGGGGGCTGACAGGGAGCAGTGGGGCTGCAGGAGCCAGGAGGAGTCTCTCAGCATTACCTCCCACACGCTGTGTGACCTCGGGCCACTCACAGGACCTCTCTGAGTCTGTTTCTGGCTTTTAACATGGAATTGGAGTGTGTATGTGTGCATGTGTGTATGTGTTCATGTATGTTGCATGCATGTTGCATGTACGTGCATATGTATATGCATCTGTAAACATGTGTATGAGTGGCGGGGTATGCATGTGTGTGGATGGGAGTATGTATATGTGTTTGAGTGTGTGCATGTGTGTGTGAATGGGCATATGCATGTATGTGGGGGGTGGGGATGTGCATGTGTGTGTGAATGGAGATATGTGTATGCATGCTTGCACATGTGTGTGCATGTTTGTGTGGATGGGGTATGTGTGTGCATCTGTGTATAAATGGGGCTAAGCGTGTATGGGGATGGGGGTGTGCATGTGTGTGGATGTGTGTGGATGGGGGTGTGCATGTGTGTGTATAAGTGTGTGTATGGATGGGGTATACATGTGCGTGTATGTGTGGATGGGGTAAGCATGTGTGTGTGGATGGGGTAAGAATGTATGTGTGGATGGGTGTGTGTGTATGGGATGTGTGTATGTGTGTGTGTATGGGGATGTGTATGTGTGTGTATGGGGTGTATGTATGGGGGGTGTGTGTGTGTGTGTGGATGGGTGTGTGTGTATGGATGGGGTGTGTGTGTGGATGCAGGCGCCATACATGATAGGTGCTCAGCGTATTTGTTGACTGAGGGGTCCCCTCTCCCCTCAGCCCGCATCAGCCTGTTGGTCCCTGTGGGCAGCCCTGGTTCTGCTCAGCCCCCAGGCCCCGAGCCTGACTCCTGGCACCCCTCCTCCCCCCGCAAGCTCATGGCCTGACCTTCCCCCTGGCCAGTGCCTTCTCTGTTTTTTTGGTTTTTTGCTTTTTGGGTCACACCCAGCGATGCTCAGGGGTTACTCCTGGCTTTGCACTTAGGAATTAGTCCTGGCAGTGCTTGGGGGACCATATGGGATGCCGGGGATCGAACCCGGGTCGGAGGTGTGCAAGGCAAACGCTCTACCCGCTGTGCTATCTATCGCTCCGGCCCCTCAGTGCCTTCTTTGGGGGGCTCCGTCTCTGCTGGCAGGAACTGTGACCCTCCCCGTAGGCCGGCTCAGAAGCCAGCTTCCAGGTGACCATGCCATGGGGTCAACCAAACCTCCCCGCCCAGGTCCCATCTCCCCGAGGAGACACTCAGCCTGCACAAGACTGTCTCCTTGGGTGCCCGCCAGGGCTGTTCTGATGGGGGGGGGTGGCGGTGGCAGAATCAGCAGGAAACAAAAGCCCCACTAGGCATGTGGGACTCACTGCAGCTGCCAGTGACAGGCACCCGCCTGGACGGGGCCAGTGTGACAGGCATGCTGACAGGGTCAGTGTGACAGACACCCTGACAGGGACAGTGTGACAGGTGTCCTGACAGGGTCAGTGTGACAGGAGCCCTGACAGGGCCAGTGTGACAGGAGTATACCCAACAGGACCAGTGTGACAGGTGCCCTGACAGGGCTAGTGTGACAGGAGCCCTGACAGGGTCAGTTTGACAGGAATCCTGACAAGGCTAGTGTGACAGGAATCCTGACAAGGCTAGTGTGACAGGAATCCTGACAAGGCTAGTGTGACAGGAGCCCCGACAAGGCTAGTGTGACAGGAGCCCCGACAAGGCTAGTGTGACAGGAGCCCCAACGAGGCTAGTGTGACAGGAGCCCCGACAGGGCCAGTGTGACAGGAGCCCCGACAGGGCGTGCACCCACAAAGGCTTATCTTTCCCTGTTCGCTTCACTCCGTCCAATCCGGGAGAGGTCCAGGAGCTGAACCCTTCCTTCCCGGGCACAGGTCGGGGGTCACCAGGGCTGAGCCACTGGCCCTTCCTCACGCCGGAAGTAGCTCTCCTGGACACCCCTGGGGCAAGCATGAGGAGAAGGCTCCCCCGCCCCGTGTCCTCTGCCTGGTGGGCGCAGGCCAGCCGGGAGCAGCATGGGGCTGGAGTCGGAGCAGGTAAGTTGCTGGCCGGAGCCCGGGCGTGTCAGGGACGCTCCTCGCCCTCTTGGCAGCTGATTGCATCCTGGCCCTTTTCGTGTGCGCTCAGCAAGTCACTGGCAGCCCCATGTCACCTTCCTACAGGTTCTGGTCCTCGGGACCAGACGGGTGTGCTCGTGCCACACACATCCTAAGAAGGGGTTAGTGACCACTGGGCCACCCCTCTATGGGAAGGGGACACTGGGCACCATTCGTGCGGGGCCTGCTATTGGGCAGCGGTGGGGCTGCTGCATGTCACACGCCCCAGGGCCATCCGAGTGCAGAGGCAGGGGAGGCCCAGCCCTGGGCACGGATTTGGGGTTATTGCCGAAGTGGGGGTTCGAGGGTCCCCGAGGCAGGGAGGCAGTGTGAGGAGGAAGGTTCTGCCCGAGCCCTGGTGCAGCGAGGAGTCTGGGCTGCCGGAGACCGGCCCGGAGCCAAGAGGGGCACTGGTGGGCATTCCGGGGTCACCCAAGTGTGTCCCCACCTGCTGCGGCTGAGGAGGGAGGCATTGAGCCCCTCTGGCAGGGCGTTTCCAGGCCCCGCTCACAGCTTCCCTCCCTCCGTGCGTCCTGCCTGGGCGCTCACGTCGTGGGGTTTTGACCAAATGCAGAAGGATCTGGGCACGGCCTGCCCGCACCCACGGCCACCCCCGGACAGCTGCCACAGCTTCTCTGCCCACGGCCGATGCCGACCTGGCACCCCATGCCCGCCCCCCTCCCCCGCCCTCGCTGAATAATTTGGGTGCTATTCTAAGTGCGAACCAAATAAAGTGATGTGGAGTGACTAATTCCTCGTGAAATCTGTGTTTCCCAAATGTCTCGCTGGGCTCGCGTCTCCCCCTTCGATGGCGCCGCGCTGCTTCTGGAAGGAACTCAGCTTGGGCCTGGCGCAGGTGGACTCATTCCCGGAGCCTAGGGGGTGGGGGCCATGCAGGAGCCCCTCTTGGCTCTGACATGTGGCGTCCAGGGGCGGGTTCGGGGGAAGCGCAGGCACCTGTGTTGCTGTTCATAAGACCTGGCACTTCACAGTGGCAGAGGCAGGAGGTGGGTGCTGGGCAGAGGAATCCCAGGCCCCTCCCTGAGTGGCTGTGGGACCCCCAAGCAGAGATCACTGCCAACCCTCTGTCGCACCTGGAGCCAGCCCTACCTGAAACAGCACCCACTGCTCCTACAGCCTCATTGGTGGAACCCGAGAGCCTCTGCCCTCCTCCCCACAACCTGCTCAGTCCGAGAAGTACCTGTTAGCTGCGACTCAAGAGCTCCGACGCCCGCGTTCGCCTCTTCCGTGCTTCAGTCTGTTCCCCTGCCGAGCGGGCGCACAGGCCTTCTCAGGGACCGTCTGAGAAGTCAGGGCAGACGGAGTTAGTATATGGGGCCACACAGCGGAGGGCCAGACTGTGCGTGTCCTTGTCACAGAGGGGAAAGTGTGGGCCTGGACGAGTGAGCCAGGACAGCCTGCCAGGATGGGGCGGGATGGGGGGGGCGAAGAGGGAGGGGGGAGTCCCCGGGGTGCTGGCCCAGCCAGGCAGCAGGTGCTCCCCTCAGGGGCTCCAGGGACCTCCCCTGCACGTGGAAGGTCCAAGTGGACACGCGTGCCCACCAGCAGCCGAAACACTTCAGGTGGAGGGACCCTCAGGAAGTACTCGAAGGCCTGCAGACCCCAATTCTCAGCCACTCAGGGGCCTCTGGAGCCGCTCAGGGGCCTGGGGCTCGGGTGCTGTTGGGCCCCAGGGCCACATCTGTGGTGCTCAGGGGACCACGGGGAGCCGGGACGTGAACACGCTGTGCTCACCCCATGTTCAGCAGAGCCCCGTGCGTGAGTGTGGGCCAGCTCTCGGCTCGCCGACGGATATGGGTTCTGGGGTGCTCGCAGAGCCCACTCGGGGCTGGGTGGGGCGGGGGCGGGGCTGTTCGGAGCCTGCAGAAGCCTGACCAAGTCCTCCGGCGGGCACTGACCGGCTCTCCCAATGAAGGCATGAGGTGGAGGGGCTCCCAGCAGGAATGCGGGGGCCTGGGGGGGGGCGGCTGCTGGGGCTGGAGCAGACGCGGGAAGGGGGAGGGCAGAGGCCGGGACTCACGATGGGGAAGTGAGGGCCCCGGATGCGGGGAGCTGGCCGTGCCCGCCGAGCTTCGGAGGGCACAGTGGCACTGACGCGCGGGGAAATTTTGTTTAATTATGGGAAGCTGGAGAAGGTGCCCAGCAGGCGGAGCCCCGCCCGGCACCAGAAGGTTCTGTTGGAGCTGCCCTGGGGGGTCAGTCACCACACTGGGGGGCTCCCCTGCTGGCTCCCCGTGGTGCCCACCTTGTCCCACCCATCACCACTTTGCTGACCGCGGTCCCCTAACTTTGCACACTGTGTGAGTAAGCTTGGTCCCCCTGCAGCCACCCCCCACCCCGACTGTCCCCGGCCTCCGCCTACACTCGCTCCCCTCAGACACGCACTGCAGACGCCCAGCACTGGCCGGGCCTGAGGAGGTATTGTCCGGGTCATCCTTGGAGGCTGCGCTGGGGTCAGTCCAGCGGCCTGAGCATTGCCAGTGGGCCAGAGACGCCCCTGGGCTGGGGCGGAGCAGGTTTGTCCTGACCTTGAGTTTTTTTCTTTTTTGGCAGTCTTCTTCCCCTTCTCCTTCCCCCCCCTTCTCTTTTTGCTTTCCGGACCACACCCAGGGAGCTCATGTTACTCCTGGATTTGTGCTCAGGAGTTAGTTGCTCCTTGTAGGCTCTGAGGACCCTCTGCAGAGCTCCTGGACCCCAGCTGACCGTGACCCAACACTGCCACTTGCTGCCACATTTCTGCCCTCCCACGACTGGGTTTAGCCCCATCCTCATTCCTGGCAGGTGTGGGGACAGACTGAGTGACAAACTCCCTCGACACAGTCCAGACTGGGACCCTCAGCTATACTCTCCCACTAGTCTACCTCCCAGCACTAGGGACCTTCACTCACTCGCCACCAATGGCGAGTAGGACCCCTCAAGGACCTTGCCTTAGAGGACCCCGGCTGGTGGCACAGAAACGGCTGTAGGAGGGGAGGGGACACTACGAAACGCTCTTCAAGGGACACATGCCCCAGAGTCTTCTAGGTTCTGTGAGGCCAGGCCCTGTCTGGTCCCCCCTGCCTTGCTGACTGCCCTCTCTCCCACCGTCACCCTCTTGTTCCCAGCCCCTTGAGTGAGGACAGACCCCCCCCCCCCGTCCTCCCCAACTGCCAGCTGGCTGGATTCCATGAGACTCTGCCTGAAGCAGGGCCCAGGGAGCCCATGAGCCCCTCCAGGTACCCGGCCCTGGGCTCTGGGGCTCCTGGACCATTTCTTCTGCTGATTTCCATCTTATTGGTCTCGGAGATGGAGCCCGGCACCACCACACACGTGAGGCAGATTCAAAGGCGGAGCCACGTCCCGCCAGGCTCAAGTTACCTGCACTCTCCCCGGACTCTGTGGCCATTCGAAGGACACAGAAGGCCGGTCGCACCCCCAAATCGCCACCTTGGGAGAGTGATTTCTCTCCTCGTTTGGAAAGCACTTTCCAGGCATTTCCCGGAGCTGGTGGAGAGCGGCCCCTGGCCCTGGCCACGTTCCTGCTGATCTGGCTGACAGACTTCCAGCACTCCACTTGGAAAATGGAACAAACCACCCGCGAAACAAAGCCGGATGGCTTTCCAAGCAAGGGTGTCCATGCAGTAGTTGATGAGCTAATTTCATCTTGTTTTAATTACAGCATTGGATGGCATTATAAATTTGCGTTCATTTAGGTTCGAGCCATCAACCGCTAAACACATTATCAATTTTGCGGAGTCGGCCCCATGGAGGCGCTTGGCTCCGACGTCGGATCAGCGAGGTCCTTGCTCCGGGGCCTCCCCTCCCCCTTTTCCATCCAACCGTGGCCACGTGGCCTTAAAGCCGATAAAATAATTTTTTTAAAGCCTTATAACGAGTGTGCATGTGGACATAAAATCCAAGCAGAGAGCGACGGGTGGAATGAAAGGGGCGACTGAGTGCTTGCTGCCTGCTGCAGAGACCGAAGCTGTTTGGCAAAGAATCGGGCCTCCCTGGAAGCAGTGACAGGTGGCAGGAAGCGTCACTGTGGGACGTTGCAAACCAGACCCACTTGGCTGCCGGAGCTTTAGATGAGGTGCCCTTGCTAAGCGTTTGGCCACCGTGCGGGCAGTGCACCCAGGTTCCCGTCCTGCCCTGCTCACCGGGGGGTCCGAGGCGGCCAGGCGAGGGGACCCTTCTGAGTTGAGCTGTCCGGGCAGCCCTGACTCCTGAGCTGCCCCCGCTGGGCGCCGGGCGCTGGCAGAAACCCAAGTCGTGTGTCTCAGAGGTGCCCCGGCTGTCTGGCAGTGGGAGGAAGGCCAGGTGGGAGAGACACCCCAGGGCTGTCACCGAGAGGCCTGGATGAGGCCCTGCTGTCTGCTGGCCTGCTCGCGGCTGGCACTTAGGCCCAGTGGTCAAAGGCTGGCTCCTCGGCCACACCTGGTGGTGCCCAGGGCTTATGACTCGGGGCTCCTACATGCCAAGCCTGTGCTCCAACCCTCTGAGCCACCCCCGCGCCCCCGCGCCCTCTTGTAAAACAGCAACAGGACATTGGCAGCTGGCCTCAGGGACCCCAGTGCAGCTGGACAGGCTGGAGACCCTCCCAGCCGAGAGATCTTTCTCACGACTCTCGTGGCCAGCAGCCCTGAGCGCGCTGGGACTCCCAGCCTTGGCCCCGTGACCCTCTGATAGGATGCCAAGGAAACCAAGTTCACCTCAAAATCAAAGTCTAACTTCAAAATAAAAAGTTGCTGGACTTCCCACCCCGCCTCTCCCTCCTGCTTCGTGTCTTGGCCATGGGGCTTGAGTTTCCTTCTATAAATACAGAGACCGTCTTACCGCAAGCAGCGGGATTTCTCGTCCCCGCTCTTCCTTCCAACCAGAAAGCCCTTTTTGGCGCGTCTCTTTATGGGCAAAGCTGGGTTGATTTGCACTCTGACAGCTGGAATTGAGTATTTTAAGGCCGGCCCGGAGAAAGCGGTAATTCCTCGCCTGGGCTGTGGCCCAAACAGATCGTAAACTAATCTCACGTGGAAGAGAAGCACGAGGGATGCCACAGCTCGTGTGAGAGATTCATAATCCAGAGCCATAGCATGTGAACGGGAAGGGAAGGGGAGCGGGGAGGCAGGAGTGCTTGCCCCGGGGCCCTGTCACGGTGACTCGAGATGGTTGTTCGTGGATGACGGAACCCCCCCCTCCACCTTAGGGTGACAGATACAGCCAGGGGTGGATTTGCACAGGCGGAACCCGGAGTATGCATAGGCTGACTGTCCACTTCTTGACCCCCTGATCTCACCCCCTCCGGGACAGCCAGGAGGTGTGAGTTACCCGCCAGGCAAATCACCCCCAACCTCCCGACAGGTGCCACAGTCAACATCTCTCCCCACACTCTGTGTCTCTGGCTCAGGGCTTGGCTTTACTGGAGATTGGGGTGGGGGTGGGGGGCCTCACGCGGTCAGTGGCGTTGGCTGAAGTCTCGGGAAGGCTCCCCGCCTGAGTGCCCCACAGAGACTCACTCGTGTGGGGTGAAGCCTGGTTACTCCTGATGGGGCGCCCCTGGGGCAGCCGGGGCGTCCTTACAACACGGCAGCTGGTTCGTCCCTAGTCGCCCACAGACAGAGTAGGCAGAGATCCCAGAAGGAGCAAGAGGGGAGTCGCGGTGCATATAGCATTTGTGAGGTCCCCAAAGACGCTACTGTTGGTCACGCATTCATAGTGGAAGAATCCAGCCCAGTGTTGGGCGCAGACATCAAGTGGACAGATGTTTTTGATTTTTTTTTCTGAGGGTCTAACCCTGGGCTGGAGTGATAGCACAGCGGAAGAGTGTTTGCCTTTCATGCGGCCAACCCGTGTTCGATTTCTCCGTCCCTCTTGGAGAGCCTGGCAAGCTACTGAGAGTATCTCGCCCGCACGGCAGAGCCTGGCAAGCTACCTATGGCGTATTGGATATGACAAAAACAGTAACAATAAGTCTCACAGTGAGAGACGTTACTGGTGCCCGCTCGAACAAATTGATGAGCAATGGGATGACAGTGACAGTGACAGTGAGGGTCTAACCCAGGGCCTCACATATGCTCCTGGAACCAGAGCCTGGCCGTGGCCGGGGCTGCGGGTTCAAGCCAAGGAGAGAAGAGGCAGAGTGGAAGGGCCTTACCTCTGCAGCCTCGGGTTTGGTTTGGTTTTTCTCTCGAGGAGTGCACACCCGGCAGTGCTCTGTCCTCGGGGATCACTCCTGGTGGTGCTCAGGGGACTGTATGGGGTTCTAGGGATCAAACCAGCTCAGCAGTGTGCAAGGCAAACATTCTCCCGCTGTCCTATCACTCCAGCCTCCTGCCTTGTGGACTCGGAGCCACAGGCCCAGCTTGGACATGGCTCCTGCCAGGGTCCACCTCGCCACGATGTGTTTCAAATGCGACTTACTAAAGCGACTCCAGCCAGGAGTTTTGCTGGAGAAACATCTGGAGCTGAGATTCCTGACACGCAGATGCCAGCGTCCATGCGTTCAGCTAAAACTCACGCTGCTATGTCTGCTCCCGAGAAGGGCCCCCAGTCTCCGAGGCCCCTGGGCCAGAGTGAGCTGGGGAGGGGAGCTGATATCTTCCAGAGAGTTCCTGTGGGAAGGGCCTGAGTGTGGGGGGGAGCAGGAGGGCTGTACTCACTCCGCAGGAGCCCCCAGAAGTGTGCCTTGTGGGGCACAGGGGCCGTTCCAGCGAGCAGGGATCTCCCAACCCCTTGGAAATATCTGATGAAAAGCTGTCAGGGACCCAGTGTGGTCCCCACACCCCCCATCTGTGCGTATGCGGGGAATCCGGACTCTTCTCCCCTGGCACCCCAGATGTGACGGTTTAGAATTGGAACAACGAGAGAAGAATTAAGTGCAAGGGCAGTCATGTGGGCAGAGGTCTTTGAAGACGTGACTGTAAGGATGTTGGGGGCCCTGCAGGGAGGCCCCGGAGGAGAGGGTGGTGCCAAGCCCCGGGCAGGGGCTCCCCTAGATGGAGCCCTCCTCTTGGATGGAGCCCCCAGCACGGAGAAGAACTTGGCCAGTTTGTCCTCAGGACCCATTAGAAGTGGGTGTCTGGTGCAGCCTATGGTCCCCCGGGCACTGCTGGGAGTTAACCCCGAGCCCCGCCAGGGGTCCCCAAACCCATCGATCCCTTCATATTTCAAGCTCTTTGAAGATGGTTCATCATCTGCCTTGGAGGAAAGCTCTGTGGACAAGCTGCTGTGTTTCTTTCTTTCCATCTGTCCTCTTCTGTCTGTCTCTCCAGCCCCCACCACCCCCCACGATCCTTTTTATAACGAGACATTTAAGATGCGATTCTTACTGTACATCTTCTATGTCAGGAAGCTAAAAATAGTCGCTAATGAGTCACGGCGTCCCCAGCTCTGCTTCCCCAGAACCTGGGCTGGGGGATGTGGGGAATGGGGTATGGGGCCTCAGGAAGGCTACCGCTGCCCCTGGCCTGGCCCACCTGCTGGCCGGACCCCTGAGCCTTTACCTGACAGGGAGGCGAGGGGTGTGGTGGATTCTGGGAGCCTGGGGCCCAGGCACCCCCTTTCTGGGGGCTCGACTCCTGTTCACGCTCCTGCATGGACTTAGTTTCCTTGGGGAGAGAGGGAGAGGCCAGGCCTGGGAGTGCACAGGGGTCTCTCCTGACGGTGCTCAGGGAATAAACGTGGTGGCGGGGATTGAGGCTTTTCCCTGTCCTGGTGACTGTTCAGCGAACAGATTCAGAAAGCAAACGAGGCCTGTGGGGTGTGTGGTGAGGTGGGGTTGGTTCCGGCCTCTCGTCCCGCTCTGGGTGCTCAGGCTGTCCCCGGCAGGCAGCTGTTCTCCAAGTACCTGTACAACAGGCCTGACCCAGGGTCTCTTGCCTCAGGACCCACAGGCTCTGGGCCGAGCGAGGAGCCGTATCTGCCTCTCTCCAAGGTTGAAGGTCCTGTCTGCAGGAGGGCTGGACAATGGCTGAAGTGTCTCTTGTGGAGCAGATGGAGGCCTGTGAGTGTGTCCCCGCAGGCAGGAGGGGACCTGGGGGGCGTGGTGGTGGCTGTAGCCCTTCTCCAAAGAAGAGATGCTGTGGCCTTGAACTCCAGAAAGCGCGCCTGGATCTCTCAGGGAACACGGTCTCCCGTCAGTCCTCTCTTTCCTCTGGTGTCTGAACAAACCGTTTGCAGCCAGCATTAGGCGACGTTGTAAAGACTGTGTGTCTCAGGGAAGGGTTCTGTGAATGGGGTTTTGGCCAATTGTTTGCTAGTGTTTTTTAAACAGTCTTTGGTCTCTTCTGGATGTTTGACCCTCAGGACTATTCGCCCAGTTTTACTAAACTCTTTGATGTGAATTGTGTCGATCTTTTAGTTCTGATGGTTTTAGTTTTATTTACTTGGAAACTTTGATACTGGGGATTTTCTTTTCTTTTCTTTCTCTTTTTTTTTCTTTTTCGGTCACATCCAGTGATGTTCAGGGGTTACTCCTGGCTTTGCAACCAGGAATTACTCCTGGGGTGCTGGGGATCGAACCCAGGTTGGTCGCATGCAAGGCAAACGCCCTACCTGCTGCACTATTGCTATCGCTATTGCTATTCCTCCACCCCTTTCGGAGAGCCCGGCAAGCTACCGAGAGTATCTCGGCACAACACAACAGAGCCTGGCAAGCTACCCGTGGTGTATTCGATATGCCAAAAACAGTAACAAGTCTCAGAATGGAGATGTTACTGGTGCCCACTTGAGCAAATCGATGAACAACGGAACGACAGTAACAGTGACAGTGATACGGGGGAACAAAGCATTGGTATGATTGTGACTGATTGGTACCTAAACTTTTTTTTTTCTATTTATTCTTTTATTGAATCACCATGTGGAAAGTTACAAAGCTTTCAGGTTTAAGTCTCAGTTATACAATGCTCGAACACCCATCCCTTCACCAGTGCACATATTCCACCACCAAGAATCACAGTATACCTCCCCCCCAACCCCCCACCTCCCCATGGTGCCTAAACTTTTTAAAAGGCAGAATAAAATATCTTTTGGGGGGTTGTTGAAGGTGGGATGGAGTTTGGGTCACATCTGACTGTGCTCAGGGGTTACTCCTGGCTCTGCACTCAGGCATCACTCCTGGTGGTGCTCAGGGGACCATATGAGGTACCGGGGGTCAAATCCAGTTTGGCCATGTGTAGGGCAAGTGCTTTTAGCCCTGTACTATCTCCCTGGCCCAAGAATAATTTTTTGAAAAATATCTAATATTATATTCTTATAGTTTACTGTTACTGATATATCTACTCCAGCTTTATTTGTGTTTGTATTTTTAAAGTGTTTTTACTTTCACATTTATAAAAATGCAAGCCTGTTTCTATCCCAAGCAAGTCCGCAGAGTTGGACAACACTTTTCTTTTCATTGGTTTTGGTTTTTGGGTCACACCCAATGGTGCTGAGGGGTTACTCCTAACTTTGCACTCAGAAATCACTCCTGGTGGTGCTCGGGGGACCACATGGCATGGCCTGGGATTGAACCCAGATCAGTCCTGTGCAAGTCAAACAACCTCCCCACTGGACAATCCCCCTGGCCCCATAATTTCTTGCCTGGTCTTCCCATCTCGATCTTCTATACAAGAACAAATGGGTTCCAAAACCCATTTCCCTTCCACAAATTACTTTCATGCTGAACTAAGCCTACTCTATTACATTTCTGTTAGTCCAATTTTATATATATATATATATATATATATATATATATATATATATATATATATATATATATATATTAGCTTTGCTTTTTGGGTCACACCCGGCAATGCACAGGGGTTACCTCCTGGCTTTGCACTCAGGAGTTACTCCTGGCGGTGCTCAGGGGACTATATGGGATGCTGGGAATCGAACCCGGGTCGGCCGCGTGCAAGGCAAACGCCCTACCCGCTATGCTATCGTTCCAGCCCCAAGTCCCTTTATATTTTTGCTTTTTAAATTTATGCCTATTTTTATATTAGTCAAATAAATTTCAGTGTAAAATTAAACTTTCACTATTGATATCTTAACTATACTTTCTTGTACGATTTTGCTGTCTCTTCAGATGTTAGCAATAAATTAAAGAGAGATCTAAAATTTACACTAAGTTCGAATAATATTTTACTATGTAACAAGCTGGTGTGTTGCCAGTTACTTCTCCAGTTGCTTATTAAACAGTCCTGTTGTCATTGAACTGGAGAATTCCTGTAATATATGTTCTTCAGTACAATGCTATTATTATGACTTTTTTGGTTTTGTTTTGGGGCCACACCCAGCGGTGCTCAGGGCTTACTCTTTCTCTACACCCAGGGATCACTCCTGGTGGGTTCATAACTACACGGGGTGCAGGGAATCAAACCTGGGTCAGTCGTGTGCCAGGCAAGCACCCGCCTCACTGTACTATCTCTCTGGGCCCTACAATGTTATTTTTGATTTGTGAAAGACTGTGAGTTCAAAGTGTGGGGGCTCAATGTGTGCATTCAGTGGCCGAGAGCCGCCTTCCCAGGCCTCCCCAGTAGAAGAACAAAGAGACAGGGGCCACAGACCAATGGTAAAAATGGCCATTTAATGCAGAGCTGCTAGCATCCTTTTAGAACATCTGAGGGGGTTCAAGGTACAGGACTGCATGTAGGTGTGATTGATCATTTACAGAGGTAAAGCGTTTCGGCTTAGGCAATTCTCCCGGGGGGGCTAACTCAAGGAGACGCTCTGCCTCCCAGGGACATCTATACTGTTTTTTCTCTTTCCCTTAGTTGTACTATCAAACAATTAACTTTACTTCTCATTAATACTTGCAGCTATTTGGATAAACACAGTAAGAGATATAGATTCTAAAACTTAGTTCTCTGGGCTTGAGGGCAGCAAGGCTTTTACCGTAAATCCCAGACTAAGTCCTCAGGCCAGTTCACCTTCCCCATGGGGGAAGTCATAAAGGCTTGCATCAGGACTGTGCTTTTATGCTTTCTAGACTGTCCCATTTCAATGCCAGGGTAGGTTTGCTGCTCGCCCCGGATCCATTCCAGTCCCATGGCAAGATCTCCCTTTATGGGGTGTTAGGAACTACAGCCACTGAAGTCTGAGTCAAGTAATTATGATGGATGCCCACGAGTGGATCTATTTCTGAATCAATCAACTCCCAAATATTAGGAGCACAGCAATAGCATTAACGGTCTTTCTGTGTTTAAGCAAAGAACATTGCTCTATGGTAAAATATGCAAAGGCTATAGGGGAAATAAAAAAGCAAGTAACTCACTACAAATACAAAGTTCAGAGTTACCAGAAGTTTTGGGATAATGAGAGGTAAAGCACAAAGGAAAGGTTAAAGATAAACTCAGGGGATTAGGGGGGCTCACAAGAGGGGAAAGTAAGTAAGCTTCTCTGAGGGGAGGAAAAGGGACAGTTCACTGATGAAGCCTATTAACCTTAGGGTAAACATCCAACAAAAGACAGTAAATATTTCAAGAAGAAATTTAAGTACATGTGGGCTGGAGAGATAGCACAGTGGGTAGGGCGTTTGCCTTGCACGCGGCCGACCCGGGTTCGATTCCCAGCATCCCATATGGTCCCCCAAGCACCACTGGGAGTAATTCCCGAGTGCATGAGCCAGGAGTTACTCCTGTGCATCGCCAGGTGTAACCCAAAAAGCAAAAAAAAAAAAAAAAAATTAAGTACATGTAATGTATATACAATAAATGTATATGCGTGCTGCCCAGAGCTGCCCAGAGATGTAGGCAGGTGTGTGTTTGTCAGTGTGCAGATCATTGCAGCATGCCAGTTGACCAAAAGCTTGCATTCGGTAGGCTGGGAACACCTGTGGAGGTGATTAGAAGCCTCCCCAAAAGCCTCCGTCCCGCTTGGAGGGCCCAGCAAGCTACTGAGAGTATCTTGTCTGTATAGCAAAGCCTGGCAAGCTACCCATGAAATACTTGATATGCCAAAAACAGTAACAACAACAGTCCTTATTTCCTGTTCCTGAAAGAGGAAACATATGCCACCGGGCTACACTGGCACTTGACAGGGATGAATGGAGACATTACTGGCGCTCGCTCGAGCAAATTGATGAGCAACGGGCAAGATGGCCGTGATACAGTGATAATGATATATGTTGTGACACATGTACATCTAGTTTATATGTAGTGGTCAGGTGTAATTATGTGCTTAATTCTATTTGGTAGTTTCTGGTATCATTTCTCCTTACCAAAATGTTATGATCTTTTAAAATAAATAAATAAATAAGTGTGAATGACACGCAGCAGAGATGCCTCCTGAGCCCATGCTAGGCTGTCTTAACCGGGGCAACTGGCAGGGGATGAGTTTCCCTCCCCTCCCCAACAGAGCCCCAGCAGCCGAAAATCTCCAGAACTCAATTGCCGCCGTGCTCATGGCTGCTCTCGGGACAAGCCTCACCCATGAGTGAATCTACTATATAATCATTTTAAATTTTATTCTAGCTTTTAGAATTCCTGGAGTGCGCGCCATACATCCTCTCACATTCTGTACCACTGATGTTCCCAAGATTAGCACACAACATTTGATGGGGTTTTACAAACATGTTAGTAATCTCTTATACAGGGGCTTAATGGCCCCAGATTAAAATACAACAATCTTCACACACTTTCCTCTAAGGAAACTTTATTGGACCATTTTTAGCAGATTATTCACAATAAACAATACAAAATTAATTGTTTTGGTTCTGCTTTGGGGGCACGGTTTGGGATTTGGGGTGGAAATATTCAAAATATGGTGGTGGGAAGGTGCAATGGTGGTGGGATTGGTGTTCAAATATCATTTAATATATTTATTTTATTTTTATTTTAAATTAATTTTAAAATAATTTTATTATTAAACTTTTATTAAAAATAAATTTTGTAAAATTTTATTTCATGATCACGATCACGAAATCCTGTTAATCACCGATTTCTTGGGCGGGCTCGGTAACATCTCATTTTGTCCTTTCCCTGAGATCTTAGAAGTCTATCGTGATTCGGCCCTCCTAACGATGTTGCACTGGGGGCTCTTCAGGTTCAGGGGAATGAGATCCAGCTTGCTACTGGATTTTGCATATGAATACACCATGGGAAGCTTTCAAGGCTGTCCCATGTGGGCAGGAAACTCTCAGAAGCTTGCCAGTTTCTCCCAGAGGGAGAAGTAGGCTAAAGCTAAAGCTTCTGAGAGCTTGCTTTTAAGTCTCTCTCTGGATGTTGGCCGTTGATAGGATTACACACACCTGGGTTCCTTTGCCAGTACCTTCATGCATGAGGCCTGTCCGAACGTGTGGAGAGGGGCCTCCAACATGGCTGTAGCTAGGTTCCGGTGGGGTGGTCTTCGGCCGCCGGGAGCTCTGCTCGGGGTGGGGAGGGAAACTGGAGCTCATCCCCTCCGAGGGGCCCTGAGGAAAATTTTTATTTAAAATAAATAATTATGATATTTATTTTATTATTTATTTTTATTTATTAAATTAATTTTAATATAATTTAATGATGAATTAATGTGAACTACTTGATAAAAGCAAAATTTTTAAAAAAAGAAAAAAGTGTGGCTGGACTTTTCTTCACATAGTTTTATATAACTCTTTGTTCTTTTTGATTGCATTTTAAGCACTGTGATTTGCAGTACTGATAATGGCAGGGTTTCATGCGTCAAAATCCCAGCACTCCCAACCCCCCGACTACCTTGTCCCAGAGTTCAGCCCCAGCCCTGCTGCAGTGAGCTGGCTGCTACGACCACTTCTCAGTGTCTGTTTCCTGGGCGTGTTGTTCCTCTACTCTGGTTCCTTCATATTAGAGAGCTCATTCTGTGTCTGTCCCTCTCCCTCTGACTAACCTTCATCGCCATGCTACTTTCCAGATCCATCCCGCTGCAGCTAAGGACACGATTTTATCTTTTCTTAGGGCCAAGTAATATTCCACCATGTATACATACCACAGTTTCTTTTTTCTTTTTTTTTTTCTTTTTGGGTCACACCCGGTGATGCACAGGGGTTACTCCTGGTTCTACACTCAGGAATTACTCCTGGCGGTGCTCAGGGGACCATATGGGATGCTGGGATTCGAACCCGGGTTGGCCAGGTGCAAGGCAACCGCCCTACCCGCTATGCTATCGCTCCAGCCCCCAATACCACAGTTTCTTATCCATTCTTCTGTTCTTGGATATTGTGTTCCTCTTGAAAACCATTCCTTTAGGCTTTACTCAACTAAAAAGTCTTCATTTTTTAAGCGGAAAATGTATTTGTCTATTAAAGGTTACTCATACACACAGAGCTAGGTATAAAAATCTGAGTTTATGGTTTGGTTTTATTTTCTACTGTACTTTATAAATATTTTATAAAGTATTTATTGCATTATGTTATTTGTACATACTATGAAATATTTATTATAAAAATAAATATCATCGTTAATAAGCCTTCATTTCTTCTGTTGACAGGCTGATGTCAGTCCTTACAATTTTTTCTACACTTTTCACTATCCATGACTTAAAAATTTTTCTTGGGGCCGGAGCGATAGCACAGCGGGTAGGGCGTTTGCCTTGCACTCGGCCAACCCGGGTTCGATCCCCGGCATCCCATATGGTCCCCCAAGCACTGCCAGGAGTAATTCCTGAGTGCAAAGCCAGGAGTAACCCCTGAGCATCGCTGGGTGTGACCCAAAAAGCAAAAAAAAAAAAAAAAAAAAAAAAAATTTTTCTTGTATTTACTATTTTCAGAAGTGACACCAGCTTGTTATCTAGTGTTTTTATGGGGCCTGTTCAGAATTCTAAAGATGGGAAGGAGAGATGGCCTGAAGCAGTCAGGTGAGTGCACGCAGCTCAGGCAGGGCAGGAGCCCTGGTTCAATCGTGGCACCACGTGGTCCCTTGAGCAGTGCTAGGGGTGTCCCCCAAACAAAAGCAGAACAAAACAGAACAGTGACACAATATTCTAAGGCCCGCATTGCACAGCGAACACTACTGGCCCTTGATGTGACTGAGACTTGGCAATGAGTTTGGCCCAAAGTATGACGCATTCTCAGTATGAAGCACATGCCAGGACGCCCTGACCTGTGACCGTGGGCCTCAGTAGCTCACCGGCATCTTTATGTCTCAGAAACACAGTTATGTTGATATAGATGGAACATAGACGTGGTATGTGTGTGTGCATGTGTGTGTGTGTGTGTGTGTGTGTGTACATGCGTGTGTGTGTGCACCTATGTGTGTGGTGTGATTTGCTTAATGCTTTGTTTTTATTCCATTTGACCAAGGCTTAACCTAAGTGTTTTTAGTGCAAAACGTACTGTGGATGATACCGTTTCTGGAAAAGTCTGGTCGTTGTTACTCCACAGTGTGCTAAATCCTAGCCAGTGCCCAAATGGACTTCTTTCCCTTTAGGCCAATGACATTAGGTGATAGTAAATAGCAGAGCAAGTGCGGTTCGAGTAGGTATGATCCAACTACAGATGTGTGAGTGGAAAATGAGCCCCGAAAATTTGTGTTTGGAACCATTAGAAGAACTTTCTCGGGGGCCTGCCCGAGATTTGTGCGTTGGTCAGTGTCCAGGCTTCTCCGAGGTCTCCCCTTTGCCACCCTCTGCTCACAGTCATCTGAAAGCCCTGACCACCCCGGGAGAAATCGCCACATTCGTCTGTGCACCAGTCTAGAGTGTCTGGTGATGGCTTCATGGATATTTCCATCTCAAGAGAGTTTCCTTTGAACACACGGCACACAGCGTCCCGGGAGGGGCAGTGCGAGCACTGGCAGACCCCAGGGCAGTTCTGGGCATCTTCTTCCCAGGATGTGCGCAGTGGAGCCCCTGCGGGCTCAGTAGCCTGGCACAGACTCCAGTGGGACTGGAACATTACGGGCTTGATCAACAAACTCTTCTTGCCCCTCCAGGTACTTATGGGCAAGGTGGGGAAATACCCCAATTTTTTTTTATTTACTTTTTTTTTTTTTGGCTTTTTGGGTCACACCTGGTGATGCTCAGGGCTCTGCACTCAGGAATTCCTCCTGGAGATACTCGGGGGATCATATGGGATGCTGGGAATCGAACCTGGGTTGGCCGCATGCAAGGCAAACTCCCTACCCGATGTGCTATCATTCCAGCCCCAATACCCTAAATTTTTAGGAGCAGGATATTTTCTCAGTTTTTGGTTCCCGCTTGGTGGAGCTCAGGAATTCCTCCTGGCTCTGTGCTCAGAAAACACTCCTGGTGTTTCCTGTCAAGGGACCCTGTCCGGTGCCAGGCATAGAGCTGGGGGTCAGCAGCCTGCAAGGCAAGTGTCCCACCTGCTGTCCTATCTCTCCCGCCCATGATCAGGACACTGAGGAACTGTCATCGGCTCTTGGGAGACCAGAACCTCTCTGGTTCCCTGGGGAAGCACCATCAATGACGGCATCAGAATAGTGTGAAAAGGGGAGCTGGAGACGGTTCTGGGTGAGACCAGTCAGGCCTTAAGCTGGCGTCACCATGACCAGTGGTCATATGCAGCTTCCGAAGCTTCCGCTAATGGCCTGTGAACTGTCTAATCTTCACTTCCAGATTTAGCCGCGATTCTTCCTCTGCTGGTGGACTTTAATTAGCAAAGCACCTCCGAGTCAGAACTTCGGAATCTAAATTTAAAGTGTGACAAATCACGATGGCGGTGCTAGCGTCGCTTCTCACTGGGCCTGTACTTCCTAAGGACCTGGGAATCTCGAGTAAAACCTGAGTTCTGGGTCTCGAATTTGACTGGGACAGAAAAAAATGAGAGACATGGCATAGAGCCAAGTAGCTGCGTCTTTCCCAGGGAAAACAAGCCCTGAGATTTGGAACAAGGATGGTGGGAGCAGAGGGGCGGGGAGAGGGCGAGAGTGAAATGTGTAAAAAGGGTCCCCTGTTTGGTGGTGGAGGGGACTAGACTTCTGGTGGCGATCGTGGGGTTGAGGATTCCACTGTGCTTTGGGAATTTCTGCAATGCTCTAAGTCAATGTTATCTCAGCAGAATGGAGAGGGATGGGAAATACAAGTTACTGTCAAAGGAAAAATACAGAGTCGCAGGCTGAGGGCCCCGAGTGGGAACCCCCTCCCCAAGCTTTGTCTGGGGATTCAGGGTGATCAGCCAACGGCCCACAGGCACCTCCTCTCACAGCTCCTGAAACTGCAAATCACAGTCTAGAGAATGAGCCTGCCACGGCAGAGATGTGAGAACTGGCTTTTGATCTCGCTCCTGGAGAGATAAACAGGACCCGGTGTGGGGCTCAGCCCAGTGCCCAGCTCACGGCCATGGGACCTCAGGGCCCAGAGTGGCCATGGAGGTCAGGATCTCTTGTCCTTGTCTCCACATTCCCACTGCTGCTGCTGCTGTAAACATTCTGGCTCAGGAGGAATCCGTTTCTTAGCCAAGTAATTCTCAGCTCTGTCAAATACTAATCTAATACAGGCCCTCTCTCTCCTGCCATCTCGGCGTGGGGTCTGGCGGGGGAAGCAGAGAAATCTCTGCTCTTGGATCCCCCGACCTACGCCTGCCCTGGTCAGGAGCTGGGGACTCCCCCCAGGGAGGTCAGACCAGCAATGCTGGGGGGTATGCCCCCCACCCCAAAAGGTTCTAGCTGCTATGCCCCAAGGAGGCTCAGATCTGGGAGGTACATTGGAGGAGCCTGGAGATCTGGGACCCCCAAGACCCCACCACATCCATGCCCAGAGGCCCGCAAGTCAGGCCCTTGAGGGCTGGAGATCCAGGCACTTGCTTCTGTGCCCCCCAGGTTGGCATAAGGCAGGGAGCACAGTGGAGTGAGAATTCATGCCCACCCCTATCTGAATGTTCATCCGGAATTGAAACAGGTTTCAGAGCTACTGACAGCCATCTCGGGGACCCCCTTGGAATCCCTCAAGAACTTGGGTAGGTGGAGGCTGGGACTGCGGAAGCTAAGGCCCCCGGCCCTGGTTCCTGTCTCTAGTGATTTCACTGGTCTGGAGTTCCCTGCATCCAGTAGCTCATTCCTGCCCGGCCCCCATCCCTGTGCTCCTTCCATCACCAAGGTACTCATCTGGTTGGGGTTCAAAGGTAAAGTTCAGGGGTCCCCCAGCACTCCGAGCTAAACAGACTGGTGGGATTGGCACTGATTAAGGGAATCAAATTCCAGAAGGTTCTCAGCAGGAGGCGGCTTAAGAACTCTAGAGTTGAGATTTCCCACACCTGTCTCGCCTTTCCCAGATTCTTTTTTTTTTTCTCATTTCACAGAGAAAAATAGATGAAAAGATCTCTGTTCTACCAAGATGCACTGGGATGCAGGGGGCACACTCCCAGCCTCCCCAGCCCGGCCCCCACCCCCGCCGCCATGGCCAGGGTGCATCTGCGGGGAGACGGACGTTTCTCGGGATGAATCACTCCGTGAGTCTTGGCGCATGACTTGGTCTTTGGGGTGCATGGCCCTGGCTAACCCCCTTCCCTTCATTTCTCTGTATTCTAAAGGACCTTTTTTTTTTCCCCCTCCAAGCTTACGTTTAAAAGCAGGAGGGAAAAAAGAAATGATGTCAGATTCTGCCTCAACCCACACGGCTGATGCTTAGTCATCAATTGAGAACCAGAGGCAGGCAAAGAGGCAGGCAGATTCATCTACCTCATTCAGGGAAGGGTTTCTAACAAGGTTTTATTTTCTTGCTTAATAATTATTCAAAAACCGTCTAATAAATTGGCCCTGATGAATTGGAAACTCACAATTGTACTGTGAGCCCAAACCAGAGGAGTTTTGTTTTTAAACTTCAGAGCTTTGTGGTCACAGGTAATTAAAAAATGTAATTTTAACTTATGTACTTTTTGTTGGGAGAATTATGATAGGGTGATCAATAAAACACTTTCAGGCATAAAAATATATTGTATTAGAATACAATTATGGGGGAAATGAGATGAAAATATGAGTTCAGGGAGAGACAGGAAAGTTGCAAAGTTTTGATCATTAAAAATAGCTTGTAAGAAATGCGCTCTGTGTGTCTAAATGATGATGGATCTCAAGTTACGGCGGCTGCTAGATTTTGTGAATGCATTGAAGACAGTGATTTAGCTGTTTTATTTGGAAATTTTCAGTATTTACAATGCAAAGGAAATTTGTATCTTTGCAGCCATTTAAAAATGGATGGGGGACGTTTAGATGTCAAAAGTACACAAGCGTACACAATGTTCCAAATCCACTGTGTTGGCGGGAGAAGATTGATAAGCAAATAACAGTAAAACTTCTAGTCCTCAGAGAACCCTTCTGAGTCTTACCTGGAAACCATTAAGTCTGCTTTTATCTCCCCACCCCGCCGCCAGAAGTTCTAGCAGTCCTAGTTATTCAGATTTTCAAGCTGCAGTTTCTGCTTCTGCAAGAGACAAAATAAGGTGGTGAGTGTGTGTGTCTGGGGGGGGGGCGGCGCGAAGAGGGACTGGAGCGCATTTCTGGCTGTCTGGCTGCAGGAGGGGGACCCCCAAATAAAAATCACAGACATTCTACAGAGAGGAGACAGGGCCTGAGTACTCGTACAGTGGGCGAGGTGCTTGCATTGTTCACACCAGCCTGGCCCCCAAGAGGTCCCCCAGGAGTGATACTCAGGGGCAAGCCAGGAGGAAGCCCTGAGCACCACCAGGTGTGGCCCGGAAAGCAAACAAATCAAACGCAGCAAACAGAGAGAAGAGACCAGAAAATGACACAATAGGATCTGAAGGCCTCATGGGTCTGGCATTTTCGTCTGAGCCAGTACCTGGCCCACACCTGGCCCACACCTGATCCACACCTGGCCACCTTTCTACCTGTCAGGCAGATCCTATGACAAGTCTGCTCGGCGAGAACCACAGGCTGCACACCCTGGCGCCAGCCTGAGGCCCAGTCGGGGAAGTACAGAGCCATGTGACTGGACACACAGGCCTGAAATGGGCACATTCAAACTCTCCAGAGGAAGCTCCAGCACCTTCTGCTGAGCACACTTTGATTGACAGCTTATGGCAGGATGGCCCGCCCATCTGCAGGGAGGTGACCTTCCCATGGGGGACGCCTGGAGGTCATTCTCCAGGGCCAGGCTGTGTCAGACCCGGTGCCTTGGCTGCTGGCCCTAGGGGTCATCAGTGCCCAATACAGCAGCTTCCTCAGCGCTTGCCCTGTGATCATCGGGGTTCCAGGCACTAGTGCTGGGCCGCTGTCCTCCGGTCACCAGGTCCTGGGGTCCTGGGTCGTGGCCCTCAGCGTGGGGGTTTTCCTGGACTGGGAGCAAAACCCCAGCATCATACGCTGAGAACAGGAGGCAGACGGAAACGGCGCAGGGGTGCGGGTGGCAGGAGGCAGAGGCAGAGCTGGGAGCAGCCCTGGGCCTGAAGGCTCAGAGGCGGGTGTGGCTCAGAGTCTGTGAACTCCAGTTTAAGGCCTACACGTTGGGGAGCGTCTTCAAACACCCCCAGGGGGTGCTCTCAACAGGGAATGCAGAACAAGGTTCCGGGGTCCCAGGTGTGTTTTTGTGGTGAGCTGGACAGGTGAGGCATTTGCACTGGTCACTGCTTTCCCCAGGGGTGAGGGGAGGGGACAGGCTCCTGGACTGCGGCCCCCGTGGTCTCCTGTGGCACAGGTGCCTCTACTCAAGAGCCAGGATGAAGAAGGCTCGCAGGTAGCAATTTAGTCAGCCGTGGTGACACGGCTTGCGGGGGACAGTCCAAAGGCGGGGGGAGCGCTTGGGGCAGACAGGGTTTCACCTGCTGACCCGCTCTGCGCCCGGCAGCCCTCTCGGGAGGTCACTGGCGTGCTGACCCCGCTGACAAGACTGTGATGCCTGGGTAGCCTCAGATTATTTTATTGAGGGGTGGGAGTTCCTCAGCAGTGTTCCAGGGGGCTGAGAATACAGCCCCGGGAATATGGTTGTGTGGGCAACACTCAGTTCAGTGCCCGGCCCAGGGGTGATGCACTGCTGTGAGGACCCAGAGGTGCTGGGACACCGGCATCACCTCCTGTGCCAGGGACCAAACTCAGGCCCTCGTGTATGACGCACACGCATTCCAGCCCTTAGAACTCTCCCCCTCGCCCCCACCACAAACCCTTCATTCTAGTTTGGTCCAATTTCATAATAAAGCAACTCACTTTTATTCAATAATCAACCAATAGTATTAAATCCCTATATGATCCCTGCCAGGATTGAGCCCTGAGCACAGAGTCAGGAATAAGCCTTGAACATCGCCCCATGTGTTCCCCCATTTCCCTCCCAAATCAATAACTTCTGGCTCTTTGCCCCCCCAAAAAATTATGAAAGAAGGTTATATACTTAGGTTGGTACTTAAATGATAACTGTGTAGCACTGTAGCACTGTCGTCCCGTTGTTCATCGATATGCTCAAGCGAGCACCAGTAACATCTCCATTGTGAGACTTGGTACTGTTTTTGGCATGTTGAATACGCCACGGGTAGCTTGCCAGGCTCTGCTGTGTGGGCGGGATACTCTCGGTAGCATACCAGGCTCTCCGAGAGGGACAAAGGAATCAAACCCAGGTTGGCTGCATGCAAGGCAAATGCCCTACCTGCTGTGCTATCACTCCAGTCCGATAACTGTGTAGTGGGCATTATTTCTAACATTACGTATATGTGTGTACATGTATTTATATGTAATGAGAAACATGCTTTGGTTACAGAGCGCTTGGTGCTTTTGAATGTGAGACTTGATTGAAAGTGCAGACACATCTTTACATTCAGAACTCCGCATTCTGGGCCATTCATCTTTCAGTCTGAGCATCGCCAGGACACGGAACCCTGCGGCCACACACCGAGAAACAGCTGCTTCCGCCTTGAATACACTCTCTCTGCCACATAACAAAACCTCAGTAACCGTGGTAACATTGATCCATTTATTCCATTTCCATACTTAACTACATTTTCCTTTTTTCAAATCAATGGGGCCCACATGAAGTGCTTCTTTACACAAAGTTCTGTAGATGACATGATTCATTTCCTGCCTTGATATGAAACCAAATCCCAGCTATTAATAATCCAGTGACATCGGGAAGAAATCATTAACCGCCAGTACCCTGGAGCCCTTATTTATAGGAAATCTTTCTTTTGGGAGTTGTAGGCCACAGGGGTCAGCCTGCAAATACTGTTTGGGAGAAGCATTTTGTTGCATGCTATTAACGATGTTTCCGATGCTTCCAAGAGTCCTGTCACTTGGACGTGCCTGTGTAGAACGCAGAGAGAAGGAAAGCAGCTTTTCTCTGTTTTGTAAAGCTTCACTGAAGTGAAAAATCTTGACTAGAGTTTGTTAGGGAATCTGAGACAAATGAGCACTGCACGATGTAAGAATCATCCTTTTCTGACTTAAAATATCACCGGCTGGCAATTTTTATATACATGTCAAACAAAAAAAGAAAAGCTCAAGTCTATGTCTGTGGCGCTTTTGTCACTGAGCTGTGCTGCTCGAGAGTGCCGGCCCCAGGCCTGCCTGCTGAGGTCGTGGGACTCTCTCTCTGCACTTCCTATTTTTTTGATCCGGGAAATGTGTGAAACGCTAATGGCTGCTAATTCTCCGTCTCTTGTTTCATTCCCTAATAATTGCTCTGTGGCAAATTGCATAGACACTTTTTCATTTCAAACCGGGGCCACCTTGGTTGATACCGAGCTCTCGGCTGGCTTGCCCTGTTGGAGTGACCCCTGGGCTCTGCCCCATCTCTTCTCCTAGTCCCCGTGCTCAGGGCTAGTTTCTGGCTCTGCGCTCAGGCATCACTCCTGGTGGGGCTCAGGGGATCTCAAACTCGGGTCAGCGGAGCTGGAGGCCAGAGTCCTCCCTGCTGTGCTCCGGCCGCATCCTCAGCTCCTCATCTTCCAGATACCCAGGCCCGCTGCATTAATGCCCATTCTCCTGGCTTCACGCAGCCTCCTGGCCTCCCAGGGCACCCGAACGCTGGGGGGCCTGGGGATTAGAACCTTGCCTGAGGCCTGTAGTTGGTCTCCGCAGGGACCCCTAGAGTGCCGTAATTCTGCCCCCCCCCCCAAGGTTCATCTCAACCAATCAGCAGAAAAGAGAACGAAGGGAGAGGAAGGAGGGAGGGAGGAAGGATGGGGCGGCAGTGTGGGGTCAGGGGTGCAGACCCTGTCTCCCCCGACCTCCAGGGATGCCCCTCAGCTCTCTCTCAGAGGGGCACAGCCCCACCCTGTGGGCCGCCTCCCGAGTCCTGAGAGCACTGGGGGCTTGTCAAACTTCAAAGGCACTGAAGGGAAGGACCATGCAGGAGAAATGGGTTATTTGCAAGGAGAAGGCGCCGGGAGCCCCGGGGAAAGCGCGGGCCGGTTCCCTTCCAGGGGCGGCTGCTTAAATATTGCATGTGGGCCCCTTACAGCCTGCATCTCATCTGCCAGCATCAAAGGCGGCAGCTCCATCTCAGATTCTGAGTAAGCGCACTGTCAGCCCCCCGGAGACCAGCCCCACCCTCTCCCTGCCTCTTCGAGAAGCACCTTCTTCTCCCAGCAGAGGCCATGAGCACCCACCCCACCCACATAGCCCTACATGTCAGGGGAGGGGTGAAGGCCATGCCAGCCACAGCACTGAGACTCTGTAGGGGAAGAGGGTTCCAGGGTGGGTGCAGCCCGGGAAGGCTTCCTGGAAGAGGGAGAGTGGTACCTCAACTAACCACAACAATCAGAGTGACAATGTAGGAACTTATTTTTGCTTTTTAAAAAGCTTTCCCCTCCCTTCCTTAATTCTTTCACAGCAAGGGTACTGATGCCCGCAGTTTAACTCTGGGAGCACATGGGGACTTGGGCAGCCAGTCAGGGACATAGGGACAAGGGACGCTGGGACACAGCCTCCTTGGGAGACAACTGGCGCTTCTGCCGCTAGGCACCCAGAGAAGACACCTGGAGCCCCCATTCAGGCCCCCATCTGGCAAGAGTGGGTGCAGTCGCTAAGGGCTCTGGCAGGGGGCTTTCCCCCCAGTGCTGGAGTGGGGACAGCTGGTGGCTTTGGCTGCCAGGGAGAATGCGGGGACACCGGGCAGGGCTCCAAGGGGCCTTACTGCTGGCGCTGTGCGCCCTGGGCACGGGCCCAGCTGGCCGAGGACTGAGCCACACTTTCTATTTCTCTGGACAGTCCCCATCAGTAGGGTGGCATCAGGACATCCCCTTTTTCTTTTTTTGGGTGGGTCACACCCAGTGGTGCTTGGGGGTTACTCCTGGCTGTGCACTTAGGAGTCACTCCTGGCGGTGCTCTGGGGAGCCTGTGGGTGCTAGGGATGGAAGCTGGGTCAACCGAGTGCGAGGCAAACGCCCTCCCCACTGTCCTAAGGCTCCGCCCCCAGGCACCCCCTTTCTGACAGGCTCAGAAGGACGCAATTCTCCCAGTGTTTATATTGGCCGCGTGCTCCACTCACGGAGCACATGGTCCACGTGACCCCAAGCCAAGGTCCTCCCTCTCCATCCAGAGCTGCTTCCCCACAGAGTTCGGGTCCAGACTGAGGACCAGGCCGGCTGGTTCTGAAAAGAGGGAAGTACTCAGGACCCAGGACCAGGCAGAGGCAGTGATGGAGAAGGCGGGGCCGCTGCATCTGACCAGGCCCCGTTCCTGGTGTTTGTCCTCATCCAAGGTCTTGTCGCCAGGTGACCCTCAAATCAGAGCCTGCCCAGCGTGGACCTGCCCTGGGAAGTGCTGTCCCATAGTGCACTTGAGGTGGGTGCCAAGGGGAACTTGGAAATTTCTGGAAATTCCTGAAGGCTAGACAAGGAGTGAAGAGAAAACTTGAGCTGTGTTTGGAGTCTTCAAGCCCAGGCTGGCTTCTTTTGTCCAGGGTGTAAGCAAGGGCCAGGACAGGAGAAGCTCGGCGGGATGAACGGAGTGGCAGCATTTGCATGCTATCAGATTATTAAAAATAAACACTCATAATCATCTATTGAGTCCTCCCATGCAAATGCAAATGAGGGCAGAGAAGCAGGCCTGGGAATCCAGCCCTCTTTCTTTTGCATCTTTTTAAAGGCAATTATAAGATTTCATTTGCAACTTTCTTTTATCGTCAAGCCCTTTGGCAGGGAAGTTGGAAGTGAGGGAAGCCTGTGTTGGTGCGGCCTGGCCCGCTGACTCATGCCAGCTCCCGGAGGAAGAAACAGCACAGACACCGCTGGGGGACCAGCATTCCACAAGGCCATGTCCCCACAAGGACTGGGTCACACCAGGGGCGGCCACACGCTGCTCCTGCTGCGTCCTGACTGGAGTCAGGGGTAGGAATGAACTCGGGGCCATCTGGCTGAGGGAGCTGGGGCTGGGAGCCTCAGGGCCACAGCCGGGGATTGGGGGGAGGCTGGTGCACAGGCCTGTGGCTTCGGGACCTCCAAAATCCCAGCTGGCAGGTCCCAGGTCGGTGGGGGTAGACACGGGCACCATGGTTGTGAGTGCCCGTTAGTGCCCCCTGGACTCAATGGACCCCCTTTGGCATCTACCAGTCCCCAACCTTGCAGGGCAGGTCGAAGCGTCTTGTTGGTCAAGGCCCGGGCAGTCTGGCAGGCTGGCTGTAAAGGCAGCTGCAGACGTGACCGCCAGGCTTTGGCGGGGGGCTTTCTCGAGGCAGGCACTGGGGGCAGGGGGAAGATTTGAACAGCTGAACTGAGTCATGAGCTTGAGGGGCCCAAAAGTACCTAAAACAGGAGCAGCAGCCCAAGTTCTCCAGGAACTGCAAATCAAAACCACCCTGAGATGCTTCCAAGCACCCCTCGGGTGGCTAATTTATTTATTTATTAAAATTTATTTTCACAAAGTTGTTCACAATAATGAATTACATTCAATGTTTCAACACCAGTCCCACCACCATTACACCTTCCCACCACCATTAGTTTTGAATTTTCCCGCCACCACTCAAACCTGCCAAAGAGGCAGGTTATTTTGTATTGCTTGTGCTAGGTAATTTATGAACAGCATAAGATGTCACGCGACTGCGCACTTCATGCACTTCTGAAATTCTAAAATTTTAGATAATTAGGGTCTGGAGAGGGGCTGGAGTGATAGCACATCGGGTAGGGCATTTGCCTTGCACATGGCCAACCTGGGTTCAATTCCCAGCATGAATTTTGTCCCCCGAGCACCGCCAGGAGTGGTTCCTGAGTGCAGAGCCAGGGGTGGCCCCTGTGCATCACCGGGTATGACCCGAAAGCAAAAAAAAAAAAAAAAAGTGGTCTGGAGAAATCTCTGCAGTGAGCTGCTTGTTTTGGAGATTCTTTTGTGTGTCTCTGGATCATGGCTCTTAAGGAGCTTAAGTAGCAGCCAGAGGCAGTTTGTGGGCGTGACCTCCAGGGTTCCATAGGGACGTGGGGGGGGGGGGGGATGAGAAGGACCGGTCCATCCCCTATCTCTTGAGGCCTGGAGTTTGTGGTCACTGAACCCATGTACCTGCACTTCTCATGGGGTTCTGGAAGTTGGCAGCTGCCAGGATTCTTAGGGGCAGGTGGAGGGACAACACCCACCCCCGTCTGAGGCCCCTGTGAGATGGGCCTCGCTTAAAGTCCGGAGGCATCTCTGCAGGGAGTGGCTTGGTTCTGAGATTCTTTTGTGTCTCTGGATCATGGCCGTTAAGGAGCTTAACTATCAGAGGTGGCTGATGTTAAAGTCGACCCTTGTGGGGCTGCAAATGGCACAGAGGTTCCGTCAGTGTGTCACCACCCCTGGCTCAATCCCTGGTCTCCTGAGCACCTCCAGGAATGATCCCCAAGTTCCAAGCCAGGTGTGACCTAAACAAGCCCCGTCCAAACATGGACCCCACACCAACAGATGTGAGCAAGGATGAGGAATCTCGGGCAGCTTCTGGGTTCAGGGTCAGAGTATAAAGCAAACGCACTATGGCCGAGCCCCTTGAGCAAACGGTTGGCAGTTCTGATAAGGCAACGCACGCACTTCCCTTCCCACTTACGGTCCCCCCTCTGGCGCTGACCTCTAGAGAAAGACACCTGCGTGTGCCCAAAGATGGAGCATGCTCAGAGACATTGTGAGGGGGGCTTCGAACTTAAGGACTGTCTGCACACGGGTGGAAGGTGGAACCAGCTACAGAACGAGACATCCCCGGGATGGTGCCATTCCAGCCCTTCCAGTGGGAAAGTCACACTGCAGGGAAGGACAGAGAGGGAGGGGGAGGCTGAGCCTGATGCTGGCGGTGGAGGTTGGGGGCAGGCGAGGGGCGTGGCTTTGCTTTTATTCTCCTGAGTTTTCAGGAGAAGGAAATCTACAGTAGCAAACAGATCCCTGGTTTTCTGCACCCAAAACTGACAGGAAGAAACTTTGCAGGCCGGAGCCTTGGGTCAGTCCCCAACGCCACACATCCCTTTGTGCTGCACTAACATTCCTGTCTCACAGCTGGTTTGTGTTGGGTTTTCCACCATTTGCAAATCAAGAGATTTATTAGAGACAGCCCCCAGTGCTCCATCCGCCTGTTCTTCCTTAATGGATTCTTCTCCCCGGCCACCATTTGCGTTTCTCTCCTAGATACACAGCTGATTAGATCGTGGCTGGAATGAAAACCCAGAGCTTATCTCTTTGAAGCCACCCCATTATCCCAGGCCGTCGCAGGCCTGTGCTCCCCACACTCACACCCCCACTCCCCGTACCAACTCCCAGGAATGTGTCAGCCTCCAGCTCCTGCAAATAAAGCACCAGAGCACGATTGTTGAGCTGGGTTAATTAAAGATGTGTATCATGGGTGGAATTGTCTCTTTGGAACCCCCAAATTAATTATGTTTCCTTGGCCTGGTGGCTGGATGTGAAAAACAAACCAACAAATGATTGTGGGTTCTTTCCAGCGTCCCCCGAACGGTCCCCGCCCTCTCGCTTAGCGAAGGATGCTGGTCGCCTGTAAGGGAACTGGCCAGAGGAACTTTCTTCTGGGGCACGTGTAGGCGGTGGTGAGGGGACACAGAGATGGAACACAGGAGGCTTAAATGGTAGGGATCCAGGGAAGCTTCCAGATCTCAGGTCTCAGAGATTTGCCTACTTTTCAATCTTGAAACAGTAACGTGAGGGTTTCCCATGAGGAAGAAGGACCAGTTGGCAGAGAGAAAATAGGGACCAATTTTTTTACTTCCTATGGCCATTTGGATATTTATAATGACGTTTGGAAAACCAACAACCCAGGCCATGGCTCTCCTGGGTCAGCCTTAGAGTGGCCACAGGGCAGTCCCTGCCACCCCCAGGGAAGCTGGTCTCAGATGATGCCTGGAAGCTCCGTGGGCTGGGGGTGGGGTCTCCACACTCTTCTGAGGACAGTGTCAGGCCCCCGAGACTCTTTCCCAGCTTCCCCATCAAATTCCGGATCCATTCAAGCAATGTGGATCTGATAAGTCACGTTCAGGAGAGGAATTTTAGAATTTTAGGGGGGTTCCCGGGGAGAGGACCCGGCCGAGGTCTCCCCTGTAGATGGAGACACGAGCTCAGAGGTTCTGTGAGCCTCTGCTTGCAGGCTGAGCCCGGGGAAGGGCTTTACAATTAGTGTACTGCATGCCATTCCGTGGCCTTCCACAAAATTGGCAGCTTAGAAAGGCTCAAGTGAGCTCTTGCCTGATCCCGTTTTAAGCTCCGCGATTAGCCCGCAGCACGACTGCGCTTCCAAGCCGGTCCCTGCCCTCATTTCCCCTATGTTTGTCCTGGAGACCCCTGGGAATGTAGGCAAGGGGGCTCTGAAGAGGAAGGGCAAGGCTGGAGAGAGATGCAGGAGACCCAGGCGGCAGCACCATGCCCCTTGACGTGGCTCTCAACAGCGTCTCCAGGGCTGGTGCCCTGAGCAGGAGCTGCAGCCCTGGGAATCGGCCGCCCTTGAACTGCACTGTGCAGGCTCATTAGTTTTACAGGGTAAATCACCAGACTAGTTCTACACACACTCATGCTCACATGCACGCACACACGCACACACAATCATGCATATACATATGCACAGACACATGCACATACATATGCACAGACACATGCACACACAATCATGTATGCACACATGCACACACATGCCTTCGCACACACGTGAACATGTGCACATACATATATGTGCACACACATGAATGCACACATGCACACACAATTACACACATACACACATGAACACATGTGTACTCACGAATGCACATGCACACACAGGGAATTACACATGTTCACGTGTGTGCGAGGGCATGTGTGTGCATGTGTGTGCATGTGTGCGTGCATGATTGTGTGTGCACGTGCGTGGTTGTCCCCTAAGCAGCATTTGGCGCATCCCTGACTCTCAGACACCCCAGAGCTCATTAGCAGCTTGATGACATCCCAGCTGCTGACTTGTTTTGTGCTTGGCTTTTGGTTTTGGGCCTACAGCTGGCAGTGCTCAGGGCTTCCTCCTGGCTCTGCACTCAGGGGTCACTCCTGGTGGGGCTCAGGGGACCCTGTGTGGTGCCCGGGATGGACCCTGAGTCAGCTGCCTGCCTGGTAAGTGCCTGTCGCTGTACTGCCTCTCTGCCCTGGTTTTTAAAGGGAAACGACAGTTAGATGGAAGAGCTTTGCTGAACCGCCATGTTCATTCACTCACTCGGTCCTTGGCACAACACCACATTGGTGATGGTTCAGCAACTAGCCATGGCCTCTCAGCCGTTTGGACAGCAAGCGAAGGGTTGCAGCAGTTCAAGTAGAGGTGGCCAGACCAGCTGTTCATTAGACACACTGTTGGCTTTCAGCAACTTGAGTGAGTTTGGGGAGTTTGGGGCCAGGTTGGGGAACACTCATTTTGAGGGTGACCCCCAGGATGGACAGCCAGGTGTGGTGTGTCACCCAAAGCCCGGGTTTCCCCTTGCGGACGGACAGCTGTCCCTGCTGACAGCCCCTCTCGTAGCTCAGTGACTGTGGAGTTGGGTCCCCCCCACAGGGCTCCTACACTGCTGCCAGGTCTCCTGTGGCACGAGGGGAGTCGCTGGCAACATGGGGGCCAGACTTGAGGGCTGACACCCGCAAGGTGGGTGTTGTTCGGTTCCGAGCCCGCCTCAGTTCCCAGGGGTTCAGTTCCCAGTGCCAGCAGGAGCCCAGTCCCCACCCCCTACAGGTTTGGGGTCTAGACGCCGGCAGCTGAGAGGACTTACTTCTGTCAAGGCTAGAGTCACTGCTGGAAGCAACCCCCAAACAGCAGCCCCAGATGGTCACCCCCAAACAGCAGCCCCAGATGGTCACCCCCCCATAGCAGCCTGCATCCGGTCACCCCCAACCTCCAAATACCAGCCCCGCAGAGGGCTCTGGGCGCTCAAGGAAGGTGAAGACCTGAGAGCTGGGGGCCGGCGCCGTGCACCCCAACATGCGCTGACCCCTGAGGCACTCGGCCAGGCCCTGGGCCCTCATCAGGAGCACCAGCCTGGGTCGTGTCCAGCGGCAGTGCTCGGGAGTGACATGCTGCTGGCTCAGGGCCCTAGGTGCCAGGGACACCTGGACAGTGCTCAGGGGCCCCCGGGGTGCACTGGGCCCTGCTCGGGGATCATCGGTGGTTGGAAGGAAGTGGGCAGGGCTGGCGTAGGGTGCGAGGCACAGCCCCTGTTCTCTCTCCAGCAGGAGCTTCAGAGCACCGTCGGAATGACCCTTTGGCTGCATTCTCGGGAACCTCCTGTACGATAACATTGGTTTGTCCTTCCTCCCTTGCCACATGGAGTTTAGGTTTAAGTGCTCTGGAGACACTCCCATTCCTTTGTTTATCTGTAAACTCTTCTCTGCACCCTCCTTCCCAACCAGTTAATCACCTTTTCCCTAATCAGATTCTGTTATCTTGTAAGATCAGATCCTTCTAAGGACTCTGAATTTGTATTGTAAGCTAGTGTCTTTTGCATAGTTTACCTTAAAGCAATGTCCTTTCTGTATGGACACAGGAAGACAGTTAATATTATGCTCTTGTAACTTGGGAGTTGATTGACTCCGAATAATATTTACTCCTGGGCATCTTCTTTCTCGACTCAGTTGTTAGTTCCTAGCACCCCAAAAGCAGGATCCCGATGAGGGACGGAATGGACCCAGGGCAAGCTGTGAGCTACCCTGGCATCAAAATGGGCCAGGACAAAGCGCCACAATACTTAACTATAAGTTGAAGGCATGATCATGGAAAATGCTATCATGATCCAAAGGTAACAAGATTAGAAGCCTGCTGGGGTTAGGAAGATTAACCTGGCCTGAGGACTGCGGTCTGTAATGTATAGTGAGATGTCGTCAGGAAGAACCAAACTTTATATCTCTTACTGTGCTCATACAGAATGACATTTTTAGAAATATTAGAAGTAGATTCACTACAACTATGTAAGTGGATTACTAGCTGAGGAAAAGATAAAGCCACACACCCTTGTTCGAGACACAGAAGTAGGGGAACACACAGAAGGACGGGAGAACACGAAGAAGCACAGGAGAAGACATAGAAACAGAGGAGACACAGAAGCGCGCGAGAGAAGCAGAACGGGGTGAGCGGGGCTTGGGAGAGAGAGAAGCAGAGGAGAGAGAGAGAGAGTGAGAGAGAGAGAGAGAGAGAGAGAGAGAGAGAGAGAGAGAGAGAGAGAGAGAGAGAGAGAGAGAGAACGACGGAAATTGGAATAAACAGCAACTGATACCGACCAGCCTGGCACTCATTCCTTCCTTCGCCTGCCCATCTCCATCAGCCTCCCTGGGGTGGGGAAAGTGGCGTGAGACTACCGAATGTGGGCGGCAGGAGAGATAGAGTCCCGCTGGCCCTTCTTCTTTGTGAACACACAACCTCCTGTCCAGAGCGTGTGTGTCGGGGGATCGGGAAGCCCCATGGGGAAGGCGAAGGAGTGAGCATAAGAGCGAGGAGTGGGGATGCCCTGGGGGTCTCAGCTGTGAGGGGCCCCAAGATGAGGTGGGAGATGGGTATTGCAGGAGACGGGTCTGGGAGCTGGGGGGAACAAGACCGCAGCAGGGATGGGGGGAACGAGGACCCAGGGAGGGGTGTTAGGTGCGGGCGGGGGGATATACACTTTGACATTTGGCCTGGGGCTGGGGCTGCGGAGGTCAAGCAGAAAACAGGAATTTGAAGACCGGTGGACTGGAGGGACAGGACTGGGGTGGGTACTGACCCTGCAAACACTCAACTCTGGTTCCAGCCCCACGCAGATGCGGTCCCTCGAATCCCACCCAGAGTGAGCCCTGAGCACTGCCCCTCCTATAGCCCCCTGCAAAAGAAGAATTTGAGGGTAAGCGGTTTATGTGAAAGGGGAAAGCAGGGAGGTGTGGACACGAGGTACAGAACTCAATCCTGGGTCCCTCCAAGTCACCCCCTCAGAGGCCATGCACACTGGCTCCCGCCTGCAGGATGCCCCGGGTTCCACGGTACAGCATCAGGGCACCTGGGGACAGGTTTCTAGCACACAGGAAGACAGTCTGTCTGCCCTTCTAAATCACCACAGCTGTGCCCCCAGGTCTTGGGCTCTCTGGGGCTCTGCCCAGCTGCAGCCTGAAGCCAATCAAGCATGACTTCCTGCCCTCCCCACCCATGTGTGTGGAAGAGATGTGAGGCAGGACCAGCTATCCTGGGCTCCTCATCATTCTTTGGTCACTTAAAAGGATAAGCAGGACTGGAGAGATAGAACAGTAGGATAGGTGCTTGCCTTGCACATGGCCAAGCCCAGTTTTTGATCTCAGCACCCCATGGCCGTCTCCAGGGGGTTCAGGTGGAGCCATAGACTCCGGGTGGGCAAAACTCAGCTTCCAGCGAGGGACAGGCGGTGCGTTCAGAGCCTTCAGTGCTGCAGAAACTCAGCAGCTTGGAAAACTAATTGCAAGATCCACTGGGATCTCGGTCCCCATTCTCAGTACAGCATGGAAGGAGCTGGAGTGTCCAGCCTGGAGGAGAAAAGGCTCCGAGACCTGTGCTGGGGCCCCTGTGGGACGGAGAGCCCCGGGCAGTGCTGGGGTGTCAGGCAGGGCCCAGAGGAGCTGAGTTTCGGTTCACGGAGGTAGGACACGCTGGTAGGAGAGAAACACGGAGGGGGTGAGGAGACAAGGGGGGCAGGCAGCTGTGCCCCCCCACCAGGAGCTGCCTCTCTGCAGGACTGTGCCCACCTTGCTTGCTGCAGGCTCCAGCTAGCAGGGGGCAGCCAGAAGCGCCAGGAGAAGCCCCAGAGAAGCCCCTTGGAACTGTTTTAATTGAAAGGCACCCCCTCCCTGGTTCTCGCTGAGGCAGCGGGCGCACTAAATTAAACATGATGGTGATTTATTTATCAAGCCTTTGAAAAAAGTCTTCGATTTGGCTCAATTCTCCATTAGATCCTCCGGGCCTCTGACTCCGGGCGGCTGGGAGCATCCCACAGCAAGTCCACCCGAGAGAAGAGGCAGGAGACGCTGCTGTGGGCCTGGGACTCTCCCCCGTGAGGGACAACTCTGACCCCCACACCTCCCCGGGCGCCTGGAGTCTGCCCTCACACCACTGCCTCCAGGATGTCCACTGGCCACTGGCCACATCCTGGTGGCAGCCTGCAGAGGGGATGCCTGGGACCTGCTTCTGGCTTTGCACTGGGCTTGGTGGGAGCTGAAGAGTGCAGAGAGTTGGAATGTTCAGGCACAGTGGGGCTTTGGAGAAGATGCAGCCAATCAGAGGGCCAGGGCGAGAAGCCTCTGCCCACCACCCATCTCTGCTCCCTCCCCGTTTGGTGCTTCTGGAAGCCTCCATTCCCTTTGGGCAGCCCCAAATCATCACCACCAGGTTTTGCTAAGAATATTTCCCACCTATGCTCTTGGATCTGGGGTAGGGGGTCTCACTCGGGTCTGGGGGCAGGCTAGTCCTCAGCCCTGCCCCTCCCTCTGGAATCACCTCTTTTCCCCAAAGGACCCTGTGCTCCCGACCCCAGGCAGTTTTCCCAGGAGCAGGCCCACTGTCCATGGGTCCAGGTTGGATGCTGCCAGCCACCATGGCGGGAGCTTCTGGAAGGAGCCCAGACAGATCTGGAGGTCAAAGAGCAGCTGCTGACCCAGAGTGGACAGGCTGGAGGTATCTGGGCCGGGGGTGGGGTCAGGGCCAGAGGAAGATTCAGGGGGAGTCGGGGAGGGGGAACAGATACAATCTGATGGGTCACCTCAAAATCACCAAGTGTGGGGCCCAAGAGAGAGTCCACAGAAGCTGAGAGTCCTTCTCCGTGCCCAGGCCTCAAGGAAGATCTCCCCCGCGTCGTACCCCAGGCCCCGACCACTTTCCACCTGGCGTGGCATTGATCGAGGGAGCGAACGGCTCCACCGCAGCTGATTTGATTAACACGCCTAATGGACTCTGAAGTCACTCCATTTTTCCCCGTGACAACTGTATTTTCTCCCTAAAATTGTTATTGATTCTTCATAGGCGGGGACCCAGGTGTAGCGGGGAAAGTTCCACACCACAGCCCAGAAACACAGCCATGTATGGGGCGGGAGGGGCCTGGGCCCGGGCAGGGAGGAATGGACAGGGGCCTTGAGCCACGGGTCAGCATGGTGCCATCTTTATCCCCTGCCAGGGACCCAGCCAAAATGCAGGTGCTGATGGCAAGGGGATGGGGGAAGCAGAGCCGCCCGATGAAGCCAATGAAAGCCCGAGGTGCTAGTTGGCCTGGGTTTAGGTGAAGCGGCGTTGTTGGTGTAAGGCTGTTCCACCACTGCCAGGGCTCAACTGACACGCGGTCTTTTGTCATTCGCTGAGATGCAGAGCTTATTAACAACCGTGTTTCAGTTGTTGTTGTGACCATAGGCAGGTGCGGTGTTGTGGCAGCTGCTCAGCTATATCCAGCCTGCCAGTCAGTCCCCGGATGCATTACACATACGAGCACATGAGAGCAACTGAGGGCACCTGGGAGCACCTGAGCATAACTGAGAGCACTTGACAACACCTGGGAGCACCTAAGAACATCTGGGAACATCTTAGAACACCTAGGAGGGTGTGAGAGCACCTGAGCACAACTGAGAGCACCCGAGAATACCCGAGAGTACCTGAAAACACCTGAGAGTACCTGGGAGCACCTGAGAGAACCTGGGAGCACCTAAGAGTACCTGAGAACACCTGAGAGTACCTGAGAACACATGAGAGTACCTGGGAGCATCTGAGAGAACCTGGGAGCACCTAAGAGTACCTGAGAACACCTGAGAGTACCTGAGAACACCTGAGAGTACCTGGGAGCACCTGAGAGCACCTGGGAGCACCTGCGAGTATCTGAGAACACCTGAGAGTACCTGGGAGCACCTGAGAGCACTTGGGAGCACCTGAGAGTACCTGAGAATACCTGAGAGTACCTGGGAGCACCTGAGAGTGCCTGGGAGCACCTGAGAGTACACTGAGAACACCTGAGAACACCTGAGAGTACCTGAGAGCACCTGAGAGCACCTGGGAGCGCCTAAGAGTACCTGAGAGTACCTGGGAGCACTTGAGAGTACCTGAGAACACCTGAGAGTACCTGGAAGCACCTGAGAGCACTTGGGAGCACGTGAGAGTACCTGAGAACACCTGGGAGTACCTAGGAGTACCTGAGAGTGCCTGGGAGCACCTGAGAGTATCTGAGAACACCTGAGAGCACCTGAGAGTACCTGGGAGCACCTGAGAGTGCCTGGGAGCATCTTGTGCACCCGTGCACAGCTGAGAGCATCTGGGTATACCTGAGCACACACCGAGATCTATGAACACCTGCTCTCAGTCTCAGCAAATGGCACTGGGCGGGCCACTCTAGCCCACAGCGGGTCGTGGCCTCCTCAGGCACCCACGGCCATTGCCGGGAACCCCTTTCCACCTCAGCACCGACTTGGGTCCAAGCCCTTTTCCCCACCTCCTCTGCTGCCCGGCTCAGCCCCTCAGCTGCCCTTCCTGTGGCTCCTGTCCCTGCCCTGGGCCGCCCAGCCAGGGGTCACCCTCCTGCAGCTCTGTGACAAGGGCACAAAACTCATCCTTCCGGGCAGTGTCAGGAGGGCCAGAGTGGGTCCCCAGAGCCCTCCCAGGCCTGCCCACTGCCCCCTCCCCGAGTCCCTCTGCCCTGGGGGACTCGCTCCTTCTGGTTCTCTGGAGTCTGGGGACACCTTTACCACACGTGGATGCCAGGGGGCGAGTGACGGCGGGTGACTGAGAGGCAGGTGGCCGGTGGGGACAGCTGAGCAGGTGATGGAGGCTAGGGAGCGGGTGCGCGTGAGCAGCAGGCTGCTGTTTGACCCTAGAACTGCCTCCACAGACACCCACCCGAGTGCAGACGCGGCAGAACCTCACTTTGACTTGGCCTCAGCCCCATCCTGGGGACAGATGACAGCATACATATTTGGGGAGACCTCAACCCAACCCCTACAGTGTGCTCTCCAGGGTGGCTTAGAAAGGGAGGGTGCTGCTGAGACCAGGTGGGCCCAGGACGGGGGAGGGGCTTAAAAGTACCCTGCGGTCACCGAGTCCCTCACACACGCCTGTAGGGACAGGCGAGGGATGCTTGCTGGAGCAGGGCATGCGAGCCGTGAGCAGAGCCCAGAGAGGCCAGAGGAAGGCTGGGGTCACCCCAATGACCAGGGCCTGACATTTCGGGACCCCCCCCAGGCCTCCCCAAGAGCTGGCGCATAACAGGAGCCTAATAATTGCACAATTGATGTGAAACCTGACGAAAATCTCCTCCCTCTGAGTCAGGATGCTCTGGCCACGTTTCCAACTGGTCGCCCACGTCCGTTCCCCACCCTCATAGAATAATCTAGAAATGCAGCATCACCCAAAGAAAATATGTTGCTATTTGCATATGAGCGCAGACCACATGGTTCACACCCCAGCCGGGCTGCTGCCTGCCTCTTCGTTTCCTCTGCTTCCTGTGAAACGAGTTGAGAAGGCGGGAGCCCCACCCTTCATCTGGGGCTGAGTGAGAATCTAGAAACTTCTATGGAAATGGAGGGAGGATCCTGGGTCTGAAGCAGCTGCTGGCAAAGCTGGCCTGATCCCCTTCCCCTGAGGGCAGGTCTTAGGGCCTCGAAATAAAGTGGCCACAGCTAGAGACGTGGCTCAGCTGAGCATGCGTGGGAATCCGGGGTTCCATACCCTACACCTCACGATCCCCAGCACCTCCTGGAGAAACCCCTGAGCACTGCAGGGTGTGGTCCCCTAACAAAAGGGAGGGAAGGGAAGGGAAGGGGAGGGAACGGGAGGGGGCGGGAGGGGACAGGAGGGGAGGGAGAAAACGATGGTTCTTTATGGCCTGACAGGAGTTTGGCGCATGCACGCTCGCCCGTGTGTGTGTGTGTGTGTGTGTGTGTGTGTGTGTGTGTGTGTTGGGGTGGGGGGAGGTTCACACCTGGCTCTGCACCCAGGAATTACTGAGTGCAGGTAATCTCGGGTCAGTGGCCCCCTTCCCGCTGTCTCTCACCCTGGCCCCTAGCGGGAGTGTTGGTACAACTGCCAGGAGGTGTCTCCCACTGTCCACTCTCAGGAGTGTCTCCCGGTGCCGGGGCTGGGCTGCAGAAGGACGAGTGAGTGAGAAGCATCGTCCTGGCTTGCCCAGGGCCAGGGCAGATGGAACGAACTGGCGATGGGAGAACGTGGTGGCAGGGAGATGGGCACCCCAGGCTCTGTGTCCTGCTGGGGGGTGGAGAGAGTGCCTCCTGCCCCCCTCCCACGCTGGGTGACCACCACACTCACTCACTGGGCCCAAGGGGGCAACCGCGCTGTGGGAAGGGGGCCGAGGGCTGCATGAGACCCCTCGGGGAAGGTGGGTGCACACTCAGAGAGCGGTCAGGAGCCAGGCCTGCCCCTGCCGCCTGCACACTCAGTGGGCACGGCCAGAGCCCGCACTGGTCTGGGGTTACTGCGACCCATACAGCTTCCGGGAGAGACCCCCAGGGCATGAGGGGCCAGCTGAGCTGGGCACTGCGGGGCTCCTGGCCGCCACTGGTCCTGACCCCTGGAACCTTCTCCCGTCTCTCCAGCCGCAGCACCCACAGCTGCTGGGTTTGGGTCCTTCCTACACCTGGTCTACGTGGGGGGCTGGAGAGGGAGTGAGGGTGGCTGCCTTGGCTGCCCCTGGGTTTCTCCATGTTCACGGCCCAGTGCTGGCTGCCCCCCCCACACACACACCCAACTTTGCTAAGAAGCAAGTTTGTGCAATGCTGTGACAGAGACCTGGCTCCCACCCCTCACCCACCTGACACCCCTGGGTTGGAGCTGAGGCTTCTGGCCAGCACCCAGACTGGGGACCTACCTAGGAAGTGGCCCCTCCAGCCCCAGCTGGCATCTTCATCAGTTCTTCCAGGTGACAAACGTGGTGTCTGGGGCATGGGAAAGACTTTGCCAGCTGCTTCCAGCTCAGGGATCTTTCTGGAAGCCCTGAGCTTTGGGTCCCGGCGACTCTGCCACAGAGGTAGAGACGAACCCATCGGAGATGCTCCTGGCAGCACTGTATGAGCAGTGCAGCCTCCACTAGAGGCATCCAGGCTCGTCCACTGGGTGCTGATGGCCTCACTGCCTCAGTCCACGGCTGTCCTCAGAGAAGTCCAGGTCACCTACCAGCCTTATCTTCCTGGAAAGTGTCCGTGGGAGCTCTGTCCCCGCGTGTTTGTGTGCGTTGTATACACGTGTGCATGCATGTGTGTATGTTTGTTAGTGTGTGCATGCATGCATGCGAGTGTGTGCATGTATGCCTGCATGTGTGTGCATACACACGTGTGTGCATGTCCTCGTGTTTGTGTGTGTGTGTGTGTGTGTGTGTGTGGTTTGTGGGCTATAATTGGCGGTGCTCAAGGGCTTTCCTGCTGTGTTTAAGCGTCAGCATCTGGCGGTGCTCCCCTGAGGCCAGGGACCGCACCAAGCCCCCGACCTTCCCCCCACCTCCTCGTTCAGCCCTCTGAGTCTCTCTGGCCCTCTGGGACCACCCAAGCTGCCCAGTAGGAGCTGCCCCATGTGACCTCAGACTGTTCCCACTCAGGGCCAAGGGTCTGGAAAAGCCTGAGACCCCCTTGAGGCACCCTCACCCTCTCGGCCAGCAGAGGGCTCGCAGCCCAGAGCGGTGGGACCCCGGCCACGCCAGGCCTGGTGAGGGCTCGGGAAACAGCTTGTCGCCTCTGTGCCTTGAAGTTGAAAGAGTTTCAAGGCCAACCTGGCTCTGGGCTTCGCGATGCTGTAACCATGGCAGCAGCTCACAGTGGAGGAGAGAGGAAGGGCTGGGAGGAAAGGTATGGGGGGGGGGCGTGGAGGTGGGGCTGGAGGGGCTACAACACAGGGCTTGGCCTTGGTGCTGGCACATGGCCAGCAGCTGTCCCAGGTTCCAGGGCACTTAAATGCTGCAATGTGACTTTATACCCAGCCCTGACCATGGGTGGGTCCTTCTCATTCCTGGGTCTCAGTTTCCCCATCTGGGACCTGGGGCCAACACGCCTGCCTACCTTTGCAGGGAGGTCAAGTGTCTCCCAAGATTCCGGTTCCCCATGGAAGATGCTCATGAGCGACGAGCAAGACTTTCCTCCCTCATCCCTTCCCCCCACCTGCATTTAGGCTCCAGAAGGATGGAATGCCGGAAACGAGCCAGAGAGCCCAGCGAGGGAAAGCAGGCGGCTCCAGAGCGCACAGCAGACCGAGCAGGCACAGCCTCAGCCGCCCAGCCCGTGCCCAGCCAGGGCTGTGAATGACGCCCAGGACACAGCCAGACTAGAGGGCAGATTCCCACGTGGCGCAGGGACAGAGGTTGAGAGGGCGGGGATTGGGGGGGAGGCGGGGCTCAGAGTTCCCCGGGGGTTCGAGCTTCCCTGCGTCCCCTACCTCGGCTCTGTTACCCAGTGCTCCACCTTGGTGGGTGAAAGTGTCCCACACGGCTTGCACTTTTCAGAGGAAGCTGGGGGAAAGATGACTTCCTCTAAGCCACACCTCAGCGCCAGCTCTGCAGTTTGTGCCAACTTAGCCATGCTCCGGTGTGGGCACCAGTGGTCAGCACCAGCACCAGCCTAGTGTGGAGCGAGCGTGTGGAATGGCCAAAGACATCCGGGCTCTTTCAGAAGTCTGGCCTCAGTTTCCCCTAGGGGAGCAGCACCCGCCCACCCCGCCTGGCCCAGAGCGAATGTGAAGGTCCCCGGGGCTGCAGGGGGTGGGCTTGCGGGCCCTCTCCACACTGCCTCACCTCTGCACTGGCAGCAGACAGTTCTTCACTCCCTTTCCGCTTCTCACTCTGCAAGTCCAGAGGTAGAACCGAGGCAGAGAGGGCCTGGGGCAGCCTCCAGGGTTCTACCACCTGGCAGGGAGGTGTCCTCGTGGCCGTGCTTCACCAGGGCTGGCCCTGGCTCTCTGGGATGCCCAAGGGTAGTACCCTGGGGACAAGGCTTGTGTCCACGGCAACCAAGTGGCCCTGGTGGCCCTGGGGAAGGTGCTGGGCGTGGCCTCCTGGCCACAGGGGACCAATGGGGAGCAGACTGGGGACCTGGGGCCACATGGATCGTGGGAATGCCATCACCGCCCTCGCTGCAGTCTGTACCCAGGAGCGCTGGCTACTGAGGCCTGGCATGGCAGCAGCTGACCTCTCACCCTCTGGTCTGCCTCCCTACCCCTCCTGTCCACCTTCCCAGCCCCTTGGCCCCGGGCCACCCTCAGCTGACAAAGGTGGGAATCGCCCCTGCACTCCAGTCCAGCGCCGTTAGGGACAGCTGGGGAGCTGGATCCAGGCTCTCAGCAGGGCAGACCTGGCTACTGCCAACCTGACCAACAGGGGGCGCTGCCTCATGTTCTTTAACAGGGCGAGCCAGGAAATGCGCGAACAGCCTCACGGGCTGAGGTAGCGAGAGAGTGGTCGAGGCTGAGCGGCAGACAGGCATGGGGGAACTTAGAGGGTCCCGGATTGCATCCCGAGGGTGAGTCAGATCCAGGGGAGGTCTGGAAGCAGCCAGGGAGGTGGAGCATTTGCCTCTAAAGTATGGCCCTCAGGACAAGGATAGGAGAGTACAGTGGTTAGGGTTACCCAAGTCTGAGCTCCAGCACTGCATGGTCCACTGAGCTTCTCTGGGGTAGCCCTGGAGGCCCCCAGTGCCGCCGGGGTGACCCAGGTAGCCCCAGCATTTCAGGGCCTGAGCAGCACGCTTCCTCTGACACATGCACAGGACCACAGGCCCTGTTGGCAGAGACCCCCTGGGGTCCCGGGGCTGCTGAGTGAGTTTGGATGCCCCCCACCTCAAAAATGATTCTTTAAAATGTGGCTGTCTGCGAGTGTGTGGAGGAGCAGGGCCATGGAGGCCAGCGGGTGTCAGGTCAGAGGGTGCTTGTGGGGACGCTCTGGACCCCAGGGTCTCATCTCCAGGACCCCGACTTCCAGAGTTCACCACAGCAAGCAGACCCCAAGGCAGGTGGGGCAGGAGCCAGGCCCACAGGGCGGCGCGCTGAGCCCCGAGGACGAGCTTCGGGCCGCGGTGTTGCAGCTGCGCGAGACCGTCGTGCAGCAGAAGGAGACCCTGGGGGCGCAGCGCGAGGCCATCCAGGGCTCACCGCCAAGCTGGCGCGCTGCGAGGGGCTGGCGGGCAAGGCGTCGGCCAAGGGGGCCGGTGGCAAGGACACCATGGACGACCTGTCCCGGGACCCTGGCCACGTCGTGGAACAGCTCAGCCGTTCGCTGCAGACCCTCAAGGACCGCCTGGAGAACCTCGAGGTAGCGGGGCACAGGGTTCCGGAGGGGCGTCGGGGAGCAGGGGTTCTGTATTCCGCTCGGGGAACTTACTCTCTCCGACCCCAGCCTCCCACCTACTTTGAGCTTAGTTCCCTTCAGTTTCCCCTTGCGGGAAAGAAAGGGTTAAGGGACCCGCGCGCCAGACACGGACCCTGCCGGGGTCTCCTTTCTTTTGCAAATCTCCCAATTTCCGCGGTTCTCCCAAGGGAGTGCAGCGATGCGAGGTGTCCGGTGTTGCCTTTTATAAATCAGGTCCCGCTGGACCAGGGCATCTGCGTTACCAAGAAGGCAGGAGGGCAGGGGGCCTAAAAACCTCTCCCTGAGGGCGATGGGGGTTCCAAGTCTCTCAGGCTTGTGAGCTCTCGGCACTGAATCCCTTAGATGAGTGACCTCAGCGCTGAGTCCCTTTGTATGAGTGGTTTTGTTTTGTTTTTTTTTTAAGTACAACAGATTTTATTTGGAGGGTTTTTTTTTTTGCATTTGAATATTTTTTTATTAGTTTATTTTTAATTAGAGAGTCATCGTGAGGGTACAGTTACAGATCCATACATCTTTATGCTCATGCTTCCCCCATACAAAGTTCAATAACCCATCCCTTCACCAGTGCCCATTCTCCACCACCCGTAAACCCAACATCCCTCCCCCCCTCCCCAGACCCGTCTCCCCCCACCCCACCCTGCCACTATGGCAGGGAATTCCCTTTTGTTCTCTCTCTCTGATTAGGTGTTGTGGTTTGCAATAGAGGTGTTGAGTGGCCATTGTGTTCAGTCTCTAGTCTGTATTCCGCCCGCCTCACCCTTCCCCCACATGACCTCCAACCACATTTTACTTGGTGGTCCCTTCCCTGAGTTACCCAGATTTGGAGGTTTTTTTTAAAGTGTGTGTGGAGGGGAGAGAATGAGAGAGAGAGACAGAGACAGAAAGACAGAGAGACAGAGAGAGACAGCGACAGAGAGGCTAGAGAGAGAGACAGAGTAGCGCACTCAAGAGAGAAGGCGGGCTTCTCCAAGGGCGGAGAGAGCCCCTACACACACCCCAGCTTTAGACAGGAAAGCATGAAAGTCCACATCTCAAGAGCCGAGATACGGGCGACACGTGCTCAGGCACTGCATGTACTCGGCCATGCGGGCGCAAGCAGCACACGTGCTAGGGCAGCATATGCACCGTATGAGTGTGTTTTGGTGTGTGAATAAAACCTTGAAAAATATGTCCTGTCTCTGTGTCTTAGTCCGAGGCTGAGCTCAGGCTTCTGGCCGCTTCACATCTGGAGGTTCCACTGAGAATTTGTCTCAGCCTGACATTTGCAGAGACAAGCTCACATCACAGGGGATAACCAGGCTCAGTGAAAGTGCTCGGAGCTTCAGCCCAGTCACTGTCCCCTGGGGCCCTGGCCACAGATGCCAGCCTCGAGTTCCACCTGAAGAATGGACCGTGGAAGAACTTCTTAGCTAGAAAATCCATGAATCGCAGCGCACACATCAGCCCTGTGGGGGAATCTCAGGAACAAGAAAGAAAAGTGAGTCACAGATGAACCTGGATCTTTGGGTGACAAATAAAGATGCATGAAGTCAGTCTTTGTTGAAGTACGGTTTCGGGAGGCCTTGCAGCCCCCACAACCACACCTGTCTCCCCACTTCCCGACCCTGTCGGCTGGCTAACAAAGTCTCACAGTTTCTGTTGATCTCCAGAATCTTCTTTCCAGAGCTCTTTGTTCACTGAAGCCAGGAGAGCTCGGAGCTGTTCCCAGCCGAGCCAGAGATGCCCCTCCCGATGGCTTTGTGAGCTCTGACTACGCGGCGCCCTCGGCCTGTGGCGTGATGGCACCTCAGAATAGCCAGGGAGAGAAATAGATGCGGTATTTCTCAAAAGACCCGAGTCTTGGACAGAGGTACAGAGATACAGCCAGCATCAAGGTTGCTTCCCAGGGTCCAGCCAGCCGGAGTTGCACCGCACGGCCTGTCCAGGCCCTGATCTCAGGGGAAGACTGTGGGCCAAGGAGACATCTGTCCGCCCACAGTGGCCGTCGTCCGGGTTCCATTGCCACTGGAACAGGATTTTTAAGATGCGCTAATGAATATGGGCACCAACAACTGTGGGGAGAGGGCTTTGCAGAGGTGGAGCCAGGTCGCCGGGTAAAATTGCCCTGTGCTTACCTGAGAAGGCGAAGGGAAGCTGGCAGCCTGTCAAAGCCAAAGTCGCAGAACCCAAGCCCAAGCTCAGAATAAGCATTTCCCGTCCTCTGGGGAGAGGGAAGAACAGAGACAAACCAGCAGCAACCTCAGGGCCCCCACTGAGAGGTGCAGGGCTGTGTGGCTGAATGTAGAACACCGGGGTCATAAGGGGACATCTCCACACCTCCAGCCTCCCCAGACATAGCCCAGAGTGCACGCAACCATCGCTGTGATAATGCTGGTGATATTAGCCTGAGCCTCAGAGCCGGAGAGGAAGACAGAGAGGGGCTGGGGGGTGGGGGGAGCGGGCAGGAGGAGAGGGGAGGAAGAGGAACTGGGAAGAGAGAAAAAGGGAGAGAAAGAAGGGGATTGCAATGGAGGAGGAGGAGAAGAAGGAGGAGAAGGAGGAGGAGGAGGAGGAGGAAAGGAGAAGAAATTTCTTTTTAAATTGAAATAGAGGACCAGAGAGATAGTGTATGTAGGTTTTGCATGCAACAGACCCAGGTTTGGTTTGGTAATTAAATTTTTAAAAAATTATAGCAATGTGATTTACCAAATTGTTCATATATAGGTGTTTCATGCCTTAAATGTTCCAACACCAATCCCACCAACAGTGTGTCCCCTCCACCAATGTCCCCAGTGCCCCCGCACAGGCATAAGTAAATTCACTTCATATTGTCTGCTACAACACAACGGCGAATGGGATTATCAAAACTTAGACCAAGAAGAGTCCGTTTGTGGTTAGTAAGAGCACTGAGGATCTGCCGTCCTGGTGAGCGGAGCCTTCTGTGTTGTTCTCGCTCATTGAGCTTGGCGGCCTTTATGCAACTTTCCAGTCGCGTTTGCTGGACCCTGCTGGGCCGACAGTACTATGAAATTTTGAGGTATCGCTTGGCTGCCAGGAGCTATAGATCTGGAATAATCTGGTGGCTTGGCAGCTTGATGAGGTTCAGTTCTGTCACTGGGCCATTTCTATGCGGGAGGGTGTCAAGCAGGCTGCAAGCTGCTGGGCCTTCAGGCAGAAAGGGGAGTCTGCTCGCCGAATCCCAAGAAGTTCCCAGAGGGCTTAGCCTGGACCAGTCGGCCTGGGCAGGTTCAGCGTGTCCTGTGCTCTTCTTTCTTGGCCTTTAGGGTCACAGCCAGTGATGCTGACTCCTGTCTCTGCACTCACAAATTACTCCTGGCAGAGCTCGTGGGCCCTAGGAGATGCCAGGGATAGAACCCGGGACGGCCATGTGCACAAACGCCCTCCCTGCTGTGCTGTCACTCCGGTTCTGTGTCATACTCTTTTGGGATATGACGCTGGGCCATTTCTCTGCCGGAAATATGGTGCGTGTCCAGGCCCAGGTTTTGTCCCCAACACTGCGATTTCCTCTAAGTGCCACCAGGAATGACCCCTCTCCCAAATTGCTTGTATTTGGGTCTCACCTGGCCATGCTCAGGAGTTACTCCTGGCAGTGTTCCAGGGGACCGAATGGGGTACTGGGGGTCCAAGCCAGGTCGGCTGTGTGCAAGGCAGGTGCCTTCCCCACTGTACTATCCCTCTGGCCTGGCTTCTTTCACTTTTGATTTTAGTTTTTTTATAGCTTCTCTCTTTCCTTTCCTCCATCAGTCTAACTCTGCAAAGGAGCAGCTCTTGGTTTTATGGACGTCTCTCTCGCTTTTCTGGTCTCTGTTATTCTAAGAGAATTAAGGACAAACTATGTTGTAATCTATCATTTCCTTCCTTCCACTAACTCTGGATTATTGTTGCTGTTCTTTGGCTTTTTCCCTACCAGTGATTAGGCTCTTGACTCAAGGCTCCCTTCTTTTTTCACTGTCACTGTTTCAGTCATCCTGTTGTTCATCAATTTGCTCCAGCGGGCACCAGAAACGTCTCCATTTGTCCCAGCCCTGAAATTTTAGCAGACTCTCCTTACTTGTCCTCCCAAATGGTGCCGTATTGCGGACACTTTCAGGGTCAGGGGAATGAGACCCATTATTGTTACTGTATTTGGCATATCAAATATGCCATGGGAAGCTTGCCAAGCTCTGCCATGCAGGCGGGATACTCTCTGTAGCTTGTCGGGCTCTCTGAGAGGGACAGAGAATGTATATAAGAGAATACAAGCAAGTATGTTAAAACCAAATACATGTGTGCTGCTTCCGGTATATGGCTAGGCTATAAGAGGGCTAGGTGGGCTATAAGTTGGCTAGGCTTTAAGAGATTGTGCGGCTGTGAATATAGCTGCGCACTTCCAGGAGCATTCTTTTATAATCTTTGGATCTTGGCCATTGAGCACCGGGGCCAGTATGTGGGTGTTACTGTGAAGCTACTGGAAAGTGGGGGATCTGGGTGGAGGAGGCCCAGTCCCGGTCTGAGGAGGCTTGGAGATCTCAGTCCTGGGTCCCGCATACCTGGGTTCTTCTGTGTGGAGAGCCTCCATGGGACCGTGCTTCGTGAACAACACCTGATGGGGAATCAGGATATCTTGTCACGCTCACAAGTTATGGCTAGTTTATCAGCTGCAGACACTTGAGGGCAAACAAGCAGGGAGAGGTAGATAAGGGGGGAAGCTGCCTAGCTAGTCGGTTCCCCCTCGTGCGTCCCTCTTTCCTCCTCCTCATTCCCCCTCGTTTCCGTTTCTTCCCCCTTCAATGGAAGGTTCCTGAATAAATCGCAGCAAGAAGGATCTCCGAGTTGCGTGTTTCTTCGCTGCTCGAAGCAGCGCGCGACACTTCTGCCAGTTCCTTCATGCATGAGGCTCATCCAAGCATGTGGAGAGTGGCCCTGGGCATGGCAGTGGCTGGGTTCTGGAGGTTTTCGGCTGCCAGAGCTCTCTTCTTTTCAAATTATTATTATTAATATTATTAATAATAATAATATTATTATTATATTGAATCATCATGACAAAGCTTTCATGTTTGAGTTTCAATCATAAAATGATCAAACACCCATCCCTCCACCAGTGCACATTCTCCACCATGAATGTTCCCAGTATACACCCCCTATCCCACCCTCCCCCTGCCTCTATGGCAGACAATTTCCCCCATACTCTCTCTCTACTTTAGGGCATTATGGTTTGCAATACAGATCATCATCATCATCATCAGCCCATTGATCATCGAATTTCTCAAGCAGTCTCAGTAACGTCTCCATTCATTCTAGTCCTGAGATTTTAGAAGCCTCTCTCTACTCATCCTTCCCAACAATGGCACTTTAAAGCTCTTTCAGGGTCAGGGGAATGAGCCCCAGCTTGTTACTGTTTTTGGCATATGAGTACACCATGGAGAGTTTGCGAGGCTCTCCCAGATGGGTAGGAAATTCTTGGTAGCTTGCCAGGTTCTCCCAGAGGGAGAACTAGGCTATAAGATATCGCGTGGCCACAAAGTGGTTGAGTGCTTTCGGGAGCAATACAGATACTGAGAGCTTATCATGTTTGGTCCTTTATCTACTTTCAGCACACACTTCCCATCCCAAATGATTCCTCCAAGCATCACTGACTTAGTGATCCCTTCTCTATTCCAGCTGCCTTCTTCCCCAGCTCATGAGACAGGCAGGCTTCCTGTCTCATAGGGGCAATATTCCTGTCCCATAGGGGCAATATTCCTGGCCCTGTCTCTACTGTCCTTGGGTGTTAGTCTCGTGATTTTATATTCCACAAATGAGTGTAGTCCTTCTCTGTCTGTCCCTCTCTTTCTGACTCATTTCACTTTTCAATGCTCCCTTCTTAGTTAATATGAGCATTTTCCTGTCATGGATTTCAGCCCGAGAGCTACCTCAGCTGCATCCTTATGTTTGAGTATGTTGTGTCTTCATTTTCATTCATCTCTAAGCATTTGTTTCATTTCCATTTTTTTCATTCACTTCTGGCCCACTGGCAGTTTAAGCATGTGTGGTTTAATTTCCACAATTTTTCAAGTTTTCCAATGAACTGTTTGTATTTGATTTCCAGCCCCATTTGTTGTGGTCAGAGCAAGCAGTTTTATGGTTTCATCCTTTCTCGACTTCTCGAGTTTTGTTCTGTAGGCTGCCAGCCAGGCCATCCTCGGGAACGTCTGTGTACCCCAGAGAGGAATATGTTTCCTGCCCCCACTGTTCTCTTACTAAAGCCGAGGTTAATAAGCTGATGTTATGGCTCAGATTTTATTTCCTTATTGATCTTCTGCCTACACGTCCTGTCTGTTATTGATGGTAGGGTAGCCAAGTGTCCAAATATTACTGTAGAACTATTTCTCCTTTAATTCTGTCAGTCTTTGTTTATGTTTTTGGGAATCTGTTTTAGGAGCATATGCATTTATAACTGTGATCAATTGATGGACTGACCATGTTGACATTATAAAATGTCTTTTATTTGTAGCATCAATTCATGTTGCAAAGTCTACTCTGTCTGACGACAGTATTGTCAGGACATTCTTCTATTCTTTTACCTGTGTGAATTTTATTCCTTTATTCTTATATTGCTACCTTCTTTGTGTTAAGTGGGTTATTTTGTAAAGTATTTTAATTCCCTTGTTCCTTCTTTAAATATGTTCTGAATTGTTTTCTAAGTGGTTGTACTGGGGATTATGAACAACATCTTAATTTATCACCATCTAGTTTGGATTAGTATCTACTTCTTTGCTCTTACATAGTTCTATTCCTTCACGATTCTTTTTGCTTTTGTTCATTTGTTTTGGGGCCATAAGTGGCTGTGTTCAGGGCTGACTCCTGGCTCTGTGCTCAGGAATCACTCCTGGCAGTGTTCAGAGATGCTGGGGATGGAACCTGGGCTGGTCGTGTGCAAGGCGAAGTGCTCTGCCCACTGAGCTCCAGCCAGATACAGAATTCTTGATTGACACTCTTTTCCGGCTTCTGAACAGATCACCCCCTGCCTTCTGGGAAACTCAGCTCCGAGTCTTACCCGAGGAGATGTGTGTGTGTGTGTGTGTGTGACAAGATCCCTGCCGTGCTGCTGTGCGTGGCTCCCCACGTAGGCTCACAGCACTCCAACGAGCGTCCTTCCCCAATTTATCCTCTTGAGCTTGGTGAAATTCACACCAGCTTCCTCTGCCCAGTCTCACACACCGGCAAGTCTTGACAATGGTCCTCCTTATTCTGGATCCATCCATTCTGTCTCCTCTCCCTAGTGCGAGCCCCTCACCTTTGCCCCTCTCTCCCAGCTCCACTGACTCGGGTTAATTCTCACTCACAGCCAACAGCTTCAGCTCTTCAGCTCTTGATGCAGTTACTATCCCCCCTCCCTTAGCAGCCCCCAGCCTTCCCGCTTCACCTCGACTACAGTCTGAACCTGGCCCCTTGAGACGGGCCTATGGCCTCTTGGTCCCTCCATCCCCGTGTGTGCAGCCAGTCTGGCCGTTTCTGGCTGTTTCTCCTTCTGGACATCCCAGGCTCCACACTCCCTGGGGCCTTCACGCCAGTGGTCCCTCTGCCTAGTTAGTCCCGCCTAAGCTCAGCTGCCATCCTGCCCCGCTTCTGCCTTCTACCACCCTCTCACTGGCTCTCACCTCTGCCTGAGAGAATAACTTGGCTCTCTGACCACTGGGCTCAGCCACCTGGAATAGCGCCCTGCAGGTACCAATATTTGTAGAAGAGAATGAATGCTCGCTCCCCTGACCTGCTTCCACTGCCCTGCAGGAAGCTCTTTCTGGTCAAGCCCTTCCCTAGAGGCAGCCGGGGACCCATCTCCTTCACTAGCGGCAGACTCTTGGGGTTTATGCTGCCTTTGATGGAGCCGCACTCCTGGTTTTCATTTCCTCAGTCATTGATCCTCAGCCAGTTTCCATGGCAGCCTTCACCCACCCAGGGCATCCTATACTGTGCCTTTCGGGGCCACTGAGCTCCCAATCAAGTGGTTTTTGCTTCCCCCCACCTCCTGTAGTTTCTAGAAAAGTTAGCTCCTGGGTGGGGCTGGGGGAGGGAGGCAGGATTTCCTTCAAACAGGAGACTTGGGCAGGGCTGCGGTGGGAGGAGCTGGGATCTCATCTCTAGGGCGGGGAGGGGCCTGGTCTGAGTCTGGATCTGTTGTGTTTTTGGTTTGTTTAGGGGCCACATGAAGCAATGCTCAGGAAGTACTCCCCGTGGTGCTCAGGGAATACACGGGTATTCCAGGGATCGAACCCAGGTCTGCCTTGTGCACGGCATCCTCCCCGCTGTACCGCAGCTCTGCACTTGGTCTCGGCGCTTGGGCAAAGAACCCAGTGAGGGACATGACCTGATTTCATGTTCGACCCCAGCGTCCTTCATCATCTCCTGATCTTAGTTTTAATTTTGGGGGGTGCTCCCAGTGCTCAGCTCTGGATTCAGTGCTGCCTAAGACCCAGGGCCCCGCCAAGACTACACCTGGGGGTGACCAGAAGCCACGTGGGACTGCAGCCAGACCCAGGGTGGGCACGTGCCAGGCATGCACCCGGACCCCTGGACCTGGTCTCAGGGTCACTCACGGCTTCTGTGTGGTCTCAGCATCTCAGCACTGAGTCCCAGCTCCTGGGCAGGGGCAGCCCAGGGACCCACGACAAAGCCACCAACGTGGCTGAGGGGCACAGCACTGGCCTCCATGGAGACCGGAGTAGGGACAGACACACTGAAGGGCCAGATGGGCACCTGGGGTCAGCTCTGGGAGGACAGCACGGTGGCCCTGGTCCTGCTCCGCCCTCCCAGCGTGACCCCACAGTGATGTGCCTGTGCAGGGGACTGACCCTGGGGGTCATTAGGGCTGAGATGACCAGCAGAGTTCCAGGCACGGGGGCTCACCCACACAGCCTGGCCAGGCCAGGTCAGGCGTCCCCACCCTCCCAAGGCCCACCCCTAACACCAGGACTCCGAGGCGCCGCCACTTCCTGGGCAACTTTAATCCAAACTTTGCCCCCTTGCGGGCTTTTGGGGGGGCGCACACGATGGAAGGGGCGGGCAACTGGAGCTGCCCATGGGGCGTCCACAGATGTGCACTTGGAACGCGTATGAAAAATAAAATATATAATATTCAGCGTTATAAACTTTCCCCGCCGAGCCCACCTGCCGTGCCCTCGGCCAAGAAGCCAGGATCAGCGCCAGGAGGAAGTGCAGGAAGGTCACAGGTCAAAGGCTGAAGGTCAGAGAGATGCTGGGGACCGGGAGAGCAGAGCACAGAGCCTGCAGACCTCGTGGGCAGGCAGGGCTGTGGGGGAGCTATTTGGCACCGTTTCTGAAGAGGCCTCGGCAAGCCGGGCCCCAGGGTGGTTCCGGAGCTTCAGGAGGGGAGACGGTGGGTGGGTCACAGCAGCTGGGGTGGGGGACAATGCCAGGCCCACCCAGTGTCCCCCCACAATTTAGGAGTTCCTGGGAGGGAGAGTCGGCCCTTGGGCAGGACAAGGCCTTGCGTGCTGGGGGACAGTGGGACACGTCACACACGGGGGCAGCGGGACGGCTGCACGGCCTTTAAGGGTGCGAGAGGGAGCACACGAGACGCACAGGGTTGGAGAGGACGAGCGGGAGGAGAGCACGGGCGGGGGGCTCGGAGCGTTGCCATCCAGGCACCGCTCTCCTGGCCCCCTGCAGGGAGCTGGAAAGAAGAGGGGGTGCAGGGGCGGGCGGCACAGCGGCCCCCGTCCGGCCAGGCTGGGCCCTACAAGTCCAGGAGTCGCTCCTCACAGGTCTCCACCGGCCACTTGGACGCGCCCCCGAACACGTCCACGTTGTTGTCCACCCAGGGGATGACGTTGCCCGGCATGTCACTGGAGCAGTTGGCAATGCTGGCGATCTCCCGGGCACGCAGGACACGGTCCCAGATGTTGAACTGGCTGAGCTCCCCCACGAACGCCTGCGTGGCGTCGAACCTGCCCCCCACGGTGTCCTGGTGGGGACAGTGGTGGGGGGGTCAGGCAAGGCCCCTGCAGCCACCTCCATGCCAACCCCGGGACAAGCCAGCGCAGTCTCTGTGATGGCTCTTTTCTGACCACCCCATGCCTGAGGGGCTGCCCAGCCCAGGCTCTCTTGGCCCGGCCCACTCGGGAGCCGCAGCAAGGAGACCAGGGGGGCAGTGTCCTGGAGGTGCCCCAGAGCCCCCATCAGCAAACCTCCCATGGTTAACTCAGTATCCATCCACCACACAGGGGGCAGCTAAGGTCACCCCAGATGGTCTCCCCAGCCACATGCCATCCGTCCTGCTGCAGGAGCCAGCATCCGTGGGAGGAGCCGCCAGCCCTGCACCCGAAGTCAACGCTGCGGTAGGTGGAGTACCCCAAAGCTTGGAGATGTGAGCTGGGGGCCTGGGGTCCTCGTGAACCCATCCTGTTCCCACCTGTCGGATTCTGCACTGAGATCCCTGCGCCCCCACACCCGGGCCCACCCCCCGCAGACTGGCCCAGAGGGGACCCACCTGCTCCTGCCCAAGGATCAGCACGCCCCCTGGCTTGATGGGGTGCCATGGTGCCAGGTTCTCGCCGGTGCCCAGCTTCTCGCCATCCTGGAAGGCTTCCCACAGCCCATCCCGTGTCGTCCACGTGATGCAGACGTGGTGCCACTTGCCGTCGCTGACAAACAGGGGCAGCTGAGCCACCTGTGGGGAACAGGTACTGCTGTGGGAGCCGCCTGGTCTCCCCCTGTCTCTACCAGGTGGGAGTCCTGGGCGGGGCTCAGGGGAGCCCCCAAGAGAAGCCAGGCCAGGTTCGGCTTCCAGTGTAGCCCTGGGGAGGTGGGTGGACCCGCTTCCCCCATGCCCCAAGCCCCCCACAGGGTGGGGAAGGACACGGCTGGGCTGCACCTGCCTTCCTGCAGCCTGCAAGTCCCAGGAGGGCTACTACGCAGGGCCCTTGCCGCATGGCTCCTGGCGACCGGCCCCGGCCCCTGGGGAACGGGCTGTTTACTGAGTCTGAGCAAACAGGCTGGGAGCAGAGGCTCAGTGGGACAAAGAGGGACTCGGGCTCCAGTAGGACACATGCAGTGAGCACCATCTGACTCTGGAGTGAAATTCTGAGGCCGCAAGATCTAACGGGGCTCACCCTGCAGGGCCTGTCCCGGGCCAGGGAGGGCAGAGCAGGACAGACAGGGATGCTGGGGATGCTGGGGAGACTACAGCTTAGCTGCGTGGGTGCACGGCGGTCTGTGCGGGTACATGGTGGTCTGTGTGGGTTCCCAGTGGTCTGTGTGGGTGCATGGTGGTCTGCATGGTGCACGGTGGTCTGCATATCTGGCCTCTGAAGGACGCACACTCATGGCATACAAGTCTGATCTCCAGAAGCCCCAGAGAGCCACACCCGTGTAGAGATCAGATGGACAGAAATGGCCAGGAACACATGGACAGGGCTGTGGGCAGCGGTGGGCCAGACTCGGGGAAGACTCGCTCCTCATACCCGTGGCTATTCCTGTGCCCGACCAGCCTCACAGCTTGGACCCCCCCATCCCCCGCATCCCCAGCCCCCCAGTCACTGCCCAGAGCTGGCCAGGAGGGGGCAGAGCTGCCCAGCATGGCCAGCGGGGACACACCTTATCGTTGATGAGCAGTTCGATGGGGTTGTTGCCCCACTCGATCAGCACGATCTCGTTGGCCTGCCCGGGCACTGCGTAGGAGAAGGGGGTCCCAATGCCCGGCGAGGCGCTGGAGCGCAGCCACAGGCAGATGGTGAAGGCGTACAGCTCCGGCAGTGTCTTCCGCACCTTGCCATACAGGTAGTTGGTTCGCAGCGGGAGGGACACCTTGAATGCATCCGGGGACTTGAAGGCACTGTTGCCTGGGCAGTGGAAGAGGCAGCACTGTGAGTGCCCAGATGCCACGCGGGACCCTCCCCACGGGCTCCCTGGGTCCCGGCCAGTCTCCTGTGGTTGGTCCAGATTCCTCCCCTCCTCTCGGACTGGACTGCCAGGGAATGAACAGGCCCCTCACTCATTCCACTGCCTCCTCAGTGTGTGTCTGTGTGAGCATGTGTGTGTACATGTATGTGCACATGTGCATGTGTGTGAGCATGTGTGTATCTATGTGTTACCTGTGCAAGCATGTGTGAACATGTATGCATGTGTGCACATGTGTGTGTATCTGTGTGAGCAGGTACGCATGTGTGTATATACATGTGTGTCTGTGTGCAAGTATCTGTGCCTTTGTGTATGCATGCATGTGTGAATGTGTCTGTGTGCATGTGTGTTTGTGTCTGTGAGTGTGTGTGTGAGTGTGTGTGTGTGTGCGCGCGCGCGCGCGTGTGTGTGTGTGTGTGTGTGTGTGTGTGTGTGTGTTTTAGGGCTACACCTGGAGGTGCCCAGCCTCACTCCTGGCTCTGTGCTAGAGTAACCCCTGATGGTACTCAGGGCACCAGCTATGGTGCCGGGGATCAAGCCAGGGTCGCTCACAGGCAAGGCAAATGCTTTAACCCCTGTAAGGCTCTTCCCTGGCACCTCAAAATGCAACAACCCCCGTCCCTTCCTCCCCCTCCTGCAGCCCAGGAGCCAACAGACAGACAGATGGCCGTTTCTCCCCCAGGACCCCACCCCTCCCCCTCCAGGCTGCAGGTCAGGAGCTATGGCCGGGCATTTCTCCCCCAGGAGCCCCAGGCTCGTTTTCTGTCTTCATAACACACTCTACCTCTGCGGCGGGCTGCCAAGAAACCCCCGCAGCATGGCCTGAGCCCCTGACCACAGAGTACACCCCTAGGGCAGGATCACTCCATGGCCTGGGGAAGCCAAGGGGGGCCAGGTGGAGGTGGGGGGGTCTCACCCTGCATCAGGCTTCAGAAACCCTCAATGTGCCCCTGCCACCCGGATTTTGTGGAGGGCAGAGGGCAGGGTTCAGAGGAAGGCGCGAAGGGGCCCCCGGAACCCTAAGTCCCTCTCTCCGCCGGCACTTCAGTGGCGGGTTCTTCATGTGAATCATCTTTCGGCCAGTCGCAGCCAGCAGTGACTTTCTATAGCTCAGTGTCTGCAGTTCCCCCACTTGGAGACAGGAGGTGGGCTTCACTAGGGCCAGTAGGTAAGGGGGCCCAGCCTATAGGCCAGTGCCCTTCCTGTCAGACAGCTTGGGGCCCAGAGGATACTGAGTTAAAACCAATGAAGGAAAACCAGGCCTGACCCACAAATCATGGCTATGGTGGTGAGCCCTGGAAGGGCAGAGGGGGGCCTGCTCTCGGGACTCCCCTCTCCCCCTGGACAGCTGGTGTGCGGGCTCCGTGGCTCGTCTCTGGGCCTGCCGGCTGTTGAGTGCAGCCCAGCTCGGCTTCCTGAACCCTCTCACGAAGCACGGCCTGCCAGAAGAGGCTGGCATCAGGGATTCTGCTGTGCCTGGGGCCACGGCTTCCGTGCAGCTCGCTGGATGCCTCAAAGGCGGGGGGCGGAGCGCAAGGGGGGACTGCGCCCACTTACTCCGACCACCACCCAAGAGGGCGTTCTCAGGAATGCCAGTGGGGGGTCCAGGGCACTTGGCAGAGGGCCAAAGGCAGTCACAGAGAAGACTGAGGGGCTCTTCTGCCATAGCCTGTGGCCTCAGGGGGATGGTCCCTGGGGCCTCACCTGGACCCAGTGGAGTGGACATGCAGGCCTCCTCCCCTCTGGCCCAGCGCACGCCAGGACATGGCCAGGCCAGTAGATGCTGTCCTGAGGGCCCCACGGGGCTGCTGAATGCCAGACTAGGCTCAGGAGTCTCAGAGTGGGGCTCCCGGGGTGACCCCCCAGGGAAGGAGCGGGGGCATTGTGTGAGTCTGGCCCAGGGCTGGAGAGAAAGGAAGGAAGGAAATGCGTGAGTGAATGGCGAGGTGGTCTGGGGCAGGGACGCTGCTGCCGGGGCGCCCGTGCAGGTCAGGCTGGGGGTTTCTGCCCTTCCTCGGGACTCCCACACCCACTCAGTTGGTTTCGCTCATACTCGGCCCCTGGTACCAATCCACCAAGCCCATGACGTGCCCTGGGGACCACTGTTCCCTGAGTCACCTGCCCCAAAATGGCCACCACAGGCACGGCCCAGGCCCTGAGAAGGGCCCAGCTGCCTGGAGGGCTCCCTCAGGCCTCCTAGAAACAGGGAGGTGTGTGAGTGTGTGTAGTGTGTGTGCCGTGTGAGTGTGTGCATGTTGTGTGTATGTTGAGTATGGTGTGAATGTGTGAGTGTTGTAAGTATATATGCTGTGTGAGTATTGTAAGCGTGTTTGTGAGTGTGTGTGTTGTGTGAGAGTGAATGTTGTGTGAATGTGTGTGTGAGAGCATGAGTATGAGTATATGTGAGTGTATGTTGTGGGCGCATATGTTGTGTGTGAGCATGTCTGAGTGTGTGTATGTTGAGTGTGTGAGTGTGTGTTGTGTGAGCATGTGTGTTGTGTGAGAGCATGTGTGTGCGCATGTCTGTATGTGTGAGTATGAGTGAGTGTGTATGTGTTTGTGTGAGGGTGTGAGTATGTATGTGAGTGTGAGTTGTGTGTGTGAGTATATATGTTGTGAGTGTGAGTGTGTATGCTGTGTGAGTGTGTGTGTGTGGTAGAGGCAGCAAGAATCCAGTTCTAGGGGCCGGAGCAATAATACAGCAGGTGGCCAAGCTGGCTTTGATCCCTGGCATGGCAGAAGGTGCCGAGCCCTGCCAGGGGTGATTCCTGAGTGCAGAGTGTCACAGGGTACGGCCCCGAAACTGAAAACTAGACAAACAAAAATAACTTGGGAGAGCATAGGAAGAGGCTGAGACATTGGGGTGCCACAGCACACAGCAGTGTCATGCCAACCCCTGGCCTCTGTTCCCCAGTCATGTAAGGAAAAAAGTGAGGGACATTCTTTGGACAGCTTCTGGGAGGAAGAGGAACCCCCCGAGTCTCCTCAGAGACTTCCCCGTGTGGAAGACAAAGCTGAGCCCCCAGCCCGAGCCCAGCACCACCCCAGCAGTCTGGGGTGACAGGGAAGAGGAATCGTGACATTTCCTGGCCCACAATCCCCCAGGAACTCGGGCTCTTTTTTTAAGTCAACAAAATGCTCCCGTTTGCTCATGAGGCTACTAGCACCCCGTGGCGCACTTTGGGAAAACCCTGTTCTGGGCTTCTCTCCATCTCCCAAAGGGGAACTCAGCACGGGGGGATGAAGTGGGGGCACTTGGGGGCTGCAGAGTGTTGCCATCTGGAAGCTGCCCCTCGAGTTGCCAATGAGACACTGAAATGCCCACGTGGGAAGGGATGCAGCTGAGGTGTGCGACCCGCCTGTCTGGGGTACCTGACATCCAGGGGCAAGGCTGGGGAAGGGTGTCAACGCCCCTGAGACCAACCAACAGGTCCCCTGGCTGCACCACCATGAGCCAGCTCCCCAGCGCCCCGTGTTTGCTGAGCCAGATCCCGGGATTCCTGTGTCTGCTAACCGTGACAGACAGAATCGGGTCACTCGGCAGAACCCCCCCACTCCCAGAGACTCTGGAAGGCTGAGGGGGGCAGCCAAACATGGGGAGAAAAGGCTACCCCCCAGCCCTGAAAGGGTGACTCAGGCATGGGGGTGGTGGCCTCAGTTCCCAGGGCAGGGGGGGAGGGGCAGCCTGGTCCCGGCCTGAGGCTCACCGCGCTCCAGCTCGGCCACTCTCTGCAGCAGCGCGCCCAGCGTGCTCTCCGTCTTCAGCCTGTGCGCTGCCGTCTCGTTGTGCAGCAGTGATTTCTCATCCTCTAGTTCAGCCACTTTGCGTAGCAGCTGCCTCTCCAGTTCACCCAGTCGCTGCTGGAGCACCTCTCGGAATTCCCCGGGTAGTGGGGTGCTGGAAGCATTGGCCCGGAGCTGGTGCTGTGGACCATGGAGGGGAGGGAGGAGGAGGCTGGTGAAAAAGGGAGCGGATCTTGTAGGGTGGGGGGGCACGCGTGGGGAGAAGCTTCCAAAACGGGAGTGTTGGATCATGCTGAGGGCGGCACTCCGGGGGCCTGTCTCAGCCGCGCCTCTGTGGGGGACGTGGAGACAATTCTCACGTCGGACAAGAATTACTCTGCAGCAATGTCGGAAACTTCCGGGTCTCATTTCCCTCTCCAAAAGCCGCCTGACGAAGGAGACCAACACCTGCCATTCTCGGCAAGAAACGTTAAAGCACAGGACTTGAAGCGGGATAGAAAAGAGTCTCCAAGTCCCCATGGCTTGGGAGCTTCGAACTATACATGAGAACCACCCCCGGGGCCCCGAATGTCACAAAGGTGTATCCCTGGGCTCCCTTGCGGGATGCTAGCAGAAAACAAGAGTGCTGAATCCTGCCTATTCGGAAACCACAGGAATCTTGGCTTTGCATGTTCCCCAGCCTTCCCTCTGATCGCCTTTGCTTCTCTGCCCCCTCCCGCCCCGCCCGCGGGCTCTGGGGGACATCAGGGGGAGCCACCCTCAGCCCTCGGGTCTAGATTCCTGGGGTCTTGGGTCCCCACTGCGGGCTGTACACGGTTAAATGCAAACAATAGGTTCAGCAGTGGACTGCTGCAAGGGTGAAAGATAATACTCGGGTGCATGCTTCCTGCGGGAAAAATGATAGCGGTTCATCAGCATGGCATGGGGGGGGGTGGCACCGGAAACCCGCAAATCCTGCCCCTGAAACCGACTTTGACTAACAGGTTCTTTCAGTAAATATTTTCTGAATGGAGCCTGTTGCCCTTAAAGCGGAGAGTGCCAAGTACGGATGGAAAATACAAGATTTGTTTCCCAAAGTTCCAAACAGCTCCCCAGAGAGATGAAGGGAGCCTTTCTCCCAAGCTACCAGGAGAGCACTTGAATCCCCCGGGGGGGGCAGGAAGGCGTCTTTGAAGTTAGCAACGTGCGCAGAATCCCCAGGTAGAATCCCCAGGTAACGCAGACGCCCTGGTCCAGCGGGACCTGATTTATAAAAGGCAACACCGGACACCTCGCATCGCTGCACTCCCTTGGGAGAACCACGGAAACTGGGAGATTTGCAAAAGAAAGAAGACCCCGGCAGGGTCCGTGTCTGGCGCGCGGGTCCCTTAACCCTTTCTTTCCCGCAAGGGGAAACTGAAGGGAACTAAGCTCAAAGTAGGTGGGAGGCTGGGGTCGGAGAGAGTAAGTTCCCCGAGCGGAATACAGAACCCCTGCTCCCCGACGCCCCTCCGGAACCCCGTGCCCCGCTACCTCGAGGTTCTCCAGGCGGTCCTTGAGGGTCTGCAGCGAACGGCTGAGCTGTTCCACGACGTGGCCGGGGTCCCGGGGCAGGTCGCCCATGGTGTCCTTGCCACCGGCCCCCTTGGCCGACGCCTTGCCCGCCAGCCCCTCGCAGCGCGCCAGCTTGGCGGTGAGCTCGCGGATGGCCTCGCGCTGCGCCCCCAGGGTCTCCTTCTGCTGCACGACGGTCTCGCGCAGCTGCAACACCGCGGCCCGCAGCTCGTCCTCGGGGCTCAGCGCGCCGCCCTGCATGGGCATAGCGGGCAGCGGGCAGCCGGCGCGCGCCGTCTCCGGGGGCAGCGCGGTGCACACGAAGCGAGCGCCGGGCGCCGGGCCGTCCTGGGCGCCGGCTGCCAGGGCGAGCGCCAGGCCGGCGGCCAGCAGCGCCAGCATCCCGCCGCCGTCGGGGCGTCGGCTGGCTGCGGAGCTGCCCGGCCCGCGCGCGTCTCCAGCCCCGCCGCCCCGCGCGCCCTTTCTTAAGCCGGAGGGGCGGGAGCAGCCGGCGCGTGCCGCGCGCGCCGCGAACGCGGATTGGTTCGGCCGGACGCGCGTCATGCGGGGGGCGGGGCTGGCGCTTCCCAGCGCGGCCCGCGGAGAGGAGGCGCGGGGGCCGGAGCCCCGGGTGGGAGCTGGGGTCCCCTCGCCTCCCCAGCCGGGGAGCACGGAACTCAAACTCCTTCTGGGTGGCTAGCCGGCGCGTACGGGCATCTCTCGGGCCCGCCCGAGGACGCGCGAGTCAGGGGCTGGTGGACCCAGGGCACAGCCCCCCGTGCCTGCAAGGGGACCCCCCCCTCCCTGCCCGGGGTGCTGCTGAGCTGGCGACGCGGGGCTGGGTTCACACTAGCTCTTCTCAAACGAGTTCGGTGAGAAGAAAACCCGAGGGGGGGCTCGAACCTAGGGCTGCTGTCGGAGCATCTTGTCAACCCCATCAGGACCCCCGCGCACCCCGTCTCGAATGATCCTCAGGTGCGCGGGGGCCGGGAACAGACGCCAACTGCGGATAACGCCGAACGCTCTGCGGCCCAGAGGGACCCAAACGATGTCTGTCCAAAGACAACTCACGGGGGGGTGGGGAGGTCCGGAGGGGGGACTTATCCAGGACTCTCCACCTTGCGTGGTGCCACGTGGCCAAATCTCGCCCCACCCAGCAAAACCGAGCTCAACTGATCTGGTTTCCCAGCAGGCCTCGGAATTCCTGGAGAGAAGACATCTGCCCAGGGAAACACACCCCGCTCCCAAGTTGGCCTTTTTTTTCTTTTTGCCACAAGTTAGGTTTTACAAACAAGTTCGGCTGAGACGGGGTGCAAGTGCAAGGCCAGTTAGTTGACTGCGTGTCCTGAAAGGGAATCTTAACACCCCCACCACTACCACCACCTACACGCTCTGCTTTTAAGAAATCCACTTGCAAGGTCATTAATCACAATATCCATTATACCAGAAACAAAGGGATTTGTCACTAGCGTACAGAAGCTGAGGTTGATTCTGGAAACAAGTTGTATCCAAATAAATGAAATTATTATGATAATGTAAAATAGACTGCAGTGATTAATCTCTAGAAACCGGATTTTGACCTGCTGTGCCTTTCAGACAACAGCTCCTGTTATGTAATTAGATGTGGGGGTTTTCAAGGACAATGTTGCTGAACCACTAGACAAGTTCCCTTAGAGAAAATTTCCTCATGGATAGAAGTGAAAGACCAGCCCACAGCACACCCAGACAATGGAAGCCCAGTGGACTCAGGTAAGAATATTCATGAGCTGAGGTGGTCAGGGGTGAGACACACTTTTGTGAGTATGAATTGGCTGCGCTTCTGTCCATCTGAATCACTAGGAGGCATCACTTCCATCTGAAAAATGTCATTTTTTCTGGACTCATTCTTCCTACATCTTCTTACCTCAGCTCCTTGAAAACCCCAAAGTTCTAGTGAGCCCTCATAGATCCAAAGGTGCAGAGCTCCAAGAGCACTTTACAAAATACTGCCCGACTCCACCAGGCATCTAATCCAGACATGCGCTGGATTATCCCGGCAAGAATTTGACTTTTCCATTTTCACTCATCGGCTGGATGTCATGTCACTCATAGACCTGATGGAATCCTGATTGGATGGGACAGGAGAGGGGGCCGGCCTCTCTTTACCGCCCAGTTCTTCTTGTATCTTTTTGAAATGGAGGCTTTATTCATTGAAATAAACTCAAGTGTATATCCAGAATTCCCATCACCTCCTGAACAAAGAAGTCGGTGAGCAGGAAAACAAAGCCTTCCCCGTGGAATGACTTAAAAACCTTTCGAAAAAGACACTGGGCTGTGTACTGACCCAGGAGACCGCTGGAGCCCTGGAAGGAGACGCAGGTGTTTAAGGTGTTATTTTCTTGGGAGGCAGCATAATGAGAGGCAGGGTGTGGGTTATTTGGAGGTATTTTGTCTTCATGGCACAGAGGAAAGTGCAGATTTAGGAAAAAGGGGTTGAGTCCTCATTCCTGTTCCAGGTGGTTTGTGGGGTGCATCCTTTCTCTGCTTTGGATGCTGATGTATTCTTGATGAGGGCATTAGATATTTTTTATGAGTAAGATTTTTAGATTCTGGCAATGCCCAAGAGTTAATAGTTTGAGTACAAACCAATGTCCAACAGGATGGAGATGCTTTGCTCTTTCTATAGGTGGCTATAGCCACCTGTAGCCAAAGGGGTGTGTGTGTGTGTGTGTGTGTGTGTGTGTGTGTGTGTGTGTGTGTAGACCAACCTTATAAAAAAGACACACTGTCACCGTGGCAAAAACCTGCTCTCAACCCCACAAAATCTCCCCCATGATTTACTCACAACGCAGCGCCTGGGTTTACCTGGAAAAAAAAGTCCGCAGATCTGACTCACGCTGCCCGGGAGGGCGGTTCTGAGAACGTCGGAGGCGAGGGTGGGCGGGGGCGCCCAGCCTTGCCTCCACTTGCAAAGTCGTGCAGCTCCGCAGCCGTGAATCAGCTCCTCCTAATCTCTTAGTGTAACTGAGGCTGCAGCATAGTAACCTCCCACTCATTCACTATGTCTGCTGGCTCCGGGCTGCTGGGAATCCAGCCGCGCGCCGGGAATCCTGACGCGCTCAGCGCCCCCGAGCGAGGGCCCCATCTGTTTGGTTCCCTTGTTCTTCTCACACGCATTTTTATCTGGGTCTCCTGGGAAATGTGCTAATTTCCACCCCAGTGTCGGAGGATCCTATCTTAGACTTTCTTGCCTTCCCTTCGCCTGCTCTGTGCCACTTGGGAAGTCAAGGACGGGGGCGTGAGTTCGATAACAAGACCCAAGGACAGCTAGCTCCCTGCAAACTGAATCAGGAGCTGTCCTCCGCCCGAATTTCAACAGGGAGGGAAATGGAGAGTGTGGGGGTGTACATACGTATATATGTATATATATATGTGTGTGTGTATATATATGTATGTGTACATATACTGTATATATATCTATATCTATATATATACATTCGTGCCTGTGTGCGTGTCCTGAGTAGTATTCAGTGAAGCTATAACAGAATGTATCCTAACTAAAACTGCTTTTTATACCTTAAATGCTAAGAGCCTTTAAGACTGTATTTCCACTAGACACAATTGCGTGATAGAATAGAAAGTGCCCTGAGCTTTGCTGTCACTTCTTATTTTGATCCCAGTTCCATACTTTGCCATTTGACATTGAGAGGAGAGTTTCACCCCTCAGAAAATATGATTTCTTACCTCTGACATCAGAGCTCAATTTGCTACCAAGTGTTGTCAGGTTTGAGGGAAAGAATGCATATGCACAGATGCCAAGTTGTTGCTAATTGTCCTTTCCTCCACCAAATTCAGAGCTGGATTATAAATTATTTTCAATTTAACTTTGTCATTTACTTTCTATACCATCTTTGAATTAAATAAGGCAAGAATTCTTGAAAAAGAACAGACCAACATCTTTGGAGGAAAGGCAAGGCTTGAAAATTCCTGGTATCTCAGTGAGAGAAAGTTATCCTTGTAGGTAGCTTCCCCCCACACACACTTAATTTATTTTATTTTATTTTTCCTTTTTGGGTCATACCTGGTGATGCACAGGGGTTACTCCTGGCTCATGCACTCAGGAATTACTCCTGGTGGTGCTCGGGGGACCATATGAAATGCTGGGAATCGAACCCGGGTCAGTCGCGTGCAAGGCAAACGCCCTACCTGCTATGCTATCGATCCAGCCCCCCACCTCCTTAATTTAAAACATTGTGTTGAGCCAAACAACATGACTTCTACACTTCCTTAGACTCTGTTTCCGGGCTATGTGCTCAGATTCAACTTTGAGACTTCTCCTATTTGAGGTTTCACTAGTTCTGAATCTGTATTGCTCTCAGTTCCTGAGAAATATACAGGCCCCCGAGTAAAGCAAATGTTCTAGCTTGAGTACATCTGGGCCTTTCCTTGAATAACATATTTCTGGTTTAATTTTGGGAGGCTGTGATAGGAGACATTAAGTTTCAGGAAGTGTTCCTGTGATCACATGTGGCTGAAGAGCCAGACTCGGAGGGAACTGATTGTTAATATCACCGACTCATTTCAACAAACAAAAACCCTTCATCGCTTCATCACCAAAATGCTGTCTGGCAGGTTGTAAGGAATCAGTAAATATTTAAGCAGCAGAGCAAGCCACTGGATAAATCTGGGATAATGTCTTAGCTCAGGTTTTTTTGTTGCTGTTTTCTTTTTTTACAATAAAGAATAGTAGGCTGGAGATGAAAGAAGGCTGCAGGTAATGACCTCATTGATTTGGTTTGTTTGGCAAGCCTAACTTAATTCTGTGTGTGTTTTTTAGCTTTTAAAAATTATTGTCACTGTCACTGTCATCCCATTGCTAATCGATTTGCTCGAACGGGCACCAGTAACATCTCCATTTTGAGATTTGTTACTGTTTTTGGCATATTGAATATGCCACGGGTAGCTAACCAGGCTCTGCTGTGTGGACGAGATACTATTGGTAACTTGCCAGGCTCTCCGAGAGGGCCAGAAGAATCAAACCTGGGTCAGCCATGTGCAAGGCAAATGCCCTGCCGCCGTGCTATCGCTCCAGCCCTAACAATTATTATTATTATTTTATTATCATGTTGTTATTATTACAATTATTGTTGTGATGAGCTCCAGGTAACATGGTTGGCAAGATGATGATGACCCTTTTCTAAAAGAAACCAAAGATTTCCTCATCTTGGAACATATTCTAGAAGACAGGCTCATAGAACAGTCCAGAATCTGGGCCTGCCAGCAAGAGAACAAAAGATAGAAACTACTGGTAAAACACAGGGGATGTCTCTGGCAATCGCAGACTCTTAGGCCTGTTCCAAATCTGTTTTGTTTCCAAGGACACCTGAAGCTAAATCAGCCTTCTCTGCTGTAGATTCGCTTGCGGAGCAGCTGTAGGGAAAGAGGGTCACGCATGGCCGTGGGGGCGGCAGATGAGCAGAGCAGCGCTTTGCAAGGCTGTATCAAGCGTGAGTAGTAACAATGTTCAATTTTTAATTGAGCAAAGGAAAGTGGGAATTTGCGTCTGAAACAGTTATGCATTCCAGACTTTCTGAAGTTTTCCCATCTGGAAGCCCAGATGGGCAGAGCACAGCCATGGAGGGGGCAGGGTGAGAGGGTGGCAGCGGGGAGGCTGACGTTTCTGTCCTGCTCTCTCTGGAACAGCACTGGGTGGGCGTGGAAGGTGCAGTGATGAAAGGAGGGACCTCTGCCCCAGCACCCTCTGAGCTTTGAGCCCCAAGAGCCATGGAAGTGAGAGAGAGGGCCATAGCCCAAACAACTTCACCAATGACATTCATTTCCAACATGGTTGGGTCAGCACAGACTTGAGCTTTGAACTAAAATTCTTATTGGTTCTTTGATCTCAGTGGGTGATCTATTCTCCCTGAGAGCCTGGTGTTCAGACCTGGGATAGCCTCCCCTGAGCTGAATGAAAGGTGCAAAGAGATAGCATATTTCAGATGGCTAATCAAAGAGGATTTGCACCGTACCCAACTCCCACTGGGAAAATAGGTCTCTCCGTGTTCCAGGCATCCCGCGGCTGCCCGCACTCTACCCTTCATGTCCATTGGTGCCTTTGTGGCAGAAGTGGCAGCTCATTCCATCCCGCCTCTTCCTGCTTTAGCTCAGTGATTCAGTCCAGCTAATGAACAGCCCCTCAGAGAGGAAGGGGGTGGAGGATGCTTCCCTCCATTCGAGCTGCCCAAAATAAAGTTTCCCAGCTAAGATGCTTTTTTAGAGCACAAGGCCACAAACCAGTCTCCGGGTCCCTTCCCAACTCAAATGAATCCAAATCCTTAGGCTGAAGATTACTTGAGGCAAATAGATACTGTATTCTGATTGGACTGTAAGTCTGGCTTCCAAGAACAAAAACCAAAACCACAACAACGTCATAAAGGGTGGGGGCAGGGGTGGCAGAGCAATAGTTCAGTGGGGAGGGTGCTTGCCTTGCATGCAGCTGACCTGGATATGATCCTTGGCACCCAATAGGGTCCCCCAGAGCCAGGAGTTAGCCCTGAGCACTACTGGCTATGGCCCCCAAAACAAAACAAAACAAAACAAAACAAAAACAGAAGAAAACAACCCAACCTAAGGCTGTGAGGGACTGTGAAAGCAAAGCTTCAGTGTCAGATTGTGGCCTGGACCTTACTTTCGGTTGGTTTCCCACCAACCCCTTTCCCCATTTTTTAATGTTTTTTTGTTTGTTTGTTTGTTTGTTAAATCACCATGAGATAGTTACAAAGCTTTCATATTTGAGTTTCAGCCATACAGTGATCGATCACCCATCCCTCCACCAGTGCACATTCTCCACCACCAATGTCCCCAGCGTCCCCTTTTCCCCCTTCCCAACACTCCCTCTACCTCTATGGCAGACAGTTTCCCCCATAATCTCTCTACTTTGGGCATTATAGTTTGCAATATAGATACTGAGAGACTATCACATTTGGTCTTTATCTACTTTCAGCACACATCTCCTATCCCGAGTGATCCCTCCAACCCTCATTGACTTAGTGATCCCTTCTCTATCTCAGCTGCCTTCTCCCCCAGCTCATGAGGCAGGCTGCCAACTATGGGGCAATATTTCTGACCCTTGTGTCTACTGTCCTTGGATGTCAATCTCATATTATTTTATATTCCACAAATGAGTTCCCCTGCCATTTTAATACTGTAAAGAAGTTCAATTTTTACCACCTGACAGATTATGTAGTAAGTGTGTTACTTGAGAACTGCCACAATGCCTTGATGTTTAATCCTTATTTTTAAACAAAGAAGCTATATCATGGGTCCTGGCTTGAAAGACACCTCAGCCAGGCAGTGAAAGAGCATATGTGTTTGCTGGGGACAGGAGTATCAGTGAGTGGAAAGTGGGAGATGGTCATTCTTCAGAAATGAAATCAACATTCCAACATTCGTCCTCAGATTGTTGCATAAGCACAATGTCTATTGCGTCAGACCTCACAGGCATGTGGAGTAAACTCTCCGGAAACACTCCTGACAAGAAAGACTCTTCGTGTTTCCTTCTGTGTCTTAATCAGGAGCCTGGTGTTTGGCAGATTGGAAGTAATCAGTAAACATTAGGTTATAAAAGGTGTGTGGTTGGATAGAAGGGTACATACTTCACCAAATATCTTTCCCAGGAGGAGGGAGTGCATTGAATTGTAGCTGAAAAAGACTTCTAACTTCCTAATCTAAAAGGTTGTTTGGTTCTCCGCTGAGATGTGACCTGAGTGGCTGCACGTGTGTGGCCTCATCGTTGCTGGATGACTATGACCTGGGAGGCCAGCTAAACTACTTTTGGTACCAGCAGCTTCTTGCAGAAATGTCTCTAGACTGTGAACTAAGCCACGGCCCCATGCTGCCCCAGGAGGGGAAAGGCTTTTCTCTCTCTGCTTTTCCTTTCCGGGGCATGGCGACCGCCGTCTTATAAGGACCACTAAAGAGAGGTACGAGCTTGCAACGATGCAATTTCTGGCAGAAATTTCCCTGGGCTTAGTTACTAAAACACAAAAATCCAAAACCTTATATCTCTTCATTCTCAGCAATGGAAAAAAAATTATCAAATGCTTCCTTTCAGCAGGTCTGATTTTGGGGGGTGGGGGGAGCTCCAAACAATAATAGTGAGTTTTTTTGTGGAAATATTGAATGTAATCAAAGTAGAGAAAAGTAAAGTGAAAATTATCAGCTACACAGGTGGGGGGTGGGGGTGGGAGGGGAGGTATACTGGGGTTCTTGGTGGTGGAATATAAGCACTGGTGAAAGGATGGGTGTTTGATCATTGTATAACTGAGACTTAAGCCTGAATGCTTTATAATTCTCCACATGGTGATTCGATAAATAAATAAATAAAAGATTACTTGGTGACCTAATTTGCTTCTGACTATCATATTGCAATTTCAAGACTATCACCATTGAAAGTTCAGTTATGTACTGGACATTTTTTAACCCAAGGGGGAAAAACCCGTAGTACAGAAGCCCCATCAATTCTGACTGCTTCTTGGGGTTCTAGAGGCTGAAGGGCGAAGATCTTAGAATGGGCATCCTTTGGCTGGAGCAGGTTAGACCCTTGAGGCCAATCCAGGCCAGTCCAGCATCCCATATGGTCCCCAAGCCCTGCCAGGAGTAATCCCTGAACATAAAGCCAGGAGTAAGCCCTGAGTATCTCTGGATGTGACCCCAAAACAAAAAAAGCCAGGGCATCTTTTAAAGAGAAGGAATTAAAAGCAGAGAGTAAACCACTGAAGACGTGTGCATCTGTGGGTCTCTTTGCATCAGTCACAGTCACGAACATTTCGTCTTGGACCTGAGCGGCCCTCGAGGCAGCCATGGGAGACACACAAGAGGTCTGGGAAATGCCAGGAAGAGAATTGGTTACATCACAGCAGCGCCCCCCAGATCTTGCCGGTCATGGTAACTCGGCTATTACGTTCACTTTCAACACACCATGTGGGGGATTTGAGATTGGTCCCGGTTAAGCCATCCTGCCTCGTGGGCCAGTATTGATGATGGCAAGAGTCAGTGGGCCTATGTGCCCATTTGGTTCAAATCTAAAAAATGACCTCACAGGAGTTCTGTTCTATCTAGGATCATTGCTACCAGTGCCTGAATTTTCACGGCAATTTTGACACATTTCAGGCAGAAGGGGCTTTGTTACCTCAGCCATTGTGAGATCAGTATCTGAGCTGATGGACTGGAAAAGAATGACACTGAAACTCAATTTCGCAGCACACCTTACCACTGGGGAAAATGAAAAGCAACCAGGAGAGTCTGTGGCAGAATGTGAGGGTGGGGGTGCCTGCTCTGCAAAGTACCACATCCCTTTGAGTACCTCTGGGAAGACTCAAGGCTGGAGCCGAAGGCGTTCTGGCTGTGAAATAAGAGCGTCGAAGTCATGTCAAGTGGCTTAATGATGGGAAAGCTCGGCTTGAGCTCTATTATATAATGACAGTTTTTATTCCACACAGAACATCCTAATCTTTGAACACAAACAATACGAAATCAGGAATTTGTTAGAGAAAAGGATCCTGCTCTTGAGGAGCCGCTCCATCAGTGAAGAGACATTGTGTCATGAAGTTGATGGTCCTGGAACATTCCTAGCATTAGGGACCCCAACCAGTGCTAAATCGTGCCAGGGAGGGGCGGGGGGGGGCGATAGGGGGGGCTGGGCAAGTGAGGGTCATCTTTTGCCTTAATCCTCATATGTGTTTGATTATCTTAGTAATTTCTTACTACCTTGTCAGATTCTTTTCATTTATAAAGATTTTTTGGTTTCAAATGTTGGGCCATACCTGGTGGTGCGTAAAGAGCTGCTCCTGGCTCAGTGCTCAGGCGTCATACCTGGCAGTGGTGCTCAGGAGACCAGATGCAGTGCTGGGGATCAAACCTGGGCCTTCAGCATAAAAAGCATATACACTAGCCCTTTGAGTTATTTCCCTGGCTTTAGAAAAATCTGTTTACCAAAGAAAATACATTGAATTTCCAAGAATCAAGAACTTTTGCCTCTAAAAGCACCATTAAAACAAAAATTTAAAGTCAAAGAATGGAGAAAATATTTTCAAATTCTGGGCCTGGATACACAGTACTTATGTTCATATTATATAAATAGGTTTCCAGCATGGTCAGCTTGCCTTTCATGCTGGCCTGGGTTTCATCCCTGGCACCCATGCCCTGCCAGGCGTGATCCATGAGCACAGAGCTAGAAACTTAGCACTGAGTATTGCTGGGTGTGACCCCCGAACAGACAGACAAAAAACTCTTAAAGCTTAATAATAAGGAAATAAACAATCCAGTTAATGAGTGGTGAAATATTTAAACAGATTTTTTTTTAATTTTTAAATTTATTTATTTTTAATTAGAGAATCACCGTGAGGGTACAGTTACAGATTTATACACTTTTGTGCTTATACTTCCCTCATACAAAGTTCGGGAACCCATCCCTTCACCAGTGCCCATTCTCCACCACCCGTAAACCCAGCGTCCCTCCCACCCTCCCCCCAATCCCATCTCCCCCCCACCCCACCCTGCCACTGTGGCAAGGCATTCCCTTCTGTTCTCTCTCTCTAATTAGCTGTTGTGGTTTGCAATAAAGGTGTTGAGTGGCCACTGTGCTCAGTCTCTAGCCCTCATTCAGCCCGCAACTCCCTTCCCCCACATGGCCTTCGACTACAATGTAGTTGGTGATCGCTTCTCTGAGTTGACCTTTCCCCGGAACGTGAGGCCAGCCTCGAAGCCATGGAGTCAACCTCCTGGTACTTATTTCTACAGTTCTTGGGTGTTAGTCTCCCACTCTAAACAGATTATTTTTGTGTGGGGGGGCATACCTAGCAGTGTTGAGGGGCTACTTCTGGCTTTGCATTCTAGAATCACACCTGGTGGGCTGGGGGAACAATATGGGGTGCTGGAGATTGAACCTGGGTTGGTCACATGTAAGGCAAGCACCCTGCCCACTGTATTATCACTCCACCCTCTGAAACATATATTGAACAGAGGATATACTTACAGCTAATAAGCCCACAAGAAGGCATACTACATTATCAGTCACTCAGGAAAGATAAACTTAAGCCAAGGGACACCACAACCCACCTTGAAAGACCCACGGTAAAAAGACTGACCACACCCAGCATGGCCATGACCTGGGGCTGCCTGAGCGTGTGATACTATAGAAGGGCACAGCCACTGGAGAAAGGAGGGAGCTGCTTTAAAAATTCAACATGGGGGTGCCGGAGTGATAGTACAGCGGGTAGAGCATTTGCCTTGCACGTGGCCGACCCGGGTTCAATTCCCAGCATTCCATATGGTCTCTGAGCATGGCCAGGGGTGATTCCTGAGTGCAGAGTCAGGAGTAACCCCTGTGCATTGCCAGGTGTGACCCAAAATGCAAAAAAAAAGGAGTAATTCCTGAGTGCAGAGCCAGGGTAACCCCTGAGCGTCACTGGGTATGACCCAAAAAGAAAAAAGTTCAACAAATGCATAGCATATGGTCCAGCTGCTCTGTTCCAAAGTACCTACCAAAGAGAAATGAGAGCCAGGTCCATTCAAAGGCTCACATGTGGCAGTTTCCAGCTGCTTGATTCTAACTGCTTGGATGGATAAACCCATCGCAGTAACAACAGTAAAGCAAGGTAGACTCTCGGCCTCACTATGGGATGGGCAAATCCCACAACCTTGGAGGAGCCAGAGAGAGAACAGTGCTCGTGATTCTGTCTCTATTAAGTTCCTGAAAAAGTGCAGGAGGGCAGATCAGGAATAGGAAGCAGAAGAGGGGAGCCGGGTGGCCGTAAGGAAACAGGCCTTTTTGAGAGTCAGGATTTCTGTCACTCAGACAGAGATGGTTCCATGGGTGTTTACACACAGACTTGCCACACTGTATGTTTCAAACATGCTTAGCTCGTGTCATTGAACCTTCGATCATACTTAAAGAAAGATAAAGCATGTTATTGATCATATGGACACATGGTACAGGGTTGTAGCCATGTTTGGGAGATCATTTGTGCAGGGAGCAGGGTAGGTAAGTCTGGATAATGCAAACACGTGATTAGGGGCATCACGTGGAGGGCCACATGCACATGCACATGTGAATGGCATCTCTCATGATGGACATTTGTAATGGCCAAGCATGGAAATGTAGTGAGAAGTTGACCAGTACATCCCAAGAATGAGCTTGTGTCCAGTGAGCATGTCCACAGCGTGTCTGAGTTGCTGGGCGTTAGATAATGTGGCTTTCCCTTCATTTCAGAGGGGAAGCCGTCTGCAGGGAAATGCCTTTCAGAGAGCATCAGGGCAGGACGGTGCTCTGAGAAACACTTGGAGGAAAGACACCGAGCTCTAAAGAACAATTCCCTGCTTGCTGGGAAGCCAAGGAGCCAAGGCTGGGACTTGAGGTGGCACAGATTCACAGGGAGGGATGAGCCGAGGACAACAGCGTGTTTGGACCTTGACTGGTTTGTTGTCATTGTTGTTCAGTGTTACATAAGGCTGATCCCTAGAGCATTGGAACTGGGAGGCTCCATCCCAGCCTCCCGCCTGCCCCTGCCCCCGGAAGTCACGCCCTCAACCCACCCCTGGCGCCATCTTGCCGCAGCAGCCAGCAGTGAAGAATCCGGGCTGGCGGGCACCACAAGCTAGAGAATGCTCTGGACCCCAGACCAGGCCAACAACACTGGGGTGCCAGATGGAGAAGGTGCAGACACCCCACCTCCTCCAGATGGAGTCCTGGCGACACTGAGCTTCTACTAACACGGCTCTGGTATGTGGGACTGGGACATTTTCTCCAAACCGTGCGGCCACACGACCTTTCCTGATATACAAAAAGCCGCTCAGGAAAGGCTCCCCCACCCCTGAGCCATTATCCCAGAAGCACAGAAACCAATCTCGGAATGCAGTGGCTGCTGACAGATATACTCCTTGACTGTGAACTAAGCTATGGCCCCATGCAGCCTGGGGAGGGAAAGGGTTTTGTCCCTCGGCCTTTTCCCCTTTGCGGCAGCATGGCGACCGCCACCTTTCAGAGCCAACTGGACAGAGAGGTAGGAGCTTGCAGTGATGGGACTTGAGGGGAATCTCGAAATGGGGGTGGCAGAACCGACCCTGCTCCCCACCCAAATGAGACCCCGAGTGGCCGCCCATAAACAGCCCCTCCACTCCTGAACAGTCATGATCCCAGAGGCACACAAACCAATCTTAGAATGCAGCGGCTGTGGGCAGAAATACCTCTGGACTTAATTACTAAAATACCAGAATCCCAAAACTGGGTGGCTGCTTTTGCAACCATGCAACATCATATGCTCTTTTTTATCAGTAATAGAAAACATATGATCTAATGATGCCATTTCGACAGGTCTGATTGTTGGGGGGGAAACTCCAAATAATAATAATGGGTTTTCTGTCGAAAATTGAATGTCATCAAAGTAAAGAGAGAGTAAAGTGAAAATCATCTGCCACGCAGGCAAGGGGGGGATGGGGGGTATGCTAGGGTTCTTGGTGGTTGAACATGTGCACTGGTGAAGGGATGGGTGTTTGATCATTGTATGACTGAGACTTGGTCCTGAAAACCCTGTAACTGTTCTCACGGTGATTCAATTAAAAATAAATTAATTAATTAAAAAAAAAGAGTAAACGAGCACTCAAGGCATTAAAAATGGGATAAGTAGATTATATATATATTGTAATAAAAAGTGCTTTTGTGCATGTAAAAAAAAAAAGAAGATTGATCCCTAGAGAACATTCCTGCCACAACATTGAAAAGAAGGGAAAAAACAGTTATATTACACCCGTGAAAGGAATACAAATATCTACAGTGCTCCCCTTCCCTCTCTTTCTCCTGCCTCCTGCCTTGCTCACCCACCTTTTCCTGAGGTCGTATGTGTGTGGGGGGGGTGTGGGGGTGGGTGTGGGGGGGTGGGTGTGCACAAGTACGCACGTTCTCATTCTTCCAGCCCACCCCAGGACAGTAAGTCTGTGAAACAGCCCAGGGAACAGGAAGGTGCTTTATCTCTAAGGCCTCCAGAGCCTTTGAGGAGGACGTGCCATAGACACATCATCCCGTCCTCAGAATCACTGGGTTTCTCGCTGAGCCCGAGCCAGGCTATCTGCTAAGATGCAGAATGAACGCGTCTGTGTTGGTGCGCTGCATAATGGGCCAGAGTTGAGCAGTTTTAGGATGGAACAAAAAGGGATGGGCACCCTCTACAATCTGCATTTCTCAGCAGAGTAAGGACATATCCCCCAGAAATAGCCTCCCGCTGCTCAGACGTGGCACAGGCTGTTCTCAAGGCTTCTGTCACTCGAGAGTCCCACCGGGCAAAGTTGCAAGCCCTTGGTTCTCTCCAGGCCAAGGAGCTAGGGAAGAGGTCCCAGCAGCTACTCAGTCAGTGCCTTTGGCGGTGATGGGTCCCCATTTCCGGACATGGGGAATGGGCTACTTCTTCCCTGAGCCTCCAGGCCTGCCCACCTCATGTGAGGGAAAGCACACATGGGCAGTGTGTGCAAAGCACAGGTCATGCTCTCTCTGCAATAATACAAGTCATTCCGGGGAAGTCAGTTTTAAAATACACACAGTTTTAAAATGACACAGTTTAAAATGACATTTTAAAATGACACAACCAGAGTGCTCTGTTGCTTAAACTTATGGTATATGTTATATGGTATGTGTCCTGGTATAAACTTATACCAGGCTGGACGTCCATGATTTTTCAGAGCTTTGGGAGCAAATTATGGTGATTCTCCCAAGCAAGAACCCCACAGCTGGGGGAGTATTCTCCCAAACCGTCTGTTCAGATGATGTCAGGGGCCAGGGAGATAGGACAGGATTAAAGCACTCAGCCTCGCACACAGAATCACACACTCTCAGGCTGACACAGACTCACACAGAATCACACACTCTCAGGCTGACACAGACACACAGAATCACACACTCTCAGGCTGACACAGACTCACACAGAATCACACACTCTCAGGCTGACACAGACTGATACAGAGTCACATACTCTCAGGCTGACACAGACACAGAATTACACACCCTCAGACTGACACAGACTCGCACACAGTTTCACGCAGGCCAACATAGACACACACAGAATCACACACTCTTGGGCTAACATGCACATTTACAGGAGCTCACACACAGGCTCCACGCTGATGTGTCTTAGATTAGGGGGCACTAGGGGTCCAGTCAGGCAGTGCGAGGGGTTCCAGCATGGCTGCTGTGGCTCACACCCAGGCTGGCACATGTGGGAGTAAGCTCAGTGCTGCGAGCATCACCCAGCCCTGGACATGCCTTTCATCTGACTTAGTGGGGGCTGGCGTGGCCTCCACGATGCTCGGCCACGCTGGCCCAGGGATCTGTGTGAGGCCCGCAGACAGGGTGTCAGGTAGTACCTGGGTGACTCTTACCATGCTCAGATTGGGGGTGCAGCTAGGCCCACACCCAGCAGGGCTGCAGGTTTCCAGGGGCCCAGACTGTGTTGGAAATCAGGGTCAGCTTCAAAATCTGAGTGTGAGAGGGTGAGCACGTGGGTGTGTGTGTGAGAGAGTATGAATGACTGTGGAGTCTGTGAGAGTGTGAGTGTATAAGCACTTGTGTGTGTGAGAGTATGAGTGACTGTGAGTCTGCGAGAATGTGAGTGTGTGAGCACGTGGGGGGTGAATGTGAGTACAAGTGACTGTGTGAGTCTGTGAGAGTATGAGTCGGTGCATGTGTGTGTGTGAGTCTGAGTGAGTATGTGTGAGTTTGTGAGTGTTTGAGTCTGTATGTGTGTGAGTGTGTGTCTGAGTGTGTGTCTTAGAGTGTATATGTGAATATGTATGTGAGTGAGCATGTAATCCTGTGTGTGAGTCTGAGTGTGTGTGAGTCTGGTGAGTGTGTGTGTGAGTGCGGGTCTGAGTGTGAGTCTGAATGTGTGTGAGTGTATGTGAGTATGTATGTCAGTGAGTATGTAAGCCTGAGTGTGTAAGTCTGAGTGTGTATGAGTGTGTGTGTGTTTGAGAGTGTGTATGTGAGTATTATGTGAGTGAGTGTGTAAGTCTGAGTGTGCAAGTATGAATGCATGTGTGAGTCTGAGTGAGTGTGTGTGTGTGAGTGCGGTCTAAGTGTGTGAGTCTGAGTATGTATGAGTGAGTGTGTGTGTGGGTCTGAGAATGTGTATGTGAATATGTGTGTGAGTGAGTGTGTAAGCGTGAGTGTGTGAGTCTGAGTGCATGTGTGAGTGAGTATGTGTGAGTGTGGGTCTGAGTGTGTAAGTCTGAGTGTGAGAGAGAGCATGTGTCCATGTACCTCTCTGACAAATCACCACTGGGGTCTGGTGTGTGTTTCTTGAGGGGCTGAGCGGGTAGTGGACAAGCCCTGTGCGTCTTAGCAGGGGCGCAGACCAGATCAGGAGCCCAGAATCCCCCTCTCTGTGGGACACGTTTTCCTCCTCAGCCCGCAGCCATCCGGAATGTGCTAGTGGCCTGGCTAAGGGCCCTTGCTCCCGAACACCACAGGCTTCTGGTGCTCGCTCCTCATGGCTCCCCCCCGGCGACGAACATGTCACAGAATCACCTTCACATTAACCAGCTCCTGTGGTGAGAGACTTTCCATGCTGCCAGGCAGCAGTAGACATATGTCCCTGTCACCGACAGCCACAGCCAGGTGGACCAGCCACCAGCCATCATCTGCCCCTTTTAACACACAGGACCGGAGCTTAGCTGGGCCCCAAGGCCCAGGGATGATGGAGCCTGGAGGCTGTCCTGGAAACAGGCACAGGTCCGAGGTGTGAGGGCTGTCCCCACAGAGTGCAGAACCTGACTGTCAGAGGCAGCAAGTGGAAAATGACAAACAAGGCGGGGCTTGATCTTTGACAGAGTTTGGGTCTGATAACGGGAACACGGGTCTCTCAATAGGCACTGGCCTGGCATTTAGGAATCACCAAATCGATGGTTTTCGTCACATCTTGACCTGGCTTTGGTTCTTGCTGCTGCCGTGACTGATGATCACGGTGATGAGAGCCCGTGAGTGTGCTCGGGCTGGGCCCTGCCCTCCACGTAACGAACACGTCGTGTTTCCCGCATCCTCCTGGCGGCCCGCTGAGAAGGCGTTATTAGTTCCGGCTGCGGGAGAGGAAATAGAATCTCCGAGGCTGTAATTGGCCCCGAGTCACCAGGCTGGCGGTGTGGAGCGAGTTTGACGGGCTGTTTACTGAGCTTAGAGAATCCACGGCGCCAGTTCACTGAGCGGAGAGATTTTACAGACTGTTAAAAGTGTCTGTGGATCTGAAGCCTAGTCCGATCATTTGGTGGGGGGGTGGGCGGAGGCTCCCGAGCAATGCTGGGGGTTTCAGTGATCCCCCCACGAGATGTGGCCAGGCAGACCAAACAGTTCAGCAATCAGACCCGATATTGCTACATTTGGGGGTGCTCAGGGGGCACTGCAGTGCTGGGGGTCCAGGTCAGGACTCACACAGAGCATACCGAGACCCCACACTACACCCTGCCCACGGATCCCAGCCTTGAACGACGCTGGATACCACTGCTGGCTGCTGGATCCCACTGTAAACCACTGGATCCCACTGCAGGCCATTGGATCCCAATGTGGGCCACTGGATCACACTGCTGGCTGCTGTACCCACTGTGGGCCGCTGTATCCCACTGTGGGCCACTGGATCCCACTGCTGGCCACCGAATCCCACTGTGGGCTGCTGGATCTCATTACTGATCCACTCGCTGCTGGCTGCTGGATCCCACTGCTGGCCACTGGATTCCACTGAGGGCCACTAGATCCCTCTGAGGGCCACTGGATCCCACTGAGGGCTGGTGGATCCCATTACTGACCACTGGATCCACTGCTGGCTGCTGGTCACTGGATCCCACTGTGGGCCACTGGATCCCACTGTGGACCACTGGATCCCACTGCTAACTGCTGGATCCCATTGTGGGCTGCTAGATGCCACTGCAGGCCTCTGGGTCCCACTGCAGGCCGCTGGATCCCAATGAGGGCTGATGGATCCCATTGCTGGCCACTGGATCCACTGCTGGCCGTGCGCTTTCCTGCATCCCATATTCATACTGAATCTAAGTTATTGTGCCACGTTGAGAAAGTGGGGAGAGACAGTGAAGGGGGACCCCTAGCAGAGCCCCGAGAGTCAGCAGGAGGCTGCAGGCCTAGCCGGCTGCCTACTGTCCCTCCAGTGACCTGAGGGCCAGGCAGGACCCCAGGAACTCTGCGTACAGTGGCCTGGAGCAGGGCACGGTGTGGAGCCCCTGAGTCTGGACCGAGTCTGGACCCTTCCAAAACCCAGACTGGCACCCCCGCCCTGTCTGCCAGCCTAGAGTCCCACCCACAGCCCTGTGCCATGGGAGCTGGGCAGGATGGCGACTTTCTGCTGAGTTTCACGGGAAGCAACTCCTCGGAGCCGGATTTCTGAGCTGACAGTTGTGGGGGCCGTGCCTGCTGTGTGAGACTCACCTCCTGCTTCAGGGGGCTTCATGGGAAGCAGCCCCTGGCCTCGGGGAAGGGGGCTTCTCAGCACAGCCAGGCTGGAGTCAGGGCTCGCCGGGTACAGCAGGGATGTCCCTGGTGCCGGGAGGGGGTATGGGCCCTGTGAGCCTCCTTCACGGAACACGGAGGGTCCCTGGGACCCCACCGATGGCGGTGGCCTGGCTCAGGGCTCCTGACTGGGCCTCCGAGGCAGCCACCCATGTGCGCAGCCCCCCACCGCAGGTCACCATCTAGAGCATCGCCAGGTCCCTGCGCCATCTGGGGTGTCACAGTTGCTGGTCTCACTAGCCCTGAGGATCCCTCTCCTCGGTCAGGGGACTCCCAGCCCCTCAGTTGGGGCCCATTGCTGGTCACATACATGGGGGCTCCCCTCCCGCCCCACCCTGTTCACCCCCAGGTTGGCTCCTAGACTTCCCCTGAGTAAGGGCCATTTCCCACACCCCGAACCCCCGGCTCCCTTTCCCCACACTCCTCTAGGCCCAGCCCAGCCCGGCCCAACACCCTTCTCCCAGCAGCGGGACACTCCACCCCCACCATCAGGTATCTCAGGGAACACCCAAGGGACTCTCTGGTGAGTTTCTGTGGCGCCTTTTGGGGTGCGTTGGAAGTGCAGGAAGATCAAGACTCCCAACGGGCCCAAGGCCCTCGGTGGGTGCTGGCTGCTGGCTGCCAGGTCCAGGCCGAGCTCCCAGAACAGAGAAGCTGTTTGCATGCGTGGGACGCTCCTTGGGGGCAGGAAGCATCTCCTGGCCAAGAGACCTGATGCTGGCGGGGGTCCCTGGCAGAGATGTCACCCTGAACTCTGACCCTTTGCCTGGCCCCCAGCTATGACCCGGTGCCCTGTCTAGGCGGGCTGGCTTTGTAGTGTTCCTGAAGCTTGACTGGCACGTTATGAGCTATATTAAGCTTGCTCCTTTTTTCCTGTTGGTTTTGGGGCCACACTCTGCAGTACGTGGGGGTCACTCCCTACTCTCCTGGCGGTGCTTGGGGGAACCATGTGAACCCCGCAGTGATGCAGCAGGGTTTATGTTCCCTAGTGAGGAGTTGGGTCCCATGGCTGCTTTGGGGTGGGGCCACACCCATCAGGACTTACTCCTGGCTCTGTGCTCAGGGGTCATTCCTGGTTGCGCTTGGGTACCATGGGTGGTACCTGGGATCCAGCTGGGGGTCAGCTGTGTGCAAAGCAAGTGCATTATTTTTCTGGCCCCTTAAGCTAATATGATTTTTTTAATTATACATTTGAGCTGTAGAGAGCATTTAATAGGGTGAGCTCAGGCCTTGCATACAGGAGACCCAGGTTCAAACCCCAGCACTGCCAAGAACGAACCCTGAGCATCCCAGATGTGGACCAAAACCAAACAAAACCCTACACGCTTTCACATATGACATAAGATACCTTATGAGTCACGGCCCTTTGGCTCACTGTTGATTCTCTAAAATACCACGGTGGGCACCCTGCCTACCTCTGCCGAGGTGCACCCTCACTGAGGCGAGTTGACCCCTATTTTCCACATGTCTATCCAATATTTATCAACTGTCCTGGACTTAAATGGCATTTATGCTGGAGTAAGAATCTACCCTTAGTAGCTTTGATCCAATGCACTTTTTGCAGACTGGACCTCATTTGCTTAATTTATCCCAAACAGCTTGAAATATTTTGTCATTAGCATGAGTTGCTGCGAAGAGCCCACAGCAGACTGTCCTTCCGCAGCGCCTCTCGGGTGCCATCCAAGGTCAGGCTGACAGCTTCCCTATGCCCGTCTCCACCGTTCCCAGCACCCGCCCGAGCCTTTGGAGTCCAGCCATCTTCCGTGGGGCTCCAAATAAGTTTGTGAGCCCAGCAAGCATGAGGGGAGGGGAAAGAAAAGAAAAACTCAGCATCTAGCCGACTGTGCAGAGAGGAAATCCATTCCCACTTGTCTGCGTTTGATTGAACCTCTGGGAACCTTCAGCGTCAGCCCAGCCCAGAGGCGCCGATTAAAGACCTCCAGGAGGTCTCTCTGGGCCCTCAGGGACCGGCGCTTTCTCACCTCTGCAGTTTCTCTCAGGCTCATTTCTCAGAGCCTGGGAGGGAGTGGTGCTCGCCCGATGGGCATGAGTCAACGAACCCAAGCCCAAGCACAAGAGGGTCGGAGGGGAGCATGGCAGGAGGAGGAGGGGAGCACTGCAGAGGAGGGTGTGGCCCTTTGTCCTCCAGGCATCTGACTGCAGCATCGCCAGATCACTTCTGCTGGTTTTTCTTCCCTCCCTCCCTCCCTCCCTTCCTCCCTCCCTCCCTCCCTTCCTCCCTTCCTCCCTCCCTCCCTCCCTCCCTCCCTCCCTCCCTTCCTTCCTTCCTTCCTTCCTTCCTTCCTTCCTTCCTTCCTTCCTTCCTTCCTTCCTTCCTTCCTTCCTTCCTTCCTTCCCTCCCTCCCTCCCTCCCTCCCTCCCTCCCTCCCTCCCTCCCTCCCTCCCTCCCTCCTTCCTTCCTTCCTTCCTTCCTTCCTTCCTTCCTTCCTTCCTTCCTTCTTTCCTTCCTTCTTCCCATCCTTCCTTCCTTCCTTCCTTCCTTCTTTCCTTCCTTCTTCCCATCCTTCCTTCCTTCCTCCCTCCCTTTCTTCTTTTCCTTCCTTTCCCTTCCTTTCTTTTCCCTTTTTTCCTTCTTTCTTTCTTTTTAACTTCCTTCCTTTCTTTTTCTTTTTTTTTGGCCACACCTAGCAATGTTCAGGATTTACTCCTTGGCTCTGTGCTTAGGGATCACTCCTGGCAGTGTTCAGAGGATCATATGGTATGCCGGGGATTGAACCTGGGTCAAGTGTGTGCAAAGCAAGCACCATATCTGCTGTACCATTGCTCCAGCCCCTCTTTTTTTCTTTCCTTTTTAAACTTTTTTTTGGGGATTTTGGGGTCACACCCGGTGGCCTCAGGGCTTACTCCTGCCTCTGTGCTCAGCGGTCACTCCACACACTCTTCTCTACCTACTTCTTCCTTCTGCTGAAAGGAAAAGGCCAGTAATAGTGGGGTTGTGGAAACTTGTGGGCCTGTGGGGACATGGAGACCCCTTCTGGGGAGATGCCTGACTAGTGCATCAGATGTCATAAATATCTCCCTGGATGGCGTGACGCTTGAGTGGAGGATCATGAAAGGGGAGACTTACTTTCACCGCCTTCTCCCTCCTATGTGCAGGCCCCCCTACCTTCACACGCTGATATGACAAAATAACCCCCCTGTCCGAAATCCAAGAGTGATGGGGTTCCGGGAGACTGTTCAGCACAGACTTTGCATGTGGGAGTCCTGGGTTCACTCCCCAATACTGCACGGTCCCCTGAGCACTGCCCAGTGTGTCCCCTCACCAAAACAAAAACAGACTGAGTGACGAATGCAGCCCCACGGTCAAAGAAGCTCTGTCATCTTTCTCCTCAGGTTTCCCACCTGGGTCTTGGGCGACTTCCTGCAGATAAACACCACACATCAGCCAGACTCTTGGTTCCAGTGGCCAGATTTCATGATCAAAAATTTACCCACAAAGGGGCCGGAGCGATAGCACAGCGGGTAGGGCGTTTGCCTTGCACGCGGCCGACCTGGGTTCGATCCCCGGCATCCCATATGGTCCCCCAAGCACTGCCTGGAGCAATTCCTGAGTGCAAAGCCAGGAGTAACCCCTGAGCATCGCTGGGTGTGACCCAAAAAAAGCAAAAAAAAAAATTTACCCACAAAATCAAAGGTTCAGCAGCTTTCCAATGCACAGATCTGGGCTGGGGGCACAGGTCAGCATCATTTGGGCAGGGTTTGATCCCCAGTACCCCCCCCACACACACACGCACGCACACACACAAGCACAAAATTAAATAAGTTTTAAATATTAGGTTAATTTTAATGGTCTACTGGCTACTAGTTTATAAACTAATATATACTAATATGAGCATAATCTACTTGGGAAGGACGGTCTATAATTCATAGCCTAGTTTAGAAAAGTACAAATACTTGATTCAGTTACTGTTTACTATCTCCGCCATCTGGTTTTATCGCAAATTTGAAAATAATAATAGTCTAACTCAGCCAGTAAGAGGATAGCTGAAAACCAGGAATTTTCCTTGGGTTTGGGACTTCTGTCTTTCGCTGTGTGTTTGGCTGTTAAACCTCCCCGTGCCAGCTCTCTCCCCTCTCCCTGCTGCTCCCAGGGCCTCTCTAGCCCCCAGCCAAGAGGCCTCAAGTATTCACAAAAGTTCATAGGAAACAAATTATCTAATGATGTCTTCTCGGCGGGTCTGATTGTTGGGGGAAATTCCAAATAATAATGGTGGGTCTTTTGTCGAAATATTGAATGTGATCAAAGTGGAGAGAGAGTAAAGTGGAAATCATCTGCCACATAAGGGAGGGGTGAGATGGGGGATATACTAGGGTTCTTGGTGGTGGAGGGTGTGCACTGGTGAGGGGATGGGTGTTTGATTATTGTATGACCGAGACTTAAACTGGAAAGCTTTGTAACTGTTCTCATGGTGATTCAATTAAATAAAAAAAGTTCGGACCATGATTTTAATTGTTTTTATTAGAGATAAAAATGTCACGTGAAAAATATGTTTTAGGGGCTGGAGCAATAGCACAGCGGGTAGGGCATTTGCCTTGTATGTGACTGACCTGGGTTCAATTCCCAGCATCCCATATGGCCCCCTGAGCACCACCAGGGGTAATTCCTGAGTACAGAGCCAGGAGTAACCCCTGTGCATTGCCGGGTGTGACTCAAAAAAAAATACATATATATATATTTATATATATTTATATGTATATATGTATATATATATATGTTTTAGCAAATGCTAAGTGAAAGCTGATAGAATAAAGACCTTTGTAATTTGCTTAAAACCCACCCAAACCAAGACTGACTCGAAAATGGGGGAGAAGAGCTGGAGTGGCAGAACAGCGGGGAGGGCACCGGCTTTGCTCATTCCCTGGCACCACATAGGTGCACTGCCTGGGCAGTGCCAGGAACAAACACTGATCACAGAGCCAGGAGTGAGCCCTGGGCACTGCCAGGTCTGCCCCCAAACAAGTATCAGATTCCTCCTAGTTCAGGGATGCTCTCTAACATGCTCCAACATATGTCAGCATTCTACGACACCCCAGCATATTCCGTCATGCTTTGGCATGCTCCAACGTGCCCCGGCAACCTGGTGTAGAAGATAAAACCTTGCAAGTCCTCAAATCAAGCCTGGGTGGGACTTAATGGAGGAAAGGGCTTAAAACTGACCCGAAACCCAGAAGGAAATTGACTGATGAAAATGACATCCAAAAAGACCCATCAAAAAATGAAAGATCTTGAAAAACAATGTGATGTCGACATTTCTCACCAATGGTGAGTTAATATATCAAATAGATAAACTGCTCTTTACAATCATGGTTTTAAAAACACGATCTTCATAAACCATGTTAGAAAATGATCCGGGACCGTCGATGCTAAGAAAAGGATCAGAGAAGGGCCCTTGAGGCACGAGGGCATGTTTCCCCTCCCTCCTGCATCGGAGCGGGAATTTCTGCAGTGCACATGTCTGCACGCCTCCTCTCGGGCTGCAGAGCCGCAGAAGCACCTCCGCCTGCTCCTGGCCTCACGGGGGCTACCATGCGCCCCGATTATTACAGTCTGCCAGAGAGAGCGTGTCGGGTTAGCAAAACTCCTGTGCTTTCACCTCTGACCAGGGAACTCCGCTTCTGGAAATTTCCCCTGAGGATGCACTTCTGGTGCGAGGAAATATTGGAAACGACCTGAAAGCACACAGAGAATGACCGAGTTCATGGCGGTGCGTGCCCATAGCAGGAAAGAATCTGGGAAAGGAGACCATCTCTGTGCCTTCAGGAGTAACCGGGAGGACATACATACAGTCTTGGGCCTGCTGGGGCCTGGGCAGGCGCCAGCCCTGTGGAGGCGCAGGGACCTAGGGGCACCCCTGGCAGTGCCTGGGTGACAGAGGTGGGTCTGGAGTTTTGAGAGCACCATGGCTATTCCCGGGGAGGCATGCGGTGCTGGGGGCAGGCGGGGGTGTGGGGGAGGAGGGATCTGAGGATCGATGGGGAAGAAGGAGAGCAGGGACAGGGGAAAAACCTGGTCCTAGGCTTTATCTCCTCAGCCCTGAGATAAAGCATTAAGTAACATGATGATGATGATGATGATGATAATGATGATGATGATGATGATGATGATGATAGTAATAAGCCAAGGAGCGTCTAGAACTGGCTTACTTTTGTGTCAAAAATAAATAAATAAATTGAATATAGGGGCTGGATCAATAGTACAGCAGGGAGGGCGTTTGCCTTGTGTGTAGCCAACCCAGGTTCGATTCCAAGCATCCCATATGGTCCCCCGAGCATCACCAGGAGTAATTTTTGAGTGCAGAGCCAGGAGTAACCTCTGTTATCTCCAGGTGTGACCCAAAAAGCCTAAATAAATAAAAGATAAAGGGAAAAATGGACTCTGTCTCCTCATTTGACCTAACACCTGTGTGTGTGTGTGTGTGTGTGTGTGTGTGTGTGTGTGTGTGTGTGTAAGAGAGAGAGAGAGAGATCTGAACCTAATGAGATTGGTTCCATGGGGTATGACTGTGAAGGAGGGGCGCAGGCCATGGCAAGAGGAGTGGGGGCAAGGGAGTAATCCTGCTTTACTTTATTTCATTTTGTTTTGGGGGTCACATCCAGCAGTGCTCAGGGCTTACTCCTGACGCTGTGCTCAGAGGTCACTCCTGGCAGGGCTGGGGAGACCCTGTGTGATGCTGGGAACTGAACTTAGGCTGGCCATGTGCCAGACAAGTACCTTACCCCTGTACAATCTCTCCAGTCCCTGTAACACTATTTTAATTCTCAGATAAGGAGCTTGCACTAAATCAGTGTTGAAATGGAATAAGCCACAGGGTACCTGCAAAGTCAGTTTCTAGCTGGGAGTCAGGGTTTGGACTACACGGTCCTTAGCACTTTGTTGTCAGCCTCGGTTCCTATTTATGGAAAATCCTGTTCACAGAGATGGCGCCAAAAGCAAAGAAGGAAGCCCCTGGCCCTGCAGAGCTGAAGCCACAGCACAGATGCAGCTCTGGAGGCCAAGAAAGCCACTCACTGTCGGATAGCCAGGTACGAGACTGCAGTGACGAGACACGTGGGGCCTCACGGGATGGGGGGTGGAACCGGCCCTTCTCCCCGCCCTGATGAGGCCCATGAATGGCTCCTCCAGCTCCTGAACAGCCATGATCCCAGAGGCACACAAACCAATCTTGGAACCCAGTGACTTTTGGCAGAAATCCCTCCAGACTTATTACTAAAATATCAGAAATCCAACGTCATCATCTGCTCTTCAGAATCAGCAATAGAAAACAAATTATCTAATGATGCCTTTTCAGCAGGTCTGATTGTTGGGGAAAATTCCAAATAATAATGGTGGGTCTGTTGTTGAAATATTGAATATGATCAAAGTGGAGAGAGAGTAAAGTAGAAATCTTCTGCCACAAAAGCAGGGGAAGGGGTGGGAGGGGGGGGTATACTGAGGTTCTTGGTGGTAGAAAATATGCAGTGGTGAAGGGATGGGTGTTTGATTATTGTATGACCGAGACTTAAACTGGAAAGCTTTGTAACTGTTCTCATGGTGATTCAATAAAAAGAAGAAAGAAAGAAAGAAAGAAAGAAAGAAAGAAAGAAAGAAAGAAAGAAAGAAAGGAAGGAAGGAAGGAAGGAAGGAAGGAAGGAAGGAAGGAAGGAAGGAAGGAAGGAAGGAAGGAAGGAAGGAAGGAAGGAAGGAAGGAAAAGAAAAAAAAGAAAGCGGATCAGCAGCACCCACAACCACCCAGAGAAGAAGACTCACACCTTGCCCACCTCCCAGTGGCCCAAACTCGGAGAAGCAGCTAAGACACCCCTGAAGAGCATGCCCGGGAGAAACAGCATGACCGCTAAGGCCCATCACGGTCCCTCTGACACTGACTCGGCTCTGATTCCTGGTACTGAACAGTCTCCGAGGCCCCGCCAGGAAAGATCCCTGAGTACAGAGCCAGGAGTGGCACAGCTGGCCAAGGCTCTAAAGCCCCCAAAAATTAAACACAAGAAACTTTTAAAAAAAATGTATTTCAGGTTCCAACCACGGTTGATTACATGCAAGGCAAGTGCCTTACCTTCTGACCAGCTCTGTGGCCCGGGGCAGGGCGGAGGGGGCTGATCATAACATTTTCATCAGTAAAGAAAAGACAATCATGGAAGGGAGGTTAGTGAAAATTACCCATAAACACACACACACACACACACACACACACACACGTGCGCAAGAATAGATGATTTGGGTTGTTTTGTTTTGATTTGTTGATTTGTTTTAGTTCTGGGGTCACACCTGACAATGCTCGGGGGTTATTCCTGGCTCTCCACTCAGGAATCACTCCTGGCGGTGCTCAGAGGACCATCTGGGTGCCAGGGATTGGACCCAGGTCAGCAGCAGGAAAGGCACGTGCCCTACCCACTGTCCTATTCTTCCACCCAAAGAACAGATGAGTTTTTAGAGAATGGAGTTTCCAGTGGGTGAATCTGTGGCCTACTTCTTCAAATGGGCAAAAGATTTAAGCTTGTTACCAAGTATATACAGATGGTAATTGGAATCCCAGGAGGCAAAAAGATAGAATAAATATTTGAGGAGCTTTAACGGCCAATAATTTCCCAGAAGGAAAAAACCTTGGATGACAATCTAAGAAGACCAGGGGACCACACCAGACAAAGCAGCCCATAGCCCAGATTCTAAGAAGCAGAAAGCCCCAGACACAGCCCATTTTCACTGCTGAAGACCAGGGGGACAGAGCTTGCTGATGGCAGGTAGAGGAAAGCAGGTATCTATATCCAGAGGCACAAGTGTCATTATTACTGAAAACGTCTCATCAGAAACTAGGCCAGCCAGAAGAGAATGGAATGACATCTTTAGAGCGTTGAGAGAGAGGAGAGGGGGGGAAATCTGTCACCCAAGAATTCTAGCTCTCAAAAGTAAACAAAACACTTTTCCAGACTAAAGTAGGGGGTGGGGAAAATATTACCTATAATACATGAAATGTTCAGGAAAATCATTCATGCAGAGGAATGTGAAGTACTAGCTAGAAATCTGAACCTGCACCCAGAAACTAAGATTCTCCCAAAATAATTTAAAAGAAGGTAAATATTTTTAAACTTTGTTTTCATTTCAAACTGTTCTGAGGGATGATTGTCAGAAGCAGAAGGATAAAGGAGATAAAAGAGATAAAGAATGCAAGAAAGAAAGGAAAATGGTAATCCAGTTTTTATTTACTTGGGATAGGGTCAGGCCATACCCAACGGGGCTTAGATATAAGCTCTGTGCCCAGGGGTCACTCCTGCTGGGGCTCAGGAGACCATTTGCAGTGCCAGGGATCAAACTGGGGATGGCTGCATGCAAGGCAAATGTCTTATTCCTCGTGCAATCTCTCTGACCCTATTTTTTTTTCAAATGGGCAAAAGATTTAATCGTGTTTCTAAAAATCCATACAGCAAATAAGTGCATGAGAAGTGATTCAGCATCTTTAGTCCTTGGGGAGAAATTGCAAATTCAAACCACAGCAAGACCCCACTCACCTGTTGGAATGACTCCCACCAAGCAAACCAACAAAGCCTCGTCTCTGGCCAGGAGAATAAACACTGAGCCTCGGTTTGGGAGAGCGCCATGCACGCCTAATGCAAGGCAGCCCGCACCCCCTCACGGCCAGCATGTCTCCCAGCATCTGCTCGGAGCGGGACGGAAACATCCACACACGGGAAACTTAAGTAGGAATATTTATGTCGGTTTGACTTTTCATTGCCACCAACCCTGGACACCACCCAAGTGTCCTTCAACCAGGGGAGGGACAAATGAGCGTCAGTGCCTCTGTCCCATGAAGATGACTTGGTCATAAAAGGGAACAGACTCATCAAACAGGCTCGGGGCCTGCAGGAGCGCAAGGGGCGGGCTCTGGCGGCTGCCAGCTCCCTGTAGGTGGATGGATGGTACTCTAAAGACGGGAGAAGGATGCAGCCAGGAGAAGGCAGGGGTGTTGGAGGCAGAAGATGAGTAGAAGGATGGATGGTTAGGGGGCCCTGGGAAGTTTTAGAGGGTACTTACGCTGCATAGGGTTCATTGTAGAAACTTTGCAGATCCATCTTGTGGGCCAGAGTGATGGACAGTGGGGAGGGCACTTGCCTGGCACACTGCTGACCCAGGTTCAATTCCCGGCATCCCATATGGTCCCCTGAGCACCGCCAGGAGTGATCCCTGAGTGTAGAGCCAGGAGTAACCCCTGAGCATCGCTGGACATGTCCCCAAACAAAACAATAAAAAAGGGGGAACATGTCGTGCTATATAAAGTTCATCTCAAAACAGTGGACAAATCTGTGCTGTGGGGAGCTGCTGGCCAGTCCTCCAAGTCCTTGTGCCCAGACCCCATAGCACTCCCAGGGGAAAGGACTAGAGCAGGGCCACCAGCCCCAGTGTGCAGGAAACCTGCCATGGACTTACACCGTCAAGAGCCAGTGTGTGGGGACACGAGCTGGCACGCACAGAACATCTTTCTCTTCATTTTTTCCTCTTTCCTTTCTTTTGTATCTTTTTGTTCTTTTTAAAGACTGATTTATTGAATATGGGGGATAGTATGGGGTGCTGGGGACTGAACCCAGGTTGGCCACATGCAAGGAAAGCACCTCCCGGCTGCACTCTCTCTCTCTCTCTCTCTCTCTCTCTCTCTCTCTCTCTCTCTCTCTCTCTCTTTCTCTCTCTGTTCTTTTTTTATGTAGAAGTACTACTATTTATTCAGCCATTGATTAAGCTGATTGAATTGTGCATGAACTCCACATTATTTTTTTATTCAGAATGTTATTTTTTTAATATTTTATTATTATTATTTTTTATTGCCATGAGATACAGTAACAAAGTTTTCCTATTTGAGTTTCAGTCATCCAATGATCCATCACCCAACCCTCCACCAGTGCACATCTTCCGCCATCAAGGTCCACAGTATCCCCCCTCCCACCCCTCCCCCTGCCTCTGTAGCAATCTCCCCCATAATCTCTTTTGTATTGCTTGTTATGAATAGCATATGATGTCACACTCTATGGGGGTATGGTGCCACCAGCAGGTCAACCTGTACCTGTGGGGCGAGTGCATCAGCAGCCTTATGGTGCCATCAGACTTCCAGATACCCCAAAATTGCCTCTGGCCGACCCCACAACTTGGGGCAAAGTTTACCAAGAAATTAAACGGCCAAAAGTTAGGTATGTGGGAGCCACACCCACAAACCACCTCCAGCTCATCTGTACAAGCTCATTTATTGGCCTTATTTCAGAGACCCATAAATATTAAAAGAAATCAAAAGCCTCAGTTAGGGCCAGTGGCGTGGAGCAATGCAGGTGAGCGGGCATGCACTGCAGGGCATATGCCAATAGTTCATTTCTCTGGAAAAGATGGAAACAAGGGCCATGGTCCAGAGACACACAAAAGAATCTCTGAACCAAGCAGCTCGCTGCAGAGATGCCTCGAACTTTAAGCCAGGCCGACTCCACTGGGGTGCCTCAGAGGGGGACAGGCGTCATCCTTCCACATGTCCCCTAAAAACCCAGCGGCCGCCAACTTCCAGAACCCAGTGAGAAGTGCAGGCATGCGGGTTCAGTGACGGCAAACTCCAGACCTGATGGGCTGGTCCCTCTCACCCACATCCACCGCCCCCCCCATGGGACCCTGGAAGTTACGTCCACTGACTGCCTCCAGCTGCTACTTAAGCTCTTTAATGGCCATGATCCAGAGACACACAGAAGAATCTCCAAACCGAGGAGCTCGCTGCAGAGATGCCTCAGAACTTTAAGCCAGGCTGACTTCACTGGGGTGCCTCAGACAGGGGCAGGCATCATCCCTCCACCTGTCCCCTAAAATCCCGGCAGCCACCAGCTTCCAAAACCCAGTGAAAAGTGCAGGCTGTCTTCACTGGGGCACCTCGAAGGGGGGTGGGTTGAGTTTCCTTCCCCGGCAGCTGAAAACCTCCAGAACCCAGCCACTGTCATGCCCAAAGCCACTCTCCACATGCTCGGACGAGCATCACCCAAGAGGGGACCAGCCTCACCCAAGACGGGATGAACCTCACCGAAGAGTGGACCAGCAGGAAAACCCAGGTATGTGGGAACCCATGCCTGAGATCTCCAAGCCCACTTGGATCTGGGCTGGGCCTCCTCCCCCCAGGTCCCCAGTTTTCCAGTAACTTGGCAGTTACACCCACAAACTGCCCCCAGTGCCATGTAATCTCATCAACAGCCAAGACCCAGAGAATATAAACTAAAGCTCCCGGAAGAGAACAACATAGAATTTTCTGGATATTATATTCTATCCATAACAAGCAATACAAAACAAATCATCTAGCATTGCCTTTTCGGCGGGTTTGAGTGATAGTGGGACTGGTGGCAAAATATCAAATGTAACTAAAGTAGAGAAAGAGTATGGGAGAAATTGTCTGCCACACAGGCAGGGGAAGGGTTGGGAGGTGGGGGCGGGGGTAGAGAATACTGGGGATTTTGGTGGTGGAAAATGTGCACTGGTGAAGGGATGGGTGTGTTTGATGATTGCATGACTGAAGCTCAAACATGAAAGCTTCGTAACTATCTCACGGTGAATCAATAAAAAGGGGGGGAATAATAATAAAATAAAATTGACATTATGAATTTAAAAGAAGCAATGTGGAACCCAATTCAACCAGCTTAATCAATGGCTGAATAAGTAGCAGTACTCCTACATTTTAAAAAAAAGATGTCACTCTAAAATTTTTGGTAATTAGGATCTGGAGAAATCTCTCCAGCGAGCTGTTCTGTTCATTTAAGAGATTCTTCTGTGTGTCTCTGGATTATGGTCATTAAGGAGCTTAAGTAGCAGCCAGAGGCAGCTCGTGGGCATGACCTCTAGGGTCCCGTGGTGACCAGCAGATAGGCCCATCCCCTATCTCTTGAGGCCCAGAGTTTGCCATCACTGGACCTGCATACCTTCACTTCTCATTGGGTTCTGGAAGTTGGCGGCTGCTGGGGTTTTTATGGGACAGGTGGAGAGATGGTGCCTGCCCCTGTCTGAGGCACCCCAGTGAAGTTGGCCTGACTTTTGATCTTTTTCAAGATTTATGGGTCTCTGAAATAAGGCCAATAAATGAGCTTGTATAGCTGAGCCAGAGGTGGTTTGGGGGTGTGGCTCCCACATACCTAACTTTTGGCCATTTAATTTCTTGGTAAACTTGACCCCAAGTTGTTGGGGTCAAGGCACAGAGGCAATTTTGGGGTATCAGGAAGCCTGAAGGCACCATCAGACTGCTGATGCACTCGCCCCACAGGTACAGGCTGGCCTGCGGGTGGTCTCTCTGTGTTCTTACCTGAGTTCTCTGCAGCCTGTCAGCTGCAGTGCTGGGCAGGTGCAGAGTGACCTTGGGGCCAGAGCGCTTTGGGGATCAGAGCATCCCCGTGCATCTGTCCTAGGGCTCATACAGGCGGGTGCAGGAAGGGCATGACAGGGGGACAGCCTGGGGTTCCAGCACCTCCTCAGCTCACACTCCCCAGTCTGGGGTGCACACGAGGGTTTTGCTTCAGGCTGCGGTCGCAAGGGACCAGAACCCCGTTCCAGTGGGAGCAGAAGAGCCAGGTCAAGCCCGCACATGCCCTGTCTACTCCGTTCCATGGGCAGGGTGGCAGTAGAGATGCCCCTCCGTGAAGCCCAGCAAGCAGAGCCACAGGAGCCATGGGCAATACCAGCTGCCTCCAGGGGCAGCGGGCACTCCCCTCCGCCCCCCAGTGTCCAAGCGTCCCGCCCATTCTTCCCACCACCTCTCAGACCACCAAGCTCCCCACGGTCACCCTGTGCCTCCTCACACTGCTGCCTTGGGAGAAGGGACCCTGCATTAATCACCCACGAATTGTCTGGGATCTGAATGTGTGTCCCCACCCCACACCCAGGTGCCTCAAGTCACACTGTGAAACCTCGTCCCACCCTCCTCCACTCCCACCCACCCCAGTGACAGTATTAGGGGATGGGGCTGTGAGCTGTTGTTGGCAAGGGCCCCCTGAATCTTCCGCCTACAGATGGGGACGGGGGGGCGGGGCAAGCAGGAGCTCTCACCGCGACCCCAAGTCGGCCAGACCCCGGGAGCACCCAAGGACAAGTTCCCAGAGACATGTGTCTGGGGGACAGTGACCATGTGACAGGGGCAGCAGCCAAGCCAGTCTCCCAATGGGTTCCTATGATGGTGCGCTGGCTTCCAGAAGCTTCCAGACAAGTGAGGAGAGAGCTGCCACTCTCCTGCAAAGTCTTGGCAGAGCCCGGGGGGGTCTCTGCTTCTCTGGGGGGGCAGGATCTCCCCACATAGTGCCAGGGTGCTGCCCATCTGAGACAGGACCCCACCCCACCTGGGCGCATGCTGGGCTCTGCGGAGCACTGTTCTTGGGATTTCTTCTCTCCTCCTCAGTCCTGAGGCCATGGGGTTCCATGGCACATCAGGGTGGGGGCCCCACCACAAACAGGGACCCCAGTAGAAACAAGGAGCGCCTTTCACCCCTGGCCCACGTGGCCGAATTCCAGCCATCGCATCACTCACCTAGGGTCTCCACCTGCTGCCAGGCACCCTGGGTGGCAGGTGCCCCGGCCGGCCGGCTCAGCGACTGCAGGCTGGGGGCATGTGGAGAGACGTGCGCTGCCACCTGTCCCTGCTGCCGGGCATGTGACCCTGACTGTGCCCACTTAGGGAGAAGACAGACACTTGTTGTAGTGCACTCAGCAGGGTCACCAGGGGGGACACCACACCGAGACACTGTGTGTCCGCCCAGCCCCGCCCAGCCCCGCCCAGGAGGGCGGTGGGAGGCCCGCCAGGGGAGGAGGGTGCAGCCAGTCACAGCCATGGCAGGGAAACTACAAACCAGGGGACCCAGTGCTGGGCTCACCTGGGTGGGGCATCAGATAAGGGGTGCTGGAGCTCACACCTGGCTTTGGGGGTGGCAGGCAGGGATCTGGGGGCCTCTGAAGTGCTGCTCGGGTGGTGGCCGAGGGCAGTGCTGACCCTGGGGCAGCTCATTAATCCCTATTAAGGCTGCGCCCTGGGCGCCAAGGCCCTAGTCTGCCCCCTCCGCGGGGCCCACCCTGCCCTGAGCTCCTGCTCATTCCCAATCAATCCACATCCAGCCTCCGTGGCCTCATAATTGGGGGCAAATGCTTCCGAGCCTCCTGCTGCCTCTGAAAGCTGCTTCCCGCAGGCAGGGCTGGGGCGGGAGAGACCAGCTGGTCCACAGCGCTCCTGTCTGTCTCCAGTCACCAAGCAGGGGCTGGGGAGAGGAGAGGGAGGGACAGAAACGAAGAGACCCGCTCAGGGCAAAAATGAAATAGAGCGTCTCTCTTACCGGCATCTCTGCAGCCGGGGGGACTCTGCAGCCACAGAGCCCCGAAAGGCGGGACGGCCCTCAGCCAGAGTCCACCGTTTCCCACCTGTATCTCAGCAGGCCTCCGCCACCTGTGCTGGGTGATCTCAGGGCAGCGTCTGGCCCTGGCAAAGAGGAAATTCAGCGCAGTCAGCAACAGCCATGCTTCAGGGACCCCTGGGCCCCACCCGGGGAGACAGCAGAGGGGGAAAAAGGGACAAATATATGCAGTCAGCCTCTATCCGTCCCTCTCCTTATCACTCACTTCACTCAGCATGATACTCTTCCTATCCGTCCACTTATAGGCAAACTTCATGACTTCGTTTTTCTAACAGCTGTGTAGTATTCCATGGTGTAAAAAGCTGGGGACATTAGTACTGGGAAATGTACCCTGGTGGAGGGATGGGTGTGGGAACATTTTATGACTGAAACCCATCATTAAAAGCTTTGTGATGCTGTATCTCAGGCTGATTCAATTTTTAAAATAAAGAAATAAAACAAAAAGAATAAACATCCCAGAGGCTGGAGTGATAGCACAGTGGGTAGGAAGTTTGCCTTGCATGCGGCCGACCGGGGTGCGATTCCCAGCATCCCATATGGTCCCCTGAGCACCACCAGGGATAATTCCTAAGTGCATCGCCAGGTGTGACCCAAGAAGAAGAAAAAAAAAAAGAGTAAATAGCCCAAAAAAACAAAAAGAGAGAGGTAATCTTAATGCCAAGGCCGGTAGGCAGGGAACAGCGCGACCCCTCACACACACATGTGCACTTGTATTTCTCTTTGCTTTCTCTTAAATGAGCTACTGTGAATATATATGTATGTGTAAATAGGAACTAGGATGTCACCCTGAATTAATTAGTGGCGACTCTGGACCCTGGATTTCTGACATTCTCTGAGCCAGAGTGACCTCAGACCCCTCCGAGTTCGTGAATGATATTTAAGTGTGATTGGCACAGCCTGGAGACTCACCCCGGGCCTCGAGTCTTCCTCTCCATTCTCTGGACACACAGGGCCCAGGGAGATTCTTCTGGAACCCCCGTGTGCAGGGTCCTGAGGGGAGGGGCGCAGTCTGACCTCGGCCCTCTCCAAGGCTTGCCTGTCCCCTGTGCTTGTACCAAACCCAGAGTCTGTCTCAGGCTTCTGGGGGGGGAGGGGAGAGCTTCCTGTTGGGGGTGTCAAGAAATCCTCAGGTTTCAATTCTGACCTTGGGAGTCCTGGTGACAAGGGCCTCAGATGGCCAAACTCACCCCAAGCACAGGGTCCCCTGGGATGAGTAATAACCCACCGCCTACTGTGTCCCAAACTTCCCCCCCACCCCCCTGCATGCCATCTGAGGGGAACCCCCTGCCCAGACGCCCAGACGTGGAGCAGACCCTCTAAGGCAGAGTCGAGGAAGGGAAACGGGGTGGGGGGGTGGGGGGGCTGCTGCACTGGGGCGGAACTGTCCCCTGACACCCTGCCTTCATCCCTGCGGGCCCAGCTGGGCAGGTCACAGCAGGAAAAAGGAAGTCCTGAGAGAGGAAGTGGTGTGTGTGGAAGGACGGACGTCCCCGAGATGGGACGAGGATTCAGGAGAGGCGACTATGCAAAGGCTGATGGTTGGAACAGGCCAAGGAGACGGGAGGGGCCAGTGAGACACAGGCCAGGACTTGGTCCCACGCGGTCACACATTCATCTGTCCGCTCATCCCTTCACCCATCTGTTTGCACATATCGTCCATCCACCGACCTCCATTGATTCATCCACCCTCCCCACCACTCATCCCTCCATTCATTCTCTACCCATCACCGGCATCTACCCTCCCTCCATTCATTCACCCGCCCACTCATTCCCTGCCCCCCAGCCACCCTCCATCCACTCATTCAGATCCTCAGCCTGAGCTTTCCTCCTGCAAGCTCAGTGGGGTTCCTCCTCACAGCAATTAGCGTAACCCCGACTCCAGGAGGATGCTAATTACCCCGCCAAAGGAAGAAACTGCCAGATACACTAACTAGGAAGGGATGCTTGCCAGAGCCTTCTCGACCCTCCCATGGCCCCTCCCTCTGTGGGCACTGTGAAGGGGGTGTAAGCAGGCCCTCTAGTTAGTGTCCATCAGCCCTGAGACAGCAGAGAAGTCACATGAGCTGCAGCCGACAGGGCCGATCAGATGCTGCTATATTTACTGTTGCAACAATTCCACTTCTCACCACTGATCACCCGCTCAGCCTTTGAGCTCTGGTTGGTCTTTTGGGTTCAGCCTTTGAGGTCTGAGCAACGTTGGAATTAAATAGACCTGCATGCTTCTGTCCCCTGGAGGCCAGCGGAGGGGTCTCTGCAGGGGGTGCCGGCCTGGGCCCAGGCCACCCTCTGCGTAAACCAGGCTTTCCTGGTCTCTCTCTGCTCATTATTTCCCGAGACCCCGAGGGAGGCTGTTCTTCCCAAGCTCCCGCTGCCTCCCACCCTCCAAGCCAGAGCTCGGCCCTGCAGAACGCAGCCCCCAGTCTGCGGGTGCCTGCCTGTGTGTGGCTTGATTGCATGATGCAGTAACCTCTGCTCCAAAAAGGGGCGACGATATCGTGTTCCCCATCGTGGCAGCCGCTGCCCAGATCTAGCAAGAGAATTGCACTGTAGCACTGTCATCCCGTTGTTCATCGATATGCTCGAGCGGGCACCAGTAATGTCTCCATTGTGAGTCTTGCTGTTACTGTTTTTGGCATATCAAATATGCCACGGGTAGCTTGCCAGGCTCTGCTATGCGGGTGGAATACTCTTGGTAGCTTACCGGGCTCTCCGAGAGGGACGAAAGAATCGAACCTGGGTCGGCTGGAAAAAATGGGCCTGATGTCAGTGGGCCCCACAGGTAACTTATATGAAGCAGGGAGGAGAAAGACAGTCACTTTCTCCCCAACCGCCTCTGCCACCCGGGACCCAGGGTTACTGGGTTCTTGTCTCACCTCGCAAAAAGGAATTTCAGGAGTAGACAAGCAGTGAAATAAATAGATTTTATTTGGACGGTTTTTAAAGTGTGGAGGGGGAGAGAGAGAGAGAGAGAGAGAGAGAGAGAGAGAGAGAGAGAGAGAGAGAGAGAGAGAGAGAGAGAGTAATGCACTCAAGAGAGAACACGGGCTTCTCCAGGGGTGGAGAGAGCCCCTATACACATCCTAGCATTAGACACGAAAGCATGAAAGTACACATCTCAAGAGGGGAGATGTGGGCGCCACATGTGCTCAGCCATGTGGGCATAAGCAGCACATGGGCTCTGGCAGCATATGTGCGCCCTTCCTTTGTTCAAGGTGGCCTTTATTGGGTTTCTCCAACCTGCCCCCCACATGGGCTTCTTCCCAGGTAAAGTCTGTTGCTAAAGAGATTACCAGGGAGGTTGGAAGTGGTGATGGTCTTCTTTGGGCTGAATTAATCAGATTGAGGGAGAGGTCCGAGGGAATTTGAGGAATTTCCTTCATGGGGAGGGGTCCAATCTCCTCAAGGTCCGCTGCTCAAGGTCTTATCCTATCCGCAAAGTGGATCAGGCTTGGAATTCTCCTCCCAGAACTTTTGCTGACTGTTTCATTGTCCAGGGCCTTTCCCTATCTACTTGCCTACATCAGGCCCTGAAGGGCAGAACCCGCCCCTTCCGGGACTTGGTCTCTGCCCACACCCGGTGCATATGGCACATCCTGATAGAGACAGATGACTTGTCGAATGTGTGGCAAGAAGGTGGGGGTCTCAGCTGGAGCAGCACCTACCTTGCACAAAGGAGGGGTGATGGGGGCTGACAGTGCCAGCAAAGGCAAGAGCAAATCAGCTCATATTTAACCAACAATGGAGTTAGACTGGAGAGGCCTGGGGACCCCGCCCTGGGTCCCCCTTCTCCAGCAGGCACTTCCGGGCGCCCCCTCCCTACTAACGGCAGCTGTGCAGAACTCACTCCAGCTGCTCACCTACTTCCCCAGACTCCGTCCCACGCGGGTGCCGCTACCCGAACCCTGCCCTGCTGACCCCATCGCACCCTTACACATTGGAATGTGGTGCTGCCAGGGAGCCCTGCTGTCCCTGTGCGCCCACTGGCCATGTGGGAAAGTGACATCAATCCAGAGCTATCAGCACTGGGACATGGTCCTGAGGTGACCTGCCTTCCCCTCCTGCTGCACCATTCCAGGGGCCCCTGGATGGAACGGTGAGGAAACCCAGGGGTGCACAAGAACCCTGAAGGCAGTCCCCAAAAGGCACTGAGTCCTTCAAGAGCTTCTTCATCAGGTCATTTTCCACCCTGAGTGGCCACTGCCGGGAGCCCTGCTGGCTGCCCACTAGCACACACACTCACACACGCATGCATACCTGCACACACATGCACGCACACACATGCACACATGAACGCACACCTGCATGCACATGTACACACATATATGTGCACACATACGCCCACAAATGCACACACATGTGTGCGCATACATGTATGCACACATGTGCCCACACATGTGCGTGCAAGCATATGTGCATGTGCACTACAGCTTGCAAGACCAGACACCCACTTAACACAGGGCGCCAGCAAGCTGCCTGTCTGCCACTGTGGGGACAACCAGCCAGCGAGGCTGCTGTGTGGTCCCATCGCCAAGCCACAGTGATTCTCCAGGTGATCTGGGCCCGCCCAGAGCTTCCTGGACACTGTTCCAATGCGGGACCATGACATGTATGGAAATTGTGCCAGGAGCTTGCTACAGGAGTTAAAGCTTTCTTGCTTTTCTGAAGGAGTCTCCCAAAGAGATGTGGCAACAGTTTGTGAGGGCTGGAACTCTGGATGCCTTTTTGCCACCATGAGGGAGGCTTGTCAAACAAGGGGGCTAGAAAAGGGTTTATAGCAGCCTCAAGTGAAATTGTGGTGGAGAGGGTGACACTTTGTTCTCTTAATGAAGGTAGATTTCCAGGGGGAAAGGGAGGCACTAACTTTTTTCTATAAAGAGGGCAGTGAGCCAAATAATTCTGAGAGCTTGAAACTGATTTGCTTCCCTTGAGAGAGAGAGAGAGAGAGAGAGAGAGAGTGAGAGAAGTTCCAGACCTTCCTCTCCCTGGTGCGGGAGCTCCTGTGAGCGAGCCCAGAGCCTCCTCCCCGCGGCCCCATAAGCAGCCCAGTTCAGCCATTAGCCGGCTTGTGGCCATTTGCAGGAGCTGCATGGATTAAGTCTCAGGGATGACTGTGCTTCCAGGAAGCCCGTCCCCCACGGCCGGGAATGGCACTGAAGCCATCTGTGGTGAGAGGGTTGCTGTGCCGTGGCCCCGTCCCTAAGCCAGGCTGCACTTCTCCCTTGAGCCTGCCTACACCACAGCCTGCTTCCCTCTCCCTGCTGGGTACCTCAGGCAGAGAACCTGTCCCCACTCATGGGGTGGGGGGTGGGAGCTTCCCAGATCCGCCAAAAGAGGCTCCTGAGTCCCCCCTTGGCCCCCAGAGAAAGAGCAGGAGGGCGCGGTGCTGCTGTGGACAGAGGCTGGGCTCGGGCCCTCGCTGCTCTGGGGACCGAGGCTTCCCCGGGGCCCCGCCAAACCCCCCCACCAAGGTTCCACTAAGCTTTTCATTCATCTCTGCTGATGTGGTGGCACTGGGGGCGGGTGGAGGAGTGGGGGTGTCACCCAAACACGTGGGTCATATCTGTGACCTCTGACCTGAGCCCAGGCACGGGGCAGAGGGGTGTGAGGGGAGGCTACACTGGAAAGAGAAAGGAACGAGGCCAGCCAGGTGCCTCCTTGTGGCCACAGGAGCATGGATTATGCACCTACTGTGTGCAGTCAGCATGGCGGCAAGGTTGAGCTAAGGAAAGACAGAGCCCCTCCCACCCGAAGGGTCCTGATCTGGAGAGCTAGTGGGGGGACCCGGGCACTGTGTCAAAGCGACGGGGAGGGGGCGGCGTGAGTGACTGTGGAGCTCTGCACTCAGGAGACCGGGGAAGCCGCGGGAAGCGAAGACCATCAGGCGACTTCCAGCCATTAGCAAACCCTCGGGGACGGGTCCCATCCGTACATCCAGAGCCGCGCCCGGCCCTGGCCACACCCACTGCCCTGCCCGCACTCTGGCTGTGTGGATGGTGCTTGCTCCGCTCAGGAGCCCCTGCCAGGGCCGCCAGCCTTCTCCCGCTGCTTCATTTGGGTTTGTTTTGGACCGTGTTTGGGGGCGGAATCCTGCTGGGGCGCGGTGGGGGGAAGCCCCCATCTCCAGACGTCCCCCCCGCCGGTCCACCAATACGTCAGACGGGCAGCTCGGCCTGTCGCAGGTCTGCGTGAAGTGTCGACATCGAAGGCGGTCCACGCTGCCGCCCCCTCACCAACGATACCCAAAGGCCCCGCCCCACGCACGGCTCCTCGTGTGGAAGAGAGAGCAGTGTCTGCGGGTGTCTGCTCTGCCCTCGGTCCCGTGGCGTCGGGGCTTGGGGGATGCCCCTGCCGGGCAGCAGGAGGAAAGGCCTGGCCTTTCCCGCCGGGCTAGCTCAGGCCTTCCTGGGGGTCCCCGAGCACAGGAAAGCCTTGACCCCCCCCCAGCCTCCTGTGCCAGAGGGAGGGTTCTGAGTTCCGGGGGTTTCACCTCCCGCAGTGAACAGACCCCCAATGGAGGCCCTTGTTCAGACAACAGCCACACTCTGGGGGTCCCAGGCTTTCCCCAGGCACTCAGGGGTACCTGCTCACTCGCCCGCACTGCTGTGAGGCCCCATCTGCCCCCCGGCCCTGCAGGAGCACCCCTCTGCTCACACCCCAATACCCCAGTAAGCAGGACTTGTGGGCCTGCTGCCCCCACTAGAACCTGCCACAGGCAGAAGCAAAACCCCAGAGAGGATAAGTAACTTGCCTCAGGACACAGAGCTCTGGCAAAATGAGGGCTCACAAGGAAGGAAGGAGAGAAGTAGGTGGATAGAGAGATGGGGGGCAAGGGGTAGAGGCAAAGAAAGAGGGAGGAGCAGGAGGGAGCACTGTGTGGGCGGGTAGAGAGGTTAAGTCGGAAATATTGCAGAGGGTTATCAGGAGACAGGGAGGGAAGGAGCTAGAACAACTTCCCGGTTCAATAATACCGCCGGGCGGGGTCAGTCGGGAGGGGGGTGTAGGGGGGCGGGGTGGGGGGAGAGAAACTGTCCCTGATCCCAGAGGAGGAGGCAGATGCCAGGAGGGGTTCTCGCCAGGTCCCTGATCCCAGCAACCAGCTCCCGCCCTGCAGCCCTCGGCATGTCCAGCAGCGCTGGGCCAAAGAAACCCAGCAGAAACGAAGGCCAGGAAAGGAATTTCAAAGAAGACCATACCACCCCCAGCCCGACTCCCCTTGGCAACCTCCTTAGCAATGGACAGGGGCAGGTTGGAAAATCCCTATAAAAGCCACCATGGACAAAGGAAGGGCGCACATGCTGCCCAAGCCCATGTGCTGCCTGCACCCACGTGGCCGAGCGCATGTGTCGCCCGCATCCCCCCTCTTGAGGTGTGGACTTCCACGCTCTCCTGTCTACTGCTGGGGTGGGTGTAGGGCTCTCTCCGCCCTCGGAGAAGCGTGGGTTCTCTCTTGAGTGTGTTACTCTCCACTCTCTCACTTTCTCTCCCTCTTTCCCTTCAAAACCTCCAAATAGAATCTGTTTCACTTCACTGCTCATCTGTCTGCTCCTGAAATTCTTTCCTACAAGACAAGACAAGAACCCAGTAACCCTGAGTCCCGGTGGCAGAGGTGGATGGGGAGAAAGTGACCATCTTTCTCTTCCCCGCTTCACATAAGGCCCCCGTGGGGCCCACCGACATCAAGGGGACAGATTCTGTGTTCCCCGGGTCCCCTGCACCCCTCATTTCCCTGAAAGGGGCGGCATGCGAGAGCACCCAGGAGGCGAAAAGTCATATGGGGTGCAGGATGTGTTGTATGGCGAGCAGGATGGGAAGGGCTGTGGGAGCCTTAGCAGAAGGAAGAATCTAAAGTCCCTGGATTCGCTCCATTTTCCTTCCCAGAGTCCCAGGGACCCAGGGGGATGGGGTGGAACCTCCCCTTTTGGGTTGTTTTTGGGGTCAAAAATGTCTCAGAGGCCAGGAGGAGCCTGAGATAGTACAGAGAGGAGGGCGCTTGCCTTGCACGTGGCCCACCAGGGTTCGAGCCCTGGCACCCCATATGTTCCCCCGAGCCTGCCAAGAGTGATCCTTCGACAACATTTGAGCACCATTGGGGGTGCCCTGCCTACAGCAACAGCAGGGTCCAGAGACCAATGCTCTTCATTTTGCAAATCAAGCCCCAACAAGAAGGAAGCCTCCATGTGTCACACACCTGGAGGTGACCCTGTGTGCCCTCCTGGCTTGAGCCCCAGGCCAGTTCTCGGGGCTTTGGCCAGGGTGAGTCCTTGCCCTGAGGGGTGCGTAGCCCAGAATGGGGGTGTTGGAGATCACGCAGGAGGCCAGCCCCATCGGCCTGATGGTCTGCAGGACACCTGCTCGCTTCATCGCCACGTGGATGCGGCTTCCTGTTCAGAGCTCCCCGTGGGGAAGGACACATCTTGACAAAGCGATTTGTTTTGCGCTGGCCCCAGCAAGAGGCGGAGAGGGAAGACCCGGAGCCGCCAATTTGGGAAAGGAAAGAATTGTTCAGAAGTGGCACAGCTGCCAGCCTGGGAAGGCCCAGGGGAAGCCCGCCAAGAGTTCCCTGCTTTGAAGGCGCTTGGCCCTAGGTAAGCAGAAGAAAACGCAAAGCTGGGGACTGAGTCCTGGTGGGGGCATCTCTGTCCCTGTGACCCAGGCAGAAAGAGGCTGCTGCAGAATTTCAAAGCCTCCAGGAAGGGGAGCTGCATGCTGGACACACCAAGGGCTGCAGCGCAGGGGCTGGTCCGGCCCAGCACCTGGGGGACACGCGGAGGGCTGCAGGGCAGGGGTTGCTGCTGGCGGCAGGCGGGGGCTCCCCAGGCCTCAGTCCCTGTTCTCAGCGATGCTGGCTTTCGCAACTTCAGGGCTATCGCTTCCCAGGAAACGTGCGGCCGTGGCCTCAGGAGGGGACTTTGCTGCCCGCCTCCCTCACCCTGACCTGCCAGGAGAGTTCAGCCTGGCCTCGGCCACCTTGTCACGCACCTTGCCAGGGAGCGGGCTCTGCTGGACACACTCGGGGATCAAAATCGTGCCCCACCCACCCACCCGAAGAGGCGGTTTCAGCCCTCGCTGCCAGCTCCGACACCTCCCTCCAAAGCACCTCTGAAAGCGTCTCAGCGCGCCCTGAAACAAGCATCTGAGCTGGATTTATTTTTATTTTGTGTAAGCGTAGCGGGTCACGAAGCACGGAATTGCTTTCAGGCTCTCTCGACCCCTCCGGGGGGGGGGGGCTCTCCAGACCGTGATTCAGCCGTTCTCGGTGCAAACAAATGTCATTTCTTCCCTCTCCTACAGCTCAAAACAAATGCCTGTCCTCCCAACCCGCCGATCTGCGCTGCCGGGTGTGAGTCGGGTGTTTCCTTACAGAACAGGTCCAAGCCAGCAGGCTGCTGGGCTCAGGGAGGGCCCGGGCACCCAGAGTCGCTGGGTCGCTGGTTCTGCAGGGCTGGTCCCGAGAGGGGCAGAGGCCCTCCCGCTCCGCCTGCCAGTTCCCACATGGGCCTGCCGAGAGCAGGGAGCGGGGTGCGGTCACAGGTCCCCTGCCCACGGGCCCTCAGCCGGCCCACAGGCTGAGGTGCAGAGGAGCCTGCACGGTCTGGGCCCATTCTTTCCTGCTGTGTTTGTGGTGCCAGGACTGAACAAGGTTGACGGCAGACAAGGCGACTGTCGTAAACCCTGCACTGGCCCCCTGACCGCCTGACCCCTGTTCTGACCAGCACCTCCAGTCCCCTGCACCCACATCCGCCAAGCCCAGACTCTGTAACTTTTGTGCAGACTGTACCCCTGGGTGCGGCCGACGCTGCCCTGGGCCACAGGCCAGAGGCTGTCAAGAGCAGACAGACCGTGCATGAGTACTGCCAGGGCCTTCCATCTCCTTGCTTCATCTAACAGGAGCAATTGTGTCCTAGAGGAATGGCAAAGGGCTGGGCCCTTTTCCTTAATAAGTGAAAGATGAATTAATGCCGAATGTTCTTGTTTGTCCTTTTTTTCTTTGGGGGGAGGCATACCGAGCAGTGCTCAGGATTGACTCCTGGCTCTGAGCTCAGGGGTCACTGTTGGTGGGCTCAGGGGAGCATAAGGGATGCCAGGAACTGAACCCAGGTTAGCTTGTGCAAGGTAAGTGCCCCACCTGCGGTACAACCTCTCCAGCCCCTATGCTTTTAAATTTGTTTTTATAAAAATGGATTTGGGGCTGGAGTGATAGCACAGCGGGTAGGGCATTTGCCTTGCATGCGGCTGACCTGGGTTCGATTCCTCTCTCGGAGAGCCCAGCAAGCTACCAAGAGTATCTCGCCTGCATGGCAGAGCCTGGCAAACTACCCGTGGCGTATTTGATATGCCAAAAACAGTAACAACAAGTCTCACAATGGAGATGTTACTGGTGCCCACTTGAGCAAATCGATGAGCAACGGGATGACAGTGATACAGTGACAGTGAAAAATGGATTTGAGCCGTACCAGAGAGGGAGCACAGGGGTGAAGACACTTGTCCTGCCTCTTCGGGGCAGGCGCACCGGGGGTGTGTGGCTCAGAGACGGCCCTTCCATCACCCGCATCAGGGCTCAGAACACACAGTTCCCTCTACAGCTTGGCCCGGCTGCTGATTTTTAGCCCACGTTGCAGTGGCCTTCGGATGTTTCCTCTTCCTTCCTCAGCTTCTCCACTGGGGAGTGGTGGGATCAGGGCCGCCACAGGCCAGCGGCTTCCAAGCCAGGAGCTGTGAGCCCAGCAGGCTAATCGGTCTGAGCGAGCATGCAGAGGGCCCGGACACTTGGTCTCGCCCCAAGGGGTCTCCCAAGACTAAATTCTTCCTGCTAAGACATGAGTGTCAGGGCTGGAGCTGTAGCACAATGGGGGAACGGTTTGTGCAAAAGTTACAGTCTGAGCTTGGTGGGTTGGAAATGGAGTCAGGGGGCCCGAGGGCCAAGGGAAAAGACAGGGAAAGGCTAGGAAAGGACCGCCAGCCGCCCATCTACGTGAAAGTATAAGGAACCCCCAGGTTAACAAGCACAAAACCATTTTGTTGTTGATGGATCCTCGGGGATCCAGAGTCAGGGCCCTAGGTTTGCTTCTATTTATGGTGGGGTCAGAGAGCCGCAAAGGACAAAGGCAGGTGGGTCTGGCCTTGACCCCCGCTGGCTCTGCGGGTAGGCTTAGCCGCAGGTGGGGGTGCTGCCCCCTGCAGGCCGCTGGGGAAGTTTGGTCCTCTGGCTTCCCAGAAGCTGATCTCTTCACAGAACCTCCCCAGCCACACTGGGGGTGTTGTCAGGACTCTAAGGGCCACCCAATGGAGACCCGAGGGGCGCACTCCAGCTCACCTGGCAGCTGGGTAAATGCCGGGCCCAGCCATGCTCAGGGGTCTCCATGGTTACACTCAGTGAGGCTCAGGGTCCATGAGAGATCAGAGATTCAACCTGGGGCTCAGCACCCAAAAGCCAACACCCCAACCTCTTAACTCTCTCTCCCTGACCCCTGATCCCTGAATTACCTCCCTGACTCTGATCTCCCCCCCTGGCCCCTGAACTCCTTCCCTGACCCCTGAACTCCCTCCCTGACCCCTGAATATTCTCCTTGACCCCTGATATATTTTAAAGGTGCTTCTTGAAACACCAGCCTGGGGAGCAGAATCCAGAGGTGCTTCTGAGATATGTTCTAGAACTCTCTCCTGGGCTAGCAAATTATTAGCTTTCCCCATCCCCAACATTCAGGGATGCCATAAAAAGAAGCAGAGTTACAAATTCACGAGTCAAAATGCTGTGTTCTATTTCTGCTCTGAGGGATTTTTTTTTCCCACCAAAAATAAGAACTTCTGCCACAAATACATGTGCAAGCAAAGACTGCGAAGTGTCGCAGCTGATCCACGCGGGGCCCCTGTGTGGGCCCCCACAAGAGGGCGGGGGTGACGGAAGCGAGAAGGGGGTGTGAGGGTGCTCGTCAGCCACCCCCTCTGCTCAGGCCTGCGGCTGGGTCCCTCCTTTCCTATTCTGCAGAGGCGAGGTACAGTGGGCTGGACACTGTCTACACCAGAAGTGATGGAACACAGCTTATTGGTCCACACAGCAGATTGTGTGCAAGGTGAGGAGAGACCCGACAGACCCCGTCCGGTCTTGGGACGGACTTACAGAGTTGGACATGTGGGCCAGAAAGTCGTCACGACCGCGGAAGGCCCGAGGGAGCCTACACACGGCCGACACCGTCTGACTGCACAGGGCTTCCGGCGCTTCCCAAACCTTGAGGTTTTGACATATTGAAGGCTTGTGGCGAGCTTGTGTCATAAATCTGTCCATGGACATTTGTGTTACAGTTAATTAAGGCATCTGCAGTGGTTTCTCTTAAGCTTACCGGCTACACTCCCATGTAAACATAGCTTTATCACTGGGAAGCAAAATAAAAATTTGTGTGACTTACTTTATTGTAATATTTGTTTGGTTGCAGGGGTGGGGCGGGGCCCCTGAAGCCTGTGTGAGCTCAGCCCGTCCTCCATAGCGTTGGTCACAGCAGTGTAGACACGGTACCCACCTCGGAGGCTTTGTCGACCATTCAAGCCGGCAGTATCACTATCGCAGCCTTACTGTCGGGCCTACTCAGCCCTGAGCCCGAGCATCGCTGGCCTGTCTCCATCCCTGAGTCTCCGATTTCCAGGACCCACCTGGAAAGTCTCTTCATGATGAGGAATTAGTCTTTGATTGTCTGTGCCCAGGGCTGTGTCCACTAAGAGGCTCACCGGGGAGCCTCTACAAAGCTGACCTGAGCCCGCAGGGGAGAGGCTGGACGGGCTATCAGTCTCAGCCTGGGCCTGCCTCCAGGCCAGCTGTCAGTCATTATGGGGCAGAGATTTCAGACCGGCCTGCCCTGTGGGCTGCGCTCCCCAAAGACCGGATCTGGCTGTTGGTGAGATGCGAGACACGTTAACCCCCGATCCCCGAACACACCCCACCCCACCCCACCCCGGCCTCGATATCACCAAAAATAAGAACATCTGCCACAAGAAGAGGTGCGAGCAAAGGCTGCAAAGTGTCGCAGCTGAGTTGATCGTGGGGCTTAAGTGTGCGCCCGCCCAAGAGGGAGGGGGGCTGCTGACAGAAGCGAGAAAGGGGTGCGAGAATGCTCCTCGAATTGCCCCCCATGCTCAGGCCTGCTGCCTGCACCCCCACGGCTGTTTGCTGAGCTGCTCGCATTCCCCAGCGAACATGAAGGGAGCCTCGGCCTTGCCCCCTACTCTCCAGGAGGGGGCTGGGGGCAGAGCCACACTGGACGGCCGGATGTGAGAGCCAGGGCACTGGGACTCCCCCCCTCCCCCAGCCCCTGTCGGTGGCTCTGCTGGAACCGGAGGAATTGTGTTGACGGCCCCTTCCCCTCCCTCTGTCGCAGCTGAGGGTGTTGTCGCTGTGAGGGGGACCAGGGGTCACGGGTAGATGGTGGCGCTCGCTCCCAGGTGTGAGCTGTGATTTCTGAATGAGACAGAGGAGTTGTTCCCTGTGGAGCAGAGTGGAGCAGTGAAGGAAATTGCTGGAACCCCCGGGGTGGTGGGAGAGAAGAGAGCTGCTGAGACCCTCTTCTCCAGCCGGGACTGCGTGCCGATTCCTCCCCCGGGGCCTGCCGCTCTTCACAGCGGAGACAGAAAGCAGGCACAGGGCGCGTTTCCCTGGGCCCTCCTGCTCGTCGGCGGCACCCCCTGGAAGAGTTTGCACCCTGGTAAAGAACGAGTCCCCTGGTTAGGTGGGGCCTCAACCTAATGAGAGGGGGGGGTATGCGTGTGTTTGTGCACGTGTGTGTGTGCGCGCGTACACACATGCATGAGAGAGACACGGACACAGAGAGACAGAGAGACAGACACAGAGAGACAGACACAGAGAGACAGAGAGACAGACACAAAGAGTCAGAGACACAGACACAGAGACACAGACACAGAGAGACAATCAGAGACAGAGACACAGAGAGACAATCAGAGACACAGAGATAGACACAGAGAGATAGACACAGAGACACAGAGACACAGAGAAATAGACACAGAGATATAGACACAGAGATATAGACACAGAGACACAGACAGGCACAGAGAGACACATAGAGAGACAGACACAGAGAGACAGAGACACAGACACAGAGAGACAGGCATAGAGAGGCAGACACAGAGACAGACACAGAGACAGATACAGAGACACAGAGACAGACACAGAGAGACAGGGAGAGGACACGGGAACAGGCAGGCCTTGGCACATGTGCTCCAAGCCCCCGAAGGGTTCGTCCCTGAGTTTCCCAACTCTGGACTTGGGGTTCCAGAACCAGGAGGACCCGTGTCTGCGGCCTGACCCAGTGTTCTGCTTCGTTCTGGCAGCCTCAGGAGCTCCGTGTGGAGAGGAAGGGGGGCACTGAAGAGACTCGAACGGGCTCTGGAGGTGGTATAGGTGTGGGGGTCCAGCAGCCCCCCTCTCTGGTGCTCCCTACGGCACCATTTCCCGTGCCTCCAGTTTCACGTAGCCTTGAGTGTCTAGCACAGACCGCGGGGCACTGAGGGCCGTGCCACCTCCAGCGGGTGCTTTTAGTACCAGGCGCATTCCCATCATGCCCACAGAACGCCCTGGGCTTCCTGGCACCCCTGTGCCCCCTCTGTCTCCCTTAGCTCGCTGGCTCTGGGCCAGAATCAACCCCAAGGCCTGTTACGCCGCAGGCTTGCTGCTGTGGGGCTTCCGAGCCAGCTGAGCTTGCCAGGGCCTCGGGCCGTGGCTTAAAACTATAGGATGTGTTCATGGGGGTGGATGGGGAGTATGATGCCTGGTAGCCGGGAGAGGAAGGGAGACCCTGGAGTGTTCCCTGCCGGCAGTGTGTGCACCTAAGCTCTGAGCCTCAGCGCCAGACCAGGGCCCTTCCCCTCCGTGCTTGTGGGGGGCAGCCTGGGACCAGACACAGCCCCCACAGGCCTGGGTCATGGCTACAAATCCCCACCAGGCCAGTCTCTGTCCAGCTCCTCCCTGGCCCACACCATGGGCTCCGGTGAACCCAGAAAACCATCCAGCAATTCCACACCCTTCCCCGCCCAGGGGTGTCCCTGGACAGAAGGAGATGGAGAACCGGGGCTCTCTACCCCCACGCCCCCATTTGATCGGTGCTGCAACGTCTCATTTCTTGATGTCAGACAGACCCAGCCTTTCCTCTCCTCCTCACTCTGCCCTCCTGCTTGGGGACCTGGCCCCCTCCCCCAAGGTAGACTCTCCAGACCCCACATCCTCCTGGCAGGCATCTCCTGACCCTGCCTGCTCAGACACCCTCATTCACGCCCAGCGGTTAGTCTGCCAGTAAGGCTCTGCGGCCTGGCGTGAGGAGGGGCCGCATTATTTATAGGGTCTGTTGTCTGGGACGAGCTGAGGACAGTTCTTCCAGAGAGCAATGGAGCCCACCCCCCACACAAACCTTTTCTGGGTTCATGGGAACAGGAAGTGACCAAAGGAAAGTGTGCCCCAAGCCCCCTTTTTAAATTTTGTTTCTGAAGAGAGGAGAAGCCCTGCTAGATGGATGGGGATTACAATGTAGCCAGAGTGAGCCCTGAGTAGAGTAAGGATTCAGCCCTGAGCACAGAGGTGGGAGTGAACCCTGAGCACAGAGGTGGGAGTGAACCCTGAGCAGAGAGCCAGGAGTGAGCCCCGAGCACAGAGCCGGGAGTCAGCCCCGAGCACAGAGCCTGGAGTGAGCCCCGAGCACAGAGCAGGAGTGAGCCCCGAGCACAGAGCAGGAGTGAGCCCCGAGCACAGAGCAGGAGTGAGCCCTGAGCACAGAGCCGGGAATCAGCCCTGAGCACAGAGCCAGGAGTCAGCCCTGAGCACAGAGCTGGGAGTCAACCCTGAGCACAGAGCCTGAGTGACTGCCTCTTTTCATCAGAGCCCCTCTCGTGGGTGCACACAACACTGCGGGCCCCAGGGGGCAGGACTCAGGACCCCTCATGGTTTGAGGCCTATTTCTCATATCTCACCCCCACACCGGATCTGTCTGTCTGTCTGTCTTGTGCGAGGGAGCCTCCCGGGCTCCTGAAGATCCCTCTGCACTGCCCATTCCTGGGGGGGCCAAATGGGATGCTCCGGGGTCCTGTCCCCCCGCCCTGGGAAGGAGCCGCTCGGCAGTGAGGATGGGATGGCAGCCCCCCTCAACATCCTCAGGGCAGGCGCGATGCTGCGAGGTGCTGGGGGAGGCCGTCTCTAGGTAACCGGCGGCGGCAGGGTCACCGTACACGGCCTGGAAGCGTCTCCTTCTCCTTTTCAATTCCCTTCCCCTTTTATGCTGCCAAGAGCAACTGGATGAGGAAAACAAAACCTAATGGAGAGAGAGCCTCTGTGCTCGCCGCGCAGCCACTGCGGTACAAAGCGTCTCTCCTTTGTCCGGCTCCCGGAGGAGAGGCCCGAGAAAGCCTCTCCCCTCCCTGCAGACGCCCTCTCCACTCACTGGCAGGGGCGGACCGGGAGAAAGACAGCATACTCAGGACGATCCGTCCCCTGACAGTCTCCTGTCTCTGCCCTCGGCCCCCTCCAAGGTGGTCCAGGGGACCAGCCCTGACCCCCGTCTTCCCGAGGACAGATACGAGCTGGCGTCTCTCGGGCGGGGTTGGCTCCTCGCCTTGTTGAACTTGGCACCATGGGAAACTGCGTTCTTGGTTCCTACCTCGCTAGGGGTGGAAGTGCTTCCTGTGAAGCTCCCCCTCCACCGAAGATGGCTTCGCCTACCTCTGGCTGTTGGACTGGCCACTGACCCACACTGGAGGCCCCTGGATGTTCCTCTGCCGGTCACAGCAGAAAGCAGTGGCTGATCCACGTAACAAGGCCACTCAGTCACAGAGCAGTCAATTGGGGATTCAGAGGGGCATTAAAGAGTACAGAGGGGAGGGCGCTTGCCTTGCTTGCAGCTGACCTGAGTTTAATCCCTGGCACACCCAGAGGGTCCTCAAAGCCCTGCAAGGAGTGATCTGTGAGCACAGAACCAGGAGTAACCCTGAGCATCACCGGGTGTGGCCCCAAAGCAACAACAAACCACTGAAGGTGCAGAATCATCTGAATGAGTCTCGAAAGATCAGCCCGAGTGGGGAACGCTGGGAACAAAAGGGTTCCTTACTCCAGAGAGCACAAGTGCGTCCCATTGGCCCCCAAGTCCCTCCAGGGGTGAGCCCTCAGCACAGCTGGGTGTGGCCAAAAACAAAGTAAACAACAAAATAAAAAGAAAGAATCTCTCCTTCTGGGGAGGTAACACAGGTAAGGCTCCTGCCTTCATGTGCTCGGCCTGGGTCAATCCCCGGGACATTATATCATCCCCCGAGCTCCTCCAGGGATGATCCCTGAGCACAGAGTCAGGTGTAAGCCCTGAGCACAGCTGGGTGTGGCCTCAAAACAGAAAAAAAATTCATCTCTTATAAATAAATGTATTTATAGAAGTTTCCAGAAAGTGGGAATGCATCGACAAACCTAGTGATGGTCCCAGGGAATAGCGGATGGGGAGATCAACAATTTCCAAGGCGCATGAGCAGACTTCAGAGGGCAGGGGAGGCAAGTGTCACCTGGTTTCCTTCATGCGTGTCTGTTTCCAGACGGATCAAATCAACATTGCAGTGTTATGCATTGTCCACACCCCCCAACTCCGGGGGCAGGAATAAGGTTCCCAGAGAGCCCCCTTCTCTTTCACATGTGCTCTACCTTTGCACCTCTTACCCCGACTCCCAAGCTTAAATAGAAATGAAGGAGGGGGACAAAGAAAGCAAGGTGAGGCTGGCCCCAGGGGACTCTGCAGAGATCTTAAGCATGGCCACGTCACCATAATGGATCCAACAAGTGATTTCAGATCTGCCTTGCCGAAAACTGAAAAGTATTTTAGGGGGCTGGAGTGATAGTACCAAGGGTGGGGCGTTTGCCTTGCACACCACTGACCGGGGTTCTATCCTCAGCACCCTATAAGGTCCCCCAAACCCTCCCAGGAGTGAGCCCTGAGCGCAGAGCCAGGAGTAAGCCCCGAGCACCACCACCCTACCACCACTTGGGGTGTAGACCCCAAGCCAAAAAATAGATAAATAATACAATGAATGAATTAAAAGTATTTTAGGGCCAGGGGGTGGCTTATTGCCTAGAGCATATACTTTACATGCAGGAGGCC